>NC_090932.1:823098855-823718438 GCF_040938575.1 Ambystoma mexicanum
GTTGGGATTAAATTTGTTGAAAAAACTAGGTTCTGTTATACATTGCACGGCAGACGGAGTGTTTCTAACGATATGGCCACACAATGCTCCTGTGTCAGAATTCATGTCCGAAGCGTTACCAGGGGAACTAAGTAAAGTACCAACCTGTATATGGGCAATGCATGACAACTGTGTGGGATGTTTAAAGATAGAGCCAGTAAAGATTATTTTAAAAGAAGTTGTTACCCTACCACGAATACCCCAATACAAAATTTCGGTTGAAGGTGAGAAAGGATTGAAGACTGTTGTTACCGATTTGGTGAAATTAGGGGTAATAGAGGAAATCACAGGCAGTACATGCAACAGCCCGATTCTTCCGGTTTATAAAAAAGGAGGTAATGAGCTACCATACCGTTTCATAATTGATCTACGCACATTGAATAAGGTAATAGATCCGCAATTTCCTCTAGTGCCCGACGTCACTACAATATTGACAATGATACCTGTTTCAGCAGAATATTTTAGTGTAATAGATTTTAAAAACGCATTCTTTAGTATTCCAGTGGACAAGGACAGTAGATATTTGTTCGCGTTCACATTAGGAGGACGATCATTTACATTTATGCGGATTCCGCAAGGTCATACGGAAAGTCCAAGTATTTACAGTAGAGCATTAAAAGAACAGCTGGACATGCTGGAATGACCCGTGGGTTGTGCACTTTTGCAATACATAGACGATTTATTGCTAGCTGCAGACACAGAGGAAATTTGTAAAGAAAGCACTGTATTACTACTGTCACACCTAACGGCACATGGCCATAAAGCTAGTTTGAAGAAATTTCAGTATAATCGAAAGGAGGTGGCTTATTTGGGCTACCTACTTTCGAAAGGAGGGAGAAGACTAACGCCAGAACGCATAGAAAGTATTTCTTGTATGCCTATTCCAAAGACACAAAAAGGAGTCAGAGCCATAATAGGCATGGCTTTATATTGCCGACAATGGATTGGTAATTTTGCGTTAATTGTGAAACCATTAGTGAATTTAACTAGAAAAGATGTGGTTATGCCTTTGCAGTGGGATGAGGAATGTCAGAGAGCATTTAATGGATTGAAAACTGCATTATGCTCGGCTCCAGTTTTAGGTACGCTGAACTATGAGAACATTTTTAGACTATTTGTGTGTGAAGGTGAAGGATGTGCTTTGGCGGTTTTGACCCAGGAACAAGGTGGAAGAAATCGGGCGTGCAGTTATTTTTCTTCTGCGCTGGACCCTGTATCGCGCACACTACCACGATGTTTGCGATCTGTCACAGCGGCTGCTGCGTCAGTGAAACAAACGGAAGGGATGGTATTGGGGCACACTTTAATTCTGATGGTGCCACATGCCATAGACTTTCTATTAAATAGGACACAGACGCAACACCTCACCTCTGCTAGATTGACAAGATATGAGATTATCTTGCTCGTGCCCCATATCCAAATTATGAGGTGTAGCGCTTTGAATCCAGCAGAATTAATGCCACTAACCATAAAAGAAATTGGGAAGAATGAATCACCCCCCCACGATTGCTTAATGGTCACTGAGGAAGAAACCAAGGGAAGAGTTGATTTAAGTGATATTCCACAGAAAGAGCCGGATGGAGAGTTATTTTGTGACGGCTCATGTTTTAAATTACCAGATGGCACGACAACTGCCGCGTACGCTATCACTACCCTAGAGAGTGTTGTAGAAAGTAAAAGAATCCCCTATAATTCAGCACAAGCCACGGAAATAATGGCATTAACCAGAGCCTGCGAGATTTCTGAAAATTTGAATGTGAATATATGTACTGATAGTCAGTATGCTTTTGGAGTGGTTCATAACTTTGGTCAACTCTGGGCTGAGAGAGGGTTTCTGACATCACAAGGTGCCAGAATTTAACATGGCCCTTTGATTGTACGATTGCTGTCTGCACTCACGTTTCCAAAGCGCCTAGCAATAGTGAAATGCGAGGCACATAAAAAAGTAACATGCAAAATAGGAGAGGGAAACGCGTTTGCAGACAGAATTGCGAAACAAACTGCCACTGAATTGAATACCAAGATGATGACGGTTCAGACAGAGGAAGTACCCTGTATGATAGAAGATGGAGTTGCGACTGTCAAAGAAATGCAGGCCAAGGCTACGGTCGATGAAATACAGGGATGGGCAGATGGATCTGCTGAGTTGGATTTGGAGGGTTATTTGGTGGACAAGGGAACTAGAAACTAGATGTTGCCAAATTCGTATGTGACTGCAATGGTCACAATGGCCCACAGCCCTACGCACATCTGTGCCAAAAAAATGATACAGCACCTTTCTACAGTATGGCAGAATGTAAACATAAAAAAGAATGCAGAGAGGTTGGTGCAGAACTGTATCACGTGTTTACAACACAATGTAGGAAAGGGAACAGTGACTCCAACAGGCAGTTTTGGCCCGCCCTCCATGCCGTTTGAGGTAGTTCATTTTGATTTCATAGAGATGGAGAGGTGCCAAAACTTAAAATACGTCTTGGTGGTAATATGTGCATTCAGTAAGTGGGTGAAGGCATATCCTTTGAAAGATTGCACAGCAATGAGTACGGCAAAAGTAATGTTGAAGGAGTATTTTTCCAGATTTGGCTTGCCCCGGGTCCTATGGTCTGATAAGGGACCGCATTATGTGGGTGCAGTGGTATTACAGATATGTGCTGGTCTCCAGATTGATAAGAGATTCCATAGTTCAAGGCATCCGAGTTCTGCCGGTCTTGTGGAGAGGCACAACAGGATTCTTAAATCAAAGATTAGCAAGATTTGTGCAGGAAGCAAGTTGAGTTGGGTGGATGCATTACCAATAGCACTATTATGCATGCGTAAGTCTGTACAGGCTAAAACTGGGCTCTCCTCGTACGAAATCGTAATGGGGAGGTCGGCAAATATTTGGTGCGCACCTCAGCCAAAACGACTTAGTGAGATAGAACATCCTGTGCTTAGTACTTATTGTGGCCTTTTAATGCAGAAATTGTGTTTGATTCATCAGCAGGTGCAGGAGGCATTAACAGTAAGGTACACCGGTATGGGGCACGTGCTGGAGCCAGGAGACTGGGTGCTGCTAAAAAACTTTGAAAGAAAGTCATCATTAGCACCCAGGTGGCGCGGGCCCCATAAAGTACTTTTGGTGACACAGAAGGCAATACGGGTGGATGGAAGGAAGTCGTGGATCCATGCCACCCATGCCAAAAATATTCCAACTGCACTGAAAGTCTTTCCCGACACTGATGACCGGAAAGAGACAGCGGTCCCAGAAACGAAAGAAACTGTTGCCAGTGAGCAGCCACCGAATCTGCCAAAACGAGAAGTGAAACTCGAAACAAAGCCTGAGATGATTGCCAAAAAGGGGGAAGGGCAAAGAGTGCCCCAACGTTGCCCAGCAGAATTAACATCACTGCTGACTGACTGACGTGAAATCTGCCTTGCAGATACCAGCAAAACCAAATCGTGTACACCTTTGGCGCCCACCAGCACTTGCCAGCACGCCAAAAAACGGATCTGCATCATTGGCGCGGCGCACACCAGCACCTGCAGTAGCGCCACAGGCTGACTTCAAGCCAGAATCTGAAAGTGCACCGGCACTGTTCACGGATCATACGATACCAGGAGCAAGGCGATACAACCTGCGGCCTCGGAAGACAAAGTGATCTGCATTCTTTTTTTTGGTGTTTATGTCAACCTCTGGTTCAGCTCATGGACGGAGAAGGAACCAGGAGTGTAGACGAGAGAAGCGTGAGAACAGAAGGGGACAAAGATGCAATTCCCCCATTTTACACAGTGAATTATAGCCCAAGAACTGTCCCTTTTTGTCTAAAAAAGAAAGGCTCTTTTTCAGTCGGAACATATACTGGTTGTATGAATACAGTGGTACTAAAATGGGAAATAGAACCAGTATACGTAGGTGATCCAGTTTATTTTATATGTGGAGAGAAAGCATACCCTTGGTTGCCCAGAAACTGGGAGGTACATGTTACCTAGGGCTACTGTTCGCAGGAGTATTCCTCTTAGAAACAGCAGCCATGGCCAGATTATCCAGAACTAGAGTCAAAAGGACTGACAAAGGTGTTTTAATAGCAACTGATGTAGCGAAATCATTCATTCCATTCTTAGGACAGATAGTGAACTCCTATAATATGAGGCAACTGTCCAGAATCCTAAAGAATACAATAAACAACAGATATATTATTTAACATGACGTTGGAAGAAAGAGGAATAAGGTTAATGATGCTGCAAAATAGAATGGCTCTCGATGTAATCCTGGTTGATCGTGGGGGAATTTGCAAAATAGTGGGATCAGCATGTTGCGTTTATGTCGATGACTATTCCCCCACGATCTTTGAAGCAATAAAGAAAATGCACGTTCTAAGCTCTGAACTCCCCACGGGAGAAGGGAGCTGGGGAATGGGATCTTGGTTTTGGGGAATACTACGATCTTGGGGATGGAAGTTGATCTCAATATAAGTAGTGGTGTTCGGAATATTTCTAACGTGCTGCTGTTGTATACATTGTTTACCCATAGTTTGCGCAGAGGTAACTGAGGGATGTACGGAAGGATGCATGCATATGATAACAAAGAAAAAACAACCTCATGATCGAACTAGCCAAGACCTAAATGAGATGAGAGCAGTGAAAGAGTTGATGGCAATAGATATTGATGAAGACAATGATGTCCACGATAGCATGCAAGACTCAGACATAAGTACTTCAGATTCATCATCACTAGAGGAGGTTTCAATAAATAGATGAGAGGTTTGGCATACGGCCAAAGGAGGGTTTGTCAGTCTAGAAATACGGATAACTCTACTTTGAGACCGCAAACACATTTTGGTGGGCGTGGACCAACCGTCTCATGCACGATACGACGGAATATAGGTTATCGAGTTTGCCAATGAACGGCCATTTTGATGTAGCAAGAATCGCCATTTTGTTTTCTAACCATTGCTCATTGCTTTCTGTTCCCATTGCTTCGCAGTATATTTTCCGCTTACACTGCTCGACTGTGGAACATTGTTGTCTGTATGTGAAAAGGACAAGGCCGCAGGGCCGTGAGGATAACAAGAGTTCACTGAAACACAAACGTAGGCAGCGCCAGGAAGAATGCCCGGCTCCCTCCCGAATGTAGCCTTGAAGCAGAGCTGCAGGGCATTTAATCATTTCAAAGCTGCAGCCAGTCTCGTTATATGGTGGAATATGTTAGAATAATACGGCTAAAGGCTTGAATTATGCTGTTCTAACGGCCCCCCTTTGCTGAGCCCGCTAGAGCATGTCGGCTCCCAGGATGCGAATAGCACATGATAGATAGCAAGGTCCGGAATGCAACTCCCCCCCCCCGTATGTAGTTCGCTTCCAAGAACAGAAGCGTCCTGTTCTATTCAATAACCAAAAGATGCCTTCGGACTCACAAATTGCAAATTGTTACTAGAATAGATGTTTGAAGGTGTCATAGTGGTCGGAGATGTCCATCATCACACCGAGTTCAAAGAAACCCAATAAGAGGGGGGGGTGTTAAACATGTCATAGCTGATTGTTTGATATGCATTTTGTATATATGTAACTGATGTACGTAATTCACTCTCTTGCGTCCCTCGAGGTCTAGAGATACACGTCGAGGGGCGCGAGACCGAGTTGGCCAACTGAGACTTTTGCTTTGCAATAAAACCCTAGCTTTGGGAATACAACCTTGTGTCTGGCGTCTCTATCGTGTGTGGTGACCCGCCTTGTTTCCATAGACGTCAGGGTCCCCTAGGGGCCCCTTTCAGTGTCATCAGTGAGGTGTAGCTTGGGTCTCGAGAGCTATCTGGCATGCACCCCATTATAGCCATACCCATCCCACTCAGGGTGACTAAACCAAAAAAAAGAGGTGATGGTTGGAAGGTTTTGAATTGATCTGAACCTATGCCATTGCTCTGGGAAACCTTCCAGACCATTACTCTTCGCCTGATAACCCATTGCAGAATGGGGTAAGAAATATGGAAATCAGTATTGGTTCCACCCCAAGAACTATTCCAGAGGTTAAGATTAATTTCCCTTCTCTGTCTCCCACCCGCCATACTGTAATGTTCACCTCCCTCCTGTCTCCTCACCACTCTCCTCCAACCAACTCTGGCGTTACCTTCCTTTCTTCTCTCCCCTGTGTTTGTATTATAAGGCTAACTTTGTTTCACAAACTCCTTCCTTAACTGACATTTCTCTATCTTCCTCTCTCTCTCTCTCTCTCTCTCTCTCTCTCTCTCTCTCTCTCTCTCTCTCCCTCTCTCTCTCTCTGTCTCTCTCTCTCTCTCTCTCTCTCTCTCTCTCTCTCTCTCTCTATCTATTCTCCCTCACTCCTACACCTCCAAGCTTACCCTTTCAACCATGAACCTTTCCTAAGTCCTACTCCTCTTTGAGCTGTTCCTCTTCCAGCACCAACCTTTCGCTTGCAATGTTTCCTTCCTCTTCCTTCTAATTACTGGCAAAGTTCTTTAATTCATGCCTGCATAACATCAGTCTCTCACACTGGCTGAAGAAATAGACAACCTTTTATTTGATGGTAGTGCTTTGATTGGCTGTGCTGTCCTTCTTGGTTGCCCATGACCCTGACTGGTCCTCGGTCCTTGTGTCCACGTAGTTAATTTCTGGGTAAGCCCTTGACCTCTTTTCCTACAGATGAGGTACGTTTACAAATGGTATTTAAAATATGGCCACCATTTTAAGGTCAGCCAAATGTGTCATGGGTATCCATTTTCACACTTTTGGAAAGTGTGTGAAACTAGCTGCCTATGTTGTTGTTTAGGAGCTGTTTTCTTTCAGTGCACCTACCTGATTCTGTCCTGTTCTTTGTCTTCCTCTATTTGTACTCTCATTGTTTCCCTCTTTAGTATTTGTATTTATATGTATATTTGATTTGATTTCTATAGCGGTTTCACCAAAGCGCGAACAGTTATTAGCAAAAAGGTGTACAATCAAACCGCTACCTTTGCAAACCAAATTTCAAGGAACCTGGGATTGGTAACCCTAGGTCTCCTGGGGGCAACCAGACGTGGTCTCCCTCTCACTGTGCTTAGAGAGGCATCAGCTTCACCTCACTGATGAAACCCAACAAGGGTGAAACACGTGTATGGGGTTGCTGGTGGTACTCTCGTTCAGGTTGGAATTGCCATTGCATTTCGGTGCTGGACTGCCCCTGGGCAGGACAAAGACTGATATGCAAATGGATATTTCCCATCTGTGAAAGGCACAGTGAGTAAAAGCAGTGGCTGCGAACTCTCAAGTGGTTAATAACCACTGAACAGGTTATGAAGTCTGTTCTTTCGAGAGAGGGGCGCCCGCTACCTTTGCAAAACTATTTTTCAAGGAACCTGGGATTGGTAACCCTAGGTCTCCTGGGGGCAACCAGACGTGGTCTCCCTCTCACTGTGCTTAGAGAGGCATCAGCTTCACCTCACTGATCATCCCCAACAAGGGTGAAACACGTGTATGGGGTTGCTGGTAGTACTCTCGTTCAGGTTGGAATTGCCATTGCATTTCGGTGCTGGACTGCCCCTGGGCAGGACAAAGACTGATAGGCAAATGGATATTTCCCATCTGTGAAAGGCACAGTGAGAAAAAGCCGTGGCTGCGAACTCTCAAGTGGTTAATAACCACTGAACAGGTTATCACGCCTTGTTCTATCGAGAGAGGGGCGCCCGCTACCTTTGCAAACCAAACTTTGAAACACATTGAAAATGATCAGTAGTCAATAGAAGGAAAATGCGGTCAGTTGTTGGAGAGAGCAGATAGAAGATGAGTTTTAAGGTTAGCTTGGACAATACGTAAGGAAGAACGGATACAGAGAAGAATAGAATTCCAGTGTTTAGGAGCAAGTAAAGCATGGGAACAGAAACATGAGCAGGCACTGGGAGGCTTAGAGACAGGGAATAGAACGTGATTCTGGGAATGCAACGAGCTTGCGGAGAGTAGAGCAACATTAGTGAGGAAAGGTAGAGAGGGGCGAGACCATATTTATTTATTCATTTATTTTATTGTGCATTTGTAAGGCGCTTATACAGCAAGAAATTGTGTTTCAAAGACAATTAAAGACAATTCAGAGGAAGTGAAAAATAATATGAGAGTCAAAAGACAAAAGAGATATGGAAAGCCGTGAAGAAGAGATGGAGGAGCGAGGGGCAGAGCAAAAAGAAGACGAATATATGAGTTATAAACAGAATGAAGGGGGGCAAGATGAGAGGCAGGAAGTCCAGGGAGTATGGCTGAACAGTAGTGGGGGGAACATGGAAAGAGGAGAGGAGCATTTGGTGAGTGCGCCTAAGGACAGGGAAACGTTTTGGAATTTCAAGCATTATCAGGGGAATATCTGGGAAATCCAGTGGGCATGGATAGTCCACTGTATGGGAATTTCAAAAAAAACATTTTACCCTATAAATATGTGAGGGGTGGGTTAAGTTAATAAGTAAAACGGTGGAGAGGTATTAGGAGAATGTGGGGGATCTCCCCCACATATATATGTTGCAAACGGGTGAAAAACAAAAATAAATTCAGTATTTTGGGATTCAAAACTTTATTTTTGTAATTATCACATCGATCCGCTGTATGCTTAATTTGTTGCCATTATCAGGGGAATATCAGGGGAATCTCTTGGGAATGGGGAGAGAGTGAACAAAGTAATTTTACATCTGCAGTGATCACATCTCCTGGGCAGGGGGCAATGGATCTGTCTGCCCAAGTTTGTTCAAAACGGGTGCTTCCCAATGTTTTGTTTAAGGGGGCCAATTGCGAGTAGGCAAGGACCCTACAATCTATATTGCAAAAAGGCAACTGGTTACCCCTTACTCACCAGCACACCTGCTGATGGTGGTTCTCTGCCGAAGCTGTATGACTCCAAAAAACCTTTTCTTTAAAAAAATAAAAATGTATTCATACATAAAACAATGACTAAATACTACAATTCATTTGAGTCGATGGTAACCATTACCAACGTTTAGATGAAACATTTCAAATGTCAAAAAACAACTTTGGTGTCCTGGGTTAGTTGTTGATGTGGTTTGAACATTTCTAACACATCCACTATTTAGAATACAGTGAGTCTCTTATTCAGGTTCTGACATATTCAATTAAAGTTCAAAACGAATGGGAGACAGAAAACAGGGCCCACTAGTTGACAAAGGACCCTGAACAGGAAGTCAAAAACGGCTTGTAGATCAAGTTGTCTATTTCATCTACACGTGTTTCAGCCCATATATCTGAATACGCATGTTCAAAAGCGTTTCTGATATGTATTGATGGGGCTTTCTTCAGGACAAAAATTCTTCTATGTGTGCTGACATTTATGTACCCCACTGTTCTCAGGATCAACACTCTGTATAAAAAATACAGACAGTATGATAAGTTTTTTTTTTTTAATTTATGGACATATCTAGAAAAAACAACAGTAAAATTGTTGAGGTTTCCCTCTAGTGTACTCACGACTAGCCTTATTATTAATGCAGTGAAGGTGGGAAGAAAGGATGGGTTAATTCTTTTTGACAATATAGTTCACCTAAACCAACAGACATATATCCTGCATTTACTACATAGTGCTCTCAATTAGATGACCAAGACGACTGTATCACAATCGTATTTATTGTCACTGTCCTCAATGCCAGTAGTGTGTCTTTTTTACGCCATTCACCTTAACTTGTTTTTGATGTTGCCAACTACACATAGTCTTTCTAAGGGCCGTCCATTTATCCTCCTATAAATTAAGTAGATATATGATTGCTTTCTGTGAGGATTATTTGTATTTTCATGTTCAGTCATGGAACCTACATGTCTATGCACACTCACTTCACTCTTTTAGTACATTAAAGAGGCTTTTTATCATAATTATGAATTTTTGGACCGCACAGTATAACTCTTCCCGTGTTTTCCAAAAAATACATCAAACATGCCTTTGGCATTTTCTCATGTTGATCTAAACTTACAGGACTGCTCACCCGCTGTTAAACAGTTTTCAATGTGGTTACTGTAAAATGTAGTTTTTGTATTTAACACACATAAGCACACAGTTTCAGGACATTTTATTTGTTCTTACCTCGCGTTATGCAGTCTCCTCTGGTCCTTTTCCGGGTGTATCAGAGTATTTTGTGAGTCAGTTAGACAGTGCCAACCTCACTGTTGTATTTCACTGTGCATAGTCTGTGCGACGCATACTTGATGTTAGGCTTTCTCATGTTTATTTGTGTGCGCCATCTTAGGTGAGGAGCCCAGCACCCTCACATTGCGTGTCACCTATCCATAAATCATCTCTTTACATTAGTTGTGTTCATTAGTGCACAATGGTTCCAGTATTAAAGAGTGTTATAGATTGCTGCTGTTATCAATAGCTTCCTTAAAGTTAGTGCTCTTTTGGCGAGATCATTCTTAAAGGTCCAGACTAATGATATTTCAATAGTCAATAATATTACAGAATTGTTACGCTCACCTGTTATGCACAGGGACGCCACCCAGCTGGGTTACTCGCTGGTATGCTTCTCAACTTTGCCCTGATGTGGTCTGCTGGGAAGGTTCTGCCTGAAAATACAGGAGGACTGTGTTCAAGACTGACCGACTGGGGTATGTATTCTCCCTCCACCCCGTATGATTTCAGTCCCTCTGGCGCCCTCTCCTCACCTTGTGGTGGAATTAGGCGTGCTCTCCTTCCTGCCTTCTTTGCAGGGGGGCGTTGTCTTTCATGGGCTAGTGCGGTCCAGGTACTTCACTGGCGCCGGCCCGTTTGATATTGTTCAGGTAGGTCTTATTGCTGTTCTTTAGTTTTGTTGCTATCCTGCACGCCTTTCTTTGTTTACAATGTCTCTTTTTTCTCCCTTTGGTATGCGGAGCTTCAGTGCAGCCAACTGGCTTGTTTGAGCCCCGCTGGTAAATGATGGCCCATTAAGAGCGCTATGATGCGGTAAGTAAGTGCAATGCGCAGCGCTGCGAAGTCTTGCCTTTGCCAACCTGTGTTTTCCTTCCTTTTAGGTCGCAGTGTTCTTCGGAGCGAGTGGAATGTCCGGAGTGGTGCCAGCCAAGAGGCGACCAGCCAGGTAAGCCTTTTGAGCAGGCCATACTTTGTAAATGTCTATACTGCTTTCTTTAATGTTGCCTCTATCTTCCTCTTTCAGTTCGTTCTGCCCGGGAGGCATGCAGATTCGAGAAAGCTGTTCTCAGTAGCTGCGAGTGTTTAAAGATGAAGACTGCAGGTAAAATGCTGCTGCTAATAATGTTTCTTTTCTCTCCTTGCAGGTTCTGCTTCTCCGAGGTTCGAGGGAATAGCTGGACACGGTGAGCATCACGTTGCAAGCTGCAAAGTAACGCGAAGCGTGTTGTCTTAGTTGGGTGTGGTTTAAATGGCCCCAACAAAATAGTCCAGGTAAAGTAGTCCCTAGGCTACCACACCCGAAACACTAGACCGCATAGCTTGGTTCTTAGGAACCAAGCTATGTGGATGCCTCCATGTTGACTGACAATACAATAAAGTAGTTCCCAAGCACATTGTTTTTCATGGTGTATGAGCCTGGCACCATAGACGCCAGGACTGGCCCCATGAGGGCTTTTGAAGAGGATACCAGGCTCTGGAGGCCTAAGTCCTGACTCCACCTGGCCAATGGGTTTGCCAGAGGGGGTTTTGGGCGAGGGTCGTGACAAGAATACTACCGAGTGTTGCTGTTTATTAGTCATTGAGCGAAATAATTAATCATTTAGTTTGCAATATTTCTCTTTCAAAATCATAGCGAAAGATAGGTCTAGCTATCTATTAGATTCTTATATTGCGCCAGACACCATGGGCCTTAAGGCGCTCACAAGACAAGTACAACGATAAACACAAAAAGAAGATGTCCGAAGGAAAATTTAGATCGGAAGAGTGCATGGAAAAGGCCTAGCCTAAATTGAAAAAATGTGTTTTGAGTTGTTCCTTAGACTGGACAGTTGACTCGCAGCACTTGAGAGCAGATGGAAGCTGATTCCAGAGATCCGGGGCCCAGGCGTGAAAGCCTGAGCAACAACCAACTTCAGCATGGCTTGTGGTTGCTGTAAGGAAATATCTTTGTTAGAGCGAAGAGTTTACCGAAAGGGAACTCTAGAAATTATGATTGACAGGTAATTCAGAGCTTTACCTGTCAAACATGTATGTACTAACATGATGCCTTTGACTATGATTCTTTGATTAACAGGTTACCAGTGTAGTCTTCAGCAGGCATCAGAATGTCGACCAAGGCCAAAAACGGCCAGGACTGCTCCATTCAGAATCACCTGCTTGCTCTTTAAAGGTGTTTTTGTATTATTTGCACAAGCATTTGCTCTTATGCCCATGACATTGTGGTCCTGTCTCCTAGGAGATAGGCTTACCACATGAATAGGCCCCACTCAATGTTACTATTTATGTCATTTTTCACAAAGTGTAACTTACATATCAATTTTTGCCCAGTTTTCTGCAATATGAGGTCTGTATCCCATCCTCTTATTGGCACTTCAATGGTTTGTATTACCGCACAGAACATTTCAGATGGTTTATGATTCTATCTTATAAAGTGCAGTAGCATTGGTTTGTCTATGATCTTATTTTTTATACAAAATCTATGTTCACAGATCCTTTGTCTGACTTGGCGTTTGGGCTTCCCCACATAAATAAGATTACATGGACATTTGATAATTTAACTGGCCCATTCCGTCTTACAATTCGTGAAAGATGTTAAATGCACTCTACATCATGTAGGTCGATAGAATTTATATCTTTTGTCAGGGGACACACAAAATACCAAATTTAATAAAACTACACTTTACCCTATAAATATGTGAGGGTGGGTTCAATTAATAAATAAAAGATGGAGAGGTATTAGGTGGAATGCTGGTGGTCTCCCCCACATACATATGGGGTAAAAAGGGGTAAATCTAAAAAAAGAAATTCAGTATTGTATTTTCGCAATAATGACACAGCTCCGCTATATGCTCAGTTCGTTGCCATTATTGGGGGAATATTGGGGGAATGGGTAGAGAGAGAAAAACAAGTGATTATACATCTGCAGTGATCACAAATCCTGGGCAGGGGGCAATAGATCTCTGTGCCCAAGGGCATGGCTAGTGGGCCCGAAAGAAACCTATTGGTGCAACATGTACAGAGGCCATGGACAAAGGAGGTGGCCACTAACCATGGAAAAAGACCATAGCTAGTGAGCCCCAATGAAACCTATTGTTTCAACATGTACAGTGGGGATGTCCAAAGGCCATGGATACAGGCCCCCAAAGAAACCTAATGGTGTAACATATAAAGTGGAGACGGCTGAACGCCATGGCTGGTGGGACTGAAGAAACCTATTGGTGAAACATATACAGTTCCACGTCCGAAGGCCATGGCCACTGTCCATGGTCAAAGGTCATGGCTGGTGGGCCCCAAAGAAACCTGTTCATGTAGCATGTAGAATGGCCAAGGACACTGGCTATGGCTGAAGGCAGTGGCAATTGGGCCTCAAAGAAACCAATTGGTGACACGCACAGTGGTCACCGTCGAAAGCCATCGACATTGTGGTCGTAAGCTGTGCAAAAGGGGCTCTGTAGTTAATGTGGACTTGCTTGAAATGTGATTCCTGAATTTTCTTTTTTTTTCATTATATCTGATCACATTTATTAACTCTTAACCAAGTTTTTTTTTTCCCACTGAATTACAGGGCCTGTGATTTATAACTTTGCCCCCCTGTATGAATCCTCCCCAAACTTTGAATATATGACCCCTTTGTAATGATTCTGCAAAGTTTGGTACGGTTTTGTCAAGGGGGGACAAAGTTATAGGGAGGGGTCCCACAATGCATGGAAATCCTCATAGATGCAATGGAAAACACATTTTGCTCATGCCTACAGCCCGCTCGACGGACTTTCAACAAATTTGCACTAGGAGCAGCGGCTTGGTCCAATAAGCGTGCTTTTGCAAATTTGGTGTAAATCCGTCTTGTCGTTTTAAAAAAAAGGCCAAAAAGTAGGTAAAATAAATTGTGATATCTGGGTCCAGTCCGTGGACTCACTTCCCGATTTATTTGATGCTGAAAAGCGTGAGGTGCATCATCATTTTTCAAAGCGGTCAGCATGTCAGATCTGCGGACAGCTGCGCTGACCGTGGTCAGCATGGTGGGGAAAACACCTGGAAAACACATTTGTGATGATTTGGTAGATGAAAGAGAGGCTGGAAAGGATGGGGGAGTGGAATATAGTTCATATGGAGCTATTTCTTTAGATAAAAAAAAGGGTGTGCAGGTGCTGCCGAGTCTGCGGACACCACAGTAGTCTGCAGACAATGCTGTGAACAAACAGTTTGGAAAACACATTTGGGATTATTTCGTGGCCGAAAGGGGTCCTGCAAATGGCGGGGGAGTGGAAAAAAGATGATATTGAGCAGTTTTTCCAGGTGAAAATGGGGTTTACAGATGTTACCAAGTCTGCAGTCTATTTTAGTGTCTGTGGACCCCATTTGGATGGCAAGGGGTTCTGCGTGAGTTTTATTATTTGAAGGTGTATTGTACGTAATTGTTATATGGTTTAATTCTATTGTGGTTGTTGTGGCCACTGGTCAAACATAGTGATATAATTGAAGTGTATATGGTATTTATGAAAGCTGTGCAATTGAGGATAGTGCTTATGGAATATGTATTTGTTTAAACTTGGTATGGTTACTTAGTTGCATACAGTAATAAAGCTGGAATCTCTTGTTCTTTTTTCTGTGAAATAAAATAGTATAATTGTTAAGCAGGATAGTTTAAAAACTTTAATTGCATACAATTTTACATGCACATTTACTTGTTTCGACTCTCATAAACAGTACATTCTATGCACTATGTTTGGTACAACATTAGTGTGTGCTACACTGTTGTTCTATTGACATGAAATAATCATTGGGTCATTGGGAAAAATAAACCATAGAGGATAAAAAAAACAATTAAATTATGTGATTGTAAGTGTGTTAGTATGTTTGTTTGAAGTGTGTTGTAATTAGGGGAATGTTTAAAGTAGTTAGATAACTGTTGGCGTATTCTAACTATCTTGACTTTTAAAAGTACTATTGTAGTATTATGGATGTAGTTAGATACCCTTTGGCGTATTCTAACTGTTATTGTGCTACAGTTTAGTGAGTACAGTTGAGTTGAAGGAATATCAAGTAAGCATCTGTTAGACTTGCTGGTAACCTATGTTTGGAGTGACAGAGGTGTTGTTACATTCAAACCAACCACTTATTTTTTCACATATACAGTATAGTGACCTGAAGTGGCTGTGGCACCAGTGTGGTATATTACGCCTACTGATGTGAAGGTTTTGTTGTCAAGAAATACTTGGTTGTGTGTAAAGCAAGTGAGTTTAACAGTTTTTTTGTAGTACCATCTGTGGGACAGACAGTTTATGGAAGAAGCCGTAATATCTGAAACCCTTTTAAAGACCAACCCAGATGGTGCTAAGCTTGAATTGTATTGACGGGATTGGATATCAACTAGGGAACAGTATCAAAAGGTTAAGTCCCTTGGGTAATATAATTTTGTCTACAAGTGAGTGAATATAATTGAATCATACTTGGTCAAATTTCCAAATGCAAGGGCAAGAAATTACTTTTTGATATTCAGGAAGAACCTGTGGTACACATGTAACGTATTTGCCGCACAAAAGAGTATTGCCAAAAAAGATGATAAATGTAGATCCTGCAAAGAGCGAGACAAATCAGAAACTTTGAAACATGTTTTAGTTGAATGCTACGGGTTTCTGGAAATAAGAATCTGATGCTTTTTCCATTTTCTTAAAAACGTATCGCCTAGTAACAATAGAATCTATATGGTATATCATTTTTTTAATTGTACAGGCGTTTCTATGTGACTAGCGGTTTCAAACTTTTTAAGAATGATTAACCTGATAGAGGATTCACAAAGTATTAGTTTTTGATAACCTCATCAGAAAATTAGTGTTGTAATATTGTGTATTCCCTTTTATGTATTTCTCTCTGCAACGTGAATCAGAACTGTGACAGAGGGAGAATGTTATGTTGTATAATGGTTCCTCCTCTTTGTTGCACAATTGAAGTTTGTAAATAATTGATCTGGTGGAATTTGAAAAGTTGACTTGTTCAGCTGTATCAAATGAAAAAAATAAGAAGATTATGACGTATTGGCTATGTGAGTTTATTTGTATGCTGGAATGATTGTCTGAATTGCAAAAAGGGCATACAATGCCATGAGTTGTGCTCTGCTTAAGCTGGTGAAATGGAATGGATTCACAATTTGGTACCGATACATATAAAACTCGCTCATTAGCGATGAGCTCTCGTGAAACATGGTTTTAGAGAGTGCATGTATGGTTCCACATGTATGAAATCTGGAAGATTTCATTTCTAGGGATGTTTTAGGTTTCCAATACTTGTAAGTAAATTATGAATTCTTGTGGATTTTCCTATTTGTGTATGGTAATTGTTACCATGCCTGCACAGTAGTCCAATTTTTGTCTTATAGCTGAGGCACTGTAAGTATTGTCAGGATTATTTGTGACATATCTATGAAGGACGAGCATTTGCAAACACAACTTGTCTGTGCCCTTTTAGTAAATGGAGTGAAAAATTGGTGGCAATTGGAAGATCAGACTGATTGTTACATTTGCATAGCAATTTACTCCCGTTCTGTTGTTGAATTTAAATGGACAAGAGAGTTTGTGCCTTTTATGGGCCTGTAGTTGTTTTTGATAAGAGATATTCGTCTTTTTGTCTTCTGATGGACTTG
Organism: Ambystoma mexicanum; assembly: GCF_040938575.1. Taxonomy (NCBI): domain Eukaryota; kingdom Metazoa; phylum Chordata; class Amphibia; order Caudata; family Ambystomatidae; genus Ambystoma; species Ambystoma mexicanum. The sequence goes on from NC_090932.1 coordinate 823,115,619, forward strand.
CAGTTCAGTTTGTACTAGACAGTTTTGTGGTTGTATTATTTGATGGAGAAGCAGTTGGTCGTTGTTTCTTTTGCAGTCACGTTGGGAGATCTGTTATAGGTTCTGTTTGTATTAGAGTTCTTTTAAATGTTTCCTTTTTGAGGAACAGGCTACATAGCTACATGGGGGGTGTACAGTGAAGGTAGCCGGTTGTATGTCAGGATGCAAGGAATGTCAGCGTTGACTTTGTTTGCATCAACGTTAACTAGGAATAGACCATTGAGTGTATGCAGGCGTGAAAGTGGTACGTAACTCATACCTTCTTTGAAGACTGTGTTGCCAATGTCATTCAATGCGTGATCTAGGGCTAGACCTTGCAATTTGTGAATAGTTACAACATATGCAAGAGACAGAATTGTTCTCTACGTACGTACATGTCTTCAAAAAATAGAGAACTTGCTATTGTTACCTAATTTGTTTAACTTCTGTAAGTTTGTTAAAGTGGATGTTGACAAAATTGATGCTGTTTTCATGTCGATATGTTCGACAGCCAACAAATGTACCAATTGCTCCATTGATCTAAACCTTGTTCTACATCGAAGTGATGTAATCAAACAGTGTTGGAGATACATCTTTATAAGCTATTTAGTCTTGCTGTTGCTTGTTGACAGATAGGACGGTTTATTAACATTGTCCCACTGAATTGACTAGAGTTTGCAAGGGTTGACATTAAGGACATGCATTTTATATTTTGTTTAGTTAATTGTATCAGGGCTAATGGGCTGATCAATGGGATCGGCTAAAGGTTCAGCAATATCTTTCTCTTCACTTAAGTAATGGAGTTCCCCCGATCTCTCCTCCTCCTCCACTTCACCTGATGAGGTTGAATAGTCCAACTTCTTTCTTCGGGTGTGTCGAGCGTTGGGCTTCCTTTTCTTGAGTAGATAGGGTCTGCCTTGAAAGGAAGCCACCGTGACTCTAGATCAAGAGATCCACAGTGTCTCCCCTACGTGACAGTCAGTAATTTTGCAAGGGGATAAAGCCTTTGCTCAAAAAAACCCTTGGTGCGGAGGTGAGTAGACGCCGGAGAAGCAGTCAGAAGACACAGCTGGAGAAGCGGGTGGAGGAACATACCCGTGCCGAGAACGTCCACTGGAAGAAGAGGCACAGGATTGTCGCTCCTGGAGGATGACTGGTGGAAGATCCATGTAAGTGGAACACAGCGAGAACAGGTGAGAAATCCTTTTGGAAAGGCAAACGGGGAAAGGAAGCAAAAATAGAATGCTCAGGCGAGACAAAGGGAGGCAGGTACAAGGGAAGGGATAACGAGCTAGGGTGTAGAAAGAGGGAGAGCACGAGCAGGAAGTAGCGGGCGAAGTTAAACTAGAACACCGCCGGGAGGGTAGCATACGAGCGCACGCAACCGAGGAAAAACACAGTTGCAACGCGCTGAGCCGCCGACAGACGAATGGTAAATACTATCGGTGGTGGCCATGTTGGAAAAAAAACTAGACCGTCAAACATGTAGAAAATGGAACGTGGTGGCACCGTCTAATGGTGTCCTTGTTTCCACCTCCTCCACACACGCCAGTCACCAGCGGCTGTGACAAATTGTTCCATGACATCAGGAGCAGATTTGTTTCATCCATATAGCTCATGGATTAGTCTACTATTTAAGATAGATTTTGCATCTTTAGTAAGTAAACCAGTTCTAGTGTTTTTCAAAAATGTTATCATAAGTGAAGTCTGTAAACTGACGTATGTTTTGAGTTGGTTCTATGTAGTGAAAATGTTGCCAGATATTTACATTTCCAATGCTGCCGACTGTGTTACGGCATTGTTTGTGTCCTAATATTTTGAATATAGGTTGACCTTTTACGGATGTTAACTGTAGGCGGTCTCCAAAAACAATAACGTGTTTTCCTCCAACCAGTTGTTCGTAGTTGGTTTTTAGGACTTGCATCCTGAGGGGAATTAAAGCCAACATGAGGTTGAAAAACCATGTTTACTTCATCTATCAGGAGCACTTTCATTTGTTTCAGAATTCTGCGTATCTCAGTATCAGCTTCTCCTTATAATTTGTAATATTCTAATGTGTTTGGGTTTTCTACTGAGAGCAAAAGTCGGTGTAAAGTTACACTTCCTATATTTTAGGCAACTAAACCTGTGGGGGCTATACAACAACCGAAAGGTTGTTGCTTTTTAAGTTTTGTAGACATGTGCTGATTATTTTAATTAAGGACATTTTACCAGAATCAGCTTCACCACTTACATGCAGAAGCAGAGGTTTATCATTTTTACAGCTACATGTTTTTATTTCATGTTTCAAACCATGTTCAATTTCTTTAGTGACTTCCAGAAAAAATGGTGAGCTGTGCATCATTTAGCTGTGATTTCAGCACTGACAAGTCTTCTTCAGATAGTTTAGACTGATACATGGTATTTTCTACCTCAGGCATAGCAATTTCTTCTTCATTTAGAATGAGTAGTTATCAAAGTGGTTCTTCGCTTCCTGTAAGGGAAGGTTGACTGCCCTCAGGAGTGTTTTTAACTTCAATTTCTTCCTTTTGTTGGCTTTCCTTATCCAACATTTCTCTGTATTGTTTGAAATTGACATTTTTTATACTGCTTTAATTTGCTTTGAATGCAGCTTCAAATGAGTCACAGTCACCTAATGATTCTACTACTTTTCTCCTAGTTGCACTAGGTCCATGGAATAAAGATCTCTGGAAAGTTAATTTGGAAGTGTGCAGCTGTGACTACGTGACTATGTGAATACACTCAAGAATTTCAGGGAATCCTATATAGTTATGTGCTAGCCACGCCCCCCTTGTCGCCCGAACCCATAAATCCCAGCCATAAGAAACTGTGTGCACGCATTTATGTGCACATTTGGAAGTGCGCTGTACGTGTAGTTGGCAGTACTGGCAGCGGTGACTACGTGACTATGTCACTACGTTCAGGTACGTCCTCCTCAAGAACGTATTATTGGGCTATGCTATATCTCAAGTTTACAGGACACGCTGATGAGGACTCCTATTTGAACAATCTTACCTTTTTGTTTTTTTAATTTTAGGGAATACTATATTGTTACATGCTAGCCATGCCCTATTGAACCCTGAGCCCAGAAATCCCAGCCTTAAGGAACTGTGCACATGCATTTGCACGCACGCATTTGGAAGTGCACGGTAAGTGCAGTTGGCAGTTAGCAAGTTATCAGTTGCAGGTGCAGTGTCTATCCTTATGTTGTATGTCGTGTTCCAAGTAGCACGGATTGTATTGTTAAGGTCTTATTGTACTTAGACTCATGCCGCTTGATGCCCAGAGTATGTTCAGGTGCGTTCTAGTCATAACTCTGATCATAACTTGTGCAACCTAAACAACTTGTATTGTTAGGTAGACTCTGGCTTAACTGTAATTGATAGATATGTATTGATTATTTGTTTGCTCCTGCAACCTCTCTCTCCCTATTGTGGCCATGTGGCAATATATAGTATAGTTCATAAGCAGTGTTTCGGTCACGCTGTGTTCTTAGTTATGACATTATAAGTGCAGAAGCTGTTGTCCTTTGTGAATTTTGCCATAATTATGTTGCAGATGGAAGAAGAAACAGATCTTGGAAGTAGTGTTTCCATGGATATATTGTGTGATACTGCTAAACTACCAGGTGTATCTGATGGAAAAATGACCTCTAAACCCATGCAGCATTGTCGGCATACATTCACGCCTAAATTCATCCCGACCAACCTTGACGGGCAATGTTAGAAGATTAACTACGTTCTTTGCCAAAAAGTCTATTTTAAGTAAAATTGATGAGGAAAAAGCTGTTCAGGAAATTGTGACTGAATTTAATTTATCGCTGGGTTGTTTGGGGTCTAAATTCATTGATTATGTCATGTTGATAACTGACAATACTGTCCAAACCGTTACAGTAGATTATATGGATGTTGTCTCGTCAGAATCGATAATTGGAGAGTTGGTGTGCAAATACCCAGGTAATAGTGCAGTTAATTTGACTGTTTCAGATGCTGTTCTAGATGCCATTTTCGATGGGTCTGTAGCCATTCCTGGCAAAACCATAGAGGCTGAAAGCATACCAATTATAATATCTAGACTAAGTGGAGTAACTACAGTAATGATGCACAAGGATGCAGATGATGTATCTACTAGCCTAATTGACTTAAATGTAAACATTGACCTGTTCTCTGAGATGGTGGAAGTGGAATACCTAGGAGATGTGCTTGATATCATGTCTACTCCTGTTATAATGTCCATCGAGCCTCAGACTTTTTTCGATAAGACCATTACACTTGGTAAAGTTGAGAGTGAATCTGTAAAGGATGAAATACGGAATATGCTGTCAATTCCCCTAAACGGTATTTCAGGAGATAAGAGAGATAATGCAGTGTCTCTACTGAATGACACAATACTTAAATCAGTGCTACCAGACATTAGCATCACAGGTATGTCCTCAAATTAGATGTTTTTGGCTTGCGAATGTCTGCTAACTACGTTAGTATCCACATGGGAAAAAATAGAAAACAAGATGACATACAATCTGTTCTCTAACATAAAAGCATTAACAGGAGCCATAAGACAATACAAGACCAGGGCTGCAATACACATCGACCCAGTAAGGTGATCAGCACCTAATGTACCTAAAGCTCCAAATGTCAGAATTGCTAGTTGCAGCTTGACTACTCAAGCAAGCCTTAGTAGTGCCTAAAACATCAGCTTTTTAACAACCCCTAGTTATTTCTCATGCTTTTATGTATGCAAAATGTGCCACAATACATAAAAATGGATGTAGCGTAACTGTGAAGAATGTGCCTGGAAACACTATTGAACCACTTAGCTCTGACATGTGCAGCACTGGCACACCGGTGGGTGGCTATGCGTTTGAGACTGACAGAGTGTCGCCTCAAGGCAGACCAGAATTTACTGTACCACATACTTGCCTCATACCGAAGAAGGAAAGTTCTTTGGCACAGTATTGCCCTCTGTATCGGCACCTGTACAGCTCCAAAAAACTAATAACGGTTTCATCTCTAACCCCTATGTGGTAAGAGATCATTTGAGCCAAGACACTACTAATGATCCGACAATTAACCCAATTGCGTTAAGTGTTCATCCTAGTCAAATAAAACTGACAGATCTTTGGTCCACAAATAAGTCAAAGGTGACTCGCCCCATACAGCCAGAGGTAACCATCAAAGCCTTACAAATCAAACCGATGTCTGTAGCTGATGATTTACCCCCTTTAAACAGGGCAGCAGTTTTAAGTATTTTCCACACAGTTGTTGCTCTATGAGTTATATGTACAGAAGACAATACAATAGCGGACCAGATCGATCATGTACTGATGAGTATCTCAAATATATGGTTCACCTCTGAGGCAACCCTTGAATAAATCTTAAAATATGAGACAAAATTATATTGATTAGGCTATGTATGTAGCCTAGTAAACATCTCACCTGAAACATTTACAACATATAAACCATATGATAGAAATGTTAAAAACATACATGGTAAGAGTGGGACAAATGATCTTGACATATCGACAAGGAAAATAATTCGGTAAATTGTCTCTACTGCCGGTAGTAGTGAATTAACCATAAATTGGAATAAAATAACACAACGAGACGCAGTTGAGATGAACAGCAATTCTGGAGAAGGTTCTGCTGGCTCAAATAATATTGCAGAGATGAACAAGGATGACGGATACTGGCAATGGCTGCCTTCAGCTTTTAAATCACATTTTGCAGTGTTGAGTCGATGACACTGATGTGTTATGTTCTTGGAACACACAAGACTTTGCACATCTGTTTGGCCTATGGTCAACAATGGATGTATTCTCTGTGAATGTTTTACAAGAAACATGGCTTGTTGAGAACTTCCTCATTAATAGATGTGTGACAATCCAAAAAGTTGCCTTTAAAGGCTGTGTTGGCCGTCCTAAAGAAGAGTTGCTGATATCCGCCCGACAGCCATGGACAATTGATGAGATCCCTGGTGAGTCTACGATGGTATTGGCTGCTAAACTGTCTAGGGCAGGACTGACTATCATAATTATTAACATATATGACTCCCCCAAAATGGTGTTGCCACTAAAAATAAAATTGTAGCAGAAAAAGACAGTTGTGTTAAGAACCAGCAAAAATTCCCAATATACATCATGGGGGATTGTAATGCTGATATTGTATTACAAGACAGTGGGCCTCATTACGACCCTGGAGGTAACCATGCTGCTTTTTGTGGCATGGCTACCCCCATTCCGGGTATCGGGTCCGGGTTCCCTGAATGGGGAAATACCAGGCCGTTCCGACCTTGGAGGGCCCGGTATTTCCCCATTCAAGGAACCCGGACCTGGTACACCCCCATTCCCATTGAGCCCTTAAAGGGCTCAATGGGAATGGGGAGGATGCTAACAACGGGCCCATTAATGACGGGCCCGTTGTTAGCATCCTGGTCTGCTTGTGGGACCCGATAAGGACGCCTGGTTTTACCGGCCTGTTAACCCCCTACCACCAGGGTCGTAATGAGGCCCAGTGACCTTGAAGTGGGATCTAGACCCGCACCCATACGTCAGAACAGATCTCATAGGAAAATCAGTCTATGGACAAATGTACTTGATGAACATGGTCGTATTAGTCTTAAAGGCAATGCACAGAGAGCATTCACATGGGTGAGTGGTAAGAGTGCCTCGACTATCAATTATGTTTTTGTAAATTGTACTGGGCTAGAATTAGTCGAAGATATGGCAATAGGCACCCGTGAGGAAAGTGATCACCTGTCACTTTGCATCTTATTCAAGTCTATATGTACACTAATAAATATTATGCGCTATGTCATGTGTGGTGACATATTTATGAACAGTGGAGGGAACCAGATCCAATGTCACCCTGAAATTCTAGCTACGGGCAAACTTGCTTCAGATCAACTTATCCCAGCCTTCATTGAACAATTCTCTAGTGATGTGTCCTCCCCGAGTAAGATGAGTGATGATTTTTCATCCATGATTGAATTGATAAAAATGTAGGAGCTAGCCAAAGGTCATATAAAACTCTGTATGAGTGCACAAATAAAACATATCATAGACGAAATTACTATGATCCAAAAATCTATACTGCAAAAAAACGACTACATGAACAATTATGGCTTTAGTATCTTCCACTACTTGGATGTATAGCACTGTGGACATAAATGAAAGAATTAAAGATGCCAAACAGATTTATCATAGCTGGCTTAAAGATTATAAGATGAGCTGCGAAAATGAATGTTGGATGTGTATTGCATATTTAGCCACTACGAATAACATCACAGCAATATGGCAAGCAATAAAGGCTGATTCCAAAATTGATATTCCTATAAATTGTGTTTCAGAAGAGAGGTGGATCGCACCGATAAAGTTTACTTTGGGGTCCTGTGACTAAGATGGAATCAATCAGCAGACACCCAATATGATACCGATCTGCAGAGCCACCATATCAGATAATACACAAATAATCGAACAGCTAAATAGATCGCAAGCTTGTGGACCTGATGGCATGAGTAAAGGATTGCTAAAATAGTCTGCAACCTTATGGGCTCAAGCTTTGCATCTAGTTTTTCTAGGTATAGGAAGGACAGGGAAGGAGAGTCAAATTCTACCTATATACAAGAAGCTCCACCATAAAGATCTCGGGAATATTGCATGCCCGCCATGCTGGATATCCCTCCTACAATCTTTGCGCAGGTACTCCTAGCAGAATTGAACTCATGGAGAAGCACAAATGACATCTTGAGGAAAATATCAAACAGGTTTGAGAGTAAAATCCATGACATCACATAATATCCTTATGCTGGTCTCATCTGTGGAATATTCATGGTCATGTAGGCAAACAATAGTTTATGGTGCTTACATATACTTTAGAGCCGCCTTTGATACTGTGGTAAGAAACAATTTATGGTGGAAGCTAATTGCATGGAAGATCCCTTTGGGACTGTTAATGATTATCATGTTACTCCACACTAATACTAGTTTAAATGTGGAGATAATGTAATTGAATACCTTGAACACATTAAGACATTAAGACCAGATGTGTGAGTCTTGTTTTAATCAGAGGCAAGTTTTTGAAATCATATAATAATTGTTTTGATTGTAATGGGACATTGATGCTTTGGCAAATGTTAATGGAACAAAATGACCCAAATTGTATGTATTTTCTAGTTGAATTTGATAGGACATGTGTAGAGATATTATAGTTATTATGTTAAATAGTTTTTAACTTCTCTTAAGGCTAAATACTCCTGGTTTTAACTATGTGATTCTTGGAATGTTTTTATGTTTTTTTATTGTATAAATATGTTTATATATATGTTTTTTATATGTTGTATATACAAAGCATATTGCTGTATGTATATTAATAAATGAAATAAAGATCTCTATGTTTTGGAGATTTAAATGATAATGTTAAATGATTAATTAGGCTGGGTTTAGGTAAGTTTCACTAGGCTTACTTCACAAGTTGAAACAGAAAGTTTGCCAGTTGTCTTATCTGGTGTGAAATTTTTTGTGTAGGAGTAGTTAAGGGTTATGTCGTACAGGCACATGTTTTCCAAAGCAGTACTTTTGTTTAGGTAGTATGTGTCAATTAAATTGTTTGTTTTTTAATGTCCTGGCTGTTGGGATCATTTGTGGCTATTTTTTCTATCTCTTGATTGGATGTTAGTACTCTTTTTTGGGATAAAGCTGGATCAAGGTTTAGCGTTGAATACTTGGTTTTTGCCCCGTAGTGTAGACGAAGAATTCTCCCTACCAATATAACCCTCTAGATGAAACACACTTACAGAGGGATCTATTTGTTGGGAGAGAGGACACCAGCCATACCCAGGAACTGAAATGGAAACAAACACAATCAGTAATGGAGTGTGTTATCAGAACCAGTATTACTAAGTATTCTGGGAAAATGGCTAACCTGGGAATAACCAGAGAAAGTCCTCCAATGAAATGAGGTAAACAACCCTCCAAATAAACACCACAGCTCACGGTAGCCAAGAGGGAATCCTAAAGGTGGAAAGGATATTGTAATATGAACCCCCAAGGGATAGTCACAATGAAACAAGGCAGAAACGCACTTACCATGTAGGAGAGAGTGGAATGTAGTTCAAGGTATTATGCCCCGTGTGTTATGCTTATGTTAACCTGACCATGACGGCACAAGGACGCCTGAAACTGCAGTGGTCTTAAGTCTCTTGTCCCGGAGGACCACTTATCATGACGGAATGATGCCGCCTAATGATGACTGAGTGCAGGGATGAAAGTCCAAAAGTTCCTGCGCTGATAAGGGCAAACACACAAGATACACGAAACAGAGTCAGATGGTGAGTCAGTGTTGTCTTCAGTTCAGGGCTGTACTTTCTGATGGAAGTTTGTGTGAAGTCTCTAAAAGGTTGCGGTCCAGGTCTGTTACCTTGTGTGGCAAAACAAGGACAAAATCAGCAGGAGTGAGGCAGGTCAAGCAAGCGGTCCGGGTCTCTCAGTCGAAAACCGATAAGGAAGTGTCCAGGTACAAGGACTTGGGAACTCACAAAAATCATTGCAAGAACGTAACTGGACCAAGGAACTACAAGACAGGAAAAAACGTAGTAGCGCCGTGATTTAAAAGAAATCAGAAGCTGCATTTACTGAAAACTGGAGTTTAAGTAGCCCTTCCGTGAGAACCAATGAGTCTGCCCCTAAAGCATAATATGTTTCCATGAGAATGCAACGGATGCCCTGGAAATCTCCAAACAGCACGCCCATGGTGTCGGAAGTGGAAAGGAAGAGAATTTAAGGGGTAATCAGAGAGTAGGGGTGCGAGAATTAACTGCACTCAAAAGCCATATGTTGGGGCTGTTGGTATGTCCCGTGCGTGCTCTAGTCCTGATATTTAGCTAGACAATGTGCTCAGATTTGTCATATAAGGCTGTACCTGTTAAACGGTCTGCAGCTTCGTAGCACCTGCATTTTTATAACAAAGCTGTACCATATTTGTGACAGTGTTTTGTCAAATGGTATGTCATCCCAGAGGTCTTTTATCTCTGTTTTCTCAGCTTTGGTGAGATAGGCAGTGACATATCTTACAACTGCAGTGGCATTGTCTGCAATGTATTGTATGTCTATGTTTACATTCCACAAGAGGGCAGTGATTGCATTGTAATCATTCATGTACTTGGATGCTCCATGCCTTTTAATGTTGTGTGTGTTTTAGGTGTTTGCCTTTTACACTGTGTCTAACAGAAGACATCAAGCTATGTACCTGTCCTTTTTGGAAAATGGTCTAGGGAAGCCAAAGCGACATTTGGTATGGTTTTTACATTTGTTTTTATATCTACGTTGGCATTATTTGCCACATTTATGTTTTTGGAAGCGTAAGATTTGTGTACGTAGGTCACTATTGGGGGTTTCTGGATGGATGTGGCAGGTAATGTATTTTTCTATAAACTGTAAAACAGAGGCATAACTGTCATGGCCACATTTGGCAGCATCTTTTGTCCACAGAAGCGTGTGGATGTGTGCTGCTTCTCTGGATTGATATTCTTTTCTCCAAAAGAAGTGTTGCACTTCTCCGTGCGGAACAATAGTTTTTCTGCAGATGAAGTGCTGCATGGCAATGAAGTGATGGTGAAAGTACCTTGATACATTGACAGGGTCAAGAGATCAGAGTTGTCCTGGTGTTTTTATATCTATTCCATCTTTGTTTTGGTTTTCAGTGCGTAAGAAGTTGTGCAAGTCATCTCATGCATACTCTGCACAACTTAAATTAACAAACCATGTGGGTGGGCCTATGTTCCTTAGCATACAACGTACATCAGCATGACGGCAGAAAGTATTCTTTTGTACCACACATGTTTCCCAAGAGATTTGTGATACTTGACTGCAAAACGTCATCTTTGTCTTTTATCTTTTGAAGCAGTTGTGTAGCGGACATGTTTAAAAAATAAGAGCCTATTTTTAATGTGTGTGCAACTCCATAACATAGTTACTAGTTCACTTTCGAACACGAGGTGGAAAATGTATTCTACATTTTGTCTTAATCTGGGGTCTTCTGAAAACATTCATAAAGACCGATATTCGGATGCAATCATTTCTGTGAATCTTTCATCATATCTTCCTCCTTTTCCTGTAGTAAAGAGTAGAGGCTAAGAACGTGCTTCTACACTTTTTTTCCAAATGCTCATTTGGGACCCTTGGGCTTCACACATTTTATATGTTTCTAATGCATCTTCAATGGTGTCTTTGGCGTGTAGGACATGAACTGTATGCTGGTCTAAAGTGTTGGCTGCAGTAACGGGATCTATACATTCAAATTGGCATTTTGCTGGTGAATCTTGAATTATTTGGGTAGTTTTTTCTATGTTTATATATCTGTAGTATTCATTGTTTTCTTTCAGATATTGTAAGGCTTATCTAACTTTGTTTAAGTCGAGCAGTTGTTGCCAAATTCTTTTGTCTTTTGTTGGTACACCATTAACTGGTACAATCAAAGAGTGATCTATTGGCCATTGGGTTCCTAGAATTTCTACATTTTCTTTAAGATTTAATGGCAAATATACTACTTTCCCACAGATGCCTTTTAGTATCTCAGATGGAGGCAATGTGGCTGTTTTCAGTTGAAGACGTATTATAGCTTGACATGGATGTAATGTTTTGATTATAATGCTATAAGTTGTTAGTGACAGCACATGATGGTATTTGATTATTGTCAATATGTGTATTGCAGTATGTACAAACTATTGATGGGTCAGTTATTTTGTTTTCATTTTCTGCTCTTAGATATTAAGCTAATTGGAACCATTGGTATTCCTCATTGTCCTCTATTTTGTAGGCCATATCTAGTATTTGTGTGCTGTTTTTATATAAAGCTCTGCGACAACAAACACATACTGGTATGGTATTTCAGCATATGTATTTTGAAACAAAGCTATTTCTTTTTTGTATGTGTTTGTTAAGAGGTTGGTGTTTGTGTAGTTGTCGCTAATGTTTTCTTATGGTACTGAATTCTATAATTCAAGTACATTTCCAAAGTATTTACTTTGGATGTGCTCTATTTCTTGAAGGAGTTCTTTTTCTGTTCCATGCAAAGAGAATGTTATTTAAATGTTGTAGTTCTAGAGCAGGACTGTTTGCATAGAGTAGTCTATGCACAAGATTCTGTATAGCGGAATGCCGTGTTGCTAACATTTTGATGTTGTGGACAGTGCTTTTGCAAGCAGTCCCTGAAATGCAGGCTAATGAATGTCTTCCAAGTCCAGTGTGGCTGTGCTCTGGACAAGAGTCCATGATTTGTAAAGTTTTAATTTTAGTTTTGTCTTTTAGTTTCACATAGGGAATGAGGAATCATTGTTAAGATTTAAATGATTGTTGGCATACATTGTCAATTAGAGCATCGTGGATTAGTCTTCTGTAGTTTTTAAGGGTGGATCGTGACTTTTCAGCTGTATTTCTAAGATTGTGAAGAACTCTACAGTGTAACATTTTTTGTAAAATTATTTTTTTGGAATGCTTTACTGTGGCTACATTAACATTGGTAGATATAGTGTTAGGTTCATTAGGAGGTCTGTTTTTTTCTATGTGCATCTTTTTTTACTTTTAGTTTTGGGAAGAGGGGCCATATATTTTTTGGTGATCACTGGTTTCGTTTTGTTGAGTGAGCTGTTTTCAATAAATTAATTGAGAGGTGGATGACTATATGGCTTGCTTTTATTCTTATCTGCTCTATTTTTCTTTGTTTTATACAGAGTCATTTTTAGCAAATATTGTGTTTTGTCAGTTGGCAAACAAGAAAGATTGGGGTTGAAAGTAGTTCTGAAATATATGTGCATGTATTGTGGATGGGTGTGTGATATGATATGATATGATCTGGCATTTATAACGCGCCTATACACAAGTGCTTCAAGGCGCGACGAGGTGGGGGGGAACAAGGGGAGACAGACAAACGATCCTACTAGGCCAGGTATCATTCAGATTGCGCAAGTGCAGGGTGGGGGGGAAGGGAAAAGTGCAAGGGGGGAAAGGGAGAGGAGAAGTGCAGTACAGGTTTAGTAGAACAAGATAAATAATAAGGGCCAGCTGGTGCTAAGTGCAAGATAAGTGCAGACAAGTGCTGGGAGGAGGGGCTGTAGAGATACAGAGACAGTCCCACAGTGCAGGGTTTGCCAGGTAGGCAGTGCAGTGGAGAGTGGCAGGGCCACGGACCGGGGTAGGTGAGTGGCCCCGTTGCAGATTCAGTGCAGTTTCAGTAATAATTACAGGGGAGAGGGGGAGAGAAAGCGGAGGCAAAGAGGAAGGTTTTGAGGTGCTTCTGGAACCGGAGATGGCTCTCTTCAAGTTTCAGGGAGGCAGGAAGGCTGTTCCAGAGGGAGGCCTCTGCAACGGAGAGAGATCTACCCCCAACTCATTGCTTGGAGAAGCGGCTGACCCTGAGGGAGTTGGAGGTGGATGAGCGAAGAGCTTGAGAAGGAAGATATTTAGGAAGAGAGAGTTGATGGTAGTTTGGCCCGAGGCCCCAGAAGGCCTTGTGGAGAATGCAGAGGGTTTTGAACTTAATCCTCATAGCCACTGGGAGCCAGTGTAGCGATTTCAGTCCTGGAGAGATACGGTCCCTGGGCTTGAGGCCAAGGACAAGTCTCGCAGTCCTGTTCTGGATGAGTTGCAAAGGGCGGAGAGTAGAGGCAGGCAGATTCAGATAGAGGCTGTTACAGTAGTCCAGCTTTGAGAGAACCAGGGCTCAAGAGACAGTGAGCTTCTGGGGGAAGGAGAGGAAAGGAAGGATACCTCTGAGGAGGTGAAGCTGGTAGTGTGACTTCTTAGAGGCGTCAGATATGTGATGAGAGAAAGAGAGTGTGGAGTCAAAGATGACCCCAAGGTTTTTAGCCTTGCAAGTAGGAGCAGGAAGAGGGCCAAGAGAGGCCGGCCAGAGAGCTGCAGGGAAGGAGGGAGTGGGTGTGCCAATGAGTAGAATCTCAGTCTTACTGGCATTAAAGCAGAGGTCATTGGCGGCACACCATTCCTGGATTGCAGAAAGACAGTCAGAGATGAGGGAAGGAGAAGAGGAGGTTGAGGGTAGCTTGAAAATGAGCTGGGTATCATCCGCATAGCACTGAAAATTGGGGCAGAGAGTGGCGATGCAGTGGGCAAGAAGTGCCAAGTACTGGTTGAACAGCCAGGGGGAGAGGTAAGATCTCTGGGGGACACCACAGGTAGAGAAAAAGATGTCAGAGAGGAAGGACCCCAGTTGGACCTGGGAGGGTCGATTGGAGAGGAAAGAGGACAGCCACGCCAGAGCCTGACCAGTGATACTCATGTTATCACGGAGATGGTTGAGCAGGATGGTATGGTTGACAGTATCAAAGGCAGAGGAGAGATCAAGCAAAATGAGAACACAAGGAGTGTGGGTGTGATTTTAGAGATGAAGAGAGTGTTCTGTGATTGTGTAGTGGGATGATAGGTGCAGTTGGTAAAGTTGTACGAGTAAGAGTCTGTAGAGGTGTGATGGTCTTGAGTTAGTGAGTAATGGAGTGGTGGTGTGATTGAATAAGTAGGGACATTATGATGTTTTGAGGAAAACAGTGTTTGTTATAATGGTGGTGTTTAGATGGGAATAGAAATAGTGTATATGTTGCAATAGAATGAGTAAGAGTGAAATACATGTTGTTGATCCGAAAAGAATACTCCAGGCTAATATATGTTAATGTTAAAGCACATTTGTACCGCGCACTATCACCACCGGAGTGGTCCCCTGGCGCTCTGGCAGTTCTGAAAAAGGAGGGGAGGTTGAGTTAGTGGGAGTAAGCAGGAAAAGTGCAAGAGAGCAGTGATGTGCTGTTGGCGGCCTCAGCCCGGTGGGTCCGTTGGCTGGGCCTGGGGTGTTTGCGGCCAGTAGTTGTTGTGTACTGTTGTGCAAGGCTATGTGTGTTTTTTGTTTTGTTGTTGCAGTGTAGTGAGGTTTGTGCGGTTTGTTGTGCTGTAGGTTTGGTTGTGTTTAGTTTGGATTTTGAGAGGTGTATGCAGAAGGGGAAATTGTTAGTAGGGATGGTTAGTTTGCCTCTCTATCCCGAATTGGGGCGCTTGGCTTGCGTGGTCTCCCCTGATGCGGCTCTGTCCAGATCTGGGACTGACATGCATATAAGTTTCTTACTCCTCTGGCCTCCACCTCTGACATGCTCTCTCATGGTTCCCCTTTTTCTCCCTTCATACTCCTGTGGCCAGTGCACCTGCCCATGTCAACCGCTCATCTAGTGTGTTGATTGCCAATATCTCGACAATTCCATACCACTGTGGTACCTGGCAGTAACTAATGGCGGGCAAAGTGTTGGTGGGATTGTCTGGGGAGGTTGACTCAGTCTCTGTGCGCGCCGCCTTTGTTCCAGTCTATCTGGTGTCGTCCATGCAGGTGTCGTGTGAGTTACCCTCTCGGGTTGGGGATGTCCGTCCCCTTTCCGGTTTAGTCATCCTTTTCGGTTTTGGTTTTCAGATTTAGGCTGTGGTGTTGAAGAGCCAGGTTTTTAGTGATTTCCGGAATTTTAGGTGATCTTCAGTGTTTCTTATTTCACTACATATAATGAAAGTAAATTGTTACAATTAGAAACAAACACATGCTGTGTTGATGTACTTACTTTGTAGGATGTGAAGACTGTTCTTTTTCGGTAGGTGTCTTTTAGTAAGTGAGGTTGCTATTTATGAAAGTAGGATTAAATA
The DNA here is from genome assembly GCF_040938575.1 of Ambystoma mexicanum. NCBI lineage: Eukaryota > Metazoa > Chordata > Amphibia > Caudata > Ambystomatidae > Ambystoma > Ambystoma mexicanum. Next base: position 823,131,319 of record NC_090932.1, read on the forward strand.
AATAAATAAAGTCAGAGGTGCTTTTGGGAAAAAGAGCTATTCAACTTGTGTTATGGGTTGTGTACGAAATTATGTTAACTATGTTGTTAAAACAATTGTAGTATGAGTGGTATTGTTTGGCACATTGGAAAGAACAGAGTAAAGATGGGTGTGAGAAAAATGTGCATATCTAGGTTATTTGTGTGCTGCTGATTTAAAAAGAAGAGCTTTGTTTGTGGTGTAATGTATTTGGAATATGTTGCAGTGTTTTTAAAGAATTTGAAACTGTTGCCTAGTGGTAATGCAATGGAGGTTTGATTTTGCAGCAGTGTTTGGTGTATTATTGTACAGGTTTGGAAAGAAGAGTACATTATATGTAAGGCAAAGTGTTGTATATAGATACTTTGGCGGTATACAAATATGTGTGAGCAGATGAAGAATGGTGTAAGTGTAAGGGATGTAATGAGTGAGGTTTGAAAATGTGACCTTTATATGGAATAAAAAATGGAAAATGCTGAGTATTTAAAAAACATTTTTAGACACATAGCATTTTAAATAACTGCCACTTGATGTGACCAGGCGCTGAATACTGTGGTTAAAAAGGAGCATATGCTTATTGAGAAGCTTATTATAGGGTACGTGCAGGAACCCTGTATAGATACATTTGTAAAAGAGTTAACAAACATAGTAAAACAAATATAAACATACCTGTACTATGTCTTGTTAGATGCAGATGTTGTTGAATCTGCCAATACAAATGTTGGACAGTTTTACAGTACTTTTTTGTCACAATCATACCTTAGAAGGGAAGAGAGTTTGACACTCTTTCCCAAACCACAGAAGCCGAATTAACCGACCCCTCCCACCGTGGTTGGCACAGGTACCTGATAGTATATACACAGGACACCACGTAGCAGCCAATGCCGGGAAGAGGGATATGGGAGAGGTTGCCGATAGGGTGGGGGAATTAGGAACACCGTAAAAAGGGATTAGGAAACACCTAGTCTGGATAGGAATGGGGAAGCACAGGGTAAAACCCTAACCTCTCTACACAAGGAAATATACATTCCTGTCACACTACACATACTTACTTCCTTGCACACTTGCAAGTCACATAAACCTACCCCCCTGCTTTCTTGACTTAGTTAGGTACACCTTAATACATGCACCACTTCACATGAACACATAGAGAGCAATAAGCTTTCAAGCAGAATGAAAACAAACAAAGTGATAATATCCCTGCATGAAAATACAAAACACATGGCCCTTCTGGGCAAAGCAGCAGAAGCACATGTACATAAACAAAAGTTAGCACTCTGCATACAGTCCTAGTTTAGCAGCACTAGAACCATTGCCCAAAACTTGATATGTGTCCTCTAGGATGCATATTTCCTGAGTCCAGGATTGCACAACATGTCGCCTGCCAAGTTCATGCCCATTATCAAAGAAAGATCAGTGTTTTCACCAAGATTCAACAAACGTTTTCCTCTTAGCATGTGTAATTCCATAGAACAAACTTGCGTTCATAAATGCAGTGATAATTGCTTCCCAAACACACTTTAACTGGAGAATTTATAAGCCATTAGTCACAGCGTCATACCCGCTACCCATATTACTTAGCTTTAGCCCGGGAGCCCCTTGGGACTACCCGGACGAAGAAGACACAGCATAAATAAACAGCCCGGCAGCGTTTTCTCTTCCCTGACCTGCGTGCCCCTCCGGTCTGTAAATCATTGAGCCATCATGCTGGAATCTAGCATAGCGAAAACCTCCTCCCTCCTCATCAAACACCACAATAAGCCGCACCTGTCTGCGCCGTTGCTGGCTGATAAGCCTCTCCTGATTGAGTTCAGCTGGCAACGCGCGCGTAATGACAGGACTACAAAGCACCCAGGGGCTGCTGGGAATTGAAGTCTCTGCCCCTGGAACTTGCATATCGTGTTAATGCCTGAACTGTAGCACACCACACCTACCCCAACCTTTATTCCTGACATTTTTGTTGCAGGTCACTGTAAGTAAGAGAAGACATGCACTCTGAGAATTCAAGAGTACATCTGATGTGTTGAACTGAGATGCCAGGGTTACATGTAGAGTTTTTGGATGTGATTGATGGATGGATGTGTGACTGTTTGAAAGCAGCTATTAGAAACATGAAAATAGAAAGGGTAAAAGCACTGCCCTGTACTATAGTGTCCAAGGTCACCACGGTAGTCTGTGGACACTGCACGTGGCATCTGGATATTTTAAGGATGCCTGGCATGGAAATGGGACTGCAGAGAGCGCTGACAGTCGTGGATGTCCCCGGACATCAGCGGGTCAGCCAATCAGTGTTTCTGGGTGTGGTGTACAGGAAGAGAAGTTAGCAGGAGTTTTGTTTGGTGAGTGCACTGGAGATGGCTATGGATATGTCTGTGAGGAAGCAGAGTGTATGGATTCTGTGAGACTCTTGGATCCATTGGCTGAAGGTGTATTCTGAACAATGTAGCTTATCTGAGAATCTTGGATTCAATGAATTTTAAAGTTTCATGGTATGGAGTTTGAGCAATGAAGTGGGTGGAATTCCTCCCGTTTTGTGAGAATATGGTTCACTTGAAGCATCCAGACATCATTGTAGTTCACTGTGGAGAGAACAGTTTGGGCTATTTTACTGGAATATCATTACAATTTTCAGTGAAGGATACATTTGCAAAGTAGATGAAACAATTTCCTCATTCGAAAATTATTTTTTCTTGCATAGTTCAGAGACAAATGTGGATGTGTTCGAATTTATTTTGTCCACGAATTGAGAAAGCAAGGCGCAATGTGAACAAACTTGAATGTGCCTTTTTGTAGGATGTTGGCATTACATATTTTCATAATGAAAATAATCAAATTTGATAGTGTCAACATTTTTCAAAGAGATGGCGTACATCTAACTCACATGGGCAATCCGATTTTTCTTGAAAACTTTAAATATGCATTGCAGCAGTTTCTTTAAACACATACAATAGGGATTTAAGTATCCTTTAAAAGTCAAATTAAACAAAAAGGAAAAAGAGAAAAAAAATTACAAGGACTTTTTTAAGTTAGAAAAAATAATTATGTTCTGTAGAATATTTGTTAGTTTAGTACATAAAACAAAATAATCACAAAAATATATAAAAGTCGAAAAGAGAAAAAGAGGCTCTTTTAAGATCCACCATTTTTAAACAAAAAACAATTTAAATGATTTTAATTCCCCCACCCCACGCCTGGAATTTTCCCAATGTTCGTGGACTAGCGCACTGTCCGCGGACTAGGTAGGCTGCAAAGGGGCGTGTGATTTTTTTAGTTCAGTTCTATTTTTTAACTGTGAAAGATGGCTCCTAAAGGAACCGTGTTTTGCCGTGTTTTGTGATTTTGTATTTTTTTAGCTTTTTTCTTTTTTTTTAGGCGAGGCAAGGTATGGTGGGGGAGGGAAGGGAGGGAAGGGATTGAAGGGCAGGGAGGGAATGGAGGAAAGGGGCAGTAACCACAGAGACGAAGGGGTAGGTGGACAGAGGAAGAAGTTGGGTGGGCCTTACATTTAAGGTAGGTGGCAGTGGTTCTCATGCTCCTTGACTGTGGCCTCGAAAGCACTTTGAAATTGCTCCACCCTGCAGATTGGTGCTTCACAGTAAAAACATAGTACTGTGACCCTTGAAAAGTAAGCGTCAGCAGCATTCTGTATGGCCTGTGATGCCGCCGCCGTGATCCTCTGCCCTAAAGGAATATTTTGTGTCATGGCAGCAGCGATAGAGGAAGATGGGGCAGAGGACGTCAACCTGCATCTCCCTGAGAAAGGAACAGCCTTTCTCAGAGAACCCGAGTGGTTGGATCTAGTGTGGCGGCGCATGGAGGTTGTCCCATAGGAGTATAGCCCAGGTTTTCCGCAACTGAGTATGATCCCGCACTCTGTGCATTCGACCTTGGCCGCCTGAGCCTTTGGTACACCCCCAGGAATCACTTTAGGTGCTGGATGTAGACACTTCCGCTACCTCATCTTCATCTTCCTATTCATCCTCTTCTTCATTCTCACACCTGTTCCTCTTTCCAGGTCCTCCAGATGGTGTTGGTGGTGGTGGTATTGGGGGTAGCTGGAGAGGAGGAATGGCCATAACTGATGCCATTAGAGCAGATACGAAGGTCTGCAAAACAGATCTGCAAAACAGGTGCTCTTTCCTTGATTGCCAAATTGGGAATGACTAAAAGTAATGGGTGGGTCCCTTCAGAGGAACTGTCCACGGACAGCGCGACTGCCCGTGGACTACCACGACGAAAATAGACCTTGGGAAGTTGTAGAAAGTTGCCATATCAACTAAGGGTGGCTCTTGGAACTCTAGACGGGTACACTTTCAATTTAAAATATCCTAGATTGGCCGAAATGCAATTTTAAACTGTCTGCCGAGCACGGACACTGTTCGAGGGCAGGCCAACACATCGCACAGGTGCGGTCACATGATGATGTCCTGGGACATCCGCAGCGCTGATGGCCGTCCGCAGGCAGGAGAAACAGGGTGCATGCACATGGATGTCCGTAGAACTGGTGCTCTGTCCGCAGACTTATTAAAAGTGTGTGATGCTAGATCGGAAATGTCTGGACATGGCGCGCTGTCTGCGGACACCTGCATTTTGTGAACGGACACCCTGGACAGTCGTTTTGTCCATGGACTACTGGGGTTTCAAAAAAGGTATGCTAGAACAATATACAACATATTTACAGTATGCAACATAAATGTATTTATGAAAGGGATGTCATATCAGAATGGGAAAAATACATTTGAGAATTTGGAAGTTTTATACAATGATGATCAGGGGAAGGAAGGAGTGAAGTTTCATCAAAGCATCCTTCATTTATGTTTTGGGAATTTGGTGGCAATGATTGCTGGGAACAAGGAGGAGGACAGGTGCAAGAAGGACAGCAATAATTAACATTTTTAATATCATGATTTTTGACATACATCAATTTCTGCATACAAGATCATGATTTCATTATGGACTTTTGGGATATAGATTGTCTTTGTTGTTCTTGGGACTCTCCATAATTACATTGGGGTGTTGTTAATTCATGTAAACTATGCACTATAAGAAAAGACAACATTAATATTTCAATGAGGTCTGTAGAAATTATATTATTTGTGTGTATTAAAAGATATATTGCTTACCATTAGAGATGTATCATCGCTCATTTCTTCTGTTGGAAAGTTTTCTTCCAACCACTAAAATGTGTTTGCCATTTCTGTTAAAATAAAACAATAGTAGTATTTGCTTATAAGAAATGTTTACATAATGAATGGTAATTATAAAGAAATAAATACAATTTACTGTTTGGTGAGAGATTGTTTTGGAATGAGCGCTTGGTGTATGCGAGTCTTTATGAAGAGTTGTATTAAGTGATAATATGAAGTGAACAGTTATGGTTTGTGCGTTGTGCGTTCCATAATATTGTGTCTTAAATGAAAAAAAATAATGCATACATTTTGAAGTAATCATTTGCACAAAAAGGTATATTTGAACATAGTAAATAAATGTAATGTTGTTTTATGTATATATGTTAGTTGGTTGATGGGTAGAACATTTTCTTTTCTCCCCCGTGCCTCTAGACTTTCATACTGTCCGTGGACTTTACAGTTGCTACATTGGGGGTGAGAATAATATAAGGAACTTGTAGCAAATTAAGGGTGCACTGGTAAAAACCTATGGTATTCAGTGAAAACACGTTTTAAAGGAACGTTATGGTTAAATTGCACTGATAAAAACCTAGGAAATTCAGTGAAAAAAGATTGTTAAAGGGATGTTATAAGGGATGTTATAAGTTGCACTAATAGAAATCTATGAAATTCAGTAAAAACAAAACGTTGTTAAAGGGATTTTATGGTTACAAGTAAAACTAAAAAATAACTCGCCCCACTGGTGTGCACTGCTAAGATGAACACCCAGGACATCAAAGATGACACAATTGTCATCAATGACATCACTGTTGACATCACATATGAAATTAATTTTGATGAAAAGTCCTTACAAGGGGTTGTGTTTATCATGTTGGTAACAAGATGTCAGGGGTGATTGGGAGACCTATCATTAAATACTTTATGTATTAAAGAATGTACTCATCTAAACAAAACATTATATTTGATTGTTGTTGTAAATACAGGAACCTAATTATAAAAACAGAGAAGCAATGGCTCCAGCATGCACCATAGAAGTACAATATTTTTAATCTGGGAATTTTGGATAGTCAAATAATGACTGCTACCTTATTAGAGTTTTGACTAATGTTAAACATGGAATAAGAATGCATACACATCAGAGGCATATACAGGGAAACTAAAGAAGGGAAAAAGAAATAACTTCACCAGAAAATGTAAATAATATTAAAGTTCATCATTATGTTTACACATTAATTGTGTGTTTGAGGCCTGCTTATTGTCCCATACATGTGCACAATGAGCTGAAACCAAACCATAACAAAAGTACTTCAAGAACATACAAGAAGGTTAATATCCAGAGATATAGCACCGTTTCAATTTTCATAGTCAGTGAACAAAACCACCTGCTTAGATGGGTCAGTGAACAAAAACAACTGGCCCAGATATGTGATGCCATCAGTGATGTCATTAATGACATTTGTGATGTCATCTTTGATGTCCTGGGTGTTAGACTTAGCAGTGCACAGTGGTGGTGAGAGTTATGGTTGCTTAGCTTACCATAACTGGCACATTTATGGGCGGTTTTGGTATTACTTGTAACCATAAAGTCCCGTTAACAACGTTTTTTCACTGAATATACATATATCCATTGTTTGAATCCAGAGCAGTTGTTGATTTTCCACTGGTTGTTTTATACTCTGACATTTTATGAAAAGCAGATATACGTGTTTTTGAGAAAGCTTTCATGAATGTTCCTTTTTATTACAGATCTTTGCCAGCTTTAATGAGCGTTCATCTCTGTTTTTTTATGCTAGCAATAAACATATGGAAGTTCTAATTAGTTTGAAGTGAGATTTTGTTTAATTGAAAACAAGCCCACTCATAAATGGACAACAACATCACGTTGCACGCATGAGTTGAACATCATAAAGCACTGGATGGAAATTAGTCTGATGACCGGTTAATAATTACCTTTCCTTTTACACTTGACCAGCCAATCATGAATATACAAAAATTAAGTTTATGAAAACATCTAATCAAACCAGGGGGATTACCAACTGCTTTAATTCCAATTAAACATTTAGATTAAGCCACTGACGCCTCTTTTGTAATTAGTCAAGCAGAATTAAACTATAATAAATTTCAAGTAGCAAATTTTGAACATTTGTTCTGAAAATAAGGGTGAATTTCATATTCGGAGAACTACTTCAGTTTGCAGTGGTGATTTGGGACTTTCAAAAAACAGTATTAGTGCAAACAAATATTCAAGGCATGATTGTACCACATACATCGCGAAATGCTACTTTTTACATGACATCCATAGCAAGTGGTAAAAGCAGATTAAACATAGTGTTTATTTTAGCAGCGTGACAAGGACAACTTTGAACTTTGAACACATATGTGTATGGAGTGCCTTAGATAGGTGCACAACCTCAGAGTTGAAGTACATTTAAGAACATAACATCGAACAAAATACATACCCCACCCACAGGGATACAGCTCAAACGGAGCCAGAAATACCTAAATCAGGACACAGACCCCACTAACCCAACCCTCACTGTTGTGCATACTAAACCCACACAAAAGTCAAAGAACCATTTCTCTCCCAGCAATCCTCACACACTTTACCACACTCCATCAACAACACATAAAGAGCACCTACAGCACACGAGGTCTCGCCCGATCCGATACTTGCACCAAATCCCAGCACTTGGTGTATACCAAGTTGTAGCTGCCAACTGCACACCACCTCTTCCACTCTCCTACTCCCCTCCTCCCACTAACCCTACCCTCCCTCCTTCCTGTTTACAGATCTGCCAGAGTGCCTGGGGACCAATTCCGTTGGTGACAGTGTATAAGTACCTTTAACATAACATAACAACCTAAACAGAAATTCAAATTAAGGAAACAGCGATATTACAATGTAGACACGAGGCATTAAGAACATCTATAATTTGACTTAGTACATGTCCATGTCCATATAGACTGCACATAAAAACAAACAGTGACCATAAGTGGCATCAAACACTCACACAAAATGTTGTCAGTGGTACAGCAGAAAGATATCCTTGGAGAAATATACTACGATGAAAGGATTTCTAATATTACCAATATATTAATAGTCCACATGTGTATGTAAGGTCACAGAATATTATCAGATGCAGGGGGGTGGTAGAAATTAATCATTACAAAAATTGACAATGGGGAAAAGGCAATGCTGCTGCCTGCTTCTTTGTTGGTGATACACATTGTGACAAGTGGTGAACAGATTCTGTGAACTCAGATTTGAACGCAGTCAGTTTCTATAGCAAAACTGTCAAATAATGCTGTTGTGAGTCGTGTATGGGGATGTGATCATCATGCCGAGTAAACACCCAGAACGATTGGGGGGGTTGTGCTCCTCCGTAAAAAAAAAATATAAAAACGGGTCCATACGGTATATATGGATTAAAAGTAGTTCATCAGAACACAGACATATCATATTTGTTAACCATGAGGAATGACATACTAGTGAACCTTTCACACATTCTTTACTTCAAAGCAATGTAGGGACATGGTGGGAGAGCTGTTACCAGGATACACACACAGAAGAGGCCCACACTGCAGATTCTGTGTAGGCCAATCCAGACCTGGCCAATATGAATACACTACCTTTGGAGTTAGTTTAGATAACATGTAGAAAAAACACTGTGCACAATGGCATCTTTATTGAGTAACTCTTCAAGAGGTCACAAAGTTTATTATTTGAGGGAGGATTCGACAACTGAATACATTATTGTTTAAATGCAAATTCACGTGTTTTGAGGCCTGTTTGAAAAGTGTGCCTGGAAGGTGAGGGCTGTCAATAAAGCATGTATGCAAAATGTTGTCTGAGGCAGCCCTCTCCAGATCATACTAAGCAATGTCTTCACATTTTTGAAATTCCACTTTATGGCTAGGTCCTTTGTCTGATTAAACTGGAAACAATGGGTGATGTATGAATTCCTTTCCGAGTTAGTCAACCTCATGTGTGGATTTCCCAGAGTACACCAGCTGATCACTACTATTGGTGGTTCCGGGAATGATCTTGTCCAGTACCTGGGCTAGCTTATGCTATGCTTTGCACATATGAAATCAGCATGGAAGTGAGGAAAGTCCTGTGATCGTCGACCTATCATTGGCTGCCTTATCGACTAGCACAATGTCATATAACAGGAAGAAAGGAAATATAGAGGCGAAGGCATTTTATAATGGGAACTCCCTTAGCATTATATTGGGAAACATTGGAGCTATCTGGCGAAGGCACTGCTTAAAGGATAGACGGTGATGAGTGGCACATATTTTGCTGCCAAACAGTAGCATGGCAGCTCTGCCACCCACAACAATACCGGTTTGTACTAGGTCAGTATGAGGCAATAGTTTGACATTGGACACAAATATCACAGGTTGCTTGACAGAACGTGAATTGTTAATGATAACCTGCAGGTAATATGGTGTATGGAACGTTTTCCAAATCTTTTGAGTCAGAATCAGAAAATACTTTATTTTAAGAACTACCTTAAAAAAGGTGCATCATAGTATATAGTACAATTGCTCACAGTTCGTTAGCAATACGATTTAACAATTTTTTTTATTTATTTACATTTATAAAGCGCTCACACAGCCCGCAGGCATCGAGGCGCTGTTACAGGAATTGTTTGTTTTTCTTAGTTGCGTAATTGTGTTTGTTTGTCTTAGTTACGTATTTATAACGCGCTTAAACACCCGGAGGTTTCTAAGCGCGGACCCGGGGATCGAACCTGTTGCTGCTTCGTGTCGTCTTGCTTCCAAGACGCGCACGCTGCCGCTGAGCTATCCTCCCGGGTCAAACAATATATACAGTATCGACAATAAATACTAAAAGACTATTGAGCGTTGAAGTATAAAAACTGAATTGAGTGCATGTGCTTTCAACAAAATATCTGACAAATTATTCCATATAAAATTCCAATCTGATTCGACAGGCGTTCGCCAACTAGTTTCAATCTGTGAAAATAACCTTGTTGTTGCGTGTCATTTTACATAAAACAAATGCATCCTGAAATGATTGGGGCAGGTAATTATATAAAATTGCGTATAACCACATACTCCTTAACAATATATATTTTGGGCATTCTAAAAAGTAGTTAGTAACTATTTCTCCAGTTAAAGAGCAAAACGGGCATGTTTTGCAGATTGGCCTAACCACCTGTGGGTATTATCAGAAACACATTCAGTCGAAAACATAGTGCTCTATAAAAACGTGGGTACATGTCCATCAAATAACATTATAGGCTTAAATATCATGTACCCTAAAATCTAGTGTGGCTTTCTCTGACCATCATACTAATTTCCCAAAATAATGCATCTGGCTTACTTTTCACATCCCTTATTACTGTAATGTTAGCCTCTTCTTTATGCAATTAGTGTGTAAAGCCTATTTTGATTTGAGGTCATGGAAATGTGTCTGCACCTGCACCAGGACTTGGTCCCCCGGGGAGTTATTAACATCCCAAGGCAATTCTTTGTATTGTACCACATTGTTGAATTTGTTTAGGCGGAACCAATATAAAAGAGGTGTACACTGGACTTCAAACGTACTTGTTTTCATTCCCTTTTCTAGGAGCAGATGCATTGTGGGGGTACAGACTGGTAAATCAAAAATGTGCTTCGGGCCATGTTGTATTTATGCTGAGATTATTAATATCGGGTCAGATTCTCAAGACGCCAGGAGAAAGCGTGTATTCTATGAAACGAATATTCATGGAGAGTATCGCCAAATTCACTTATTATTCTAAGAGTTGTGAGATAGATGTTAATTATGAATGTATAAGTTAATTGTGGCATTGATATGAACTTGGGTGTGTCAGGATTGAATCACTATTACAATGTCGTTATTAATTAATTATTACGTCCCTTATCTATGTTTGCTAGAAGGACTTTCGCATTGCTTATTTTGACATCTGTATGTACTTGGGTATATTAGGATTGATATACTTTTGCATTTCATTACACATTTATTATCGTGTCTCTCATTGATGTTTGTTAGATGTTTTTTTCAGAGTGTTACGTAATAAATACTTTTTTACAGCCTTACATTAAGATTAGTTGCATCACTTCATTGTTTTTTATAATAGATGAAGGCGATCATGAATGTTGTCAGGTCCCCATAACTAAGTGCCCTATCAGACCACATGTATTGCTTGGGCCGTATATACTTCTAAAAAGGTCAATGGAAGACGATTACGTAAATGCCAATTTAGCTTACCAATTACTGCTGTACGTCTTTTGAGTATTACATTGCTTTGATCGCTTTAAGAGGGTTATCATTTTTCGAATTCTTATCCTCAGATAGTCATAAAATTGACCTCTTATAGAGGTTCATCTTCCAGGAGAATATGTGTTTTAAATATATGTGCAGTTTGGCAAGTCACAACCATCGTTTTTGAGCAGTTTACTGATAGCGTCTTTTTTTTAATAAAAATCTGTAATTTAATTATTTAATTCAGAACCCCAGCCCTTAATTCTAACTAATTAAATGCGACCCCAAACCCTTAATTTAAATATTTAATCCCGACCCTCTTACCTTAAATTTAATTAAATCTGACCTACTTCCCTTCATTTAATTATTTAATTCTGACCTACCTGCCCTTAATTTGTATTAATTAATTCTGATCCAGATTTCTGAATTTAGTTAATTAATATTGACCCTGCCCTTAATTTGAAACAACTATCCCCTTTTCCATAACTTTATTGGCATTTCCTATATATAAAAGAAAATTGAAAAAGGAAAAAAAACATCCACTCCCACTTTCGGTCCCATCCATTGACTCTCCCACATGATTGGTGCCCCTCAGGGTCACGGGACCCAACCAGCACTCTTACTGGACCCTCCATGGGCAGCCTTGACCGGGCAGCTGGCAAAGGGTGGCAGATACGCGTAATTCCTGTTGGCCTGTGCACCGAAGCCGTACATGCAGCCCCTCATATGCAGCGGACGACAGAAAAAAAGGTAATGCACATCACAATATAGGGCCCGATTCATGGAATAATCTGCGTGTAAAGAGGGGTACTTGCGCATGAAAACGGGCGCTAGCACACATTTTCTGATTCATGGAACACATTGCACGTGGCTTACCTGAGACGTGAGTGGAATCAGCGTGGGCTCAACACGTCACAGCGACACTGCGAATGCCTTGCGCGAAACGCCCAGTGAAGGTGCATACCGCCTAGCGCAGTCACCTAAATAGGTGGCGGCACACCTGGAATGGGGAACAACACGCGTAAATGTGGTCGTTACGTGGGAAGTACCACAGTAAAATACTTGCAACGCCCACACGCACACTAACAACACGTATTCATTGAATCGAACAGGGCTCACCGGCGCGTGTCAAAAGATGTGCAAACACAGAAACACACCTGCCACGCGAAAGCTGGCATAAGCGTCACTGCGCACCCAAAACAATGCATAAAAGAACACGCGAAAAATAAACACGCATATACAGCTACGATGAATGTACCATTTGTCGCAGCAGTGATCGTGGGACACCGCAGGAAGAGGAGGATACCCAGAGCTCGCATTTTCTTACCCAGGAGCAGCGTTTTTGGGATGGCTGATGACCAGGTCTATGGGAGGTATAGGTTTCCACCTCATATCATCTTAGACCTGGTCACTGAGCGAGAGGATGATCTTACATTACCCACCCTGTGCTCCCAAGCACTGAGACCCTTGGAAAATGGTGCTCAATGTACTGCATGTTTTGGCCACTGGGTCATTTCAGTGGACAACTGCCATAGTTGTGGGCATTTCACAGCCCACACAGTCACACTGCCTAAACCAGGTGTTGGCAATGATGACTGCATGCCCCTCTGTCCACAGGCACATATAAATGTCCAGAACACCCACAGAAAGGCAGGCCGTGATACAGGACTTTTATGGGGTGGCGTACTTCCCCAAAGTGCTTCGTGCCATTGATTGCACCCATGTGGCCCGACGTCCACCTAGGGCCACAGAGCACATCTATTGCAATTGCAAGCACTGGCATTTCATCAATGTGCTGGTTGTATGTGATGCCCCAGGAATCATTACCTCTGTATATGCCAACTATCCAGGGTCCACTCATGACAGTTTCATATTCAGAATGTCATCTCTACACCGGGACCTGGAAGCTGGGAGGCATGGCAACACATAGCTCATTGGTGAGTACAAATGGCCATGCACATGCATGCATGTTATACACACACAAATAGACAAAGCCAACAAATGACAACCATTCTGCCTTCCCAGAGAACAGTGCCTACCCTATGAGCACCTACATGATGACGCCAATACGGAACCCCACCACACCACCCCAGGTAAGATACAATGCAGCTGATATTGCAACTAGGGCCATAGTGGAGGGCACATTTGGAGTGCTAAAGTCACACTTCCGCTCCCTTGACCACTCTGGTGGCCAGCTACTATATGCACCATCAGTAGCGTGCATGATGATTGTGGCAGCATGTGTCCTGCACAACGTTGCAACACGCCATGGCGTACCGGTGGACATGGAGGTGCCCCCACATCCCCAACCACATGCATGCCTGCTGGGCATGGGAGGGGAAAGGGGACGTGGCAAGGCAGCCTGTACCCAGCTTGTGGTGCAATTTTTCACCTAAAATCCAACCCCTGCGGAGTGCACACAGGCTTGGCACATTCCAGGTGACAATTGATGATTACAAAGGGACAATCATCTGTCCCGACCTTATCACCCTGAGAATGAGTCCTTGGAAGTGCTACATTGTGTGCATCCCTAACTACTTAAACTAACCCAATCTCGTGTGACCAAAAGACACACATTGAAGAAGCAGTATGCCACTAACCCCATGCAAAGGTACACATCGAAATGCTAGTATGTCACCTAAACCCTTCCAAACTTCATGTCACCCGGTTGCCACACCATGCCATGGCATGCAATGTCAAAGGTGACAAAGAAATGGCCAACACATAACACTACTATCACAAAGTGCACTCCGATAAATGGAACTAGGTCCAAAATAGCTCGCTCTCATACATCAAAATAAAATTGTACACAGGAACATCCATTGTCCAGCATAACACATCATAAATACATGACCCAACAGTGACAATGGCAGACAGTGACCAATCACAATAGCACAAGTGCCTCAATGTGATCAAACTACCACATGGACCCCTTCTTTCTTGAGTGTATCTCTGATAACTAAAGGGGGCAGGGAAACGCATACAGCAGGAAGGCCAACAATAATGGAGACAGGCAAGGTAATACATGAAGATGTAACATGAAAAAGGACATTTATCAATGTCCAAACAAAAATGTATGCAAAGCATGCACTGGACAAACAATCATGATTCCGCACTAGGGGTGTATACACAGGTTGGACCTCAGACTGGCTACAGAAATAATGGAAGCCCAATGCCTCTGTGTAAGTTACTTTCACATGCTGCCCTCCTTGCAAGCCAATGGAAAGGGGAAGCAGTAGTGGCATATGTGTCTGGACCCTAAGGCACAAACAAGGCACAAACAAGGAGGGTACCAACATGAGACAAGCCTGAATGGGCCCAGCCGGAACACACAGTGGATGCCTTCAGATGCCACACAAAGCAACACACTGTCACATGAATGCACAATAGACATAGAAAAAGAAGAAAAAAAAATCAAAATTGGCCATGGTGGACCAGGGGAGGTGGGGGGCCACCCAGGAGGGAGGAGGTTCAGGGTGGACCTCAAAACCCACACAAGTGGATGTTGAGAATAAAAGAAAAAAAAAAAAGCTTCCATATTTTCATGGCCTGCACGACAAGCATAGAGTGGGAGAGGTGTTGATGCTGTCGTCACCCTCTGGTGTAGCATTAGGGGGTGTGCATGTTAAGGGAGGCTGACCATGTATAGCCCTGGTCTGCTCCTCAATGGCAGCAAGCATGCAGGACTGATAGGGTTGATTCTACAGCATGATGGTCAGGAGGTCCACATGCACCACTTCACGGGCTGTACAGAGTTTTGCTTGCAAGACTTCACAGGATGCACAGAACTCCATTTGCAAGACCTCACACGTTGCACGTAGTTCGACAGAGATGTTGTGCATCAACTGCTCCATCTGCTGTTCTGCCGTTTTCTGTGGGATAACTCAAGTCCACCCAGAGTAGATCTGAGGGAGGTATTCTCTTCCCTCAGGGCTGCCCTGTGGGCCTCAGCCTCAGCAGCTATAGCTGTGCGCAGAGCCCCCATTTCAGCCTGTTGGCTCCTGTTCTTGGCCTACATGTCCAGGCTGTGTGAGCAGCATCTGGACTGCAGTGCCTGCTGCTGGAGCTCCATCTGTCTTTCAGGGAGGAGCATGGAATTAGCCACCCTACCCATGCTCTGAACCAACATCTCATATGATGCCCCCTGTTGTTGTGCAACAGCATACATGCATTGCTTCCACACAGTATTCCCGGGTGGCACACAACCTACCGCATTGCCAGACCCCACGCCTGCCGGACACAAGGATACCTTGCCCTTGCTGTGCTGGCACTACCTGTGGCTGTAGGACTGCATGCCTCCCTTGATCAGCCGCCCCAGGATCAGGATCAAACACTGTGGAGCGTGATCTTGCAGCCATAACCACCACATGCAGACATTCCAAAACTGACTGGCCCCATGAGGGGTCCAACTCCCCTACAGGTGTTTGAGACAGAACAGCCCCCACTGTAGAATCACTCACCTGCAACAGCAATTAGGCTTCCATGTCCGATTCAGCACCAGAGGCATAGGATTCCTCAGAGGTGTACTCACACACACCCCTGGCCAGGATGGTCTGTAACACCAATGGATTGTCATGGGCCCACACCACGTCCTCCACTGGTGCCTGGTTGTGGCTCAGAATACATGTCCTCCTCCTCCACGTCGTCCGCCACTGCATCCAGTGCCTCATCACCTGCACAAAATAAAAAAATAAAAACTTGAGTACACATGTAAATAGCATTGGCCACACATATAGGTATCACAATGTTGTCAGCCAACACATAAACCTGCCATGTCACACATGGCACAAACTCAGGCATGCACGCACTGTCAATGAAAGTGAAGGGTAGCATGAAAACAGACATGGATGTGTGTCAAAGAGCAAAATAGCACATGTACTGCATGGTGCATAGCACCTGCTTCACATGCAAGCATGTGACTGGCATAGTCCTTCCACAAACATGACTGATGATAATGCACAGATGGCACGTAGCATAGCCATGCCTGAACTGTCAAGCAGCCTCAGATGGAAGGAGAAGAATAAAGTCCATGAGCCATATACAATGCATGTCAGATGACATTACATGCAAATCACAATTAGAAAACACACGTGTGTCACAGGGTGCAACAACGCTAGGGTGGTGTAATACAGTGAAGGCAGACACACTGATTCCATAATGGTAGGTCACATTGACATCACGCAAGTGAATATCCATGTTGAACGGGAGAGCATAGAAGTGTGAGGGTGCAGTGCAGTACATGGAAAAGGGCTCAACTATGACTGAAAACATATAACCAGTAATGTCAATGTTGCAGCCTGATGGCAGTGTAAGGGTAAGTGCAGTCATCATGTGCAAAGTTTTGGTAGTGGGTTGTAGGGATACAGTAATCCGCTCCACCCCAAGTGCAGGCGATGGCTGGGAGGCGGTGCATGGGTTGAAATGGTGACTCTGAGGGCTGTGTCATAGCTCACAGTGGTGGCAGGTGACAAGTGCATTCACTCAGTCATCTGGGACTACATCAGGGGAGAGGAGGACAGAAAGCACAACACATGAGGAAGCATCAGAAGTGCCTCCAGATCCGGAGAAGCTACACCTCCAGTTACATAGAGGCAGAGAGGCTGTACCAGAGGGAGGCCCAAGCTCAACACAGATGATAACCACAAACTAATTGCCATGAAGAGCAACTGATCCTGAGGGAGTAGGAAAGGGATGATCAAAGACCATGAGAAGGAAGTAAATACTGGAGATGGAGTTAAATGAATTGCAGGTCCAGAACCCATAGAGCCTTGCTGAGAATGCACAGCGTCAGGAAGGCATACTCGTAGCCACTGTGAGCCTTAGCCATCATCACAGTCCTAGGGAGATACCTGTCAGCAAGCCTAAAGGACTTTTCACACAGTCCAGGTCTGGCCGAGTTGCAGAGGGAAGAGAGTAGAATCACAGAAATCCTGGTAAAGCCTGTTGTAGTAATCTACCAAAGGAATAACTAGTCCTCTAGATACAGTGAGCTGCTGGGGGAAGGAGAGGAAAGGAAGAATGCCTCTGAGGAGGAGCAGCTGGTGGGTGACCTCTCAGAGATGTCAGACATGTGACGATAGAAGGCAACTGTGTTGAGTGGAAGATCATCACAGGCTATCCGCCACCGCAGGTTGGAGCAGGAATAGGGCCAAGAGAGCCTGGACAGAGAGTGTCATGGAAGGAGGGAGCAGGTGTGGTGATGAGGATTGTCTCTGTGTGCAGCACATGCTTTGTATGCAGTCTGCATGGCAACAAGCACGTATCAGTCCAACATCACATGGTTCACACATGGCCGTCATGTCAATGTAGTATGAACTGGCAGACAATCAAAACACATCACCCAAGCAACATACACATGGCCTGGACACACATGCATCAGAACTCACCGGAAATTGACTCATATATTGGCAGGTCTCCCATGCCTTGGATCTGCTCCACTGTAATGAATTAAATCAATTGCAATCTCCTCGCGATCTCCTCATGTCCAGTGAGTTCATCATCATCTGGTGGGGACCCACTGCAAGTCACCAGAGTAGAGGTGAACTTGGCAGCCAGCTTACCATGTGCTCAGCATCGCAGGTCATTCCAATGCTTCAAGACATCACCAGCTGTGCGCCTCTCATAGCCCAAGGCGCTAATATGGTCCACGAGGCACTGCCAGTGGGCCATAATAATAATTTGGCATTTATATAGCGCTACGAACCCTCAGGTATCTGAGCGCTGCTTATTATTGCCCACGGTGTGTGGTGCTCATTTATCGACCTCGGAAGGATGAAAGGCTGAGTTTGGCCCCGCCGGGATTCGAACCTGCGTTAGCAGGCTCTGCACAGATGTCAAAGCGAGCGCTCTACTCACTGTGCCACTTGACCGGCTTATGTCATATGCCATATGCTGAGCAGGCATATGTGTGCTCCCTGCCTGCACCAGCATGTCACGGCCATGTTCCAACACGTAGTCCACGAGCATGTCCAGTTCCTGAGGTGGTGCAGACCCTGAGTGGCTTGTACCGCTTGGGTCAGTAGGGGCTGGAGTAGTGGTGAAGTGGCCTATGGCATCAGCCACTAATGTAATGACAGAAGGTCTGCTTGCAGGTATTGGTAGCTGGGTGCTGTTGCCAGGACCCTGCGCCGCACGTGTCTTGGCCTTAGTGACAAGGGAATTGGCCCCTGAGTCACACTGGGCCGGGACCAATCCAGTTCTGGCTGTGTGACCCTGAGCAAGGGTGGTGGTTGCTACAGCTGTCCCTGCAGCTTCCTGACCCTGGCCGGTGTGTATAGTAGATGACAACACTTCCAGGACCTTGCACCGCACGAGTCTTGGCCTTCGGGTCATGGAAATTGGCCCTGTGCTGGGACCACTACAGACCAGGCTGGGTGACCCTGAGCCTGGGTGGTGGTAACCGCAGCTGCCCCCACAGCTTCCACACTCTTGCTGCCCTGGACAGCAGATGACACCGCTGGTGTGTGGCCCGGCTGCTGTGGACGTGAGCATCAGCTGCATCTCCCCAACCCTGTTGGGCAGGGGGCATAGCTCTCCCTGCACGGGCCATGACACCTCAGACAACATGGCGACCTCTCCACCTCAGCCACCATGGCCACCTCGGCCACCTTGGCCACCTCTGCCAGGTCACCCACTTTTGCCTCCCTTCCCACTTGTTGCCCTCCCAGTCATGGCACTGATGGACTAGCGCAATGGGAGGTGCAGCAAACAATTGTCCTGGGCAATTGGTGTGAGGGGGCAGGGTACGTGATGGATAACGTACCACTGTGCTCTAGCAAGACTCTATGTAACCCCTGTAACTATGACCTAAAAAATTGGGTACTCAACAAACAGGGGAAACCCCAGTATGAAAAAAGCATGCGCGTAGGCAAGACCCCTTCCAAAAGAAGAAGTACGCACTCGAGCAGTAGTGAACAATTTGTGTGGGACCCCAAAATACTCTGAAGTCCACGCGTCCGTGTGCCACGAAATGCACATAAATTGTAATGTTGTCCTACGCACACATTTATCCCGACCCTGAACGGCAACGCCCAACATTCAGCGCATGTCACGTAACTTTTGCGCTTAGGGCCTTTTCTCTGATTCCACGCTAACGCGCTGTTTACGCATGTGCGGAGTCACTGTTTCAGGCTGCCACGCGTGTAATACGCAAGATCCATGCTCCTGCCTACCATCCAATTTACCTCCCTCCAACTGCCCTGAGCTGCCTCCTACGAGCCATCTGCTGCTGCCAGCCCACTCTGTGTGCCTGCTGCCCACATGCCCTGCATTTTGGTGCCTGCTCTGAAGCCATTTCCAGTGATCCTGTTGTTGTGACCACCTCTGCTGATCCTGAAAACTCCCGACTGTCATACCACCACTCCACAGCCCAGCCACAGGACCACCTTGCCCATCCACACCTGCCTCGGGGGTTGCCATGTCTGACACAAAACCATCTGAGGCAAGTGGCCACCCCCCGGAAGAGGGCTGTCAGCTTCTCAGCCAGGGGAGTTGGCATCCTGGTGGAGCAATCCTGGGGCATCATGATGCCCCCTTCCATGGCCCATCACAAGTCGGCAATGAAGGGTGGAAGAGGATCTGGGCTAACATTGTGGGTGCCATCAATGCAGAGGAGGTGGCACCCCGTGACTACCAACATGTCCACATGCGCTGGGAAGACTTCAAGTCCAGGACCCACAACAAGGCCCAGCGCCTCCTCAAGGCTGGTGATGATCGAGCAAGGTGCCGGGGCAGGTTGACCACTGTGTACCTGTCCCAACCCCGGCAGCCAATCTCAGTGGTGATCACATCCCTTCCACAGTCAGGAGTTGAAGGAGGATCAGCAGAGGTGGTCGCCACGGAGGACCAGCCGGCGACAGGACAGGTGGCAATGGAGAAAGAGCAGGCACCAAGCAGAAGAGTATGTGCACGATGGCCCCAGGGGTTGTCATCATCCCGGAGGCTGTCCTTGCTGGGCATGCACCAGGAATATTGGCAGCAGCAGGCTCGGGGTAGGAGGTAACAGTAGAGGGGCAGGTACCGCCCATCAGGCAGGAGGCAAACGTGGACCTTACGACAAGGATGTTTTCTGTGTTGGAGCGTTTGGGCAAGCACATCGGGGCAGATCGGCAGCGGGCACAAGAGGCACGACTTGCCATGGCCAGGGCGGAGAATTTATTGCATCGGGCAAAAAGGCGGGCGGAGGTCCTCGAGGAGACTTGCAGGGAGTTCGAGAGGTGCATGATGGAGTCCCTGAAAGCCCTTGAAGGGGAAGTGGAGGCACGCCTAGTGGAAGTGGATGCAGTGTTCGATGATGCCCTGGCAGAGACTGAGAGGGAGCATGCCATGGAGGAGGACTAGCCCGCTGACATTGTATATAGTTCTTTAAGTGTAGGATTAATTTATTTTTGGAGGTCCTGGACATTGCTGTACATTCTGTACATAGTTCTTTTTGAAGTAATTTTTTAAAGATTTTAAGACATGTTTTGGGACAATGGACCCTGGTTGTTTGTAAATAGTTGTATTTTTCTGGGATCAATTTTAGTTCACCACGGAGGAGTGGCTTTCTCTTCATTTGTGTTTTTATTTGGACTTGCATTAATGGCCATGGAACACATGTTTGAGTTTTTCATTCGCAACATCCATTTCATTTCCGTGTTCACGCTCTTTTGTTTCGTTTTTTAATTTAATTCATGCTGGTTTTATGTTGTTTTCACTGAGTATGATTTTAATACTGATTTTTTAATATATTTTTACCTGTTGGAATCAAAGTGGTGTCTGTTGTTGATGGTTTAGTACAAGGTTTACTCTTCCTTGACTGAGTTCTGTGTCCCGGCTGTTGACCGATGTTGTTCATTTGTGTGCACACATGCATGCATGTGTGATTTTAGGATTCCGATGCAATGGGGCATGTACTAGGGAGCATGACCAATGGATCGGTATTGAGGTGCACCGGGAGTGTGCAGCGTGTGGTGGCATTTGATTTCAGATGTGCTGCTTTAATGTATATTGGTCCAAAGTGTTTAGGGGTGGGGGGACCGTCCCAGGTGTTGGTGGGGGGACATGAGGCGGGGCCTTCCTGTAGGTTGCTGTCCTAGGTGTTGGTGGGTGGACATGAGGTGGGGCCTGCCTGCAGGTTGCCATCCCAGGTGTTGGTGGGGGGACATGAGGCGGGTCCTGCCTGCAGGTTGCTGTCACTGGTGGGGTGGGGGGACATGAGGCGGGGCCTGCCTGCAGGTTGCTGTCACTGGTAGGGGGACATGAGGCACTGCCTGCCTCCAGGGTATGGTCATGGTTGATGGGGGGGCCATGTGGTCTGGACTGCCTGCGGGGTGTATTCACAGGTGATGGTGTGGGTCCCATGTGGTGTGGGCTGCTTGCAGGGTATGGTCACGGTTGATGGGGGGGTCCATGTGGTGTGGGCTGCCTATGGGGTATGATCACGGGCGATGGGGGTCATGTGGACTGGGCTGCCTGCGGGGTATGGACATGGTTGATGGGGGGCCATGTGGTGTGGGCTGCCTGCGGGGTGTGTCACAGGTGATGGTGTGGGTCCTATGTGGTGTAGGCTGCCTGAGGGCTATGGTCACGGTTGATGGGGTGCCATGTGGTGTGGGCTGCCTGCTGGGTATGGTCACAGGTGATGGGGGGCCATGTGGTGTGGGTTGCCAGAAGGGTATGGACATGGTTGATGGGGGGGCCATGTGGTGTGGGCTGTCTGCAGGGTGTGTTCGCAGATGATGGTATGGGTCCCATGTGGTGTGGGCTGCCTGTGGGATACGGTCACGGGTGATGGGGGGCCATGTGGTGTGGGCTTCCTGCGGGGTATGGTCACGGGTGATGGGGGGCCATGTGGTGTGGGCTGCCTGCAGAGAATGGTCATGAGTGATGGGAGACCCTATGGTGTGGGCTGCCTTCAGGGTATGGACACGGGTTGATGTGGGGTCCATGTGCTGTGGGCTGCCTGCAGGATATGGTCATGGTTGATGGGGGGGCCATGTGATGTGCACTGCCTACAGGGTGTGTTCACAGGTGATGGTGTGGGTCCCATGTGGTGTGGGCTGCCTGCGGGCTATGGTCACGGTTGATGGGGGCAATGTGGTATGGGCTGCCTGCGGGGTATGGTCGCGGGTGATGGGGGGCCATGTGGTGTGGGCTGCCTTCAGGGTATGGGCATGGTTGATGTGGGGTCCATGTGGTGTGGGCTGACTGCGGGGTATGTTCACAGGTGATGGAGGGCCATATGGTGTGGGCTGCCTGCGCAGTATGGTCCACTGCTGGGGTCTGGCTGTCCCATGAGGAGGCGTCTGCTTCCAGGGGAGATGTGCATGAATCGCGTGGCACATGCAGGCCTTCCCACACAATTTGGCTGGTGCGATTGGGGTACGCGATTTTACTGCGGTGCAGATGGGGTATGCGCGGGCCTACCCATGTGATTTGGCTGGTGTGAGCGGGGTACACGGTTATGCTGGGGTGTGGACGGGGTATGCGCAGCCTTTCCCATGCGATTTGACTGGTGCGAGCATGTTACGCGATTTCACTGGGGTGCAGACAGGGTACACGCTGGCCTTCCCATGCAATTTGGCCCGTGTGAGTGGGGTACACTATTTCGCTGGGGTGTGGATGGGGTACACGTGGCCCTTCCCAGGCAATTTGGCTGGTGCGAGAGGGGGGATGCGATTACGCTGGGGTGCGGATGGGGTACGTGTGGGCCTTCCCACGTGATTTGGCTGGTGCGAGCGGGGTACGCAATTATGCTGGGGTGCGGACGGGGTATGTGCAGCCCTTCCTACACAATTTGGCTGGTGCGAGCGGGGTATATGATTTTGCTGGGGTGCGGAAGGGGTACGCCTGGCCCTTCCCATGCGATTTGGCTGTTGCGACTGGCGTACGCTCTGATTTTTCAGGCTATTACGATGGGGGGGCTGTGTGCTGTCCCACAGATGGCGCAGGGCCTTGCACCGTAGTAGGAATTTCACTGGCTTTGTCCTGCGCATGGGGCGTTTTAGGGGCGTTACTGGCGCTGCTTTATGTTCATTGCGCCACGGCTACTGATGCCTCGGAAAATCCATGAATACGTGGTTTGCGCCAGCATGGCAAAAGCTCCTTCTCGGCATAAGGCGCTTGCGATACTTCTGCACTGGATTCTATGAATCGGGCCCATAATGCAAACCAATTTGGTACCTGCTGCTTTGAATTTAGCAATACTAGAATTGTAATGATTTAGTTAATGCTGCTTTTGAATTTAGCCACACTAGAAATGCACTGAGTTAGTTAATGCTGATTTTTAGTCTAGTGACACTACAATTGTACTGAGCTAGTTAAAGCTGTGTTTGAATTTAGCCACACTATCATTGTAATGATTTAGTTAATGCTGCTTTTGAATTTAGACACTTTAGAATTGTTCTGAGTTAGTGTGAGGAATTACCATCTGGCAAGGGTGCCAAGCCCTGGCTTTTTTGATTTTTAGTATCTAAAATGATGCAGGTGATTTCTTCTCCAAAGGGGTGTTCTGCTAACCAGACTCCCTGTTGTCACAACTCCATGCCAAAAGCATAGTCCACATGTGCCCTGCTGCATCAGTAGCCTGATCCGCAGCACCCGCTCTGTTCGTGGCGCAGATTCAAAGGTCACACAATGCTTACTTGATTGCCGCAATGAATGCAACATTACTGCAGCCACAAGGTTACATATAAGAGATGCCACTGGTACCCAAACTAAGGTGACCATGCTGGTGCATTCTATAAGAATAAGATATGCCTGAGTTTAGGCATAGCGCATGGTGATACGTATGGTCATGGCAGCCACATCCCAATTGATATTGTACATGTGTCAGCTCCTGTGAGTCAGCTCTGCTGTGGATGGAAGGGAATGTGTATCTGGATCAGATGGTCGATTCTGCCACACAGCAGGACAGCAACCCAGAGCACCCGGCCTCTCTTTGATTCTCTTTATGTGTGCCGGTAAACACTTCCCCCAAATACAGACACACAGCAGGGAGCAGTCCTGGGCCCAGGCATCAAAGGAGCACTCCCATTCAGTAGGAGTAGTCGCACACCAGGGTGCTGCAAGTCTAATGGTCTTTGTGTTAGTAGGAGGTAATGAGGGCAGGAATAGAATAGGCAGTATTGATTTGGACTATGGAAGAATCCTTACACAAAATTGTTTCTCGCTGTCTTTCTTCACCCTTTCCTGTCTCCTCCACATCCTCTGGAGCAAAGCACTTCAGATGCAAGAACAACAGGACAAAGTGCACTCCCTGTAGGAGCAGCAATTAGTCCCCTAATGCAGGCAAGCTTTAGACCAATCACCTGGGGATTTATGCCCTTAAAAGAAGGAGTCTCACACCTATTCAACAGAACACCTTTGGTTCCCTGAGGATATTTTCCAGCCAAAGAGATGTTTTGAAGGCTCTCACCTGGACTTCCTTTGGGACAGTTCCACTGCCTAAAGCACTCTGCCGGAGTTGAAGAAGGAGCTGTCCAAGACAGCAGCAGGAACATTTGTCCCCTAAGCACTGCCCAGGACTATTGGGAGTGACTAGTGCTGTGGACCTGTACCAACTAACCTGTAATGGATCTGATGCGCAAGAGGACCCTTAAGTGGAATTCATGCCCTTGAGCCCTTTGTGAAGGCCTCAGAGCAGCCCAGAGGGTCAGAGAAGCGAAATCTCTCTGTTCACCTGCACCAAACTAGTCAATCCGTGTTCCACTTATCCTGAATGAGAGGAAAGGCACTGGTCTATGTTAGTCAAACTAGCTGAATGATTGGACTGTATCTCCATCAGCCTGACACATCATTGAGTCCTGACAGAGCCCATCAACAGCCAGGCCCGAAGAATCTACTCAATGCCATAAACTGAACCAAATCTCTGGAGGGTAACTCGCCAATCCTACCCGGAGGTTACCAGATGGCTTGGTCCAGCTAGCTCGAGAACCACCACCTCATTGCTTGCACCTCGAAGCCCCCTTGTTCACCCCTTCATGACCGACACCTGTTGACTTGACTTGCTGGAGTGCCACTCAACAACCTCTGCCAGCGTCTAAAGCCTGACTTGGCCGTGCCAAAATTGAAGCATTCTTGGGACCAACCCAACCTGCAGCACTTGAACCGCTACCATTTGACTGCACCAAGCACCGACATTCTACCCTGCTCAACATCCACTTTTTGCCAGGGCCTCTGTGATGCTATGTGCCCGACTGAGCCTGATCAGCTTGCATCAGTGTTCAATCCAGGTCTGATGCCTCAGCCCACCAAGAAACAAATTCAAGTATTGTGACACTGAACTGCCCCCAGGTCCACTTGGACCATAAAGACTGGTTATGTCACGGTTGTCCCTGTGTTGACCAAGATATGCTTTTTGGTAGTACCTTGCCTACCACCCCTGGAACTAAGCTTGAAGTGCTATTTTCTTCCGTCCATTGCATCTTCAATGTCTTTCTTCTAGGGTAGGCTTTTGTACAATAATCTCTTTTCATTCTACTTGCAGATGATGTTTTTAATTAAAGTGTTGATATATTTATAGAACATTAATTGGACATTCTCTTTCATTTGGACTGCGATAATATGTTGTTTGGGTCACTACTGGTTCACTTTCACACCCCTCTTGGGATTACAGCTTGCCCTTGTTTCATGTTACCAGGACAAAGGAGGTATATCTCCTAACTGTCTCTGTTGTACCTTTAGGATTGCACTGTGTTTTGGTTTATAGAAGTGTGAGGCGTGTGCAAGCCATTTTGTCCATGCTCACCCTTGTATTCTTGCAAGGCAAAATCCAATTTGTCAGTTAGTTAACAATACTTTTAAATTTAGCCACACTAGAACTGTACTGATTTGGCACCCACAGCTTTTGAATTTGGGCAAACTAGAATTGTAACCCACTGCTTTTCAATTTAGCTGTACTAGAATTGTAATGATTTGGTTAACACTGCTTTGAATATAGCCACACCAGAATTTTACTGAGTTAATGCTGCCTTTGAATTTAGTCACACTAGAACTGTGCTGATTTGGCATCTGCTGCGTTTGACTTTAGCCACACTCGAATTGTAACACGCGGCTTTTGAATTTAGACACACTAGAATTGTAATTATTTAATTAATGCTGCATTTGAATTTAGCTGCACTAGAATTTTACTATCCTGATTTTCCTCTGCTGTTAAAGGTGCTTATGTATTTAGCCATATCAGAATGGTACTGTTTTGCCATCTGCTGCTCTAAATGTAAACCCACCATAACTGTGATCCTGCCAATTTTAATCACACTGGAACCAAACTTACTTGATTCACTCTGCTTCTGAATGTAGTCGCATTAGAACTGTACTGATTTCGCATCTGCGGTTTTTAATTTAACCACTCTAAATCTGTATCTGTCACATTATGAATTTATCTGTACTAGAATTGTGATGATTCAGTTAACACCGCTTTAGAATTTAGCCCCACTGGATTTGTACTAAGTTCATGCCACTTTTGAATTTACACACACCAGAACTGTAATAACTTGATTCCTGCTGTTTTTTAACTTACCCACACTAGAATTGTACTGATTTAGTTAGCCCCTCTTTTGAATTTAGTCACACTGGAATCGTAATGAGTTAGTTAACACTGTTTTGAATTTAGCCACACTAGAATTGTACTGATTTAGTTGTTTAGATTTAGTTTAGATGCACGCCTCCACAATCCATACACCAGGGCCAAGGATATTACGAGACAATACAAAACAAACACTTGATAATAAAACTACTTAACACCCAGAGATCACCCAAAACCAACAAACCACCAACTTCCTTTTTCCACACCCTCATACCTCTCATGTGCCACACATGCCCAGAGGGCTAGAGAAACAACCCACCAAAAACGTGCAAACAACACACCCCTCTCTAATTATAATACAAACCCAATAGCTGCAGACAACCAACAACTCAGACATTGGACGCTACCATTAACAACAAGACAATCCCAGTCCACATAACAAAGCACACCTAGAAAGCTCACACACACAGATGTCCGCTTCTTCTGGCTCCTCACACATCAACAGATGAGCACAAACTCTATCCTATCCCTCTATGTCTCACTAACCAACCCTACTCACTTATCTTACAGAGACAGATGAGTCCATGGAGACCATGTAAATGGCAGCGGTGTGTGGTATAATTCAACATAACATAACAATTGAATTGAATTGATATTTTATTTCTATCATGCTCATATACTAGTATTTACTTTTGCAAAACCATTCTAGATTTAGAGATAAAGATTGTATCATCAGCATATAATAATATACTGATTTTATCATTCCCAATCTTTCAGGTGTCTACATCTGCGTTTATGATTATTGTTGACAGCTCATTGATATATAGTAAAACAAGATGTGCTATGATGCATCTTTGCCATATTCCACTCCTCACCGGAACACTTTTGTTCTCTTCTCTCTGGCTTACCCAAATCTGACAACCAACATATTATTATGTTAGAGAATCGGATTTGGAGCAAGAATATCAGTTGGTACTTGGAAATCAATCAATTTCTTCAAGGGCATACACCTATCTATGTATCAAATGCAGTTTTAAAAAGTCACTAAGGATCAAAATGTCAGTTCTTTCTTATGTTGACATATTTACTTAAATGCGCAAAGTGGCAAAAGGCCTGGTTCACAGTGCCTATTCGGTATCTAAAGACTATTTGGCAATCGGAAATGATATGTCTATCTTCTACCCAATTCGCTAGAGGATTTAGGAAAATGATACCATAAACCTCTGAGATGCTGTTAATAAGGATAATTAGTACCATGCGAGGGTCAACCAGAATGCAACAAGCATTCTGATTGGTCCTCGCAGGGGAATTACCAGGCCGGGAATCCCTTGCACGCACGTACGTGCCTTTTTAGTTC
Source organism: Ambystoma mexicanum (assembly GCF_040938575.1). Classification (NCBI taxonomy): domain Eukaryota; kingdom Metazoa; phylum Chordata; class Amphibia; order Caudata; family Ambystomatidae; genus Ambystoma; species Ambystoma mexicanum. The sequence continues at coordinate 823,159,566 of NC_090932.1, forward strand.
CCGGCGGTGGGCATGGTGACCCCTTAGCCAATGAGGAGGCTTGAAACGGGGCAATCCCTGCTCCGAGCCTCCCCAGGGGTGGAGGCTGCCTTCATACCCCGCTGGGGACCCAGGAAAGTTTTTTTTTCTTCCAACCACTCCCCTGCAAACTATCCCTTCCCCGCCCTCCCAACCCATCTTAACTTCTTTTTCCTTCTTTTCACAGTAGCGAACGCATTGGGAACACTTCTGTTCCCAGCACGTCCGCTCCTGATGTGGCCGCCATAGAAAGGCAAAAGCAGCGTTTCGGAACAGAAAAAAATGCTATTAGTACTCCGGTCGAACCGGTCAGGGTACTAATGGTTATAAGCCCCTTGACAGCGGGCCAATGCTGCTCACGGTAATGCCCCAGGGGCCTCATTAAGGCCCTCGCTACCCTCAGGAATGTAACTAGGGGCCCCAGGGGCATTACCTGGGGAGGTATTGGCCCGCTGTCTCAGGGTTTATTGCCACATTAGCATATAGATCCCAGACAGTTGCCAGTCACTTTTTGGGAAAATGGGGTTTATATCTGCTTGTCAGTCTGGTAGATGTTTTTTACAAAAACAAGTCAGAAATGGAATCCATATGTTCATCTTTTCTTTCAAGAGATCAGTCGTGATGCTCTCAGGCCCATTTCCCCTGTTTTGAGATTTGAATGCCCTTCCTAGTTCGACTTCAGTAATTGTATCTACCAGTCATGGGTGGCAGGGTTTGGGAGAAGAGATCAAATCAGACTTTTACAGCTTACTAAAGTGTGTGTACCATCCATCTGTGGTGATGAATGTTTGAACTTTGTGTGTAACAACTGAGTTTTATATCAGATTAGAGATTATGTGCCAAAAATTCCAAGGGTCTTTATGCTTTTTGGAAATATAGTATTTTTTTATGGGCTGCACGAGATCTGATCATAATAAAATCCCATGTCCACTTATCGGATCACAGTATGCACTCTCACCCGGTAAAATCATTTATAGTGAATTAAATTCTGATCCAACAAATCTCAAGTATGTTTTTATTAAATTAAGATTCAACCATTCTTTTATAAACAATAACTCATAAACATGAAAACGTTTTTCTCATACTAGAAGATCCACACAATTAATTTTCAATTCATCAAAAATATTTTCTTAGTGATACAAATTATAATAAATGCCATTTGATAATGCAGCTTCATGATAATTCAATTTCTTCTGTGTTACTCTTGACATACCAAAGCTGTTAGCAGAAAGTGTACTCTCCTAGCCTTTCAGAAAAGCAGTCTTTCTTCTGGAAACACTTACAACCTTACTATCCTAAAGGCCATAAACACTGTTGCACTGTTATAACTGCGCAAACCAAAACCACGTCCTCACCTGAACTTGTGGTTTACTCCTCAGCTTAGAGTTCTCCGCAAAGCAAAAAGAAATGCAGAGGTGCACTGGAAAAGTATTCCATCCAACGCTAATAAAAGCTCCCTGATCAATGCCTCATCAACCTACAAAAAAGCTATAATCCTCGCTAAAAAGATGCTTACAATAATCATATTCTGATGGCCGAATCTAATACTAAAGTGCTCTTTAAGAGGTTGTATACAAATTGTTCGTATGACAATTGTTCTAATAACAATTGACCTTCTGCACAATTGACCGAATTTAAACAGTCAATTAGGATATATGTGCGGGGGAAACCCCCACAGCCCCCCACCAAGTCCAACCCCCACCCTAACCCCCCACCCAAACCCCTTATATTATTATTACCTCAACCCATTATATACATATAAAAATGACCATACGGTCAATTGTGCAGAAGGTCCATTCGGACCCCTGTTATTCGAACAATTGTATCATTTGAACTATTGTAAACAAACAATTTGGGTAATACCCTTTAAGATCCTTAGAGAACTTGAGTCACCTATTGCTCCACTAGACCAGTGTAATACAGATTCCTCCTGGTGCACGAACATCCAGATAGCTCTCATGGATAAAGGCGCATCCCTACAAACAAAAATCAATTTAAAAAAGGTAGTATCACCCTAGAGCCTCCACTTAACCTAGAATTTAACACCACAACTGCAACACATCCTGCCAATCCATTCACTTTCGCACCACTTTCCATCGGGGAAGTTGAGCAGATCATTAAAAAGCTCAAACCTTCCAACTGTCAGGGTGACTGTTGCCCGGCACCTATCATTAAAGACGCGCCACAAGAACTTTCCCCCTTTATTACTACTTTCATAAATGCTTCCTTTAAATCTGGGATTGTACCAGACAACCTCAAGGATGCCTAGTTCATCCCCTTAAAAAACCTACCCTCAATCCTAGTAATCCGGCCAATTACAGACCTATTACCATGGTACTTTTCCTCCTAAAAATATTGGACAGGGCAGCCTACTTACAAATCCAGGCTTACCTTAAATCTAACAAACTTCCGTCCTAGACACGGATCAGAAACTCTCTTATTGACTTAAAAACACAAATCGAGGACCTAAAAGACAAAGGCAAATTGGCCCAACTTCTATTGCTCGACCTCTCGCCAGCTTTTAACTTGGTCAACCACCAAATTCTGTGCCATCATATTAAAACTGCTGCCCACTTCTCAGATGAAGGCACTTCTTGAATTAGATAATTTTTATCTAATAGAACCATGCGTGTCTTCTCACCGACAGCATCTGCCGTACCATCCCCAGTCCCATGTGGAGTCCCACAAGGCTTTTTTGTCTCTCCAACACTTTACAATGTATATACAAAGCCCCTTTTTGATATTCTAGACTATCTGGGTGTTACCTATACCAACTATGCGGATGACACCCAGATACTCATCCCCATCACTGGCAACCATGCTACTGACTCCAAAGCACATATGATGTGTATTTTGTCAACCAGACCGGGATGGCACATGATGGATTGTGCTTAAATGACAAGAAAACCGAGATACTTATCCTTGGTTCACATACCACACTCAGTAAATTGGACTCCACCTTCAAATCCTTTATCATTGACAGCAATACTATTAACGTCTCCAAGGATACAAAAACACTAGGGCCCTCATTACGACCTTGGCGGAGGACCATGGTGCAATTTGCACCATGGTCCATGGCGCTAAGCTGCCAACTCCGCCATGGGGGTTGGCGGACTTACCGCCCCATTCCGAGGTTGGCGGGGCGGTAAGTCCCCAATCCCCATTTACCCTTCCCCATTCCCATTCCTGGCCCCATAGGGCATAATGGGAGTGGGGAAGGCGTTAATTACGCCACCGTAAATTACGGTGGCGTAATTAACAACAAGGTCCCTTAGCGCCATGGATTTTAACGCCTGCTAAAAGCAGGCGTTAAAATCACCATGGCGCTAAGGGAACTCGTACTCAGGCGGTAAGGTACGCCATGGTTTACGCCGGCGTAAACCCCTTACCGCCCGGGTCCTAATGAGGCCCTAGGTATTTATCTTGACTCCACTTTGCCACTCACAAGACAAACAAATGCTGTAGCATCTGCAACAGCTTCCACTTGCAAGCTTATAACAGCATGCAGACCATTTCTAACTACCCCTAACTGCATCACCCTCTCCAGAACCCTTGTTATGGCAGAAATTGATTACTGCAATGCCTTATATCTAGGTACCAGCCTAAAAAGTCACTCAAAATAATGCCATAAGGGCAGCCCTCAACATCACCAGGAAATCACAAATCTCTGACACACGACGCAGCTCACACTGGCTCCCTATCGCCTCTAGGCTATCACTCAAAACTCTTGCACTCACCCATAAATCCATAACCAACCAGGCACCTATGTATCTTTCTAACCGCTTCACCACTAACATTCCTAACAGACTATTAAGATCCGCTGTGAGCGCTTTGAAACAGTATATTCTTATTGTATAAGTGCCTCACAAGCAAACAATAAATACACATACATTAACCAAATCCTTTTTAAACCATATATATCAATCAGTATCTTATAAAAATTCACAGTCTTACCCTTAATGCCTAACCCCTTTTTCTCATGCAGTCACTCGCTATGTTGCAGAATGTCCAGTAAAATAGTAGCATTCTCCACTCCTCCATAATAAATGCAAAATGGTGACGTGTGACCCCATGCGCGCTTTTCCATGTAGAAGTGTTGCCCACTATTCTGTATCAATTTTCAATTGGACTGCAAGAGATATGGGTATTCAACCTTGGCATCTAGTCATTTCAAATTCAGTTGAAAGGGTGCATTTTTGATAATCTGCATTCCTCATCGAACCAAAGATTCTGATACCTAGTAGATTTTGTAATCATCTTAACTGGTTTTGTGTCTTTAGAATTTGTTTCTATTTTTCTATGGTACAATGCTTTTAGGGTTGAGGCCTCAAGTCTCTTATGGGGATAAAAAGACTCATGAATTGGCAAGATATGCTAGTATATATGAGAGGCAATCAAATTATAACATTAGCCAGACAAATTGACCCATCTCTTGTTGGTGGTGAGGCAGACATCAATAGTCATATTATCTGTGGCAGCCACAATGGCTTTAAGATTATAATTTACACGTTTCAGACAATGTTTCAGACAAAAAGGGTCATGATCACTCTCTAACCGTGGTGTCACTTTTAAAGATCTGCCTACTGGCCAGTTAGCAGACTCTAAAAAATATAGTCAATATGGTTTGCTTGTATTCCTCTTGTAAAAGTTGGTGTGTAAGGGCAGCCATTAATCCTTGCAAAGCCAAGATGTAAAAAAGAGAGGTGATTTTTCCAGCCTAATTATTTGTTCTTTTAGGTAGATGGTAGTCTAGATTAGGGATTCCCCAAATTCTTCCTCCACAGAAACAAAGAGCCACCAAAGGCGCAAATTGGGTGTTGACATCTCCCAACAAAGTTCTTTGGAAATATTCTCTGTTGTTATCTTGTGGTTTAGATTGCATCATTCATTACTGTTATCCTTTTATTATTTATTGTTTCATGGGTTTTACATAAATATTAAATGACAGTAACACAGTCCCAGTTGGAAACCCGATCTTAAAATACATCACATTGCTGGTGTTTTGATTCATGCCAGCAAGCCACTGCTAGGTTGACTTTAGAACTGTGCCATGCAGAAATATAAAAACTCACCGATATTGCTTTATAAGAGCATTAAATTGCCCAAGTCTCTTGGAAACATATGATTTGGTGGGGCTCTAAGAGCCAATACCAGTCTGAATATTCAATTTTGCTTATTATCTCTGTAATGTTCTATGATATTATGCTAAATTCAGGAATGGTTGCCAACATACTCAACAGCATCACGGCTCAGTTTAAATTCGTATGAGAATTCAAATTTAAAGACTCAAGATGATTTGAGGGATGTCTCTGCAAACTGTCGTTCTATTAAATATATTGGTTTGAGCTGGGCCAACTGAATTGATGGTTCTAGTATTTGGTGAATTCAAGTTAGCATGCTGATATCTAGGGAACACTTAAAGGACCTTTGGTGGGAGTGATCACAGATGTTCTGTCTACCATGAGATTGCTTCTTAACTTAAGACTTATAGCACTTGCTTTTGGATTTGAGGTATCTTGTGATCTGTGTGCGTTCATAATATCTTCTTTGATAATTGACAAACAGCCTCACTTGTGGTGATGCCAATGGATAATTGTATTCACTAATGATACCTTATTCTCTGTCATACCACTTGCGATGATTGGGACATTTATCATCAAAAAAAAAATTGTTTGAAAGAAGGTTTGATATAACAGTGTCTCTAGAGGACAAACAATATTCAGAGTCCCCCTCTTTGATCCCCTAATTTTGAGCATTGCGATACACAGGTGGATGGAAAAGAGGGCAACACAATGAATTGAACTGTCAGTTTTCATTTTGCCAGGTAGGTATCTCCTGTAATGAATGTGAGTTGTTGGTTGCAACATGTCACCTTACGATGAGGTGTGAGGCAGAGCTCCACGTTACAATTAGTAGAGTAGATTCCATATTAACTTGACTGTGGTCTGTGACCTCTGACCTTAATCCACTCTTTGGGCCAGTTACCTACGTTCACAGGGGCACAACACTGGCTGGAGTCTTCATTTAAGGCGTTCATGGTAGATGGGGAGCAATTTAAGTTGTTATTTATATTGGGTACAGATTGTGTGACATTAAAAGCTGTGAGTCCTAGGCCATCTATTATATTGTGTAGCATTGAAATCTCTTTTCTCAAACTGATTTCCTGTCCTTGGCAGCAATTGCAAACAGAGCCTTTCTGAAAGCAGCATAGGTGGCTTTGTGTGCCACACTTTGTCTTGATCTGTATTATGGGCTCCAGTGAAAGCTGCTGATGCAATGTTCAACAGGCAATCGCTCTTTGTGGTTGCTTACAGATGTAAGGATCTTCTTTGAGGGACCCCATTGTGCAGAGAGGGAGAGCAGAAGAATTTGCTGTGGCTGCAGATCTGTTTGATAAATGGATATCAAATAGCATTTGGGCCTCCAAAATGTGTGTGTTCCAAACATTTTTTTGTTAGCGTTAGTGGTGTCTATCGCGGCATGAATTTCAGCTGGTAGTGTGAGATATCTTCCTTCTTCTTGTTCTGCACCTCAGGATTTCTCATACTAGGACATATTTTATCATCAATGTCATGCAGAATTGACAAATGTTACATGTCGCAAGTAGAATTGCATACTAGTTTGTTGGTTTTATTGAAATGTAGTTTCTGTTGTTTTAATTTGTGGCACCCCTTGTCTCAATTGTTAGAATTGGAGTTTGTCTGTACTCTTCAGGTTTTAAATGTTGGCATCTAAATTGCTTAATAGGTCTTCAATGTCATGCAATCATTTGTTGCTTCCTCAAATGGTAGAAGGGCTATACTAGTTCTGTTTTTCTGTTCCGGTGAGGGAGCCCTCATTAAAAATATTATTTTAGTGTCCATGGAAGAAACTTTTACAACTATGCTGCTTCATGGTGAATTCCCAATTAATTCAAGGGTCAGGCAAAGACTGGTTGAACCTCCACCCCACGCAAGCTGCAAGTGACAGATGAGGTGAATTAGGACAGATAAAGGAAAGGAGTACCTCCTAAATCAGCTTCAACTCCTCAGAACTGCTCACATGCAGTGTTTCTATTGTGGAGCAATAGTACAACAGAACAATAGTATTGGCCTAGGCCTGCAGAGAACGTGTGTGTTCAGCAAGTTGCATCTCTGCCCTCACTGCCCAAACAGTCCAAGCAGCAGCACCCATGGCCAAGATTGGCTTCCTTCTTCTGAATTTCAATCCCTGATCACATGGGGGCATGGCCAATTCAAACTGCAGCAGAACTTGATACAGGCTCAGCATGGCAAGCTGTGCAGTGCCCCAAAATCAGCACCCCTAGGTGACATGGGATTTTATGTGAGGGCAGCCTGCTTCTGGTTTTCAATCCTGGGTCTCCCAGGAGGGTGGGGCCAATTGGGATTACAGCACAAATCATTCCAGGCTCAGCTAGGCAACCTGTGTGATGGCCCAAAATGGGGGCTTTTGTAGAAAACCCTATTTTTCTTCATTTAATTAGTCAAGTCAACCACTGTAGGGACATTACTTGTTGATTTTACTTTTCATACAAGATGGAATGTGAGCTTTCTGATGAGTTACATGCTGCAGTGGACATCCATGTGTTCATTGCAGGAACCATTTCACCATGGACATGTAGATAATGGCCAAACACACTGGGTGACCATCCCTTTCCCTGCTGTCTCCTTAGAGATCTGCTCTCAATGTAATTTTTGGGTGCAGCACTGCATATGATCCAGCATAAAGCATCTTTGCTTGTGTAAGCAATTGAAGACAGAAGCCATAGGAAAATCAGCATCTTGATAAAGTTGGAGAAGGTGGTAGCTTAGTGGCTAAGTCACTAACACCTACATCCAACTCATGTGACATTTACAATATAGCCACTGTTGAATCTAGGAGAACCTTTAGAGTGTAGCCACTATTGAAACTAGGAAAACTGTGAGTTTAAAGCCACTGTTGAACCTAGGAGAAAGACTGGAATATAGCTACTATTGATTTCAAGATAACTAACCACATAATACCACAGGGAGGCTATTGCCACTGTTGATCCCTATACAAATACACAACTACAAGGGTCCGCAAAGTGAGACAACTACATAGGGTGCCTTAAGTGGAATAGCTAACCACAACCTGACTACCACAGATTACGACACGGAGGCCTTCAGCATTGTGATCCTGATACAACTATAAAACCACAAGTCACCACAGGAAGGGCACCACCTCTGTGAACCCGATACAACTAAAATTCCATGGGACCCCACATTGAGAGACAGCTCAGAACAAGGTATGCATCTTCAACACCCAAGAACAAACGCATACCAAGGGATAACATACCCACACGCTCATCAGAAACAAGTCTACTCGCCAGGACAAGACCAACATCGCACTACCTAACACCCTATGTGTCAACCTACCACCTAATCAAACATCCATCTATCCTCAAGAACCATCACGACATTAGCAGGATAACCAAAAACCTAGGGGAAATATTAGAAACACACAGAATAAAACCAGAAGGAAACAGCACCAACATGCCATTCATCACAAAAAATGGGCACAACAAAAGGCACTATCATCGTCAGCAGAAAGGCAGCCATAAAGAATACACCAATCCAATCAGAAACATGGCCAACCTAGTCAATGAAGTAATAGCGTCAACAAACCTGAAAAAGCAATCCAGTGGAAAAAATGACCAACACCAACACAACCATCAAAATGTACTCCCAAATGCCAAACATACCACATGAAACAGAAAGATACACCGCAACCTATATTAGAATATTATCCAAGAAAACAGTAGAAATATACAAACTGTTATGTGATGGAAGGATAGACATGCTATTCCTCATGGAAACATGTCTAAGTCAAAACTACAAGGTAACAGTGCACAACTTCCTACCCAACAATTTCAAACTCAAGCAAGCCAACAGAGAAGGGAAAAGAGGAGGAGGACTTGCGGTTGCATAGAAGGACCATCTATAAATAAAAACAGCACCACAGTTGAACATCCCAAACTGCAAATCACTCATACTACACCTAAATTTAGACCCCCAAACCAACCTAACATTTCTACTCGGCTACAGACCACTGACCTACGAATTGACCTTTGTAGACACCTTAATGGATGCCACCATCAACATGGCAATTAGACATGATCACCTAATCATACTTGGAAACTTCAAAATCTAGTTCGAAAAAGAGAACATCAACTCACCCAAAACACTAGCTAATCAACTAACGAAAATGCATCTACAACAACTGGTGAAATGAGTGACACACACAAGAGACCACACACTAAATGTAATCATCTGCAACAAAAACCTGGTCACAACAGCTGTTGAAGCAAATCCACTGCAGTGACCACCTCATTATACCATTCATGATGGAACCACCAACAAAGATACCTGACAACCTCCCAAAAACCCTCAAATTCTGAAAAGAAACTAGAGACTCATTAACAGTGCGGATATAAATGTGAGACTGGAAGTCGCAAAACCGGCAATCACAATCCTAGACTCAGCTGACATAGATGAAAGAACAGACACAATCACAAAAACCCTAAATGACATTGCACCAGAAAAACCTTCCACCTACTCACTAATGAAAACAATGGCAAGGTAGTTCATGCCACATCTCAAAGCACTGAAAGAAACAACAGGAAACTAGAAACTATGACTGTGAGGTCGGCATCGTGGAAGGAGACAAAGACAACAGATTCAATTAAATAAAAAAAATATCTGTATTAACTGAAATGGCAGGATTTCCCTACCTAAAGAAACAAAGGATAGTCCGTGTCAATGAGTTCAACTTAAAAGTCTGTGTCCAAAAATATGCTTGCCCTCACAACTAACATCAAAACCAATGTGTAGGGATGTCATCCAAAAATCAAACAGTGTCCCAAAGTAAAGTTCTGAGCTATTTCCAGCTAATGCTTATTCTTCAACTTCTCCTCCATATGTATCAACAAGTTCACCACAATGTTCAAGTTTCATCCTTGTGGATTTAAAATGATATAGGTCAAACTTGTATATCTGTCAAGCTGTCCTTTCCCAAAGTCAATACAGTTTCTTGGCAGAAAGTCTCAGGATTCCCTTCCCCAAGTTCAAATGGAAAAGATGGCAAAAGAAAAGTATCTTGAGGATTTATCTTTTAGTTAAGTTCCAACGGTTCTTCACAGCTCAGGGTTCCCTTCCCCAATCTTTATAAGAATCAATGTTAGCTTTCCTTTTTACACAATAGTAGCTATCCTTGCCAGTGTATTGGGGTTCTCTGGTTTTGGTGCAGTTGTCAGACCACACAATTCGCCCATTATAGGTCATGCAACCAGGAATCTTTAGTACTCTATTGGCAGTTTGACATTCAACAAACAAATAGTTTCTCAAAGGTAGTTCCAAAATCAACAGTTTCTCAGGTTTGACTTCAACTCTGCAGTCAGAGCCCTTCATTCAATTCAGTTTCTTGACTTATTTCAGTATCTGATTCAACACTACTAGATTTGCTATTTAAGTTCAGTTCATTAATTAATGATTGTACATTTTATACTTTCATTTAATTCATTATTAAATAGTAGTAAGTTTGCTGCTTTTATTCAGTTTGTTTTTCAATTGTAGTGCTTTTTGCGGCTCTTGGCATTCATAAATTCATGTCATTTCATATTTCTATTGGTAATTAAAGCATTAGTTCCCCCGGCACTGTGTGCTGCTTTTGCAGCCCATGTGGAGCACATGGGTCTCTGAGCAGCTTCCCCAGCATTCACCTCTTGTAGGAGTCTTCCTTCGGCGGTCCCTGTTGCTTGCTGTGGATTCTGCAAACCCTGCTAGCATGGGAAGCTTGATCAGCGTATGCAGCTCCAATGCCTCTGTGGGCAGAGTGTCCTGTCTGTTCCTGCCTCACTGCTGTGCCTTTTGCTCCCACTTCACAGGGGAAGCTTCCCTCTGCATAATAATACTAATAATACAAATGTTCATTTATATAGCGCTATAAACCATCAGGCATCTAAGCGCTGCTTATTATTACTCACAGTGTGTGGTGCTCATGTATTGACCTTGGAAGGATGAAAGGCTGAGTTTGGCCCTGCTGGGATTCAAACCTGCATTGGCAGGCTCTGCATGGATGTCAAAGCGAGTGCTCTACTCGTTGTGCTATCTGATCAGCATAAGGGAGGCATCCCTTTGTCTGGGCATGTCAGCCATTGTCTGGTCTTGTCCTCGGGTCCCACCATTGCTGCCTCTGGATTTCCTGGGTGTAATATTGATCTCGGCGCAAGTTTTATGGGTCTCTCCTCTTCCCAGCTTCTCTGCTTTGCCTTATATACACCAGTGGTTCTTTGATGGGCTGCAGGTGTATTCCATTATTACATTCTGCCTAGCTCTGATAGCGATGACATTCGTGACCTTCATGGTTTGGTGGCATCTTCTTCGTCCTAGTACTTAAGTGCTGAGAGTAAATGGTGTTCATTACTCTCAGTTGCTTCTTCCTCATCTCAGTACTCTCTGGGGTCCGAAGAGGGAAAAGAAGGGGATATGACCTGCAAAGCCCATAAATGTCAGTGGAGGATTAGGTTGGTTTACATTAGGATGGGGGTTACTGTGTCTCAATTGAGGGCACCCCACTCTCAATCCGAAAGGACCGTCCACCCAAGTGACCCCCCCCCTTGCTTGTCCACCTCCAAGGTCAGTATACAAAGCGATGTTCTTTCACTCTCCACCTGACTAGAGGATCCAAGGGGAGTTGGAGTGAGAATACCCTCAGGTTTCTCACACAACACAGAAAAAACACATACCAGATACAGATTAGGTTATACAAAGTGGAAATGCTCAAAGCAAACATGGCATTACAACAAACAGATCATAAAATCAAGTAATACCTAGAAAATAAATGTTCAACATCACAAATGAAATGAGAAACCCATTAATGTGTACCAACGCACCAACCCCTATGTAAAAATAGGTGATGACCTTGCAGACCACTTCAAAATAAAGTCACCAGCATTCAGCAAATCCCAGAAATCAAGCCAAAAACACCACTGCCCACCTCAAACAGCCAACACCAGAACCACTGACTAGAGTACACCACCTACCATCAATCTGTCTAGATAAATTCAATAGCCTGGTGTGCAAAAGCAACAGAGCAGACTCTCCAGCAGACCCATGCCCACCCGATGTCTACAAGATCATCCTCACAGAGAGAACACTTGCAGAATATTACTGCAACCACTTCAACCACTCACTAGCAACAGTAGCCATGCCATGAGCTTTCAAATCAGCCTACATCAAGCCAATCCTCAAAGATACTTCAAGAAACAAAGAAGACCTAACCAACTACATACCAATTTCAAATATTCCCTACCGGGCGAAACTATTAGAAGGCAATGGGCCTCATTACCCGGTAGGCGGTGAGCCATGGCGCTATTAGCGCCATGGCTCATGCCGGTAAAATACCGGCACCGCGTTGGCGGAAAGGGGATTTACCGCCCCATTCCAAGGTTGGAGGGGCGGTAAATCCCCCTTCCGCCATTGCCCTTCCCCATTCCCATTTCTGCCCCATAGGGCTCTATGGGAATGGGGAAGGCTCTAATTACGGCACCGCAATTTTGCGGTGCCGTAATTAGCTCCGAGGTCCCTTAGCGGGTTGGATTTTAACGCCTGCAAAAAGCAGGCGGCGTTAAATCCCCCAACCCGCAAAGGGACCTCGTAGTAAGGCGGTAGGGATTTACCAGTACCGGTATTTTACTGGTACCGGTAAATCCCTACCGCCATCCGTGTAATGAGGCCCTATGTCTATGAACAAATCTTGGAATATTTAGAAAACAACCAACTGTTATATCAGGCACAAGTCGGGTTCAGACCCATGAGAGGAATGGAAAGTACACTACTGTCTATATGGGATGACTTAAAGAACAACACAGATGCCAACGTCAACTCAGCACTAACACTACTGGATTTCTCAGCAGCCTTCAACAAGTCAACATGAAACACTCATAAAAAGAATAGACGATATTGAGATTGGCAACAGAGCTCTCCTATTGCTGAAATCCCCCTTGGCAGAATGAATAGAAACAACCTGGATTTCACCATTGAAGTCAACACCTCAGAAAGAACATACAGATTCTCACAGGGCTCATCGCTATCCCTGTTACTCTTCGACATGTACGAGACCCCCTGATTATCCTCATAGAAAAACACGGCATCTCCTTCTTTAACTACACAGATGACACTCAAATCATATACACAATCAATGCCAGAGAAGAATAAAACCCAACAGTCTCCAACTGCCTCACTGAACTAAACAAGTGGGTGAGCACTGATAACCTTAAACTGAACCAGGGCAAACAAGAAATCATAATTGCACCCAATGACCCATTGAACAACAATCACATTCCATGACCCACTGAGCTAGGAAACCCACCAGAACCATCCAAAGTGGCCCTAAACATTGGAATCCTAATGGATAATGAACTAATTCTAGAACCACAAATCAACACAGTAGTTAAGACATTCTTCTTCCACCTACATACAGTCAAAAAGATACTTCCTTACCTCTCCTTGACACACAGGACACTTGCCATCATCTCTCCCTCGGCATGTCAAGAATAGACTACTCAAACAGCATCTACCTCAGAAGGCCAGAATACCTCATGAGGAAGCTACAAAAACACAGAACATAGCAGCAAGACTACTACTAGGAGATAACACATCACACCAGCAATAAGAACACTGCATTGGCTACCAGTCCAAATAATATCTTCAAAACTCAAAACACACAGAGCAATCCACAGCCAAGGAGTGGAATTCATACAGTAAACAATCGCCATCTACTAACCAACTTGAACAATAAGACCCAGCAACGACATCCACCTTTGAACCAAAACAATATACAAAACAAAAATGTTGGAATCAGCATTCTCCTGCACAGCAGTGAAACTATGGAACTCACTCCCAAAGGAAATATAAACAGCAGAAGATCACCTACAATTCAGGAAGCTATTAATACCACCCAATTTTATTGGTGTTAGAGCCCACCTGTCTGGTGGTATTACCGCCGGATCACATTTTGGGTGCTAACTGTTAGTCCCCATTCCCCATTGGGTCCATTGGACCCAATGTGGAATTTTCGGTGCAATTACGGCCGGGTAACACCACTGGCAGTAATTGTGCTATAAATGGGAATTCCTTTGGCGTGTTAAACCCCAGCTCTGGACACACCAGACTTGAGATTGGTCAGACCCTTAAATGCAGCAGTAAAACACAGTTACCACTGCATTTAAGGGCTACTGCCCAACTTGGAATGAGGCCTAGGGCTTGATCATGAGTTGGGCAGTATCCTGGCTGTGATACTGCCCAACTTTATTAGCGTTAGCAGCCACCCATCTGGTGGTATTACCACAGTATGACGGGTTGGGTGTTAACTGTTTTCTGTGCACCATGCATTAATACTACCAGATGTAATTGCACAACAATGGGCATGTTTCCAGCTTGTTTACCCACAGCTCTGAGCTCAGGGTTAACACACCAGTCTCAAGATTGGCTGGACCCTGAAATGCAGCGGTAATACCATTACTGCCGCATTTAAGAGCTACCGCCCAACTCGTGATCAGGCCTTCACAGTGTTATTATTTATATACATGCATTTTACTGAAACTTATTTTATGTAAAGAAGCTGTGTTATCACCTAACACAGTGTGTGGACATTCCTTTGTGGGGAGTTGGAGACACACTGTACTTGAGAACCTCCTGAGAGCTTAATCCTTGGTTGCTTGTCCAAGCTACTATATAGAGAACCTTGGCTGAGGTGCTGTGTACCTCTATCCCAACCAGATAGAGGGAAGAAGTACAGATACCCCCTCTAGTCTTTACATAGTGAAAATATTGTATCCGCTTGAACTCAACCTCAAATAAAATTCCATGATTTGGCTGTTCATAGAGTACTGCTGGTGAGGGCTGTGTCATCAGGCTTGTGTGAGGATTCACCCATTACCTCAATGAAATATAACACTGCATATGTCTTGGCATCTTTTATAAATGTACATGTTTCTTGATAAGTGGCTGCTAGTCAGTCAAATTTGGTAGGATCCATAAGAATGAATCACTGTTAACAATTGCAAATATACACTGATGCTGCTGATGGAAATACAAAGGCAGGTAGAACATGCAACAAACTATATTCTCAATGCAATACAAAAGTCAAAAATATTGTCTTGTTTATCATCATGAAGTACATTCCTCTTGTTGCCTACAATACGTGAGCCTTCTTTTTTGAACACTACTCATGACAGTGATAACCTGAAAGTGAAGATCCCATGGGATTCACCCCCTCACTCATTCAGGAATCCTCTCTGAAAATGAGCCTAAATGTTCATAACATGTGAAATATACTAATTGTAAATATACTACATTGCCACGGATACCCTTTAGTAACTCGGATGGAGGTAATTTGGCTGATTTTTGTTAAGGCGTATTAAAGCTTAAAATGGGTGCACTGTATATTAATGCTCTCGTACAAGTTAAGCTGTTGGAGAGCTTTCAGAAGAGGGAATATTTCTAAGTTATTAGTGGTAGCATGTGATGGCATTTGGTTATTGTCAAGCTTTGTTTTGCAGTACCTGCACACTCTTGAGGGGTTAGCTATTTTGTATTTAGCTTCTGTTGTTTGATATAAAGCTAATTGGAAACATTGGGATTCTTCATTGTCTTCTATTTTATAGGCTAGTTCTACTACATTTGTGCTCTTTTTTTAACACATTCTGTGGTAAATGACACATATATTTGGTCTGGTATTTCAGCAGATGTGTTTTGAAACTTTGCTATTTCTTTTTTATATGCCTTTATTGGGACTTTGGTGTTTATGAGGTTTTCGGTAATGTTTTCTAATGGTACCGAATTTCCTAAGTCACCTTCAGTTCCAAAGTATTTACGTTGGATGTGCTCTATTTCCTGAATCAGTTCTTTGACTGTTCCATGTTTCGAGAATGTTATTTAAATGTTTCAGTTCTAGAGCAGGATTTTTTGCATAGTATAGTCGATACACAAGATTCTGTATGGTAGAATGGTGTGTCGCTAACATTTTGATTTGGTGGAAAGTGCTTTTGCAAATGGTTCCTAAAAAACAGGCTAATGGATGTCCTTGCAGACCAGTGTGGCTGTGCACTGGACAGGAGCCTATGGTTTGGAACGTTTTCATTTTTACTTTTGTCTTTTAGTTTCACATACTGATTGAGGAATTGTAATACAGATTTAAAGGATTATTGGCATACATTACACATTGAGCTGCATGTCCATTCGCAGACTAGACAGTTGGTTTGCATCAAAGTTTGTTAAGGGCTTTTTTTCTATAAAGATTTCTTTTGCCATAATGGTTTGTTCCGCCATTTCATACCCTTGACCATTATTGTCTGTGGCAATTGTTTTTATTCTTGTTGTTCATAAGCTTCTTCATTGAAGTATGGTTCTGTGCTGCTTGTGTGAATCCATTCACCATCACAGAAGTTTGAAAAAGTCTCTAGATTGACACTGTGCATGTTTAGAAGTACATTTTGTAACATGTTGATTAATTCAAGTAGTTGTTTCATTCTGTTTGAAATCAATATAAACAATATTCGCTTTAGTAGAAAAGTGCTGTCAATTGGAGCTTGCAGGATTACTCTTCTGCAGTAGTTTTTAAGGGTAGATCATGACTATTCAGAGGTATTTATAAGAACTCTACGGTGGAACATTTCCTGTAACATATATGTTTTGGATTGCTTTACTGTAACTACATTAACACTGGTAGATAGAGGGTAGATTCGTTAGTAGGTCTGCTTTTCTTTGTACATAATTATTTACTTGTTGTTTTTGCAAGAGGGGCTTTATCTTCTTTAGATGTGGCTGATTTCGTTTTGTAGAGTGAGGTTACTAGCTCTTTTGTTTTAATGTTTTCTATAAAATGTTTTAGAGGTGGCTGACTATATGGTGTAGTTTTAGTGTTGGCTGCTCTACATTTTCTTTCTTTTCTACAGAGTTCCTGTTTAGTAGGCATTTTGTTGTGTCTGTTGGGAAAAGATAAAGTTTGCCTTGGAAAGTTGTGTAATGTATCTGCATGTATTGTGGATGGGTGTGTGGGTGTGATTGTAGAGATTGATATAGTGCTGTTTGATTGTGAGGTGAACTAAAAAGGAAGTGCTGTCCTGCGCCGAGACCAAATATATATGCTGTCCACAAGTAATATCCATCAATCAATGTCCACACATTACAGGTTAATGGATTAAAACAATGTAAACTGTCCACAGAAAATGTCCACAAATCAATGTCCACACATTAGCATTGGTGTTCAAGACGATCATTTAGTTATTACAGCCTGTTGATTGTGAGGTGGTATATTAGGTGTGGTTGGGAAGGTTATGAGAGTAAGAATCTACAGAGGTTTGATGGTGTTGGGTTAGTGAGTAAGGCAGTGATGGTGTAATGAATCTGTAGGGTGAATGTGCTGCTTTGAGGAATAGAGTGGGTGTTGCAATGGTGGTGTACAGATGGGAATAGTAAGAGTGTGAATGGTGAAATCTAATGGGTCAGAGTGGAAGACATGTTGGTTTGAAAAGAGTAGTCTGGAGTAATATATAGTGGAACTGTGCCACTGTAATTACATACATATACATGGTACATTTCTATTTTATTTTTTTATTGTGTATATAGTTATTAAACTTTAACACAAATATATATCAAATGTACACTGGCATATCACAATCAAAACGTTTACACCATCAATTCAACTAATGTACATATGAAAACAAGATTACAAATACACATACATAAACATACTAAAAGAAAAAAAAAGAAAAAGGACAAACAGAAGACTACTTAAAATCAATCCTACACAGTATAAAAACAAAAGACATAACCTATTAAGTTCATCCACATTCAAGATAGCAAAATAAAGTATAATACAAACACAAGTTGCAGGTTACCACTTTTCCAAATATATCTGTCAGGTGGACAGCACTCAGCAGAGAGCAATTGTTAATCATTGCAACCTTTCCCAAATGATAAGGTATTAGAGGTCTGATAGCAGCCTTAATTCATCCTCACATTTCAGTAGGTACTTA
Source organism: Ambystoma mexicanum (assembly GCF_040938575.1). Taxonomy (NCBI): domain Eukaryota; kingdom Metazoa; phylum Chordata; class Amphibia; order Caudata; family Ambystomatidae; genus Ambystoma; species Ambystoma mexicanum. Next base: position 823,177,642 of record NC_090932.1, read on the forward strand.
TTAGCTCTTTTCCAGACCTGTGTGATGGCCATTTTTAAACCACGGCTGTAGCCAGACAAACACCTCAGCCAAAACAGTTCACAAGCAATATATTTGAGGGTATCCACATGATCAGCCAGATAGCATTCATATACTGCAGCTTGACAAAAAATGTCTAGCAGACTCAATAGATTTCATATCCAAACAGATTCTACAGGTCCTCTCTTCCAACAGGATGCCCGTACAAGCCCCCTTGATCTCTTATATATCCAACCGATTCAACCTTATATTGAGGAATATTCTACGCGTGGCTGAAGAGGGCAATAATTTCAGATAGACCTGGGGCTGTATGAACATAAAAAAAAAACATCTTAGAGAAGGTTTCCAGGGAACTCAAACTACTTTAGTGTACTTACTTTGTGAGATGTGTTGGGTATTCGTTTTTCATTTGTTGATTTCAGTGATGTTCTTCTTTCCCGTAATTGTAGAAGAAAGTTAGTCGGGATATGTTGTAATGGCAAAGTACTTTTAGTAAGAAAGGTTCATATTTATTAAGGAAGGAGGAGTGGTGGGTAAAAAGTTAAGAACATTGGTGGATGCTTACAAATTGTTCCTTTTAGGAGCATTTACATGAAAGTTAAGAAATGCATATGTGCACTTATAGAAATTTTGTAACGTTCTGTTAAAGAGAAGAAAAGTTGAAGAAAAAGTTTAATATGTTAGGAGTGTATGCATACTTGCGAACATGATGCATTCTAATCTCTAGGTGTTTATGTAGTCCTAGGTTTTTTGTTTGTGTTCTGGGACTTGTAATTCCACTTTTTCCCTTGTGAAAGTTGGAGTACACGTCACAGAATGTAGAGACAAAAGTAGGACTGCATAAGCAGCTGAAGATTGAAATGTGTTATGTGGGGAAGTATACATGTACTGTCAATATATTAAACTGGCACACACTAAGTCCCAATTACAAATGGTATACAAATCTATTGTAGCTGTTTTTACCTTCTTTTATGAAAAAGTGACACAGTGCTACTATAAATGCTACTATAAATGCAGATATTGTTTAACTTTCTTAGAAATGCTTCCAAAAAGTATTGTATATCTTTCTTTGATATACGTGTCACAGTTTTGAATCTTGAAGTTCAGTCGTGTTTTTTCTTTGCATTCTGGGACTTGTAGTTTGAGTTTTATTATTGAGAAGAGGAATTGGAAGTGACAGAATGCAAAGGAAAAAAGAAAGACATAAGAAGCACCTATACATTGGAATGGGTGATGTTAGGATGAATGCATGTGCCGCAAACATATTAAACTGGCAGACATTAAATGCCACTTTAAAATGGTCTGCAGATCTATTTCATTTGTTTTCCCTTATTTTATGAAACAGTGACACAGTGCTGCTATATATGCACATATGCATTTTTTAACTTTCATCACAAGGATTGAAAATAGAAACATTTTGAAGCACAGAGCATCGCAATTGTTTGCTGCTTCATGCGAGCAGGTGATGAATGCAGGAATGAATGGCATTTTCTAGAGTGGTTAAAAAAGGAATATGCATATTGAAATGTGTATTACAGATAAATAGCAGGAACCCTTTATATATATATATATAGCTTAGTATACTAGTACATATATATATATATATATATATATATATATATATATATATATATATATATATATATATATGTTTTGTTCTCTCCTGAGCAACTTGTCCACTGTATCTGTTAAATTAAGGACGTTTGATTGAGATCCTTTTTTAACGTATCCGGGTGATTTTTACTACTGAGGAGAGTGCCGTCCAGAAAGCTGTAACCTGCTTTCACTTTTCCTTGTTCTGATATATATATATATATATACACTTTAGTATACTAGTATACTGGAAAGAACTTCATAATAGAATGCTATTTATATCAATGCTTTGCTTAATGCACTACGTAGCTCATGATATTTATTCCAATGATCCTTGACACTTTTTTGTCAACATTAAACTAAGAATCCCTTGTACAGACTTTTCCTGAAAAGTAAATGCACATGTGATGTCATCAGTGATGTCATCAATGACATTTGTGATGTCATCTTTGATGTCCTGGGTGTTAGTCTTAGCAGTGCACGGGGGTGGTGCGAGTTATGGTTGCTTAACTTACCATAATTTCCGAATTTCAGGGGGTTTTCGGTTTTACTTCGAACCATAACATCCCTTTAACAAAGTTTTTTTTTACTGATTTTCATAGGTTTTTAGTAGCGCAACTTAACCATAACGTCCCTTTAACAAACATTTTTTCACTGTATTTCATAGGTTTTTAGTAGCACAACTTAACCATAACGTCCCTTTAACAAAGTTTTTTTCACTGAATATAAATATAGATAATTGAAATGTGACAAATGTTTACTAATACTCCCTTACCTTACATTTATATAACATAGAAAATACTAAACCCCCTGCCCCGCTAGTGATTTTGATGTCCGCGGACCATGTGCATGTTCACCATCAGCACTATTCAAAAACTTAGAGGATATCTTCCATTATTGTATCACCAATAAAAACACACAAACATATTCAAAAAGCACCACATAAATACATTACATTTAATAATAAATACGAATTGGAATCTGTATATGTAAGACACCAACCATCCACTGAAGTTGCATTTCCAATATAATGGAATATACCAAAACAAAATAAATATGCCTCGAACTGAATTACCTCGCAGAAACTGCACAGCAAGAAGCAAGAGCATACTTACACACCAGTAACAGCAAACATTTGTAAAAAAATAGTAAGTACACTACATTTATTTCATATACTTATACATTTTCTGTATTATGTACACTAAAACTAATATATATATTTTTTTAACACAGAAATGCCCAGTACTTTGGAATGGCTGGAAGAGAATTTCCCACAAGATGAAATGAGTGAAGAGAGTGATAATAATAGGAGACACAACATTTCTCTACAGAAGACAATTAATAACCATTACTTTATATGTAATTAACACATTTTTTTAACAGCCCAGACAACCAATAAAACTAATATACCAAAAGAGATAATAGAAGATCCTCTTAAACGAATGGAACTGAAAATGGATTTATTACTACAACACTTCAACCAACTAAAAAAGTGCATTTTGGGCCACATTAAAGAAAACATTAAATACCACTGTCTCACATGTACCTGTTCCCCCTCTCCATGTCCCAGCCAACTATTCACAAACCCTCCCCACCAAGAAAAACGGTACGATGAAACTTCCACCCCTTCCTCTCCTCCCATACATCATGTCCAAACCCCTAACTCCCCTGTATTTGTTTCAGTTTCTGCTTCCCCCTATCTTTCCTAATGTTTCTACTGTTATAATACAATTTTAAATGTGTTCTTGGTATATGCCCGTGTCTCATTTCTTTTTTAAAGGCAGTCAGGGTGTCCGCGGACAGCGCGGCTGTCCGGGGTGTTCTCAATTGACTAACATGGGGGTGTCCTAAGGACATAGTACCTGTTCGTACTGTCCTTAATTAAAATGGAGGTGTCCTTAGAACACACAAGATGTCCACTTGTCCATAATTACCCAAAATGGGGGTGTCCTAAGGACAATATACCTGTTTGTACTGTTTGTAATTGAAATGCTGATGTCCTCAGAACACGCCAGATGTCCGCTTGTCCACAATTAACCCAAATGAGGGTGTTTTAGGGACAACATACCTGTCGTACTGTTCTTAATTAAAATGGAGGTGTCCTTAGAACACACAAGATGTCCGTCTGTCCACAATCACCCAAAATAGGGGTGTCCTAATAAAACCACTGCTGTTCGTAATGTCCACAACCAGAATAAACATATCCGTAGAACACATATCCTGTCCTCCTGTCTGCAAAGTTTTGATGCACATTTATTTTATTCGGGGAGTTCAACATTCTTCGTAGAACACCTGCGCACATGCGCATCACACACTTGGGTCCTACGAACATTGCTGCTCTCCGCAACTGTCCGACCCTGTCCATCGAATACCCGCCCACATTTGCAAAACCGTCACTGCGCATTTGGTGTCATGCAGACAGCCGCCCGATTTGCGAACGTTTCCGCAACGTCATCATGTGACTGCACCCACGCTGAGCATCTGTCCTTATTTCCGGGTGCATTGTGGGCCATATTAAAGAAAACATTAAATACCACCGTCTCACATGTACCTGTTCCCCCTCTCCATGTCCCAGCCAACTATCCACAAACCCTCCCCACCAAGAAAAACGGTACAATGAAACTTCCACCCCTTCCTCTCCTCCCATACATCATGTCCAAACCCCTAACTCCCCTGTATTTGTTTCAGTTTCTGCTTCCCCCTATCTTTCCTAATGTTTCTACTGTTATAATACAATTTTAAATGTGTTCTTGGTATATGCCCGTGTCTCATTTCTTTTTTAAAGGCAGTCAGGGTGTCCGCGGACAGCGCGGCTGTCCGGGGTGTTCTCAATTGACTAACATGGGGGTGTCCTAAGGACATAGTACCTGTTCGTACTGTCCTTAATTAAAATGGAGGTGTCCTTAGAACACACAAGATGTCCACTTGTCCATAATTACCCAAAATGGGGGTGTCCTAAGGACAATATACCTGTTTGTACTGTTTGTAATTGAAATGCTGATGTCCTCAGAACACGCCAGATGTCCGCTTGTCCACAATTAACCCAAATAAGGGTGTCTTAGGGACAACATACCTGTCGTACTGTTCTTAATTAAAATGGAGGTGTCCTTAGAACACACAAGATGTCCGTCTGTCCACAATCACCCAAAATAGGGGTGTCCTAATAAAACCACTGCTGTTCGTAATGTCCACAACCAGAATAAACATATCCGTAGAACACATATCATGTCCTCCTGTCTGCAAAGTTTTGATGCACATTTATTTTATTTGGGGAGTTCAACATTCTTCGTAGAACACCTGCGCACATGCGCATCACACACTTGGGTCCTACGAACATTGCTGCTCTCCGCAACTGTCCGACCCTGTCCGTCGAATACCCGCGCACATTTGCAAAACCGTCACTGCGCATTTGGTGTCATGCAGACAGCCGCCCGATTTGCGAACGTTTCCGCAACGTCATCATGTGACTGCACCCACGCTGAGCATCTGTCCTTATTTCCGGACATTGTCCGGGTCCCTGGACATTTAAAAAAGTGTTTTTTGAGCAATCCAAGGTATTTTACAGTAAAAGTTCACCTTTGCACATGTCCCAGACAATGCCCCAACCAATCAACATACTTTTTGGAACTTTTTGAGCCTGTTCTTAGTGTTCGAAGTGTTCGGGGATAGCGCGGGTGTCTGCGAAGCATGCCACAGCACCCAAATAAAAGGCCACACCCCAGAGCTGATCCTCATTCTGCTTTTGGATTTCCAAGATTTACAACAGGCCAATTGTGCAATTTGCTGTTCTTGGTTCCTAGTTCCTAGTTCCTGGTTATTAACCTTCCAGATGGCATCCCAAATTGCATCTGCTGCTACTACCTCCGCATCAGCATCCCCACCCCCTCCACCACCACCATGTACCCAAGGGCCTGCAGAGGGAAACAGGTGTGAGGATGCAGAGGGGACGGATGAAGAGGATGAAGAGGATGAGGTAGTGAAAGTCCCTACTACTAGCACTCATCTTGAGTCTTGGGTGTGGCGGTTATTTACCACTGTTGATGGAGTACCAAAAGCTTGTGCGAACAAGGTGATCTGCACTCAGTGCAGGATGGAGCTTGTTAGGAAAGATTTCATATTTTAATGGAATTTTCCGTCCATGTGTCAACCCCTAAACGTTTTGCTGCTGTTTTACACCCTGAACTAAACTTTGGCAGAGAAGCACAGCCCTCAGCTGCACCCCTCTGGGCTTTCGCTCACTTTTTTGTGGGGAAACTGACATGCCCATAAGACAGTCAGTACTCGGAGACTTTGTTTCCCATAGTCCTTTCCTCATTTTGCAACATTTGTGCAACATGTAACAAGTGTACAATGTAACTTACCTTACAATACACTTGGGTCTCTAGTCATTCCAAAGGCCCTAGAAACTCTCGCTGGACTTTTCATGAACTGTGCAGATGTGTCGCAAACAGGACTGGTGTCAGCTTTCATTTACATGTATTTTTAACCCTTTCTTGCCATGTTAACCGCACTTACCGTTCTTGGCACAAATAGGTGGCTTGGCTCCAAAATGGCCATGCCACGAGGTTCTTTGTCCTGTCCTTTGGACATCTTGCCCCTTCACCTTCCCCAGGTTGAGTCAACCTGGGTCAGTCCTTATTTGGTCATGCACTTTTCCGCAAAACCCAATGCTTTTGCGGGCCTCTGCATGCCCTGTGTGTGTGCCTCCAGTATGTGGGCTGGGATGTCTGTTCCCAATACACATCCTGGGTGCCAGAGAGTCTAGAGTGTCCTGAATGCCTGGGACCAATGTTGTCCGTGATTGGTCCACGTATGGAGTGAGTGTTTGTGAGCAGATCTCTCATTGGGTCCTCTCCGCTTTGGCGCAAAGGGAACTTTGGATCAGAGGAGACTGAAAACACCACTACCGTGTCGATCTCCTGAGTTCACACGAACAAAAGATAAGGACCCAAGTATCCTGCAACAAGAATCCGAGTCGAGGAACCGCTGGTGACCCGCTGGAAGGTTTGGCACCCTGAGTCCGCTGTCATCATGTGGGACCCGTCTGCATATGATCATCCTAGAAGGTCTGCGAAGACACTTCGAACCATTAGAATAGCGGGACCAACTATTCTCTGCACCTTCATCAAACCCCGCAAGTAAGCCTCTTCGGAAGTGTCCCTGGGCCAACCAGTGGGCTGACCAGCTTACACGGGATGTTTTCTCTGTCACCGCCAGCATTTTGAGGAGGCCCTTGAAACCTGGCATACTGCTAACTCTGAATTTTGTACACTTGGCGTTCCCAGGTCTGAAGTGAGACGAGTGTATCCGGACTGGAGTCAACGCGGTTGCCATGTTGCCCTGCTGTGGCCACGACCTGTGCAAATTCGCTGCATTTGTGACACCCTTTCCCCTGAAGCCTGCTACAGTGGAACTGGGAATATTCATCTTCACTGAGCGGAGAAATCACTACTGTCACATTTGGGAATCCTCGCTTCATCTCGGGAACTACACAGTGTTGAGACGTCCTGATTGTCGCATTCGAACCTGCCAGCAAAGTGGACTGTACTGGTGAAGTCTGGGTCTGCCTACATCGGGGACCGTGAGTAATCCTTACCCCAACCGGTGGCCCCTAGCGCAGGATCCCATTTTTACACACAAAGTGGCCCCTGAGGGTCCCTTTCCTTTCCACAGCTATTGTGAAATAGCGACTCCAGCACAAACTCTCCAACTGTCTATGCCGTCAAGTGGAGGTCCTGTTTGAATAGTGGGAACTTGTTCTTCATCACCTTACCCACCTTCCTGAGCTGCTAGAGACCCTTGAAGAGACCCTATTTCGTCCATTGGCACAAGCGCGTGCATGTACTATTGAGCATAAGGCTCCTCTCTTCGTAGGGCTTGGACTGCCTCTTCAGTTAGGTGTATTCTCGATGTGGAACTGGGTCTAAAGATTATCTGCACTGCCTGTTTTCCTCCCCATCTAGGTGGTCTACCTATTTCGTGCTTTTAACCCCTTAGACCCCAGTGGTCTTGTATATATATTGTGTTGATATTGATGTATTGGTTTATTCTAGTGTTACTGTGATACTTTGACATGGTCTATTTTAAAAAGGCCTTGTAATAAATGTGTATATATTTTTAATATAACACCTGTCTGGAGTAATTCGTAAGTGTCCTTACTTTGTGTGCTCATTGAGGTCTTTCAGTCACCCTCACCCCTCTTGAGACTTAGGGCCTCATTACACGGTAGGCGGTAAGGGTTAACGGTCACCGGTAAGGGTACCGGTGACCGTTAACCCTTACTGCCTTATTACGAGGTCCCTTTGCGGGTTGGTACTTTAACGCCTGCTTTTAGCAGGCGTTAAAAAACGAACCCGCAAAGGGACCTTGGTGCTAATTACGGTACCACAATTTGCGGTACCGTAATTAGCGCCTTCCCCATTCCCACTATGCCCTATGGGGGCAAAAATGGGAATGGGGAAGGGCCTTGGTGAATGGGGAATTACGGCCCACGATCACCTTGGAGTAGGGCGGTAATTCTGCCATCCACCAAGGCGGACACAGTAAAATACCTTTTTGTGGTGTTTTTTTTGTTTCGAAAACTTCAAATGGTCAACACCTACTGCAAAATGGATTGCTCTAATTCAAAAAAAGATCACAATGCATTTTGTATATTTCGCAGAAAAATCTGATTGCCGGCATAAGTAAAATGTACTCCATCTCTGCGAAAAATGTGTGTGAAAAGAGGACATACCAACATCTCTTAAAAAGGCACAAACAGCCTTGTTAACATTGCGCCTTACTTTCTCCATTTGTGGACCAAATGAAAAAGATTGCAGCCACATTTGTCTCTTCGCAAAACACAGGAAAAAATACTCTGGAGTTTGGATACATGTCCATGACTTTCCCAAGTCATTTTTTCCTTGCAAATTGCAAAGAGATTTCAGACACACGTCCTAAACTGTTCCCTCCACAATGAATAATAATAATGTCTGGATGACGCTGTGTCACCAAAGAAGCACAGAGATGTACCAAATCCACCCACTTCATTCCACGGACTCCATGCCTGTGCACTTCCACATGAGAGAATCCATATGTGCAGCCACTCCACAGCGATCTGCATGCACCTCCAACCAATTTATCCATGAATCTCCCAAAATCCAAACAATCTGCTTTCTGAAACACACAGCCATAACTATCTGCTCTTCTATCAGGAAAAAGACCTACTGACAAACTATCTCCTTATACAACACACCCAGTAAACCTTATTGACCAATCCCTTGCTCTGCTCAGTTTCATTTGCATGCCACTCAACCCCAAAATCCTGTATGTAATACTCGCTGTCCGCGGACAACCGTGCGTCCGTGGACAAATCGAAAAATCTGAGCGTGGGGGATGAAAAATGAAATAGTATGCCCCATTTCCCCTTTGAGGTTGGCTCTAAAAAGAGTCTTTTTGGGGTTTTTTTTTGCAGATGCTTCAGAAATACCTTTTATTTTCTATTTTTGTTGGTTTGTTTTCTAATTTTCCTCCAAAGATCTTCACATTAGCTTCTCCAAAGCAACCCTTATGTTCCGAAAGAAATGCCATCTTCCTTAAAAGTAATCAACATTGCAAGAGTCAATGTTGTCATTGTTGCAAAACAACATGCCCAATCTAGTCATAATCCAGTCATTGTGCGAGGAAGAGGAGGAGACTCTGTTTAGCCAGGAAGGTCTGGAGCTGTGTATGACTGTGAGGAGGGAAGTTACCATTCCATTTTTGAGGAAATAGCTCAGCAGAGCGAGCGTTGCAACCAAAGCCATAATCAAGAACGTGTTTCACATGTGCACCAAAAATGTTTTAAATCCTACCAAGAAAAATGACTCAATAAATTGCATCCCTTTACTTTAAAGTGCACATAGAGAAATAGTGCCTTGGCTTCTTTACGATATCTTGAGAGCAGTTAGGCCTTGAAGCGACTGACGCATGTTTAGGAGTAAAATACAGGATACATAATGGGTAAGGTTGTGGCGACATATATTTTAAGAGGGTGATTTGACTTTTACTTGATATATACTCATTTTGGGCCTGTAGGCTGACAGGCAACTGTTGGCTGCATATGGAAAGAGCTTAATATTATAATTTAGGAAGTTTGAAACAGGGTTCTCAGCCACTGAAGTCACCACCTACCTTGAACTTCATGCTCCTTTCCAGCAGTGAGGCTTGAGATTCCATAGGGATCTTACGATGGTGGCCGTTGAGTGTACCTGGAATAGATCATAGTAAGTCATACTCTTGTAGGGTCAGTCTTCTCTTGTACGTCACTACAGAAACTGATGTGATCAGTCTGGGCCTGACAGCCTGATTCCTGCAGAACACACATTAATTCCCATTGGCTAAAAAAAACACTGAATTGAAATTGAACTTGTGCCTGACTGATAGCAGACTCTGGCTTCAGACTGGCCAAAGTCTGCTGTCAGTCACAGACAGCTACTATTGCTACAATTTTGAGGTATTTTTTTAGATCCAAAGATATAGTGAGGCCTGGGTACCGGTCCCCCGCTGGCCTCTAACGTTAAAGTTTCACGTAGATTGCGCACAGTTCAGGTCTCTGTGACAAAAAACAGGAGAAAGCCTCACTAACGTGGGACACACCCCTACATAGGTCGATGTGGTATTTGGGCTCATTGCTCTCCCCAGTGTTTACTTGGGCTTGCCTAGTATCATAAGGCATCTTATCATTGCTAGTTTTTGGTACCAATAGTCACCCTCATCATCAGACTACTAGGAATCGCCTTTGCATTGCACAGCATCAAACCCCTAACTGTCACACACAGAAAATGAGCAGGATGAAGACGATGAAGGGGACCAGTAATTTAATTGCAGTCCCAAGCCATGATGGTACCCAGTTGGCTGGTCACCACCCTCTTTTCTCCAAGATCGTGTACTGCTGCAATTACATGTCAAAATGTCCCGTTCTCATCATCTGAAGAAGGTAAAAATGTGCAACATCCACTCCCGATTCTTTACCGCACACCACCCTCCATAGCTTGGGGGAGATTGTGCACATATCTATTTTGCATTGTCATTAGTCTTAGTGATCTTAGTTCTACCTTGATGTTGTTGAAACCCTCCTCAGTGTCATTTGCCAGTTGAATCAGCTCCCAATGGATGATCCGGAGCCATTTGGTGTTTGCTCGTGCTTGAATGCTGGGGATTAGTTATGCAGAAAATGTGCCTGCTGAGTTGAAAAGTTTATATTCATCAGGGATCTGTGCCAGGAGGTTAGAAGAGACCTTAGAGAGATAGTTGGATGCTTTCTTCTTGCGTGACACTTTATCCTGCAGCTTGTCTTCCGACAGTATGTCATAGATGGGGGGTGCTTCATTCGTTGGTCGGTGTGCCAGTTGCGGCCTGTTGGGTACCCCTTCCCCCTGCACATGCTTTTCCGGTATCACCAGCAGTGCAGAGTGCAGTGTTGCCAGAGGGTGTCCAGACATTTGGTCGACCTAAAACTGGTCGAATGACATTTGGTCGATGCAATTTGGTCGAAAACCAATTGGTCGAATTTTTTTTTTAATTATATATTTATTTTTCGGGTTTTCGTTTTTTACAAAAATGGGTTTTTAGAAAAAAAAGGGGGTTGATGGGGGGACCCCCCCCCCAAAAAAAAAAAAAAACGTGAAAATAAAAAATAAAAAAATTCGACCATTTGGTTTTCGACCAAATTGGTTCGACCATTTGTCTGGTCGACCAATTTTTTTCGACCAAATGTCTGGTAACCTTGCCAGAGCACAGTAGCCCCTCCATGATGACGGGAGGTGCAAGTATGCCTGTTTGCCACACACACGGTAATGGTCCATCAGGGCGGCAGTTCCTTTTCGTGTGTCAGGTATGACAAGGGTTCTGTTGCATTGGGTGTTTGAACCCATGGGTACTCTTCCTTCCCCGTCAAAGCATAGTTCATATTTTTCTTCATGCCGGACCTTGATCAGTTTTTTAAGTGTGGTGACCTTGCACAACTTTGTGATGTGTTGAGTCCACATCTGGGCATGTGTGACATCCATCCATTTCAACCTCTCATCTGATAAGCCACGTAGTGCTTCAGCTTTGCACATGACTGTTGAATCTTGCCATTTATTTTCTGCAAACATCATCCCTCATATTGCAAAAAATGCCTGCTTAAAATAAAACACACCTTCAGGCTTGTTCTTGCATATTTTCTCATCTGTAGGGAGCAGTTGTAGTTTTACTGTGTGTGCCTGGAAGGTGCTCCCGATTCTACATAGTGTGAGATGAACGAGATATTGGGCTTCTACTATTGGGGTCTATTGAGGTACTAAAATCTTAGGCATTCCTGAGGCATGAGGTATCAGTGAACACACATAACAGCTACCATTTGTGGCCTGTCTCCCAGTGGCACTAATGTCAGAGTAACATTTGTGAGACTGGTCCGGATGGTGGAGGTCTTCTTCCTTATCCAACCCCAATCGGTGGTATGCGTCATACTTGTGCTGGTGCACTTGCCTTTTCTTTATGTTGACCAGATGATATTTATCATTAGCAAGTGACCTTTTAGATCATCTATTTGCAATACCGGGGAGTTGGTGCATTTATAGTTTTCAGGCAGTAAATCGGAAAAATACTAGTATTCATATTTACATTTGTGTAAATATTAAGCTGCCTGTAGTGGAAATCTTGGGGGACACTTAGAGTAGCAGTTGGAAACATATATACATCATGAACAATTGAGGTTGGTTTTGCGGTTGGCTGTGAGGCAGTTTGTAATATCTTAAACAATCATCCTTCTGTACATAAATCACTGTTTCACTTTCATTATTTACCACTAACCCAGGCGGTGGGAATACTTCTGTGTGATTCTTGTTTAAGGTAGTGTGGTTTGGTGCTGAATTGTGGTCCCATATTAGTTTTACCCCATCCCATATCAGATGTCCCCATTCCCATATTAGTCCCCCTTCTTTTATGTCTCCCATCATAAAAGAGACACCCCAATATATTCCCAAACCTAGCATAATAATAGAAAAAACAATGACTGTAAAATACAGCCCACATTGATAAGAATACACCCTATTGGCACTTATTTCAATCCTTTTGCTATGTATCTGAGTTCTAACAGTTGTAAGTGGTGTTCTCTCCAACATCGTAGCACCTATAGAGAGGAACATAACGGGGACCAGTCTCAATAAGATATGAGAGTAGTGGAGGAACAGAGAAAGCATGGAAACGGGGAGGAGGAGGGGTGGTCCGAGACAGAGACAACTTTTCATTTTATATAGTTAAGTTGCGCTACTAAAAACCTATCACCTTCACTGAAAAATCTATACTGATGGAACTTTCTGGATCCACTGCCCTACTAAGAACGTATCAAATAAACGAACAAAAACATTTTGTTAAAGGGATGTTATGGTTAAGTTGCACTACTAAAAAACCTATGAAATTCAATGGAAAAACATTATTACAGGGACGTTATGGTTACAGGTAAAACGGAAACCCCCCAGAAATTCGCCAGTCATGGTAAGGTACTCAACCATAACTTGTGCTACCACTGTTCACTGCAAGGAATAATACCCATGACCTCAAAGATGACATCACACATGTCATTGATGACATCATTGATGCCATCACATGTCTGGCTCCCTCTCATTTTGTTCACTGACATATGTAGGGTACGTGGTTTTCTTCATTAACAGGCGGGAAGTGAACATTCAAAAGGCACTATATTTGTAGACCTTACCCTTCTCAAATTTCCTTAGACTCTTTTCCTAAGGGTTCATTCACATTATCTGATACATGTATATAGGGGAAGAAGTAGGCCTGGAACACAGCAGCGATTTCTGTGCATGAAGATAATCAGGTAGGGTATGAACACTTTCTGGTAATACTGCTGTTTTTTTGCTTACTTTACTTTGCCGGTATATGGGCATATTTATGTGTGTTGTGGTCTCTTTATGGTTTGTGTGTAGTAGTACAAATATGTAGTCAGTGAGGGGGGTATTAGGTACTTATTACATGTTTCACAGTACGCAAAACTCTGAAAATAAAGCATTCATCATTTTACTATGTAGCCTGGTAAAAATGTGAATGTTGGACCTCTATGGTGCATGCTGCAGACAATGCCTACGTTTCTGCATGAGGTAGTTGCTATACTGGAAAGAAGTCTGTAGTGCAATGGTGTTTATAGCAATGGATTGTATATTGAATTATGTATCTCATGATAGTTCTACAATGACCTCTGATAGTATTGTGGCAACATTATATTAGCAATCCCTTGTGGAGGCTTGTGATTCAAACTAAAGGCACATGTGATGGCATCAGTGATGTGTCATGCCGCGGTCCTGGACGTATTGGCATAGATGGAGATTCCTGCATTGATCTGCGCTGAACACAGTTCCGGTCTAGTCCTCACCCAAGATGGCGACGGCTGTCTATAACTATGGTCTGTGATGTCTACACAGTGCGTTGTATCCATCCTTTGCGACTCAATGTCTCTCTGTGTCCGTTCGCTCTTACAGCTGTGTTTGGATTACTCCTCTTCTTATCCCATCTCCCAAGTCCTCTCGTACTCCCTACGAGTGTTTTTCTGTTTCCTGTGTTGTCCTTCTGATCTCCACCTGCAGAATTTCTTTCTCGCTCTCTGACTTTTCTGAGCTTTTGTTGTTTTCCTCCAAAGCGCCGCCTTCGGCTGTTTGCCCACCAGAGTTTCTCCTTGTGGAATTCTAATTCCCTTTTTTCCGGCAGAATACCACTTTGTCTTCAGCAATGGTATACCCTCTCTTGTTGCTGTCTGCTTCCCCCGTCACTGCCGTTTATTAATATCTCGGGGCTCAACGTTCGGTCCGCTCTTGTCTTTCTATTTTCCAGCGGGCTGTTTGTTTACGTGAGCGCTGCTCTACTATTCTAGACCCTGCAGCGGGATACTCCTTTCTCATCTGCATTCCGACTATCCTGTCTGTCCCCGACGCCTTCTCAGTGTTCACCCTGCGATTCTTCCTTACTCTAAGTTTACTCACCTGCCATACTCTCTCTCGCAGCCTTTTTGGAATCTACACGTCTCTCTTTACTTTTCTCTTTTTCTCATCAACCACATCTTCTTGAAGTGTTTCTCTCCTTGCACTCATATACCACTTACCAGCTATTATTGGCCTAACTCCTACTACATCCTGCTGCTCTGCTTCTTGTAGTCAGCCAGTACGTGATCCTTTTGGAAGTGGACTGTTCTTTGGTGCTTATGGCTCGTGAGCTTGTTGTATCCACGAGAAACACTCATACAACCTACCAGGGTTTTTTGGAGCCAGACATGTGATGGCATCAGTGATGTCATCAATGACATTTGTGATGTCATCTTTGAGGTCATGGGTGTTAGTCCTTGCAGTGGACAGTGGTAGAGCAATTTATGTTTGCGTACCTTTCCATAACTGGCACATTTCTGTTTTTTTTTTCGTTTTTACCTGTAACCATAAAGTCCCTGTAGCAACATTTTTCCATTGAATTTCATAGGTATTTTAGTAGTACAACTTAACCATAACGTCCCTTCAACAAGGTTTTTTGTTGGTTTATTTGATAGGTTTTTAGTAGGGCAGTGGATCCACAAAGTTCCTTCAGTATAGATATTTCAGTCAAGGTGATAGGATTTTAGTAGTGCAACTTAACCATAATGTCCCTTTAACCATTAAAGTGCCATGGGTATTTCCCCCAGTGCCAAGGCCTTTTTTGGTGATTTTGGTATGTGGCCTTTCAATGCCTTGTAACTTTTTTGTTACATGAGATATCTTGGCCAAATTTGTCCCTTTTTTTCCCACATGTAGGTGGTCGTTAAACCACCCAGGAATCCTAGGTTGCTGTAGGGGGGGAGAGAAAATAACCAAAAAGGGTGAAACTTTTGAGTTTTTTCAAAAAATGCCAATAAAAGGATGTACAAAGAAGACTGTGTTTTGTTTTCCTTTTAAGAGCTAGGAACAAATGGTCTGCGGTGCTGAGTTCCCCAATTTCCTGGCTTTCACAAACAGGTTTAGTAGAAATGAAAAAACATTATTTTGATGTGGTTATCAACTATTTTGTGAGGGGTAGGCGATTTTGGCCATTTTTGCCAATTGGACATGCATGGACAGAATGGAAGAAAAGGGTAGGAAAGCCGAATTGGAGGACAGAAAGGCCTAGATTTATGAAAAGTAGACAAAATTCCAAGTTTAGGAAAAGGTGTTTTGCGTAGGTCGGTCAACAACTAGGTAGCGGAAAATACAATAGATTGGGGGAAAATTGGGGAAATGACCGAACAAAAGGTATGTGGTGGACATGGTTGGCTTGGTATGGCAATGGTTTCTATGAATTTTGAGAAAAACTATGCTCTGCTGCTTTCCCCCGACTCTTGCAGTTAGGAAAGTACACATTTTTTGTAGTGTTTCACAAAACAAGCAATACCACAAGCCAAAAACTGAGCCATGGTACACAGGAGTATTATGCTTACGGCCTGAACAGACATACTTAGCATGTGTAAATCAGGAAAACCAATGTGGTGAGGAATGGCAAGCATACATTTTTTTTAAAGAACACAAGCAGCCCTTTGCAATGGTAGGTGACTTGAGCAGGTTACAAAAGTGTATGGTGCCTAAAGCAGTGACTAAATGTAGGGCACATTCGGGAAATTAAAGGGTTGTGTGACAAAGCGCACCAGAAAATGGGTCAAAACTTTATGAAAACCACACAAACACAACAAATGTCATACCTATCTGCGTTCCCAAATGTGTCCCGATGAAAATGGTAACTCACATGTGTGGGTGCACCTACCTTGGCGCCAAGGGGAAATCCGAACACACCCCTAACCCCAAGTCTTTTCCGACATCTGAATTTCACGATTATTCCAGACGGGCATCCAATAAAGATATGGGCCTCGGATGTCCAAGCCCCAGAGGAAACAGGGAACCCCATGCATTTCCGAACAGAGGACACCCGTGGAAATCCGCAGAGGTCTGACTTGCGCAAATTGGCCCAGAATTTATTACCCAGAAACCCTGGCAAAGTCTGAAATCTGGCACAAAAAAAACACATTTTGCACACATTTCATTCAGCTCACCCACCGAAACATGCCGCCAACAACACATGGCCTACCGTCCCGCATTCCCTCAGGTGTCCCAATGAAAACGGTATCTCACATGTGTGGGTGCACCTACCTGGGCACCAAGGGGAAAGCCTAAAAGATCCCTACCCCCAAGTCTGTTCGGACAGCTGAATTTCACACTATTTCCAGGCAGGCACACCATACAGATATGGGCATCGGGTGTCCAAGCCACCAAGGAAAATAGGGAACCTCATGCCGAAAAGAGGACACCCATGGGAATCTGCAGAGGTCTGACTTGCGCAAATCGGCCCAGAATTGATTACCCAGAAACCCTTGCTAAATCCGAAATCTGGCGAAAAAAAACCATTTTCTGCACATTTCACTCGGCTCAACCACAGAAACACGCAGCCAACAACACATGGCCTACCGTCCGGCGTTCCCACAGGTGTCCCGATGAAAATGGTACCTCACATGTGTGGGTGCACCTATCTGGGCGCCAAGGGGAAAGCCTAAAAGACGCCTACCCCCAAGTCTGTTCTGATAGCTGAATTTCACACTTCTTCCATACGGGTACACCATACAGATATGGGCCTTGGGTGTCCAAGCCATGAAGGAAAACAAGTAACCCCATGCACTTCTGAAAAGAGGACACCCGTGGGAATCCACAGAGGTCTGACTTGCGCAAATCGGCCCAGAATGTATTACCCAGAAACCCTGGCAAAGTCTGAAATCTGGCAAAAAAAACGCATTTTGCACACATTTCATTCGGCTCAAACACAGAAACAAGCAGCCAACAGCACATGGCCTACCGTCCGGCATTCCCACAGGTGTCCCGATGAAAATGGTACCTCACATGTGTGGGTGCACCTACCTGGGCGCCAAGGGGAAAGCCTAAAAGACGCCTACCCCCAAGTCTGTTCTGACAGCTGAATTTCACACTTCTTCCATACGGGCACACCATATAGATATGGGCCTCGGGTGTCCAAGCCTCCAAGGAAAACAGGGAATCCCATGCATTTCTGAAAAGAGGACACCCGTGGGAATCTGCAGAGGTCTGACTTGTGCAAATCGGCCCAGAATTGATTACCCAGAAACGCTGGCAAAGTCTGAAATCTGGTGAAAAAAACGAATTTTCCGCACATTTCACTCGGCTCACCCATCGAAACACGCCACCAACAACACATGGCCTACTGTCCCGCGTTCCCACAGGTGTCCCAATGTAAATGGTGCCTCACATGTGTGGGTGCACCTACCTGGGCGCCAAGGGGAAAGCCTAAAAGATGCCTACCCCCAAGTCTGTTCTGACAGCTGAATTTCACACAATTTCCAAACGGGAACACCATACAGATATGGGCCTCGGGGGTCCAAGCCACCAAGGAAAATAGCAAACCTCATGCATTTCTGAAAAGAGGACACCCGTGGGAATCTGCAGAGGTCTGACTTGTGCAAATCGGCCCAGAATTTATAACCCAGAAACCCTGGCAAAGTCCGAAATCTGGTGAAAAAAAACACATTTTCCACACATTTCACTCGGTTCACCCACCGAAACACCCCGCCAACAACACATGGCCTACTGTCCCGCGTTCCCACAGGTATCCCGATGAAAATGATACCTCATATGTGTGGGTGCACCTACCTGGGCACCAAGGGGAAGGCCTATAAGACCCCTACCCCCAAGTCTGTTCTGACAGCTGAATTTCACAATATTTCCAGACGGGCACACCATACAGATATGGGCCTCGGGTGTCCAAGCCAGCAAGGAAAATAGGAAACCTCATGCATTTCTGAAAAGAGGACACCTGTGGGAATCCGCAGAGGTCTGACTTGCGCAAATCGGCCCAGAACTTATTACCCAGAAACCCTGGCTAAATCCGAAATCAAGCGAAAAAAACACATTTTCCGCAAATTTTACTCAGCTCACCCACCAAAACACGCCGCCAACAACATATAGCCTACCGCCCCGCTTTCCCACAGGTGTCCCGATGAAAATGGCACCTCACATGTGTGGGTGCACCTACTGGGGCGGCAAGGGGAAAGCCTAAAAGACACCTACCCCCAAGTCTGCTGTGACAGCTGAATTTCACACTTTTTCCAGACGTGCACACCATACAGACATGGGCCTCGGGGGTCCAAGCCACCAAGGAAAATAGGCAATCTCATGCATTTATGAAAAGAGGACACCCGTTGGAATCCGCAGAGGTCTGACTTGCGCCAATCGGCCCAGAATGTATTACCCAGAAAGCCTGGCAAAGTCTGAAATCTGACAAAAAAACGTTTTTTCTGCATATTTCACTCAGCTCACCCACAGAAACACGCCACCAACAACACATGGCCTACCGTCCCACGTTCCCACAGGTGTCCCGATGAAAATGATACCTCACATGTGTGGGTGCACCTACCTGGGCACCAAGGGGAAAGCCTAAAAGACCCCTACCCCCAAGTCTGTTCTGACAGCTGAATTTCACACTATTTCCAGACAGGCACACCATACAGATATGGGCCTCGGGTGTCCAACCCACCAAGGAAAATAGGGAACCTCATGCATTTCTGAAAAGAGGACACCCGTGGGAATCCGCAGAGGTCTGACTTGCGCAAATCGGGCCAGAACCTATTACCCAGAAACCCTGGCTAAATCCGAAACCTGGCGAAAAAAACGCATTTTCCGCACATTTCACTCAGCTCACTCACCGAAACACGCCACCAACAACACATGGCTTACCGTCCCACCTTCCCACATGTTTCCTCATGAAAACGGTACCTCACATGTGTGGGTGCACCTACCTGGGCGACAAGGGGAAATCCTAAATCACCCCTACCCCAAGTCTGTTCTGACAGCTGAATTTCACACTTTTTCTACACCATACAGATATGGGCCTTGGGTGTCCAAGCCACCAAGGAAAACAGGGAACCCCATGCATTTCCGAAAAGAAGACACCCATGGGAATCCGCAGAGGTCTGACTTGCGCAAATCGACCCAGAATGTATTACCCATAAACCCCGGCAAATTCTGAAATCTGGCAAAAAAATTCATTTTCCACACGTTTCACTTGGCTCATCCACCGAAACACACTGCCAACAACACATGGCCTACCACCCCGCCTTCCCACAGGTGTCCCGATGAAAACAGTGCCTCACATGTGTGGGTGCACCTACCTGGGCGCCAAGGGAAAAGCCAAAAAGACCCCTACGCCCAAGTCTGTTCTGACAGCTGAATTTCACACTTTTTCTAGACAGGGACACCATACAGATATGGGCCTTGGGTGTCCAAGCCACCAAGGAAAACAGGGAACCCCATGCATTT
Source organism: Ambystoma mexicanum (assembly GCF_040938575.1). Classification (NCBI taxonomy): domain Eukaryota; kingdom Metazoa; phylum Chordata; class Amphibia; order Caudata; family Ambystomatidae; genus Ambystoma; species Ambystoma mexicanum. The sequence goes on from NC_090932.1 coordinate 823,197,591, forward strand.
CCAAAAAGAAGACACCCATGGGAATCCGCAGAGGTCTGACTTGTGCAAATCGGCCTAGAATGTATTACCGGAAACCCCGGCAAATTCCGAATTCTGGCAAAAAAATGCATTTTCCACACGTTTCACTCGGCTCACCCACCGAAACACGTTGCCAACAACACATGGCCTACCGTCCCGCCTTCCCACCGGTGTCCTGATGAAACCGTTACCTCACATGAACGCAGTGGGTATTGGGAGCGAGTTGCAGTCTACGCTTTCAATCCCTGCCCATTCTTAGCAGTAGCTATTGCAATTATCTGCTAGCAAGATTATATACAGTGCTGTAATATTTAATTGGTGACTATTTTGCAAACGTTTTTCTTGCTCATATCACACCCAGAAGCCTTATTGCACAATCTCTTAGGTTCCACAAGCCCATTTCCATGCGCGCCAGTATGCAAATGAGCCGGATTAGCATGTGAAATTCCCGAAAATAATGCAGTGTCCGCTTAATTTTCGTGCAGTGTGCGGGAGTGGCAGAATACATTTCAACTAGGGCAGTGGATCTGATATGTAGTGGTGGCTCTGAAAAGAGCTCTTTGTGGTTTTGTTTTTTAGATGCTTTTAAGGAAACACTGTTTTGTGGTTTTTATAGAGATTTTCTTTTTCTGCCCTCTGCCCTTTCTTACAGTAAGCTCTTCACTACATCCTGTAGATGGAACAACAACATACTATAGCCAATATTGGAGCAAGAAATGCCATTGTCATGGAATATGTCTGCATTTTTGTCATTGTTGCAGAAGAATATTGCAGAATTGTACAAAAAACTAGACATGCTTCCACTGATGATACAACATCTGCCCTCTCGCTGTGAAAAAGCTGCATTAGAACAGTCGCATACTCTTCTTAATGGTATGGAGAAGAAAGGAATTTTCACTTTTTAATGAGATTTTTCTTTTTCTGTACTCTTCACATTCTTATAGTAAGCTCTTCAACGCATCTTGTAGATGGAACTACAAAATACCATTGTCAATGTTGGACAAAGAAATGCCATTGTCATTGAATAAACCTGCATTTTGAGAATCAATGATGTAATTGTTGCAGAAGAACATTGCAGAATCACACAAAAAATTAGCCATGCTTCCATTGATGATTCACCTTCCGCCCTCTGGCTGTCAACAAACTGAATTAGAACAGTCCCACCCTCTTCTTGGCGGTATAGATGCAAATAGAATTTTTGAAGTGGGAAAATAATGCTTCACTGCTTTCATCAATCTATTGAGTTGATGCAACACGTATGACCAAGGCCATAACCCAAAAGCTGAGCTCCGTACTGTACCACAATGTTAGGCAGAATCATATGCAGTATCCTTTGGGAACACCACACACAATTAAGACTACAAGTGCAAGTACAAATTCACCTTTGGTACAAGCCTGCACTAAACAGTAAAGTGGTAGTGATGGCTGAGCAGCCAGACTTCTCTCAAGAGTAAAGTGAGCAGTATCAGAAGTTTTTTTTTGATTGATTGATATTTTATTTCTATCGCGCTCGTACACAAGTGATTCAGAGCGCGACAAGGCAAGGGAGGGGAACAGGGGAGAACAAAACAGTGATTTTACTAGGCCCAGTGATATTGAGAACGCGCAAGTGCATGTGAGAGGGGGGTGGGGAAAAGTGCATGGAAGGGGGAGAGGTGGAAAGTGCGAAGCAGAAGAGAAAAAGATAAATGACAATAAATAAATAATAAAGGCAACAAACAGTGGTAATGCAGCCAGCAATTTGCAAGTGCTAGGTTTAAGGCAGCAGACAGGGCAGGTCTGATAAGTGTAGGAAGAAAAAGGGGGGCTGTATGGGTACAGATACCGACCCCAGTGCAAGGGGTGGCCCGGAGGCAGTGCAGGAGGGTGGCAGAATGAGCAGGTAGCTGGGCCCAAAAGACAGAGAGTGGCCAGGTGCACAGTGCCAAGAGAGAACAGATCAGCAGGGGAGAGGGGAAGCGAAGGCAGAAGAAAATAGGAAGGTCTTCAGGTGCTTCCGGAGATGGTTCTCCTCAATTTTTAGAGTGGTAGGGAGGATGTTCCAGCGGGAGGTCCCAGCCGAAGATAGAGATCTACCCCCAGCTCATTTCTTAGAAAAAACGACTGACCGTGAGTGAGTTGGAGGTAGAGGAGTGAAGAGCTCGAGAGTGGAGGTATTTGCGGAGGGATAGCTGAAGGTATTTTGGACCCAGGCCTCAGAAAGCCTTGTGGACAATGCAGAGGGTTTTGAATTTAATCCTTGCATCCAATGGGAGCCAGTGGAGGATTTCAGAGCTGGAGAGATACGATCCCAGGGCTTGAGGCCAAGGACAAGTCTTGCTATCCTGTTCTGGATTAGTTGTAGAGGGCGGAGAGTAGAGGCAGGTAGATTTAGATAGAGGCTGTTACAATAGTCCAAGCTAGAGAGAACCAGAGCTTGAGATACCATGAGCTTCTGGGGGAAGGAGAGGAAAGGCAGAGTACCTTTTTAGAGACCTCAGAGATGTGGGCAGAGAAGGAAAGGGTGGAGTCAAAGATGACCCCAAGGTTCTTAGCCTCGGTAGGAGGAGGGCCAAGGGAGGCCGGCCAGAGAGTGAGGGGAAAGGATGGTGAAGGTGTGCTGATGAGGAGGATGTCCGTCTTGCTGGCATTCAGACAAAGATCATTGGCGGCACACCAATCTTGAATGGCAGTTAGGCAATCCGAGATGAGAGAGGGAGAGCAGATGGCAGAGGGCAGCCTGAACATGAGTTGAGTGTCATCAGCGTAGCACTGGAAATTTGAGCAGAAAATGGCAATGCAGTGGGCGAGAGTTGCCAGGTATTGGTTGAAAAGCCAGGGCGAGATGTTAGATCCCTGGGGAACACCACAGGTAGAGAGGAAGATAGATGAAAGGAAGAACCCAAGTTGGACCTGGGAGGGACGATCTGAGAGGAAAGAGGTCAGCCAGGCACCTAGCCATTCAAACAAGAGTGCGACTTAGGTGTCCAAGGAGACCCTGTGCATGGGGGCCTAAAACCCCTCCCTCACATCCTGTCCACCCAGACACTCAGGCGCCTAAGGATGGCTTCTCTGTAGAAGCCCGCGAAAGGACAGCAAACAAAGGAACCAAACCTGGTTTGGCGCACAGAGTAAAACACAAGAAAGACCTTTAGAAAAAGAAATGGTGAATAAACCCAGCTGGAACCAAATAAAATTAAAAGGGGTCCAGCGGATTAAAGTTTGAGGCTACTAACATAGCCTAAACCAATATCAAGGCTAGTTTCATAGTCCGCGGTAGGAAAAAAATGGTAGATACCACTGCAACCAGCCAAATCTTAAAGAAAGGGGAACAAAATAATGTTCCATGAGAGACAGACAAAAAGGGATAACTAGTAACCCTTTCCAGTACTCTATGGAAGATAGTTTGTACTGGGTCTGTGAATTTAAAAAGACTAATCAAGTCAATGGCAACTTTACATGTTCAAGGAGACATTAGTCAGTCCCAGAAAATGGAGTTTAAAGTGGGAAAAAATAACCCTGTGTCACTGCACTAAAGGTGCTGTGTGACACACAGTAAAAAGATGATGCCTATGGAGTAGGTGAGACTTCACAGTCTATGAACACAAAAATGTAAAACACACAGCAAAACACATGTAAGAGTGGGAAGAAAAAAGGCTCACACTCTTACCAGGTGAAAAGTGAAAAAGAAATCCTGGAAATCCAGCAAAGCTGCTGAGGGATTCAGTAGGTAATGGAAATTAGCCATTCTGGAAAATTCTCCCTAACACACGACAACATGAAAAGGCGCGAAAGTGAACACTTCTTTGCAAAGGTCAAGGACAACGCCAACATTGCAGACATCGGCAGCGCACCCCAATGCCTCCACTCCTTATAACCTGAAATTGCCATGCAAGTCTCTTTCCTCGGCATACCAGTACAAATCTACCACAAAGGCATCATCCAGTAACAGCACTCTGCATCTCTCCATTTCTGACAGTCTGAGTGCACGAAGTAATGTAAGCAAATGTTACCGCCCCTTGCTCTGAAGTGGAACCTAAACAGCTAATTGGATAATCCCCACAGTCACATTCTTATTGGCAGGAGAAGTCCTTCTTCCTATTGGTGCGCTTTCCTGTGACGCACACCCTGAGCACCTGATAGGACAATTGCGATAGGACAATCCCTACAGTCCCATTTCCATAGACCAGCATGGTGAGAAGGGCAGAATGTGGCATGTTTGCTTCCCCCAGTACGGCAAGGTCTGGGCCTGAGTGAAGCAGGAGTCCTTCTTCCCAGGGCCGCACACCCTAATCACCTGATTGGACAATCCCCACAGTCCCATGTCAATTGGGGAACATGGCGGGAAGGGCAGATTGTGGCACATGCGCCTCCCAAAGTACTGAGAGGGCCGCACCCCTGTAAAACTGGAGCAGTCCTTTTTCCCTTTGGACTATCTTCTCTGCAGCACTACCTCATTGGGATACGTGTAAATAGGCACACACACATCCACCAATCACATCAAAGCAGCCATCATCCAACACTGTCACTCCTGTACAACACTTCAAATGTACCATTACGCATTTATAGTACAAGTATCATGCCATTCCAAAGCATGTCTACTGTAAAGTTCAGTAAAAGTATGCACGATTTCTTCATCTGCATTTATCCACATGGCCTCCCAGGATGTGGCACGTGTAATCCTCAAAGTACAGCAGAATCCACTACCTTTTCATGATAGTGAGGGGTCGGGGTGTCGGGGCGGTGGGGGTTGGTGGACTAAGCAATATCAAGCTGGGTAGGGGATTGGGTCTTCCATTTTAGATGTATAAAGGTTTTATTTGTATGTATTTTTTTGTTCTCTTTAGATGTGTTTCTGTTTGCCTTTCCTCACATTTTTATCACATTCTGGTCAATGCTTCTTGCACAGTGTAAAAGAAAACAGCATTGCCAATGGCACTCAAATAAATGTAATTTCTATGGAACCACTGCATATTTTGCGACCTCATGATCTCATAATGGGTGGAGAACATGCCAGCAGTCTGCATAAATGTATGCATAATTCTGTTTATAACACACCTTCCGACCTCTGGCTGGGGATAAATTACACCGTCATGGGCCCATATACCTCTTGGTGTTATGCATGAGAAAACAACCTTGGCAGTAGGAAAAATCTGCATCACTGGATTTAGCAACCTCTTCAGGTGATGGATTAAACATCCACACAACATGTAACCCAAATATCGACTTCCATAGTGCACCACGACAAAGTCAAAGTTCATGACAGATGCCACATATCTGCAAAGGTGAACCATCCTGCCAAAACTGCAGTCACCCTGACAAACCCAGAAAGTGGTCTCTCCTTCCAACCCGACATTACCAGCAACAACTCTTTGCACACAACACCTGTTCAGATGGCGCACAAAGGTATCACTGACGATAAGCACTGTGCGTCTCTCCATCTCGACCAACCTCATGACACAGTATGAAGACAAAATGTTACAGCCCCTTCCTGTCAACCACACCATAAACACCTAATTGCCTATTTCCCACAATTCCATTTCCATGTCCACCATGCTCATAATGGCAGAATGTGGCACGTGCGCTTTCCCATCTACAGTGAGGGCCACGACCCAGTAAAACAACACAATACTTCTTCCCTATGCACTGGTGTTTTTGCAGCACTCCCCCTTTGGGTGCTGTCAAATTTTCAAATATGCCTGCAGCAATCACATACAAAACAAACCTTTGCATTGCACACTATCATTTCTGTACACCACTCCATATTTATGGTTAAACACTCTCAGTACACGTTCTGTTTGATTCCAAAGCCCCTCCAACAGGAATGTCTGCGAAAATACACAATTGCAGCATCCAGAATGATTCTGAGGTGCACCCAGCACACCTTTAGCCATGCACACAACAGTGCAGCGCTTTCGACACCCACCACAATACTATGGATCCATGCATGCGACCATGTGGGCACCTGACATTATGCACAAACGTAACATATGTAGCAGCACTTCTACCCAACTCCCCCACACCATAAAACACCCATTCACGAAAACGTGTCACAATAAGCAGAATCCACACACATACCATAGCCGGCACCACCCCTACCCACTGCAATTCACAAAATATTTTGTCTCTAGCAACCTATGCACAACAGCTTCACAACATTGGGCCTACTTCAATAAATCTGCACACAGAAGAGTAACCAAGCACATATATGCCGCACTTCATCTATACCCTCTTCCAAACTCACATTACATAAACACTGCACCCTGTGGCCACACTACACAACTTCTCACTGCGCTATCTTCTGCCGTACACCAAATACTGTAGCATGTTTCAATTATCATCACAACCATGGAATGCACAATACACACATTGCAACTCACTTGTGCTGCTGTAGAACATCTCCACACCCATTCTCCAAAGATCACCACCCTGTGCCTTATGCACTGACAAACCTGCATTGCTGCAGTGGGTGTGCTCATTGCACACATTCCCTGCACAGTAATGCAACTATGCATGCCAGCATGTCATCAACAACCACTATGCACATACGTACCACTGCCACCAGCACTCCTACCCAGCCTCCACACTGCAATGGATATGCACTGCATTAAATGCAACAGTTACCATAATGTACAAACATTACACTGTCTCTGGCACCCCTACGCCCTTTCATTTACATACTATTGTCTTACACACTTCCACCCAGAAAGTATTGTGTCACTGCCAACCTAACCACAAAATGTTCACAACATTGCCCATACACCAAGCAATCTGCACACAGCACACTATCCAAGCACATATAAGCTGCTGTTCAACCATACCCTCTACCATACTGACAGTATGGACACTGCGTGACTTTTCACTGTACCATCTCCAACCACACACAAAAAACTTTGCCATGTTCTAATGGTCACCTGCCCTGCTAAACCAAACATACACGCATGACAGCTCACTTCTGTTGCTCTATTGCATCTGACATGTGCTCCACACACATTCTGTACAAGTCACCACCCTCTAACTGATGCAGAGTCAAAAATGCATTACTGGCCTGGGTGTGCTCAAGCCCTAGTGAATGCATAGCCCACGGCCTTCGGCAATGCATCTAATAATCTAGGCCTTGGACACACCCACCGCAACGTAATGCCACCATGCATGTCACCATGTCACCAACTACACCAATCCACATGCACATCACTGCCGCCAGCACTCCTATCCAACCTGCGCACCACTATGGAGCTATGCTGGAAAAAATTGCAACCGTTTCCATAATGTAATAAAACTCTGTCTCCTGCACCCCTGTGCACTTTCATTCACTTTCATTCACATACTACGGCCATACCCACTTCCATTCACAAAGTATGGTGCCACTGCTAACCTACCCACATACTGTTCGCAACATTGGCCCTTCTCTAACCAATCTGCACACACCACACTATGCAAGCACCCACCTCTACCAGATGCAGAGGCAGACATGCATTGCTGCTGTGGGTGAGCTGAAGCCCTAGGCTCTTGAGTGCATGATCGATGACCTACGGCCTTCAGCCATGTACCCAATAGCCTAATCCTTCAACAGACACACCACAACTTCATGCACCCATGCATGCCACCCTCTGCCCAACTTCCGCTATCCATCCGCATAGCACAGGAACCCACGCTCCCATCCAATCTATGCTATGTGCAATTCACTCCCCTTCACATGCCAGCACTCACCACGGGAAGAGGTTGCTGCAAACAGGTTGCGGCAAAAGCTATCGGGCCGTTACAACAGCTGCCTCCAATCACCACACAAAGGAGTCGCCTGTCTAGGTATCCGTGAATTGGTGCAATACATATGGTTACATCAGCCACTCCTCTGTCTTCTTCCACCTACTTACATATGTCACATAAACCACTTCTCACTCCCCAGCCTTTCCCTCCCTTCTTGCCACCAACACATGTCATACAATATATTTTGCAGACCCTTCCACGAGCACACTGTCCTCTGATACACCATGGCATGTTTGGCAAAAAATTTGATACAAAGCACACTTTCCTCCAGCCAACCACCGGCCGAGTCCAAAGTTCTCTGACAGCATGCCATACCACAAGCCAATGACACTTCTGTCTGCGGAGCAAACAGGGAAATAGGTCAGCAGAGTGGCACCCAGATATCACACATTTTTAGAGATGTACATTTCAGTTGTTTGCAACAAAGGTACTGATCGGATTCCCACCAAACACAAAAAAGCACGCTTTCTGGCCCAAGCCCCCGCACCTGCAGCAAATTTCCCCATTCAGTCCATGGAAAAAAATTCATGTTGGGACCCCCCTATAACTCCCCCCCCCTGCACAAAACCTCACCCAACTTGGCGAAAAAATTCAGACCCGGCCATATACCTTTTTTTGCTAAGTTTGGTGAGGATTCCTCCAGGGGAAGCGAAGTTATAAGCCACCAAAAAGTGCTCTTCCTATGAGTTTAGCAACTTAACTATAACTACAAACCCGCTACCGCGGGCTGTGTAATATATATACATAGTACCTCATTTATTTGCATTTACATTTGCATACTTACTTCTTTTCTTTTCTGCATTTCCCTGTACTTCCTGATATTTTTTTTATAAGGCACTGCTGCCTCTCTTTCATTTTCTTGCATTGTCTCTGACGTAACACTATTGTGTGCTTTTCTTATATCTGAGAAGTTCACCCAATACTTTAACCCCTTCACCTTTACCACTAGCGGTGTGCAGTAGACCACTTCATACGGCCCATGGAACCTTGGTGAGTTCCACCTTCTTACAAAGCTACAAACATAGACTAGTTTGCCTGGAATTAAAGGCTTCGCCAGTCTGTCTTGTGCGGCAGTGGTGGTGTCTGTTTCACTCTCCCTTGTGAATGACAGGTCAACCTGTTTTGCAATAAATCTTCCCACTCTTGTCAGCTGTGTGCGGTAGTCTTTGAATTCATCACCCAACACTGTTGCTGTTCTGTGTGCATCTGATACTCTTCTTAGTGTTGACAGTGGCATTTGCATTCATCTACCAGTTACTATCTCGTGGGGGCCAAGTGGTGGTCCTTGCTAGGCTGTGTGCACAACTGAAATAATGCCAATGGCAAATATAGACCAAGTTAATTTTGAGGGTGTGACATAGTTTGGACAATCTGCTTTTGAGGAGGCCATTGATTTTCCCGACCACCCCATTCGCTTGCGGGTGGTAAATTGAACATATCTTATGTTTTATTCCCAATGATGTGGTTACTTCCTTAAAGAGGTCATTTACAAAATGTGTCCCATTGTCGGATAGTATGACATTGCATATTCCCCAACGTGGGAACACTTTTTTTCACTAAGAATTTCGCTGTACAGTTCACGTCTGAGTGGGTGCAGGGCCCTGCTTCCACCCAACGTGAAAAGGGGGAGACCAACACTATCAAGTACCTTGCACCATTGCACCTCTCTCCCAAGTCTGCATAATCAATATGCAGTTCATGGAAGGGTCCAATGGGATGAGGCAGTGTACCTTGTAATGTTCTGAGAGTCATCCCTGAGTTAAACGTTAGACATGTGGTGCACGAAATGGTCATTTTAGTAAGATATTCCTGGAGTTTTGGGACAAACCAATCCTCCTGGATATCCGCAGTTAGGTGCTCCTTTGAAGTGTCGACTGGAAAGTGCAATTGTTGGAATGCTAAATGTAACATCTCTAGCGGCATCACTACTTTAACTGTTGTGTCCTGCCTCCATAGGAGATCCGTAGCTGACTGGGTGCATCCTCGTTTGGCCAACAGTTCCTGCTCTACAGGTGGTGCCTTTCTTTGCAGTTTAGTTATTTGTGCTATTGGCTGTGCATATTATCTGTCCCTTTTGGGCTCCTCTTGTATATCCTTTAGTATGCATTCTGTGTTCAGTTGGTTTTGGAAATGGGCTGCTTGTTTTGCAGCGGCATCCACTGCTGAGTTTCTCATTGATATTTTGTCACTGTTTTTGGTATGGGCTTGGCATTTTACAAGGGCCACTATTGAAGGCTCTGCTAGTGCCTTTATTAGTTCATGTAGTAACTCTGCATGTTGTACTGTCGACCCATCAGCTATGTAGTAACTCTGCATGTTGTACTGTCGACCCATCAGCTCTCCTGAACCCTCTACTCCTCCAGCGGGACAATCCTGCATGTACTGTGGTGGTTACGTATGCCCAATCATATTCATTGCCATCCCTATTTTTTAAACCAAATATGTTCCTTTTTGTTTTAATTGCCTTTGTTACATGTTTTATCCTAATATGTTTTCCTTCCCTGTTCCACCTCCCTTTCTCTTTCACCCAAAATGGTCCTTTTAAGGGCTACTCTCTAAGTTATAAAAATAGGTTAAATGAAACACAGACTGCAAAAAGATATCACAGCATCTTATGTAATCTATTTTATGCAGTTTGAGTTACAGTAATTGATCTAAAAAAATGTTCTTTGTAGCTGCTGCTATAGTGTTCTGTCAATGACAATCCCTTAGCAGCGGATACCACTTCCAGTCGTTGCTCCATTATACGCACCTCCAAAGCTCATTATCTCATTGGCTGCTGCCACAGCTTTGGTTATAAATTAGATATTTTTAAATGTACATATTTGTATATATATCTGTGTGTATTCTGTAGTACCTGTAAGTTATAGTTTGAAATGTATAGAGTGTAAGAGAAAGTGGCAATAGAGTACAGAAGCCGGAATAGATTCTGTAACGGTAGAATAGGTAGATAGAGGTCAAGAGGGTGGGAATGGAATGGGTAGGGGTATAATAGGGTACACAGTGATTATTCCTAATTACAATTAGTTGCACTTGTACATAAACGTTACATTTTTTTTGAGCCACATAGTAATTACATCATATACAACATTTGTGCGAAGTACACTGTTGTCTTCACATATAATAATCATTGGGAACAAATCTAAGATGGATAAAAAAAAAACAATACAAAAAAATCCATGGTATACATTTACAGTTTCTCCTTGCAAACGACCACCATTCCCAAAAAGGGTAAACACATTAAATAGCAGTAAAATGTGTGGGTAGAAAGTAAAGAGGGTGGGGGGTAGTCTGGGTAGGGGTAGAACTAGTGTTGGTAAGCAGTTTGACTGAGGGAAGAGAGCGTAATGGTATAATGGTTGTAGAAAAGGTGTCAGTAGGATCGGTATATAGGGATAGTCAGAGTTAGGGAACATGAGCAAGGGTAAAGAGGAGGGAGTATAGTAGTGGTCTGGGTAGAGATGGTAGAAGTAGTTTCAGTGGATGTAGAGAAGGTAGGATGTATGTTTTATATGTTCCTCCCCATCAGACATTTAACATCATGTCTGACAGAAGTGGTTTGAGTAAGATGTAGTTTCAGTTTCAAATCTGTCCCCGCCACTGATGAGGCCTACGGAAATGAAAATGTGTCCAGACAGAGATATACTGAGTAGGGGTATACAGGGTTTGGATATGGTATATCAATATGGGAAGAGACGGTAGGGGTAAAACAAAGGTAGAAAAAGTGTAAGTAAAGTGAGTGGGTGAGGATAGGCGAGAGACGAGCATGGTGGGTGACATCAGTAGAGAGGGTGGGGTAGGTTTAGTAAACATAGAGAAGGTGGTATCCAAACAGTCACACAGGTGGAAACACTAACCATGGTCACAATAATACGTTCACAGTGATTATGTCAGAATGTGCACTGCAGCGACGTATCCCTTCAACTGTTCCATCACAGAGCTTGGACACATCTGTCCTTATAAATCATCTGCTACAGGTCCACTAGTAATAATGATAGCCAATGAGACCCACAAGCTGAGGATGCATAGCCCTGGTTCATTACATCAGTGAGTATCTGCAGCATCTCCATCACCACCTCCGTCCACCATCGCAACACCTCCAACCAGCATCAAAGCCATAACTTCTCATAGTGGGTACATCTAATGCAAATTTTGCCATTCCGCCGGCCATCAATGTTTCAGTAATGAAAATCCTATGCACTATATTCCACGACTGGATTGTCCCAACCATGGCCACCGTAATATCATTATATCATAATTTGCGCTTCTCTATCCGTAAATACAGAACATATAATTAGTTAGACAACATACTTTCTGAAAAACAATTTGTTTTATTTTTTAGCTGCTTTTTATGCAAAGCTACAAAAATGCATCCGTGAATTAGGAGCCCTCCCATGTGTACCTTAAAAGTAATGAAAAAGCTATTGCAAAATGTTTCTTCAATGCTGGTAAGTACAACTTGAAGAGAGCAGTTGTACTATTTTGGCACTGAATGTAATCTGATAGCAGTGCTTATAAAATAGTGTAGCTTTATATTACATGGCCTGCGGTTTGTTTCTATGGGTGTATTATGCTGCGGTGGTTGTGGCCAGGGCCTGCATCCAAGACTCTAGGCCCTGACCACAACCACCGCAGCATAACACACCAATGCTACCAATCATTTTGACTGTGGTATGTCGGATGCTTAGGGGATATGTTTTCAAAAATGTAAGTACTCATTGGCAGTAGTGTAATAGTGTTTATATGATAGTGAGATGATGTGTGCTAGTTTGTTTGTTGGATTGTGTTCAGAATGTTGGTATTGAAGACTGTAGGCATTTTGGGTTGTATTTATTGGTGAGGTGTTCATTTGCATGGCTGTGTTATGTTGCAATGTTTGTGAGTCTAATTATTATGTACTTGTGAGTCTAATTATTATGTACTTACTGTTTCCTTTGTTGAGGCTGTATGTAGAGTTTTGGCCAGGTCATGCAGTCAAGATTGTAGTGTTTGGCAACAAGCACTGCAGCATTAGATACCCATGGAAGCAAGCATTTTGGATTGTGGTCTAAGGTGTTGAATGGGTGTGTTATGCTGTGATGTTTGTGAGTCCAATCATTATATACTTACTGTTTGACTTTTTGTGGTTGTATGCAGTTTTTTCATGACATGGGTAGTTGGATCAGACAGTTTGTTCAATCACTGTGATAAAAGAAAATATCACAAGTTAGTGTAGGTAGTTTATAATGCATAGTAGACATTTCTGTATTTTGTCAACCCTCATAGTTAGTACTTTAGAAGTACTATAGTTCAAACCAGTGCACTGTGCAATTTGCTCAGTCCCTGTGTTTGTTCATTAAATCATTGGGTCTGTGGGAAAAAAAATCCATTCTGGATACTACGTTGTGGTATAATATATTTCTTTAATTGATTTCAGTAGGAGGAATTAAATAGGTGTATGGTTTTTTATTTGGAAGTGGTGGTAGTATTGTTGCAATTAGATAGCGATTGGTGCATTCTATTTGTTTATTTCTTTTTCCATTTTAGTGGTATTTCTATCTGTTGGCTTATTGGAGATTTTTGGGCAGTTAGATACCTGTTGGCATATTCTAACTGTTTATTTCTTGTTTCAATTTTGTGGTATTCATTTATATGTTTGCTTTGTGCAGAATCTTGGGGCAGTTAAATGCCTGTTGGCGTATTCTAACTGTTAATAATTTTGAAGTTGAAGTTTTGTTTATGTTCATACACAGATTAGTTATAAAATGTTGGTTTTAAGAATATTAAATAAGCGTTTACAAGATGTGCTGGTAATCTCTGTTTTAGAGTAATGGTAATATCATTACATTCGAACCATCCACAATTCTTTTGTATATATGCAGTGTAGTGACCTGCATTGGTTGTGGCTCCTGTGTGGTAGATTACACCTATTGTTGTGAAGGTTTTCTTACCAAGTGATACTTGACCGTGTGTGGATCCAGTCAGCTTGCATTTGTTTTTGGTACCATCTGCATTGTAACGTAAAAGCATTACTATTACATATGTACTATGTGTCTGTATTTGTAAGATGGAGTGATTATCTGAATTGCAGGTAGTACATAACCTGCTATGGTTTGCATTTTGTACAAGTTGCTGAAATGGAATTGATTCACAATTAGGTATGGATACATATACAAAGCGTTCTCTAGGAACTTCTTCTTGTGTGACATGGCTGCAAAGAGTGCATGTAAGTTTCCATATGTATGAAATCTGGAAGATTTCATTTATAGGTATGTTTTTGTTTTCTAGTACTTGTAATAAGTACATTAGAAATTGTTGTGGACTGGCTTGTGTGTTTATAGTGATTTTGACCATTCCAGCACAGTAGTCCAATTCCTGCCTTATTCCAGAAACACTGTAAGTGTTGTCAGGATTGTTGGTTGCATTTCTATGAAGGACTAACATTTGCAAACACAATTGGTCTATCCTGCGTAAGTAAATGTTGTCAATAATTGGTGGAAATTGGAATAGAGTATTGCATAGCATAGTAGACATTTCTGTATTTTGTCGACCCTCATGGTTAATACTTTAGAAGTACTATAGTTCAAACCAGTGTACTGTGCAATTTGCTCAGTTCCTGTGTTTGTTCATTAAATCATTGGGTCTGTGGGAACAAAAACCCATGCTGGATAAAAAAAAAAAACTTTCTACATTGTGGTAGATTATATTTCTTTCACTGATTTCAGTAGGAGGAATTAAATAGGTGTATGGTTTTTGATTTGGAAGTGGTGGTAGTATTGTTGCAATTAGATAGCAGTTGGTGCATTCTATTTGTTTATTTCTTTTTCCATTTTAGTGGTATTCATCTATCTGTTGGCTTGTTGCAGATTTGTGGGGCAGTTAGATACCTGTTGGCGTATACTAACTGTTTATTTCTTGTTTCATTTTAGTGGTATTCATTTATATGTTTGCTTGGTGCAGAATCTTGGGGCCGTTAAATACCTGTTGCCGTATTCTAACTGTTCATAGTTTTGAAGTTGAAGTTGTGTTTATGTTCATACACAGATTAGTTATAAAATTTTGGTTTTAAGAATATTAAGTAAGCATTTACAAGATTTGCTGGTAATCTCTGTTTTAGAGTAATGGTAGTATCATTACATTCGAACCATCCACAATTCTTTTGTATATATGCAGTGTAGTGACCTGCATTGGTTGTGGCTCCTGTGTGGTAGATTATACCTATTGTTGTGAAGGTTTTCTTACCAAGTGAATGGATTCACAGTTAGGTATGGAAACATATACAAAGCGTTCATTAATAACTTCTTCTCGTGCGACATGGCTGCAAAGAGTGCATGTATGTTTCCATATGTATGAAATCTGGAAGATTTCATTTATAGGTATGTAGTAAGTACATTAGAAATTCTTGTGGATTGGCTTGTGTGTTTACAGTGAATTTGATCATTCCAGCACAGTAGTCCAATTCCTGCCTTATTCCAGAAACACTGTAAGTGTTGTCAGGATTGTTGGTTGCATTTCTACGAAGGACTAACATTTGCAAACACAATTGGTCTGTCCCGAGTAAGTAAACGTTGTCAATAATTGGTGGCAATTGGAATAGAATATTGATTGCTACATTTGCGTAGCGATTTACACCAATTGTATTTGAGAATTTCAATGGACCTGACAGTTCTGTGTCCAAGTTATTTGTTGGGAGTGTGCGTTGTTTCTTTGAAGAGTTAGTTGACTTTGTTTGTGCAGTAGATTCTTCTTTGGTTGTGGTCCTTGATGAAGTAGTAGCTTCTTTTAATTTCTTTGGAGGAATTGCTGTGAGATCCTGCATAATTTGAGAGTGAAGTAGTTTTCTTTTACAAAGTTTTGGTTATTGCGGAAAAGGATGGGGGTGTAGAGTGAATGCAGTCTATTGTATTCTAGAATGCAAGGAATATCAGCATTTACTTTACCTGTATCAAAGTTGATTAGAAATAGTCCGTCAAGTGTAAGCGTGATAGTGCTACATAGCTCATGCCTTCTTTAAACACTGTGCTACCAAAATCTATCAATGATTTATCTAAGGTAAAACCTTGTGATTTGTGAGTGGTGACTGCGTATGCTTAAGTTAGAAAATATTGTTCTCTGCGTACATACATGTCTTTGGAAAGAAGGAAGTAGGCTGTTGAATGTCCTATCCTTTTAACTTCTGATAGTTTGTCAAACAGAATATTGACAAACTGAATGTTGTTGTCATGTGGGTATTTTTGAAAGCCAACAACTGTACCAAGTGCTCCATTAACTAGTCCTCGGTCCACGTCAAGGTTACATTTAAGCATTACTCTACAGTTTAAAGATAATTTTAATATTTTCTCCAAACCAGCTGTGTTAGAGATAGTTTTCTAAGGTCTCCTTCCGACTTGACCCCATACCGTTTAAGACTCGAAGAATTGGAATATTTCCCATCCTCATCCACTATAGAGTCCATTGCGGCTATGATTGGAGGTTAAAATATTCCACATTCCAAGGTTGGTTATAGAAGGGGTAAAATATTAAGATATTGACCTGCTCCCTGTAGAGATAGGGGACACTGTGTTTTAGCACTTGAAGTTTGAGATAATCTAGTGATATCTCTCTTAGCTTCTTATTTTTGTCTTTGTAGATGTAAAATTACTTGCATCACCAGTCCTGCTTGGGTGGCGGATCGAAACAAATATATTTTTCGGCACCATTTCTGTAACAACTTAGGTGAATATATATATATATCCCCAGGTTTTATTTCTATGGCTAGAGGCATCGAAAATTAGGAGGCTCACTCATTATACTCTGTATTTTAACATGAAGTCTTTTTGTTTTTTCTATTTTGTCTGTTTTAATGTGTTTTGTTAAGGGTCAACGTCTTTCACAGACCTCCAGATCTACAATCAAAGCCCTGATGAATTGTACAAAGTTTGACCTGTGAGAACTACTGAATGATAGACAAAAATCTAAGCATTAGTTCGTTCTAGGTTTTTATTTGCAATATTTAGTGCGCCCTGAAGAAGGCGACTACTGACTCGCTCAATTGAGCCAGATAGGTTGAATTCGCCGAAACTGTTATGATATTTGAAGATCATGTATGCACAGTAATGCACAGTAGGCACTTAGCACTTTTTTGCATCTAGCACTTATTTCCTTATTTCATTGTTAACAATTTGGCACTTAGCATTTGGTTGCATTTAGCACTTTATCCAATTGTTAACTATTCGCTCTCTCCATAGCATTTCCACTATTTGAATGAAATTCAAAATGAGATAGTGATGCTTTACCTTGAGTAATACGAGGTTACGAATTGTGGCAATTAAACTGCTATTGAATGGTTTGAGGCATTCAGATTTGATGAGTATTTTATATTAAAATTAATTCATCTATTTTATTGTTGATTTGATGTTTATATATTATGCAATTCTATAATGGTGATAAATTAAAAACGAGAATGTGAATATTTATGACTGGGCTCTCCCTTTTTTTTTTTTTTTCCTCGCCTCTATTTCCATAATTGAGTACTTAAATTATTACAGTACTCCTCCATGTGAACTCCCTTTTTCCCTTTGGGATCTTTTTGTGTTACTTTGTTGTTCCCCAGTTCCATGGTATAGGGGGTACCCATCCGGTGTGATGTTTTATTGGAGCAACTTTGTGTTGCATGGGTTGATCAAAAGGTCAATTTGAAATTTGAGACAACAGTTTGGGAATTTGTCCCGTTTGGCTTTACACAGTGACCCTTTCTCTGCATTGCAGATCTTTTGTTCCCCCATTTCCAGTGCAGATTAACTCTGCTTTATTATTATTTTCTGACTATGGCAGCCACTGATGTGGTCTCGTTTAGTGAAGAACAGTTGGCAGATGCCATCAATGTTCCATCATTTTTTGATAACATTGAGGGGATTATGGGCCCCAACGATGGTGCTTCGATTACTAGTGACAGCATTATTAAATTGAAAAAGAAAAAATTTCGAACAGAAATGCATAGTCACTTGTTGACAGAATATTTAAAAAAGAACATCATTCCCCAGGGCCTTTTGGTTAGAAATGAGCCATGCTTATTTATAGATGATGAAGAATATAAAACACTATTCTCAGGAGTCGCAACTAAATGCAGCCGGGACTGGATGTTGCTAACAATTAATACTGCCCTCAAGAAAAGTTCCATCATTGGGGATGAAATAGATAAGGCAGAGACAGCATTCGCCCTGGACACCACCATCATTAACATAAAGGAGAAATTAGAGCTTATAGAAAAACACACTAAGGATTTTGTTAAAATCACCACTAACAAAAAGATGGACAAATTAAAAAAGGATATTCTAGCCTTTTCAAAGGAGGCGGCCTATCCCTATTTATCCTCAGACTATCAGGGCCCAGGACATTGGAGAGATTCCAACAACTCTCAACAGGGCATTATTCCCTTTCAAAAGAAAGTTACTTTCTCAGATACATCATCCGATGGTAGTGGATCATATCCTACTAGAAACTCTCGAGGCAATAGGGATAGGGGTAGGAATTGGAATAGAGGCTATAATCGAGGCCGAGGACGTCCACATTGGCATTAACAAAATTATAATCGTTCAGCTAATTTTGATCCTCAAGGCCCACATACTCCTTTTCCTCCACCCAACCTCCCTTTTCCGCCCCCCGAACAAGGGGCCCCCCCATTACAAAATTATTTCGAAACCAGGAGAAGGGCATACCGCAGGTAGCCCTACCATCGGCAGTATATAACATTTCTAAGAGACAACTAAGTGAACATGAGACTCGAATTTTGGAGAAGGGTTTCTCGTTTGTCCCCATGAGAAACCCCTCCAAAATGGAGGTAGAGATTGAATTACGCGGCTTATTTCGTAAAATACGATTGCGCGATTTTTTTGGGGATCAGGCCTTTGATAATGGTGATGATGGCCCTCATACCACTTTGAAATGTAAATCGACCTTCACCCCGACCCTACAAATGGTTTCTGACGAGACAGCGGTATTTGAAAAGGCGGTCATAAAAGACTTTAACTCCTGCTATAATACATCTAATAATTATAGCAGAGGTCCCTGTTTTAATTTTGACAGACAAGATTGGGCCAGCCTTCGGGAACTCAAGTCAGACACCTCGATAATCATAAAGCAGGCAGACAAAGGTGGGGGAATTGTTGTTATGGATTCTAATCAATATGACAATGAAATTTTGCGCCAGCTTGACGATCTAGCTATATATAGGAAACTTCCGAGTGACCCTACGGAAAGCATCAGAGCCCAAATTGCGGCGATTGCTCAACGAGCATTAGAAAGTGGAGCCATTAATGATAAGGAATTTCGTTTCCTTACCATTAAGGGAACTAGGACTCCGCTTATATATGTACTTCCCAAAATACACAAGGACCTTCTCAATCCGCCAGGGCGCCCTATTGTGTCATTATGCGGTTCTATATTAGAACTCATCGGTCAATTTTTAGACTATTTTCTGAAGCCATTGGCGGCCTCTACTGAAACATACCTGGCTGACACCACTGATGCCATTAAACACCTTGAGGGTTTTCCTTTCAACCATGATTCCGACATACTTATGACCTTAGATGTGGAGTCATTATACTCCAATATACCACAAATGGAATCTTTAAAAGTAATGAAAGACTTTTTGGATTCGCGGCCAGGCATTCAAGTAGTTCCAACTGAAATACTAATAGATTTACTTGAGATAGCTCTCTCACGCAATTATTTTCGGTTCAAGTCTTCTTATTATCTACAGGTGAAAGGAACAGCGATGGGGGCAGCGTTTGCCCCCAATTACGCCACACTTTTCATGTGGAATTTTGAAAACAGGTGTATCTTGTCAGACATTAATCCCTACAGAGATGCCATTAAACTATACAAACGTTATATCGACGATATAATTATAATCTGGGATAAAACAAAGGCAGATCCCCTTTCATTTCTCCCATGGCTAAATGCGATGGATACGAACCTCAAATTTACTATGTCAGTCAATAGTACCTCTTTGCCATTTTTGGACTTGTTAATTAAGAACTTTGAGGGTTGTATTACTGTTGACCTGTATCGAAAAGAAACTGATCGGAATACTATTTTAAGATTCGATAGTTTTCATCCCGAATCATTGCGCAAGAGCATTCCTTATAGTCAATTTCTCAGGGCTAGACGAAACTGTACTAAATTGGAAGACTACAAGACTCAGGCGAACATTATTGAAGATAGACTGCATCAGCGAGGCTATCCTAGGTATCTACTTCGTCAAGCTCGCAAAAGAGCCAGATCCCAGCATCGAGATATTATTCTCGAGAAACATTCCCGGGAAGACATCACCAAGGAGCGGCTAGTTTGTGCGATTACTTTTAACACCTTTCATCATAAGATAAAACAAAGCATTATGAAACATTGGCACTTGCTCCAACTAAACAATCCAGGACTTGCAAAACCTATTTTTGCATTTAAGAAAGGCAAGAACCTCAAAAGTTGGCTAACTAAAGCTGACAGGTCGAGTACTGGACCTAAATTGAATACGGTGACAGGACTGTGGGGTGGCAAACCCATCCAAGGACACATCCCATGTGGTTTTTGTAACCAATGTGCTTCTACAATCACTGGATCCTTTGTAGGGATTAATGGTAAAAACTGGAACCTTAACCACCACACCACCTGTAACACTAAAAACGTGATTTACGTAATTATCTGCCCCTGCGCCTTAACATACATTGGCAGAACATCTAGGCCTATTAAAACCAGAATTGGTGAACATAAATCCAAAATTCGAAATAAAATCGTGTCTGCTCCCTTAGTGTCTCATTTTGTCGAAAACAATCATGATCTGAACAGTCTGAAATGGTGTGTTTTGGAAAAAGTCTATGGTACCGATGTCAACAACATAGCAGCCCGCTTGGCGCAAAGGGAACAATGGTGGATGTATACCACCAATAGTTATGAGACAGGACTTAATCGCCAAGAGGAATGGCTCCATTGTATACCTTAACATGCAACACACACACATATATACTTGTTTATTAGAGCACTGTAAGTGGATCTTTACCTGGGTTTGCCCATGATTGCTTAATACATACATTCTGGTAATTTGTGCTTTGGCCACTGCAATTTAGAGTCTAAGTCCCTCTTGAGCATTTATGGGACTCAAAATTGATGTATGTAGGCTCTATTTGATTAGGGACCTGTGCCGCGCGCATCGTTCATTACAGCCGCGGTTACAACACTCAATGGCGCCTTTTTATGCCAGTAATTTAAATATAGCCTTATTAGGTAACATCACTTTCATATTTATTCATGCTATATTTGCCAACATACATATATACATCTGCAGGCTCTTTGTGTTGCGAGAACGTACTTAGTCCTTTTTTAGTTTCTATAGGCCAAAGGGTACACACGCAGCCTTATTTCTGTTTCTAGTACCGCGTGTGTTTATAAACACAGCCGCGGAGGTTACATCGGACGGCGTACACTTCAGGTGGCTGCGCTTAGAGACGAGAGAGAAGGCTTATATTGGGTGAGAATATTTTGTTATTTTATATACATCCGTAGGCTCTCCCCGCCACATTCAGTCTCCTTTTAGGGTATTGACGGGACATAGGGCATTTATTTAGCTTTGCTTTATGTTTCAAGTTCCGTGTATATTTATATACTTAGTGGAGGCGACTACGGTGCGAACCTGAACGCGCTTTTTAAATAGCTAGAGAAAAGACTTTCCTAGATTAGAACTTTGATATTACTATAGTGGTTTGAAACGGGTGTACCAGAGGTCCAGAATTGTCGATCTCGACATGACAAACTAGGACAGGCGTGTGTAAGTGGCATTGGGCTGACTCAAGCATTAGTCCATCTCCTCATTCTGTCTGAATTTATTCAATTTGATGCAGTTTGTTTTTTCAACTTAAAACACTTTTTTAACTACTGCATTCAATGACTTGTTACCTCTAAAAACTTGTCCTATACCTTTTTCCTTAGGGTCTTTTCACCTACGGGTTTGCACTTGCTGGCTTCTCCTTCCGACTTGACCCCATACCGTTTAAGACTCGAAGAATTGGAATATTTCCCATCCTCATCCACTATAGAGTCCATTGCGGCTATGATTGGAGGTTAAAATATTCCACATTGCAAGGTTGGTTATAGAAGGGGTAAAATATTAAAATATTGACCTGCTCCCTGTAGAGATAGGGGACACTGTGTTTTAGCACTTGAAGTTTGAGATAATCTAGTGATATCTCTCTTAGCTTCTTATTTTTGTCTTTGTAGATGTAAAATTACTTGCATCACCAGTCCTGCTTGGGTGGCGGATCGAAACAAATATATTTTTCGGCACCATTTCTGTAACAACTTAGGTGAATATATATATATATCCCCAGGTTTTATTTCTATGGCTAGAGGCATCGAAAATTAGGAGGCTCACTCATTATACTCTGTATTTTAACATGAAGTCTTTTTGTTTTTTCTATTTTGTCTGTTTTA
Source organism: Ambystoma mexicanum (assembly GCF_040938575.1). Classification (NCBI taxonomy): domain Eukaryota; kingdom Metazoa; phylum Chordata; class Amphibia; order Caudata; family Ambystomatidae; genus Ambystoma; species Ambystoma mexicanum. Next base: position 823,219,794 of record NC_090932.1, read on the forward strand.
ATGTGTTTTATTAAGGGTCAACATCTTTCACAGACCTCCAGATCTACAATCAAAGCCCTGATGAATTGTACAAAGTTTGACCTGTGAGAACTACTGAATGATAGACAAAAATCTAAGCATTAGTTCGTTCTAGGTTTTTATTTGCAATATTTAGTGCGCCCTGAAGAAGGCGACTACTGACTCGCTCAATTGAGCCAGATAGGTTGAATTCGCCGAAACTGTTATGATATTTGAAGATCATGTATGCACAGTAATGCACAGTAGGCACTTAGCACTTTTTTGCATCTAGCACTTATTTCCTTATTTCATTGTTAACAATTTGGCACTTAGCATTTGGTTGCATTTAGCACTTTATCCAATTGTTAACTATTCGCTCTCTCCATAGCATTTCCACTATTTGAATGAAATTCAAAATGAGATAGTGATGCTTTACCTTGAGTAATACGAGGTTACGAATTGTGGCAATTAAACTGCTATTGAATGGTTTGAGGCATTCAGATTTGATGAGTATTTTATATTAAAATTAATTCATCTATTTTATTGTTGATTTGATGTTTATATATTATGCAATTCTATAATGGTGATAAATTACAAACGAGAATGTGAATATTTATGACTGGGCTCTCCCTTTTTTTTTCCTCGCCTCTATTTCCATAATTGAGTACTTAAATTATTACAGTACTCCTCCATGTGAACTCCCTTTTTCCCTTTGGGATCTTTTTGTGTTACTTTGTTGTTCCCCAGTTCCATGGTATAGGGGGTACCCATCCGGTGTGATGATTTAGCCTTGCTGTGGCATGTTGGCACATGGGTAGTGTCATACCATGTATGTCCAGTTTGTCTGTGGAGAAAATTTGAAGTATTGGTTGTATTTCTTGTTTTAACATTGTTTCATTACATTTTGAACAGCTTGCAAGAGTTGGCAGCAAGGACATACAGTGAACATTTGTGTGTGCCAATTGTTCCACGATACATGAGTTATGGCCATAGAGTTCATTGATGTGCCTGGTTTTCAATATAGATTGTGCTTCTTGAGGTAGTACACCAACTCTAATACTATTTAAAATGTTGGTGTATTTGAGGTCTGCAGGCTGACACATGTTTTCAGTTATTTCTCTGTATTGGAAATGTTGCCAAAGGTTGACATTTCCTATGCTGCCAAGAGTTTTACAGCATAGTTTGGGCCCTACGTTTTTAAACATAGTTTCACCTATACCTGGTGTTAATTGAAGAAGATCTCAGAAAACTATAATGTGTTTTCCTCCAAAGAGTTCTTCTTATTCTGTTATCAGGACCTCTTGTAATCTGAGGTGAATGAAGGCTAACATTAGATTGGAAACCATGCTTACCTCATCTATTGGCAGCATTTCCATCTGTTTGAAAACTCTGCATAGTTCCATTGCAGCTTCTGGAGAAAGTTTGTAATAGTCTAATTTGTTTTGGTGCTCTACTGGAAGGAGTAGTAATCAGTGTAAAGTGACTCTGCCTATGTTGTAGGCAGCTAAACCTGTGGGGGTCAGATACAACAGCTGACAGTTTGTTGTTTGTCAATTGGTGGAGGAACTTGCTGATGAATTTGATTAAGAATGTTTTGCCTGAACCAGCTTGACCACTCACATATGGCAGTATAGGTTTGTAGTCTTGGCAGGTACAATTTTTACTTTCATGCTCCACAACATGTTCAATTTGTTTTGTTATTCCTTGAAAAATGCTATGCTGCTCATTGTTTAGTTGTGATTTTAGTAGAGCAAAGTCTTCTGTAGATTGCTCATACTGACACATGGTGTTTTCTACTTCTGTCTTGGCTAATTCTGACTCATTTGCTATTACTGCTGTCCAAGTGGTTCTTGGCTTCCTGTTACAGAAGGTTGACTACTGTCAGGAGTGTCCACATCTAGTTGCGCCTGGAGTTCTTCTTCTTGTTGCTGTTCATTGTGCAACATTGTTTTGTACTGTGTAAAGTTTACACCTGTTGTAGTGTTTTCATTTGTTTTGAAAGCATCTTCATAGGAGTCATAGGTATCTAGTAAATCTTCTTCTTTTCTCCATGGTTTAAAAAGTTGTAGCAGGGACATGTAATACAGTTCTTTATGTTGAGGAGTTTCTAATGACAATTTGATATGATTAATCAAGCTTTTTTTTGGTAAGTTTCACTAAGCAGCATTCACAACTTTCCACCATGTAGCTACCTTTCTTCTCACCTGGTTTAATATTGTTTGTGTATGTGAAGTTTTGGGCTATGTCGTATAAACACATGGTTTCCAAAGTGGTACTCCTGTTTGGGTATTATGTGTCTAGAAAATTGTTTTTCAAAATGTCTTGGCTGTTGGGATCAGTGTTGGATATTGTTTCTATGTCTTCATATGATTTCAGAACTCTTTTTCTAGATTTAGCAGGACTAAGGCTTAGCCATACTATATTTACAGATATTCCATACACAGCAGTACCGTTTAAACTGTCTGCAGCTTCATAGCAGCCACATTCTCTATGGGAGAACGTTTTTATGCCTAAGCTGTACAATTTCTGTGATAGTGTTTTGTCAGATGATATGTCATCCCAGATGACTTAGAGCTCTGTTTTTTGCATTAGTTAAGTAGGCTGTGACATATCGTGCAACTGCAGTGGAATTGTCTGCAATGTACTGCATATCTATATTTGTATTCCATAGGAGGGCAATGATTGCATTGTAATCACTGATATATTTTGATCCTTCTGTTTTTTTATGTAATATGTGTTCTTAAGTGATTTACCTTTGACACTATGTTTAACTGAAGACATGAAGTTGTTACTTGACCTGTTGTTGAAACTGGTCTGGGGAAACCAAATCAGCATTTGGTGTAGTATTTACGTTTGTTTTTATATTTGTGCCAACAATACTTCCCACATTTGTGTCTTTGGAATTTTAAAATGTGTGCATGAAGATCACTATGTGTCGTTTGTGAAGGGATTTCACTAGTGACATATTTTTGGATGAACTGCAAAACAGTGGGATCACTGTCCTGACCAAATTCAGGAGCATCTTTAATCCACAAACGCATGTGGATGTGTGGTGCTCCTCTGGCTTGGTATTATTTTCTCTAAAAGAAGTGTTGCATTTCTCCAAACAGAGTAACAGTTTTATCACAAATGAAGTGTAGCATAGCATTGAAGCGATGATGGAAATATCTTGATACATTTACAGGATCTAGAGAGAAGGGTTCTCCTGGTGTTTTAATATCTATATTTGTTTTGTTTTGTTTGCTATGCGTGGGAATTCGTGTAAATCTTCCCATGCATATTCTGCACAACTTAATGTAACAAACCAAGTGGGTGGGCCAGGGTTTCTTATCATACAGCATACATCTCTGTGATGTTGGATCCAGTATTCTTTTGTACCACGCATGTTTGCTAAAAGATTTGTAATGCTGCTTGACTATAAAACCACATCTTTTTATTGCACTTTTTGAAGTAATTGCATAGCTGATACATTTTGAAAATTGGTACCTGATTTCAATGTTTGTGCAACTCTGTAGCATAGAGTTGCTTGTTCACTTTCAAAGAGAACGTGGAATATGTATTCCACGTTTTGTCTGAATCTGGGGTCTTCAGAATACATTCGTAAAGAGCGGTATTCTGATGCTGGTATTTGTGTGGGTCTATCATCGTACCTTCCTCCTTTTCCAGTAGGAAAGGATAGAGGAAAGGCACGCGCTTCATTTCCTTTTACCTATATGCTGTTTGGAGATCCTTTGGCTTGTCGCATTTGGTATGTTTCCAGTGAATCATCTATGGTGTCTTTAGAGTGTAATGGGTGAATTGTATAATGGTCTAAAATATTGTATTCTGTTGCAGGATCTAGAAGTTGAAATTGACCCGTTTCTGATGAGTCTTGAATTATTTCAGTGGTTTCCCTCTGGTTTTCTTCAATAATGATTTCTTTCTAGTATTCATTGTTGTCTTTTAGATATTGCAGGGCTTGGCCATCTTTATGTTAGTCTACGAGTTGTTTGTCTTTTGTAGGTATGCCATTTACTAAGATAATTAAAGATTGATCTATTGGACGTTGCACTTCCATAGTGTGTACATTGTCTTAGATATCTATTGGCAAATAAAATACTTTGCCACAAATGCCTTTCAGTAATTCAGAGGGAGGTAGTTCTGCTGTTTTTGGTTGAAGGTGTATTATTGCTTGAAATGGGTGCACTGTTTGAATTATGATGCTCTCATATAAGTTAAGTTGATGCAGGGGATTTGGTAGTGGGAATAATTCCAAGTTATTTGTGATAGCAAGTAAAGGTGTTTGATTGTTGAGAAGTTTTGCAGTGCAGTAACTGCAAAATATTAAGGGGTCAGTAATTTTGTGTTTGTTTCCTGCCATACGATTACAGAGCTAATTGGAACCACTTGGAATCTTCATTGTCTTCCATTTTGTACATTATGTCTACAGTTTTTGTGCTATTTTTATTAAAAAAAAGTCCTTTGGCAACACACACACACATGGTTTGGTACTTCAGCAGATGCACTTTTAAACATTAGTATTTATTTTTTCTATGTGTGTAGTAGAAGGTTGCCATCTGTAAAGTTGTTGCTAGTCTGTTGTAAAGAAATTGCATTTTGTAAGTGGCTTTCACTTCCAAAATATGTTCTCTGGATATGCTCTATTTCTTCGAGTAGTTCTTTTGCTGTACCATGTAGAAGATTGTTATTTAAATTGGCTAGTTCCAAAGCAGGACTTTTGACATATTACAGTTTATGAACCCGATTTCTTATAGTTGAATGGTGTGTTGATATCATTTTGATATGGTGGAAGGTGCTTTTGCAAATAGGTCCAGAAATCAGGCTAATGAATGTCCTTGTAGCCCTGTGTATTTGCGCACTGGACAAGAGTCCCTACTTTGTAATAATTTTATTTTCAATTTGTCTTTGCCTTTGACATGCTGATTGAGGAACTGGCGTAAAGATCTGAAAGATTTTTTGGCTATGTTAGACATTGATGTGCGCGGCCATTTGTAGACTGGACGCATTGGTTCAGTGGAATGGAGGGTTGATACTAAGATTTCTAGGGATATTTTTGTTAGCAGCGTTTCTTGTTCCATAATGGTATTCTTAAGTTTTTCATACCCTCGTCCACTGCTATGTATGGCAATTAGGTTTATTTGCTTTTGTTGGTATGCTTCTTCATTGAAATATGGTTCTGTTCTGGTGGTGTTTGTCCATTCAGCTCCACAGATGTTTGCAAAGCTATCTTTGTTGATATTCCGTTGATTGAGAAGTCTTTTTTGTAGTTTAGTACTTAGTTTTGTTAGTGGTTTCATTCTGTTTAAAACTAAAATAAATCATTTCCTTTTGAGAAGGATTGCACTGTCTCTGAGAGCTATTAGGATTATTTCTGCGGTAGGTTTTAAGGGTTGTGAGTGATTTCTCTACTTTTTTTATAAGTTTCTGAAGGACTCTGTGGCGGAACATTTTTTGTAAAATAATTTCTTTGGTATGCTTACTTGTGGCTACATCAAGATTTATAGGTGCAGTGTTAGCACTAGTGGTAGCTGCAGTTGTGTTAATAACTTTCTGTTTCGTTTTACATTTTGAAAAAGAAGGCACAGTTTATTTACTGGAAGCTGGTTTTGTTTCGCTTAGTGACTGTATTAGATGTTTTGTTTGAACTTTTTGTACAAATTCTGCTAGAGGTGGATGCCTATTTGGGACACTTTTATTTTGATTTTGTCTACTTCTGCGTTGCTTTCTACGGAGTTGTTTTTGGTAGGCATTCTTTGGGGACTGTTGGAGAAAAAAAGAAAGTGTGGTTTGGGATGTTGTGTAGTGTATGTGTGCTTTGTGCACGAGTGTCTGAGTATGATGGTAATCATGTATGTAGAGGTGTGTGATTGTGAAATGGGCTGTTACTTCAAGTTGGGAAGGCTATTCTCATATTTGTGTGTTTCTATACTGGTGTTCAGATGACAATACAAAGTATGCAGCTGCTGAGTGGCAAGCAGTAATACTGAATCTAATGCTGCAGGGTTAATACAATTGTTTGTTCTACAATACTAGAATTCTACAGTGTTTGAGTCACAGTTAGAACATTAAGGCAGTATTGCACTTACTTTTTTGGATGGAAAGAGTAGGTTTCTTCTGAGTTTTGGTTCGTACTTCAGAAGCTGCTGGTTTTCAGGAGATTGGTCTTCACTGCAATTGTGAAAGAAAGAAGTTAGTAAATTTGTATGTTAATAGCACTGTTGTTAATGTAGACAGGAATTTGTTTGTTTTTGCAGTAGTAGTGCTTTCTGATAACTGTGTATAACGTATGGATGCACTTTCCTTTGTCTATGTGCATTCTGTATAGTTTACTTAGAATCTGTCAGTTGAACGTGCCTTAGAAATTATTACAATAGTAAGCACACAGAACACACTTGGCTTTTTGGGGCGATGTTATTGGATGTTAGGAGATAGGAGAAATAAAAGTATGCTTTTCTTGCTATTTATACAGGGTAAATGGCAGGAACTGTGGGGAAAAGCATGCAATGAATGCATTTGTGAAGGTGTGGGAAATAAAGCAAAAGGATTTGATGGGTTCAGCAGCTTATTACTCTCCAGGATAGTTGTAGGGGAGAAGGTTCAAATAAGAAAACCTGGAAAAGTGGAAATGTGACAAACCATGTTTAACAGGCTGCAGGTGATTAGCAAACTACTGGGTGATCCTGTGGTGCTTGGAGATGGGAGAGTCTGAAATAAAGGAAGGGTTGCAATGAAGGGTGTGGTGCTTGTGTTGCAGACCGAAGGGAAGGGGGTGATGTTGTATGTGTTGGTTTACTACACTGTTTGTACATAGTTGTACATGATGTGATAGACATTACTGCACCTGTGTCTAGTTAAATGCTGTGGTAAATTCTAGAATGGAATGGGCAACCAACTGGAATGAGAGAGCTGTCTAGATTGGAAGAACAGTTGTAGAGGCAGTCGTGTTGTTTCAGCTGGGAGCCTTTCAAATGATATTGGCTATCTGTGTGCATGAATAAAGATGCATGTACTCATCCTGGCTGCGTGCCATTTTATAACACACTACAAAGCCTTTTCCCACAATTATACTGTTATTTCTCACATCTTTTAACATGAAATTACACTTTGTTAGACAGCTGTGTGTGTTGTGTCTGATTACTATTATAATCATTCCTAAAGGAAGTTCAAATGATAGATTGTATGTAAAATATCCAGAATGTATAGAAAGTAAAGTGTATGTACATCCTATGCACAATAATGCATAACATGCTATTATAGTTGAAATGTGGATAAATAGGTGGCAGTGGTAACACAAATGACAGAATGATTGAAGAGAATTACAGTTTGCACATTACAGTTAGTAATATGGGTAAATAACAACTTTTAGAGCAGACAGCTTTGCAAGCGACACTTGATCATTGCAGATTGGAGAAATTACAGTAAGCTTTTTTTACAGGTTATTCAGGTTAAGTGGCAGTCACCCTGTTTGTATGCATTCATACAAGAGCTGTATATGTAGCGCAGAAAATATTCATACCTGCAGTTTGTGTTCATTCATGTGGGTGTGCATGAATCTGCAAGCAGAAATCTTGGAGAGTTTTAAAGTAGTAGTTGCTGTCGGGGATTTGTAATCACAGCACAATTGTACTCAGAGTGATCAACAGTACATCTGAAGTGCTGAACTGTAATGATGGAATTAGATGTAGAGTTCTTGGATGTGATTGGTGGATGGTTGCGTGACTGCTTAAAAGTAGCCAATGAGGCAATTGTGGAGAGAGTGAAGTGGAAAGGGTAGAAGGGCTGCCCCAGTGTTATGCGCTCTGTGGACTCCGTGGCTGTCCGCTGACTGGGCGTGCCGCATCCGGGGCTTCTGAGGATGAACTGGGAGTGTATTTTGGGGATTAGCCAATCAGGTGTTGAGGTTCTGCTTTGTATTGAGAGAGGCTGTGTGTAGTGAAGATGGCAGAGGTGGAGAAAGTCAGGGTGTTAATGGTTGGAGATATATTTGTGAATGGTTTGGAGAAGTATGCTAAATCTAGGAATGTGGCTAACAATGTTGACATAAAAGGAGTCATGAAAGTCCTTCCAAATGCCAAGGTCATTTTTTTCTGCTTTGTTACCAAGGGCAGTATGGGACAATAATTCTGTGTTTTGTCCTCAAAATGTTCCTAGGTGTTTAATTAACCGAGGCATGTTTGCTTTTATGATTATAGCCGGCATGTTCTTTTGCAATAATGACAACATTGATTCTGGTAATGTTTTTTACTTTAAAGCAGATGGCATGTCTTTATCTTTTATGCTGTTTTGGAATATAAGTATTGCTTTGGAAAAGCTAATGTGAAGCATCTTCAAAAAAACCAAAGAAAAAGGCTCTTTTCAGAGCCAACCTCAAAGGGGTTTTACGATGTGTCCGCAGACACCGCGGTTGTCTGCGGACAGCACGTATTACATACAGAGATTTTGAGGCTGAGAGGCATGCAAAGGAGACTTAGCAGGGCAAGGGATTGATCAATAAAGTTTACTGGGTGTGATGTGTAAGGAAAGACTTTGTCAGAAAGTCTTTTTCCTGAGAGGAGAGCAGATAGCTATGGCTGTGTTTTTCAGGAGGCAGATTGTCTGGATTTGGGAGACTCGTGGATAAATTGGTTGGAGGTGCATGCAGATCGCTGTGGAGTGGCTGCACATCTTGTTGCTATCCATCCACTTGTCCCTTAGTTATGCCCTGAAAAGCAGGTACAATAGAGGGGAAATAACTGCACCAGCGTTCAGGATTCCAAACTCTTTTGCCACATCCTGGGCAAATTACTAATGAAATTAATTTGGAATTTCTCTTTGGAAACATGTTGCACCATCTTCCTTCTTCCCATGAGAATAATTGACCTCATAATGAACACTAATCAATACTGCTTGTTCGGGGAATAGATTCTTGGATGTGTGTGTTTTAATTTGTTTGAGTTTTCTGAACCACATTAATGGGTTGGGCCAGCAGTGTTTTCCAACCCCATCTCCTTGTAACCCATTGCTTTAATCCTGCTCCTTGCTCAGATACAAATTTCCTAGTGCAGTCAGGTTTCCTATTTCCACTGTTTATTTTTTAACCATAACCATGTTCCCAACTACCTGCCTGTAGCTTCAGTCTAATCGACCATTTTTCACCAGGGGGCAGTGTGTCCACAATCAGCTCTGCTCTCCCTGGCCCCAATTCAGCATTATCATGTTCTCACTAACCTGTGTCCTTTGCCTGCTTAAACTTGTGCTCTAAGTCGCAACATTTAATTGTACTATTTTTCCTCGCTTGAGGCCTGAGTACTAGCAAGGTCCTTACTTCCTGACCAATCCCTGCACAGCACTTCGCCCTGTATTCCAAGGGCACTGGTCTTGTTCGTGCACCATTTAAAATGGACATGAATGAAGTGTATTTTACTGTGAGGATTAATCCATGTTCTTCTGGGGCCTAATTATTCTAAATTGCCCAGGAAGTTGGTTCTATGATGTGGCCTTTCTTTACATATATGCAATCAAAATTGTTAAGCAATGAATGGGCAGTAAAACTTTGTAGCTACTACCTCTGACATTACTAAAATAAAACCTTTCCACTATGTGTGCTGCCCTTTGCATCTTTCTCTGCTTATACATGTGTGTCAAATCTAATGCACTACTGCACAATCATTTCCTGCTGCTTTATCTCACATGGGCTAAACTCTGCATGTCGGTTTCTACTAAATAATGCTGCCCTATATCTCTTCATTGAATGCTCTCAGAAATAGGCCTATGGTCCAGTTTATAGGCTTTTCCTTATACTTCCTCTCACATGTGGGGTGTTGGGATTGCATTCCAACAAAGTCCTGCAGTTGTTTCTTTCCATACTTTGGGTCTAATTCACAGAAGCGTTTTATAATAGCAAAACCCCATTGGTAAACGCTCTGTGAATCAGGGCCTTTATCTCAGACGTTAGTCATAAAAAGCTCTTTGTCACTAAAAATCAAAAACCTTTATGATGATATGATATGATATGGCATTTATAACGCTCCTATACACAAGTGTTTTAAGGCGCGACGAGGCAAGGAAGGGGGAACAGAGGGAAGACAGACAACGATCCTACTAGGCCAGGTGTCATTGAAATCGCACAAGTTCACAGGAAGGGGGAAGGGCAGAGTGCGAGGGGAAGAGGGAGGGGACAGTGCAGTAAAAGGATAATAGAATATATAACAATAAGTGAAGTATGGCCAGCAGCTGGCAAGTGCAAGGGTAAAGGGTAAGTGCAGGCATCAAGTGTCAAGTGCTGGTAAGGGACTGTAGGCATACAGAAAAAAACAGTCCCCAAGTGCAGGGTTGCAAGGAAGGCAGTACAGGTGTGCAACTGGTGGGGGAGGGGACCTGGGCCTGAGATCAGAGGGTGGCCAGGTAGGCAGTACAAGATCAGTTTCAGCCGAGAAATCAGCAGGGGAGAGGAGGAGAGAAAGCAGAAGCAAAGAGAAAGGTTTTGAGTTGCTACCAGAACCAGAAATGGTTCTCCTCAAGTTTCAGGGGGGCAGGAAGGCTGTTCCAGAGGGAGGCCCCCGCTGAAGAAAGAGGTCTACCACCAACTCGTTGCTTGGAGAAGCGACTGACCCAGACGGAGTTGGAGGCGGAAGAGCGAAGAGCTCGAGAAGGAAGATATTCAGGAAGAGAGAGTTGAAGGTATTGAGGCCCCATAGATTTGATACCAACACAATCCACTACAATCCACTACATGAAGGTTTTTGCTACTTGCCTACTCATTGAAAAATACATTTATGATTGTACTTTTCTGCCTCATTACAAGTTCAGAGATGAGGCACATTTCCGGCAGTAATTCTGTTGCCATCGCTTTTACTTCACTGCCGAATTCTGACTTTGGAGGTGAAGTGGAGGCATAGAATGTATCGCCTAAATGTGGCTGTAGGTAAATCATCTGCTCTGACTCCAAAGACCATCCAATTTACTACAAAGAAATTATGGATTGCAGTAAATCCAAATCCAAATCCAAATCCAAAGAAAGCCTCATGGAATCCTATGGACTCCGACAATCAGCGTTACCACTGCTTTACCGCCTTTTAATCCTGTGGTAAAACCTCATCACTGAGCAGAATTATATAACAGTAAACATTTTTGCCAGTAATGCCAGCAGCCAAACTCATGATGAATCTGAATGTACTTTTCACTACATCCATATATCCATAATAGAGTAATCTGGCACAGCCACAGGACCTACTAAACGTACAACCTAGAAACTCAGTTCTGCCACTCAAGTGATGATATTCACTCTAGCTATGCCTTTGAGAATACACAGATAACACATTCTACATGCGCCGTGTGATCTTAGATGCATGTGCCAAATGTTAGGTATTTAAGGAAAAAATCAATAGTAAAATTAAAAATCCTCAACAGAATGTGGAACAATAAATATTTCGAATTAAACTATCCCACGTTATTTGTATTAGCATTCGTTCACGTACATTCACATCAGTCCACCCATTCATGAATAAGACATTTGGAAATGCTGAAGGGCATGACACCTTTAACCACATGTTAGAGTTGTTGCTGATATGAGGAAAGTGAACGCAGACTTATTTATTGCTTTGTCGTGTGTCTGAGGCAAATGACCTTGAATTTAATTCAGGAGGAGACTCGGAATCCACAAACTTGTGACATTGCTTGCAAAGATTAATGGTAGAATATCATTTTGAAGTTCGATTTGGTTGCTTTGTTTTTCTTGGTCTAAGTTTGAATACTGAGAACTCTTTGGGGGCTAACGTAGAGGTAGTTATCATCCCCATCCTTTTCTACTCAAGAAAATACTTTGAAACATAGTTCTGTCTAGGATCGTAGTGGAGCTGTAACTCTTATAGGATGACGAAGATGAACTCGTATAGAAACTGAAGATATTGCCGTCATCTACTTTTGCCACATCCTGTTTCAGTGCATTTTTCCATCCAGTTATTCACACCCAGGCCCAGGGTAAGTAAGTAATTACATGAAGTACGCTGCAAGAAGTGCTTCTCTGTGGGGTTGTGCAGCAAGAAAGGCGTTTTTTCTTGCATTTAGCGTAGGACATGGGGGGAAGAGGGGGACAAATCCCCCCCACAATTTTAAGTGGGGGGGATGTAATGTCATTTATCCCTCCCAGAATATGTGCTTGGTGTGTCGTGCAGGGATCTGTTTTTGAAGTGGGGGGAGGGGCTGCTTACTATGTAAGCTGCCCTCTCCCCCCTGACCCCTAAAGCATGGGTAATACCCTGGGGGCAGATGGGTGATCATCTGCCCCCAAGGAAGGGGGGCAAACAAAAAAAAGATTATTTTTTTTTAAGCGTAGTGTTGGGTGGGGTGGGTGCAGGTGGGGCCACTAGCCACCAGGGATTTTTGAAAGGGGGGTGGCCCTCCCACCCTAAGTGGATGAGGGCACCTTATGTAGCCCTCCCTGGGGGCAGATTTCTGGCCCTAGGAAGGGGTACATGAGATGCCCTCCATCCATTTGGGGTGGGGGGAGAGGCCACTTCAAATATCGGCAGATCCACCCCTCCCAACCCTGGGCAGTATGTTTTGACCCCCCCGGGGGCAGATGGCCACACACATGTGCCCATCTGCCCCTAGCGAAGGGCAAAACAAAAAGATATATATTACGACTTGTTTTGGGTGGGGGCAGGGAGGGGGGCCCACTAGACCACCAGGATTTTTTGTGTTTGAAAAGGGGGAGGCCCTCCCCCCATCCTAAGTGGATGAGGGGGAACCTTATGTAGCCCTCCCTGGTGGCAGATTTCTGCCCCTAGGAAGGGGTACATTAGATGCCCCCATCCATTTGGGGTGGGTGGAGGCCATTGCAAATATTGGCAGAGCCACCCCCCAAGCCTGGGGCAGTACATTTTGCCACCCCTTGGGGCAGATGGCCACACACATGTGCCCATCTGCCCCTAGGAAAAGGGCAAAACAAAAATAAAACAAATTATAACTTGTTTTGGGTGGGTTTGCGGGGCCACTGAACCACCATCGATGTTTTTAGTGGAAAGGGGGGTGGCCCTCTCCCCCCCACCCCAAATGGATGGGGGGAATCTAATGTAGCCCTCCCTGAGGGCAGATTGCTAGCACAATCTGTTGCTAGGAAAGAGGCAAAACAAAAGCAAAAATAAAAAAAATGATAACTTGTTTTGAGTGGGTGTGGGGGTCACTAAACCACCATGGATGTTTTTAGTGGAAAGGGGGTGCCCACGGATGTCTTCTTTTCAGAAATGCATGGGGTTCTCTGTTTTCTTTGGTGGCTACGACACCCTAGGCCCAGATCTGTAGGTTGTCCACATGAGCAAAATCTGCATTGCCAAAAGGTTTGGGATTATCGGCAGAGCAGATTTTGCACATGTGGACAACATACAGTATTTGGGCCTAGGGTGTCAAAGCCACCAAGGAAACAGGGAACCCCATGCATTTCCAATCCACAGAGGTCTGACTTGCGCGAACCGCCCCAGAATGTATTACCCACAATCCCCAGGAAAGTCTGAAATTTGGTGAAAAAACTACAATTTTCAGACATTTCCCTCTAGCCACCCACCAAAACACGCCTCCAACACCACATGTCCCACCTTACCGCGTTCCGACATAAACGATACCTCACATGTGTGGGTGCACCTACATGGGCACAAAGGGAAAAGGCTAAACCACTGATAACCCCCAAATGGTTTGGGGAGACAACCTACAGATTTGGGTCTAGGGTGTCAAAGCCACAAAGGAAAACAGGGTAGCTCATGCATTTCCGAAAAGAAGACACCCGTGGGAATGCACTGAGGTCTGACTTGCTCGAATCGCCCCAGAATTTATTACCCACACTCCCAGACAAAGTGAAAATTGTGTTTTTTCCACTAAATTTCAAACTTTGTCAGGGATTGTGGGTCATAAATTATGGACCTCTGTGGGTCATAAATATAAGACCTCTGTGGTTGTCCACATGAGCAAAATTCCTGAAAAACTGCTGTGCGAAAAGACTTGGGGTTACCAGTGTTTTACGCGTTTCCCTTTGCACCCAGGTATGTGCACCCACACATGTGAGGTACCGTTCTCGTCGGGAACCCTGAGGGAGCGCGGGAAGGTAGGCCATGTATTGTTGTCTGCTTGTTTCGGTGTGTGACCAGAGTGAAATGTGCAGAAAATGTTTTTTTTTCTGTCATTTTCCCGATTTTCCCCCAAACTATGGAATATTTCCCTACACAGTTGTTGCCTGACCTGCGCAAATCACCCCTTCTTAAACTTGGAATATTGTCTACTTTTCAGAAATATATGCCTTTCTGGCTTCCCATTCAGCTTTCCTACCCTTTTCTTCCGTTCCGTCCACGCATGTCCTATTGGACAAAAAACACCAAAATCGCCTACCTATCACAAAACGACTGATTAGCATATCAAAATGTTATTTTGGTTTCCACTCAATCTGTTCTTGAAAGCCTGGAAAATGGCAAATACAGCACAGCAAACCATTTGTTCCTAGCTCTTACAATGAAAACACCACAGGCTTCTTTGTACAACATTTTATTGGCATTTTCTCCTTTTTGGTTATTTTCTCTCACCTCCTACTTCAAACTAGGATTCTTGGGTGGCGTTATGACCGCCTACATTTGGGAAAAAAGGGGCCCACTTTGGCCGAGATATCTCATGTAACAAAGAACAAAGAAAGAGGATTGAATGGCAACATACCGAAATCACCAAAAAAGGCCTTGACACTGGGGGAAAATGCCCATGGCAGTTAAGGGGTTAAGACGGTAAAGCCTCAGAGGAGATATCATTTGGAAGGTAGCTAACTTAGTTAATTATCCAAATGCAGATTGTGCACAGGAATATGTAACACCTGTGTTCAGCACCTGGCTTAATCTTCCGGTGGGATAATAGTCAGAGTGAATGCATTCAGCTTCCGATGCAACACAGCATTTTCCAGATCAATTGGTTCAGAATAAGTGGTGGAAAACACTATTACTGTTGCTTTTCTAATTGGCCAGATTTTCGTGCATTTTCTGGGTGGTGGTCAGGAGCCGAGTGGACACACCAGGATCCCCTGTATTTCCTGCTCCACCAGACAAATGCGGCCTTACTGCCAGCATGGATTCTCATTCTGGAAATAGGGAAAGGGATTCCTCTGGTATCTGCTTGGAAATTAAACCTGGTAAAAGCGGGCGGAGTCCAGAGGAAGCCATTGTCAATTTCGCCACCAATCGCTAATTGCGCGAGGTATTTACACTCTTCTAAAGTGGAAAAGCAATGTGATTTCACCTGCCTTTTACGCTAAAATCTTCCATTTTGTGGCGGAAAAGTAAAAAAGTGTGCCAATGGAAGTGGTCCACTCCATCCAGTTTACTTTGCGCCTTGATGCTTTGGGGTTTTGCATGAAGCTACACATGTAATAAATAAATAAATACATTTATCATGACCCCAGATGAATGACAATTCGTGATTAGAATGACTGAGCATGACATGTCGCTGGTAAGAGGGTGTCCTGTGCTTCTTGAGTGCGTTGGCAAATGCACTTAATTGCCATCTCGCGTTAAGCAGGTGCTTAAACCGGTGTGGATTGCGCAATAATAAGTCGACAGGTATTTCAAATGGCCAATTTCACTCTTTGGGTGACATTGTCAAAGTGGGAGAATGTTGCCCAGCATGTGCCACTTTCTCTGCGGAGTGAATTGTGCCCACCCCGAGGAAGAAGTGTGAAAAACCCACAAGGGCACTGTGCCCTGCTCTCTCTGTGTGTGTCTTCCCCAAAGGGCGACAGATACCGACTCAGACATGGGTAAGTCTCAGGTGACAAGCCTGTACCCTAGTTGGTGTGGCAAAGGTTTCCAGACTTCTGAGGCTGATAGCATTAGAAGCATTGAGTTACATGCCACCTGACAGGTATGTGTGATAAAGTTGCAAAGCAGAGCTGTTAGTGGGCTAAAGCAGGAGGCAATGTCAGCCCACCCTCAAAGGGTACGTACAACCAAAAGTAATAGGCCCCTGCCCCCATCATGGCTGTAGGGGCCAGGCTCCAAACCATGGCAAGAATGCCCTCCAATCATCCATGCCCACGAGTAGGGTAACCCTCGTGCTCCAGGAACCCTGTTGAGCAACCTCTGTGCTTTCCAGGTGATACTAACGTTATTTAAAGCCAGTAGTCTAAAAGGTAATCGCTTAATTGCAGCTGGAAATTAGCTCCTGCCGTGATCAAAATGTCTTAACCAAGTGTGACATCATCCCCTTCATTTATAAGTAATATATGTGTTCTCGCGTTTCTTCATTACTGAATTGCTGTTAGAAACGAAGACAAGAGTTGTGTCTCTTGTGTAGGCATTAGGAAGCCAGTTGCCAGACTCTGGCATAATATGCCATGTTCTTCAAATACAATATTGGCTAGCTGTTGCCCTCTTATGGCCAGGTAGAAACATCATGGCAGTGACTGGCAAATGTCTTTCCCCTGCAGACAGAAAAGGGCAAATAAGAGGCCAATTCAAGACACGTAACAAATAGAAGTGAAGACAGACTGCAGCTGCCATTGCTGTGTTAGGGAGAATATGTTGAGTGTTCAAGCAAGGATGCATGTATTAAGCAAGCAAGCAGTGAGACAAGGGAGAGACAAAGAAAGGCCAGAGGGGCTCTTTGAATAATGTAACAGGGCAGAGGACCCATGCTCTGCCTTCCTAGGAACATATGAGAGAATCAAATAGATCAGGCTTTGCAGCAAATGTTAAACGAGAAGTCCGGATCTGCTTTCTGAATAACAGAGACAAAGAAAGGCTATGCTCTAAAGCCAGTATGTGATGGAATAAGAGGGACCAGACTCATCGTGAGAGGCTGGCCTTGCCCTCGCAGGGACGCTAGAGGGGCAGCCCACATAGCGGGCAGACCCTCTGGCCACCCCCTGGGTCCACATACACCCCACCTACTAGGCATCCCCCGGGTCCGACATATCCGGCCGCGGACCTGGGGAGAGCTTATAAGGGGGTGGGCTTGCGATCGCTCATCCTTCTTGTTTGATGTACCTCACCAGCCCCCCACCCCCCGGAGGACAGTCAAAGCAGCAACATCACACCCCTGGTCCCTCTACTCCCATAACAGGGCTTACTCAGAGGTACAAACAAGATTTCCTCTTTCTTTGTAACCGTCATCTTTCCATTCCAAGAAACACACACGTCTCCTTGCCCCACACAAAAAAAGTAGCAAAGTAGAAAAGGCTTCAACTCCTTTATTTGGCAGGAGTCCACTTACAGGTAATCTGCCTCTTAACAAGCTGGCGTCCTGGCTGTGGCCCACTCAAAGTAATTGTAATTTCCTCTCTCTTACCATGAGCTCAGTCAGATGAAAAATCCAGAAATGCAACATACAAAGACATGTTTTTTGCTGCTGCATCCTTTACTTTTCTTCTGTTTTCAGTTCTTCTTTTCTCTTGTTGTATACAGTGGTATTTGTAATTTATTACGTTCTGCTATTTAGATTCTAATTTTGTGAAAAGTCGAGTTCTTTGACTAAAACACAATAAATAAATAAATAAATAAATAAATAAATAAAGCAAAGTTCCCAAGATGTCCCCTGTCCCCCCCAGATTTTATGTGTCTCCTACGCCCCTGTTGTCTTGTCTCTTTCATAGGTTCTCTTCCGTGAATAACCTGATTGGTATTACATCACATGCTAACTTTTTAATGTCTGCAATTGAACTTTGACCTTCACAATGAGAAGAGCTTTGACAACCCAAGTTATCAGGCAACACAACGCAGTAAAAACAAAGGAAACATTGGAAACTCATGCATTTTTATTTTGGCATTAGCCATAAAAGTTGATATGCAAAAAATAATCAACACATAACAGCTGTATATACAGAATAAACATTAGGGCAAGTAAGATGAATGTGGGATGAAATCTAATACAATAATCTTATTTTATCCGAACTTGTAAAGCGCCGAGAACGCCCAAAGGCAACATGGCGCTGAAGCTAAAGAGGTAAGGCCAACCAACGACAGATGCTAAAAAAAGAAGGTTTTCAAAGTTCAGGGTCTTCGATGGTACGGAGAAGGAGAGGAAGAAGATTCCAAGCCTTAGCAGCCACCACCGAAAAGTCATGACCACCCACCCGTGCTAGTCTAGCCCTAGGGGGCTGAATTATCTTCAGAGATTGCGAACGAAGAGGCCTGACAGGTATGCAAATAATGGAATTGCAATAATACGTTCAGCGCAAAAGACAATTGATCGAAGAGAAAATTAGAGTGCATATATGTAGTGCCTGGTATAAGGCTTGCAAAGATATGAAATTACTATAGACAGTTGGATGGATATTGAGATAAAATACAAATACATTAAATTGCACAGCAAGGACCACATATATCTTATTGGTTCTTTTGCAGTTTTTCATGGCAACAAGTAAATTACGTGTCCCGGATTTTCCAGGACACGTAATTTACTAGTTGCCATGCACAACCTCCTCAGGTTTTCATACATAGGGCAGATCAACATAAATGAATTATTTTAACAACCAGGGCCTTATTCACAGAACATTGAGCAAAGTAACATTGTACTGCAAAAGTCCTCTTTGCACTGCGATAAATGAACCTAATTCACAAAAGAGCACTTAGGGCCTAATTCATGGAATGTTTAGTGCGGTGCAAAGTGACTTTGACCATTCCAACAAACCTAATTCACAGAGCGGTGTAATGTGTATTTTTGCGCAACAAATTCGCTTCGCACTGCAAAAGTACTCTTTTCACCTCTATACATTGATCTATTTTTAAAAAAGCACTACGTCCATGCTACTTACTGCTTTTTGTGTGAATAAGGCCCATTTAGCGCAGCTCAATGAGTAACTTTGCAATGCAAAGTCACTTTGCTACATGCTAAACGTTCTGTGAATTAGGCCCCAACAGTGGAAACTAAAAAAGAAAAAAATATAGCTTTTCGGTGAGTACAAAATTCTGGTTATTCAATTGAAGGCAAACCCACAATTGTAATATAGCAGGGGAAGATCCCCTAGCCATTTTACTTAGGAAATATACATACATAACACAGATAAAGTTCTCTTTGTGAGTTCTGAGCAGATACCTCTGGTAATTTCGTCACACTCTCTAGCGTCGCCTCTTGTAATTTCGTCACACTCTCTAGCGTCGCTGCATGCTTTAATGATGTGGTAATGGTAATGTTCTGCATTGGTTATGGCCCAGGTTATTCCACTTTTTAGATTCTATGGGCCTGATTTATGGAACCTTTAGCATGGTGCAAAGGCACTTTGCACTGGTGCAAAGCCATTTTGCACTGCCTATAAACACCCCGATTCATAGAGTGGTGCAAAGTGTATTTTTGCAGAGCAAAGTCACTTTGCACTGCAAAAGTTCTGTTCACACCATGCTAAATGGGCCTAACCCATGGTACAAAGAGAACTTTTGCAGTGCAAAGTGGATTTTTACAGCAAAATACACACAGAAAAACACAAAGGGGCTGATTCATGGATTTATGTGCGGCGAAAAACGGGCTTTTGCGCCTTTCTGCTCGCAAATCTCCATTTGTGAAACAGGGACTTGCTGGCAGAATGGCACACAAAGCCCGTTTTTCGGTGCACATAATTCCATGAATCAGCCCCAAAATGTCACTTTGCACTAAAAGTTCCATGAATTAAGCCCCATATGCATGGGTCAATATTTCCATCAGTACCATATAACTCACAATGAGCCCTAAAATAGTTAAAGGTTCTTCCTTTCCATCATAAAAAGGTGATGCACTCAAAATGTAGTTCCCACTTACATTATAACACAAACTGATATAGTTGACACTGGAGACTCTCCTACCCTGACACATTTGAAAAGAGTTGAAGTTGAAAGGTTTCAATTAAAACTATTCAAGGACATTTTAAACAGCCTCTGCAAGTGCCATTTAATTAGCTCTCAAACTTGCTTTAGTGAAATAAATGTAATGCATTGACCAGCTTCCCAAACGTCGAGTTGTATTGATGTGCGCTTTAAAAGTTGCAGCATTGATATTTTGGGGACATATCATACACATTCAACTTTAATATTTAGGAAGCATTGATTATTTCTTTTTTTATTTTAGGGGCACATGCTTTAAATTGCAAGTTCAAATTGCACAAGTATAAAACAAAGCATTTTCATAATTGTTTTTATTGATTACTAACTTATAAAAGTTCATATTTTAGCTTCTCGTGTAATAGCTGATAGATAACATTCATTAATTTATCAACATATGAAAAAGGGCAAATGAAATCTCCTTATTACACCAATGCCCAGCTTTAAAACAATCTTTAATTGCATATGCTAGTCTAAGCGTGTGAAATTATCCACTAGCCTTTATATATATATAAATGCAGATATAAATATAGAGCGATTGCAGTCCTTTGTTTGGGCTGCCGTGCATTTCCCTAAAGTGTAAAAGTGGATTCGTTTGCTGGACAGAAATGTGAAACACTTCCAGAAAAGCGATGTCTTGAGGGCATATAATAATAAATGATTCGGATTTCTCGGTGTAAGTGTGCAGACTATTTTGAGCAATGGATACACTGTATCATGATAACCAGAGGCAGTGCCCTGTGTTACAATTTCTAACATGCATCTTCCTGCGCTTCAGAGAATAATTGAATTAAAAAAATAATATTCGCTTAGCTGTGTCACTTCATCTTTTTAGCACATTTATATGAATGTTTAATTATCTTTTTGAACGGAAAACACAATTAAATAATTCAGTTTCTAGAAACTGGCATGCTGTGTCCTCAAGTGTATTTTTGGAATAATAATCAAAGCAAAAACGGTAATGATGGGATTTTGCCGGAAAAAAAGGTATTTCAAATTGCTTCGGCCCAATTGCAGTTTTCTAGACCTAGAGAGTGTTGGTTTTGTTGTGAACGTTTTTCCCTGTTTCGCTTTTGTTGTTGTGTCAGTGCACATAGTAAGTGTTCGCAACTAAGCATTATACACTTCCCAGAATACACTTCAGAAGCTGCGATGATTTCTGCAAAAATATGGAATCGTTCTGGAAAAGAAAATACTTCTTATTCTAGTTATATGGGATTAATAAAGTGGAACTTGCCTGAAACACAGTGGGGTGTCTTTAGAGGTTGGGTGTGGGGGCAGGAGAGGAGTTGGTAGGGGGAGCTTGGGATTGTGGGAGGTCAAGCTGGGGAGACGTAGAGTTGAGTGGAGTGATCAGCAAATGTCGAGGCGTTCTTTGAAGAGCAGGGATTTCAGTAACTCTCTGAAGTGGAGGATGGACAGGGCCAATTGAATCTTCATTGGTATCTCTTTCCTCAGACTAGATGAGTAGCAGGAAAAACACCTGTTTTATATATATATATATATATATATATATATATATATATATATATATATATATATATATATATATATATATATATATATATATATATGTTCTCCTCTTGCAGTTCTTTGTTTCCATTCTGGCGATGGATGTTATAGCCTCTCATTGTGCCTTAGTCTCTAGGTAGGATTGTTAGCCAGATAGAGAGGTGTTTGAATTGTAAGTGTATTATCCCTGATGCTGGCTGTCTTTTACATGATGTGGGGTTGATGTTGTCACTAGTGCAGCTTCTTGAGGATCACCTTGATGCGGGTGAATATTCTCCTTCCTATGATTACACATGCTGCAATGTGCTGGAAGCTCTTGCGTAGTGCCAAAGTGGTATCTTGAACTCCTGAGAGGAGGCCGTCGACACAGTCCAGGTGGATATGGTTAGGGCTTATTCACACAGCACAGCTGTTGAGGCAAATACAAAAGATTGCTCATTATGGTGGTTTAAGCATCATATATTAATAAACGAGCACTAAAGAGTGTAAGAAACAGCATAGATGCCAACTATTTATCATTTAGGTGGAAATGTGTGTCCAATGCACCAAATTAAGTCGTGCAACAGTTGACAATCGCAACGTCTCATGCTTAAATGCTTTTGTGTCAATCTGTGTGTACTACAGAAACATCAGCTAAACGTGATGGCTTCTTTAATATTGCATGCTGAGGGAGTAACATGGCATCAATGTATGGGCTCAACAAGATCGTATAGCTCAGAAACCTTTAATAGCCTGGAAATTGACCAATGAGGGAAGGTGCTGCCAGTAGGGGTCGCAACACTGCAATCCATCTGAGCACTCCATACAATATCGTGTTCCAAGTACCGCTGCACCTCACTCACCCTGGCTGCTCCAGAATGAAGTGGCTTGGAAACACAAACCTCTCTGCCCCGCCCACTACCACTACTGAAATGTCAGTCAATCATGACACACCCGACCTGTACCCATGATTCCGCCCCCACTGCTGCACTTATAGTTTGATGACCTGAACCTGACAGACATGGACTGCCTTGTCACCTTTCCCAGCTGCAGATTTACTTCTTTGCCGGGCTGCACCTGGCAGATTTAGGAAAACACAGTCAAGACCCCTTTCTCCCTCACCATGTCAGCATGTAGCAACAGGCTACCAGCCAGCCAACCAAATGCCTGTAACACCCCAAGCAGATTTCCACCCATTTTATGTTTTACTTCCAAAAATGCATTCAACAGTTTTATGGAGGCCGTTTCAGGAGTTATGGCGCCGTTGCACTCAGGCCTTTAACTCAGGCTTCAGTGCCCATAACCCTCGTTACAGCCCCCAGTCTATGTCTGTAAAGGTTAAGTAATTTTGGGCACCAGAGAGTCATGTGACATAAATGTCCTTCATGTTAGCCCTCAAACACATTTATATTCTGTTGCAATAACTTAATTGGTTAAACATATCATGTAAAGTGTGTGTTCCTATGAATCTATCAAACAAGCTTCTAATTTGATTGGTGTACATTGGTGCAATTGGTTAAAATGTAATGTTATTTACCCCAGGCAGGATCCTATGTTCAGTATCCAGCAAAACGTTTAATTTCTCAGATATGTGGTGACCACATTAAGGAGGTGGGACCGTCTTGTTCCCGACTGCCAACTTTTGTAAGCATCCCAGAGTTCAAGGGCAGACAAAATATTTCACAAATTACAGAAAGGAATTCATTAAATCATTATAACACAATTAATAACGGGTAACAGTATCGATGTGTTGGACCGGTGTTCACACCTATATTGCTCCTGGATGTATTGCTTCCAAGACAAACACATTGCCCCTCAGCTATCCTCTCGGCATAAAGACATTAGTGCTTCTTTCCTATAATAAAAATGTTTAAAGCTTTTTTTT
This sequence comes from Ambystoma mexicanum, assembly GCF_040938575.1. Taxonomy (NCBI): domain Eukaryota; kingdom Metazoa; phylum Chordata; class Amphibia; order Caudata; family Ambystomatidae; genus Ambystoma; species Ambystoma mexicanum. Next base: position 823,242,957 of record NC_090932.1, read on the forward strand.
ATCTTCATTATACTTGCATAGATGCATGAATATGCCCTAGAAAAGTGCTTCAGCTTTGCAAAAAGTTATGATTTTTTTTTTTTTGACTGGGGGAAATGTGCACTATGCATCCAACCCAATGGAATGGGACCACTGGCCAATCCTTTTCAATAATGTCACCCAGCCCTCAGGAGGAGATGGAACACAGAAACTCGAAAGGTTAACGATTGCTAATTGTTGTCTTTGTAGATTGAATGTCTTCTGCTTTACAAACATGCAGAAGTGGTTACAGTTGCTTCTCTGTTTTTCACAAACAAATTTACCATATATATATATGTAGTTAATTATCAAAGGAAAGAAAAACTTTAGTTGCAGGGACCTTAAGGTGTGAAATTAATGCAACAAACTGTCATCCGCCGCTGCCGCGATTGGCGGATTCTTCCGCATTACAGGTGGCGGCAGAGGGGCGGTGTGTTTTAGTCCTCTTTCTTTGGTCATCATTCTCGGCCATTCCTGTGGGCGGTGCCTGCCCTGAGTTTAAAACTTCCTTTTCCCGGCAGACTCCGCGTTCCAACCTGCTTCGGAAGTCTCCCTTCCCGGTTTATGCGCTCTCGAGGCTTGGCACTCCTTGCTTTGCTGCGGCCTTTCCTCGCTCCACTGTCCTCCACTTCGCTCTTCCCGCAAAGTGCTTTTTCTGACGCTTTCCTTGGGCGTTTTTCAGTGTTTCTCGTTAGGTCTGATTCTTTATTTTCTCCGGACCTACCTTTCTCCTTCTTACCTGTTTCTGTCTCCCTTCTCTCCGACCTCCTGGCTGGACTCCCCGGATTCCTTTCTGCCCTCTTTTCCTTTCCTTATCAGATTCGGCTCTCTCTTTCGGAGCTACTGGGCGGACTCACCCATCCCCGGCTTACCTTCCGGAGGTCTCTTCTGCCAGAGTGGTTTCCCTCATTGCCTCCTTCAAAGGCGCTGCCCGATCTTCACGCCATTCTGCTTGTTCGCTTCCTGCTCAGCCTTCACCGACACCTACGGAGAGGAAAAAGAAGAGAACTCAAGTGCTACAAAGGGTTTTTTCTTCACAATTGGGTTTTTCCCTTCCTCCGGCTTGATTCCGGAAAAGGGGCCACGGAACTGCTGTTTCCTAGCAGTAACTGTGGCTTCCTTCCGTGACAAGCACATTCATCCAAGAAGGGAGTAGGATTACCTGGCCAGGCGGAACCTACAGTCTACGAACAGCAATTCCAGCAGGTCAGGTGAGGACAGTGCAGAAGGAGGGAAGGAGGAGGGAACAAAGGGAACTAAGGGAATTAAACAATCACACAAACCCCCTGAAATTCAGCCAAAGCCACCTGAAGTTTGCGTTCCCTTTTGCGCACCATAAGACCACATGATCACATCACTGATGACATAATCTAGGAAATACGCACAAGTCAAGGTATTAAAAAATTGGATACTATTTAAAGATGACTTTTACTTTGTACAGTATGTGTTTTTTATTTCACTTACAAAAGACACACAGAAAGAAACAAACATTTATGTACATGTTTTCAAGCAAATGTTGAATTTTAAAACTTAATTTCCTTTCTTTTTCTTTTCTATACATGTATACATTTACAGTAATAATCACTATCTTTAAAATATATCCTAATACTTAGTAGTTCCTTGTTTTAAAGCACTTCTCATGTCTCTTACAATAGAACAATAGTGTATTTACATATGTTTATTTTAAAACAAACTAAATAATTACATTTCAACATGTGTCGCTTTCTATTTATTTCTACTATTTTTTTTGTAAATGTATATACAGATTATATTTTAGTGAACATGTCTTAAATATAGTTGGCACAAACAGGATCATTCTAAGCAGTGTACTGTTTATAATTCGGATATCTTTTACCAAATCACTACAAAGGAAAGCTTCACAAGTGGTGATATGATGCATGTGTAGCTGTTTACTGTTTTAAAAAATGTACACATTGCTATGCACTATTCTAAAATGCTATCACATATTTAGAAATGTAAGCGTAGTCTAAATATGGGCAAATAACTAGACTGATCTTATGTCTGATGCCATTAGTTAAATGAATGTCATATATGATATGATGCTATTAGCGATGTCACCAATGTAGTCATCAGTCATAAGTGATGTCAAACATTGTCATAAACAATGTGATTAGTGATGTCACCGTTGATTATAATTATAAATGTTCTTTTATAATGCGCTTAATATCAGGCTTGGTTTCTAAGCACAGGATTGAGATTTGAACCTGTGTTGCGCTGCATTGTCTTGTCATCAGTGAGGTCATCATTGAGGTCATCTGCTGCGCAACAGGGGGTGCGAAGTTAAGGTGGCTTTAGCTAACTTCAGGGGTTTTGTAGCATTCAGTTCTCACCTTAGAGTCCCTGCAACTTAAGATTTTTCCTTGAATTTCAAAGGTTGTTTTACAATGTATTGCCCAGCTAACGTCCCTGAAACTTAAGTATTTTCCTTGATTTTCAAGGGTTTTGTTATTCCATAGATGTGTTCTGCACATGGCCAGTGGCCATGGTCTATGGCCATGCCCACTCTATATTTTAAAACACTTGCAACTCATCGCTCAAAGATGTTCATCAATCAAAAACTGATTTTGACCTGTTTTGACAGTGGTTTGGTATGTATAAAAGATTGCAGGCTTTGAGAACTCGCAATGTTTTTAGGCAATGCGAGAGATATTTGCAACGTATCACAAACTTCAGTTAAGCAGCATGCAGCAAGCCCCTTTTTTATAGCCAGTCTCCTGGTGAATGTTGAGATGCATTGCACAACCCCCAATTTACAGCATTTAAGCAGCATGGAAAAGTGAAAAAAATGACTGGCTGCATGAATAATAGCTACTTTTGCCCCCATGGCGAAAATCAAAAGGTGGCACCCATGATTATACGGAGAGTAAGTGAGCATATATCTTAAAGTTAAATATACATATGTAGTTCAATTGACCTTCCCCTTAGAAGAAAGTGTGCAAGACAAATAGCTTGGAATTTTGGAATTTTTTAAAAGGGTAATAAACACCATAAAATAACCTGAGAAAGGACATGTTCCAATAAATATGCTGCAAAGTATAAAAGCAGGTAACCTTTGAAACCTAGCAATCTGTCATGAAATATTCCCTAGCAAACAAAATCCCAAAACAAAACATGTGCTTGTGGTCTTGTGGGTAAGCGTCTACACTGGGAACATGACAACTGAGTAGAAGCCTGGTAGCTGAATACTTTAGCAAGCTTACCAACCTCAAAAAACCCCATGGGGATGCGTCAGGCCTCTAAAGAAAGTTACGCTGTCCACCGACATGTGTCCAATATTTGTGCCCTGAAAACCAGTCACAATCATTGGCAAATAATGGAACCAGTATCCAGGATTGCAAACTCAATTGCCACATCATGGGCAAATTCTCATGACTTACTTGCCCTCTCATAATTTCCCCTCCTGACCACCATGGCTAGCTTTCAACAATACTCTGATTTATAAAAATAATTTGAAAAACACACATTCCATAGGGTCACTCAAATACATAAATACTTATAGAAATATGTTAGGCAAAAAAGTGTACGATTGTGGCAATATTCCCCCATCCTGACCGAAAAATACAGATACCAAAATGCAATTCAGCAAAAGACAATACTTTCAAAGAAAAACACAGCATCCGGGTCTGTGGACTGTCTCCCAACCCTGCAGTAACTGGGACTGACCCTGCTTAGCTTTAAATGAAGGCCATTTTCCTCTAAGTGGTCTTGAAACTTGTGCGTGTTTGTAGGGCAACATGGCCTGGCAGAGCAGGCTGCTACCTTCCTTTGAAGCGAAACAAGGCCTGTCCTGTTTACTGCATGGATAGGAGTCCTGGATGCCCATTGTGTCACTGGCCATGGGCAGTCATTTTTCACCCATGACGTCACTGTAGCTGTAAACATTTCTATTTTTACTTTTTTTTAAAACATATTTTCTATAGCCGTGGGTACAGAACTACAGATCCCTCGGCTATCTGTAGTCATTCTATGTCTAACTGTAAATATTAGAAAAACTTCAGTAAAAAAAAAATCTTTCTTGCCCCCCTCATCTGTGCCAGCACCCCACACTCCCAAGATGGCCTCCTTACCTCCGCTGCCCTCTCCCCTTTCCCCCTTTCCCCCACAACACACACAGTTTCTGGGACACAGTTTGCTTCATGATGTCGGCTATTTGCAGATATAGCCGAGGTTATTGAAAAGCCTGGTGTTGCAAACTCCCTCGACCCCCTCCATTCCCAAATTTCAGTTGGTGTCCTCTAGCCACCCCCAACATATACTCACCTTAATAATAGGGGGGTGACCATATTACATGGCCACGGTAGTGGCCATGTAGTTATGGTCAAGTTGGTGTTTCCATAGGAAGAGAACTTATTGGGCGGCTTATAACTTCGCTCCCCCTGGACGAACCCTCACCAAACTTTGCAAAAAAAGTATATGGCCCACTCTAAATTTTTTGCAAAGTTTGGTGAGGATTCGTCCAGGGGAGGCAAACTTATAGGGGGGTCCCAAAACTTTTTTTTTCCCATAGACTGAATGGGAAAAATGTTTTGCTCGCACCTACAGCCCAAACCGCTGGATGGACTTTCACCAAATTTGGACAAGGAGCAGCGGCTTGGTCCCAAAAGCATGCTTTTGGTGAAAATCCGTCCAGTAGTCTTTTTTAAAATGACGAAAAAGTAGGTCAAAACAAATTATTGATATCTGTGTTTGGTCCACGGACACACTTCCCTGTTCGCTCCTCGGACAGTGTCCTGATTGGCCGAGCGGCTTATGTCATGTCCGCGGACATGCAGCTTGTTCGCTGATTGGACGGTGTGAAGCGTGAATTGTGTCAGATTTTCGGTAGCGCCCACCATCTTGGATTCGCAGATGTCCGCGGACAGTGCAGTGAAAGTTTGTTCAAAATGTGTATTTAGTAGAGTGTGTTGGTGTGTAGGAGTGTTTGGGGAGGATGGGAGGGTATGAGATAGGTTAAATGTTGTGTTTTTTTATGTGGTAGACGTTCTTTTTGTGTTCGATTTGTATGCGGACATCACGGGTGTTCTGAAATGTTCTAAATAAACTGAATGGGGGGTGTTCTGAGGACTCAATATGTGTCCGTTTTGTTCGCAAACAAGCTGAAACGGTTCTAAGAACACTCGCGGTGTCCTGAAATGTTCGCAAATAAACAAAATGGAGGTGTTCTGAGGACGCTGTCCGTATTGTTCTGTGGCAAGCTGAATGTGTTCTAAGAACACTCGCGGTGTCCTGAAATGTTCGCAAATATACAAAATGGGGGTGTTCTGAGGACGCTGTCCGTATTGTTCGTTGTCAAGTTGAAAGTGTTCTAAGAACTCTCGCGTGTCCTGAAATGTTTGTAGGGGGTGTCCTGAAGACGCTGTCCGTATTGTTCTTTGTCAAGTTGATTGTGTTCTAAGAACACTCGCAGTGTCCTAAAATGTTCGTAGGGGGGTGTCCTTAAGAAGCTGTCCGTATTGTTCGTTGTCAAGTTGAAAATGTTCTAAGAACTCTTGCAGTGTCCTGAAATGTTCGTAGGGGGTGTCCTGAAGACGCTGTTCGTATTATTCGCTAGCAAGTTGAATGTGTTCTCACAACACTCGCTGTGTCCTGAAATGTGCACAAACAAACAAAATGGGGTTCTTCTGAGGACGCTGTCCGTATTGTTCTTTGTCAAGTTGAATGTGTTCTAAGAACACTCGCGGTGTCCTGAAATGTTCGCAAATAAACAAAATGGAGGTGTTCTGAGGACGCTGTCCGTATTGTTCTGTGGCAAGTTGAATGTGTTCTAAGAACACTTGTGGTGTCCTGAAATGTTCACAAATAAACAAAATGGGGGTGTTCTGAGGACGCTGTCCGTATTGTTCTGTGGCAAGCTGAATGTGTTCTAAGAACACTCGCGGTGTCCTGAAATGTTCGCAAATAGACAAAATGGGGGTGTTCTGAGGACGCTGTCCGTATTGTTTGTTGTCAAGTTGAAAGTGTTCTAAGAACTCTTGCGTTGTCCTGAAATGTTCGTAGGGGGTGTCCTGATGATGCTGTCCGTATTGTTCAATGGCAAGTTGAATGTGTTCTAAGAACACTTGTGGTGGCCTGAAAAGTTCGCAAATAAACAAAATGGGGGTGTTCTGAGGACGCTGTCCGTATTGTTTGTTGTCAAGTTGAAAGTGTTCTAAGAACTCCTGCGTTGTCCTGAAATGTTCGTAGGAGGTGTCCTGAAGACGCTGTCCGTATTGTGCTTTGTCAAGTTGATTGTGTTCTAAGAACACTTGTGGTGTCCTAAAATGTTCGTAGGGCGTGTCCTGAAGACGCTGTCTGTATTGTTCATTGTCAAGTTGAAAATGTTCTAAGAACTCTAGCGGTGTCCTGAAATGTTAGTAGGTGGTGTCCTGAAGACGCTGTTCGTATTGTTCGCTGGCAAGTTGATTGTGTTCTCAGAACACTTGCGTGTCCTGAAATGTTCACAAACAAACAAAATGGGGGTGTTCTGAGGGCGCTGTCCGTATTGTTCGTTGTCAAGTTGAAAGTGTTCTAAGAACACACAAGGGGCCTCATTACGACCCAGGCGTTAAGGGTAAACGCCGTCGTTAACCCTTAACGCCTATTCTGATTTTAACGGCTGCTCTTAGCAGCCGTTAAAATCCATGGCGCTAACCTGCCATGATGCTAATTACGCCACCGTAATTTACGGTGGCGTAATTAGCGCCTTCCCCACTCCCATTATGCCCGATGGGGCAAAAATGGGAATGGGGAAGGGAAATGGGAAATGGGGATTTACCGCCCCACTCACCTTGGAATGGGGTGGTAAATCCACCATCCACCATGGTGTAAACATAGTTTACACCATGGTGGTAAAGTTGGCGCAATTAGCGCCTGGGTCGTAATGACCCCCAAGGTGTCCGTATTGTTCTTTGTCAAGTTGAATGTGTTCTAAGAACACTCGCGGTGTCCTAAAATGTTTGTAAATAAACAAAATGGGGGTGTTCTGAGGACGCTGTCCATATTGTCCTTTGTCAAGTTGAATGTGTTCTAAGAACACTCGTGGTGTCCTGAAATGTTTGCAAATAAACAAAATGGGGGTGTTCTGAGGACGCTGTCCATATTGTTCGTTGTCAAGTTGAATGTTTTCTAAGAACACACAAGGGGCCTCATTACGACCCAGGTGTTAAGGGTTAACACCGTCGTTAACCCTTAACGCCTATTCTGATTTTAACGGCTGCTCTTAGCAGCCGTTAAAATCCATGGCGCTAACCTGCCATGATGCTAATTACGCCACCGTAATTTACGGTGGCGTAATTAGCGCCTTCCCCACTCCCATTATGCCCTATGGGGCAAAAATGGGAATGGGGAAGGGAAAATGGGAAATGGGGATTTACCGCCCCACTCACCTTGGAATGGGGCGGTAAATCCACCATCCACGTGGTAAAGTTGGCGCAATTAGCGCCTGGGTCGTAATGTTCTTTGTCAAGTTGTCCGTATTGTTCTTTGTCAAGTTGAATGTGTTCTAAGAACACTCGCGGTGTCCTAAAATGTTCGTAAATAAACAAAATGGGGGTGTTCTGAGGACGCTGTCCATATTGTTCTTTGTCAAGTTGAATGTGTTCTAAGAACACTCGTGGTGTCCTGAAATGTTCGCAAATAAACAAAATGGGGGTGTTCTGAGGACGCTGTCCGTATTGTTCGTTGTCAAGTTGAATGTGTTCTAAGAACTCTCGTGGTGTCCTGAAATGTTCTTAGGGGGTGTCCTGAAGAGGCTGTCCGTATTGTTCGATGGCAAGTTGAATGTGTTCTAAGAACACTCGCGGTGTCCTGAAATGTTCGCAAATAAACCAAATGGGGGTGTTCTGAGGACGGTGTCCGTATTGTTCGTTGTCAAGTTGAAAGTGTTCTAAGAATTCTCGCGGTGTCCTGAAATGTTCGTACGGGGTGTCCTGAAGATGCTGTCCGTATTGTTCGCTGGCAAGTTGAAAGTGTTCTAAGAACACTGGTAATGTCCGCGTACATTAAAAGTTTCCATAGGCCATAGTTGAAATGTTTGACTCTATGGGTGTGATATGCTGCGGTAGTTGTGGCCAGGGCATAGAGTCTTGGGTGCATGACAATTTGAATGTATGATCAACATTTTTTTTTTTGGACCCTCATATTTAGTAGATTACAAACCAGAGTGCTGTGCAATTTTCTCAGTTTCTGTGTTCGTTGCTAAAATCATTGGGTCTGTGGGAGAAAAAAAAATCCATGTTGAATTAAAAAAAAAAAACTTCAGTGTATTTGTTTGTTTGTTTTCAATGTTCACTTGTTGCTTCTGGCTAATGCTTTATACATTGGGTTGTTGCATTTTCTTGGAGCACTAACATATTATTTATTTGTTTGGATATTATGAAATTTTGGAACAGTTAGATACCAGTAGACGTATTTTAACTGTCTATTTATTGATATATTTTAATGGTATTGATTTATCTGTTTGGATATTGTTACATTTTTGGACAGTTAGATACCAATTGGCGTATTCTAACTGTCTATGTTTTGATATATTTTAGTGGTATTGATTTATCTGTTTCGATATTGTTACATTTTGGGACAGTTAGATACCAATTGGCGTATTCTAACTGTCTATTTTTTGCTCTAATTTAGTGGTATTTATTTATCTTATTAGTTATTGTACAATCTTTGGGCAGTTAGATAGCTTTTGGAATATTCTAACAGTTTATATTTTTTTACTACAAGTTTACTTAAGGTTTAAGTACAGTTTAGTTATCAAATTTTGGTTTTAAGAACATTAAATAAGTGTTTGTAAGATTTGCTGGTAATCTCTGCTTTAAAGTAATGGTACTATCATTAGATTCAAACCATCTACATTTCTTTTTTATATATGCAGTGTAGTGCCCTGAATTGGTTGTGGCTCCTGCGTGGTAGATTATACCTATTGTTGTGAAGGTTTTCTTACCAAGTGATATTTGACCATGTGTGAATCCAGTCAGCTTGCAGTTGTTTTTGGTACCATCTGCATTGTAACGTAGAAGCATTAGCATTATGTATTTACTATGTGTTTGTATTACTAACGTGAAGCGATTATCTGAATTGCAGGTAGAACATAATCTACCATGGTTTGCATTTTGTACAAGTTGCTGAAATGGAATGGATTCACAATTAGGTATTGATATATATATGAAGCGTTCATTGGGGATTTCTTCTTGTGTCACATTGTTGCAGAGAGTGCATGTATGTTTCCACATGTATGAAATCTGGAAGATTTCATTTATAGGTATGTTTTTGTTTTCCAGTACTTGTAGTAAGTACATTAGAAATTCTTGTGGATCTTCCTGTGAGTTTATAGTGAATTTCACCATTCCAGCACAGTAGTCCAATTGTTCTCTTATTCCATAAACACTATACGTGTTGTCAGGATTGTTTGCTGCATTTCTGTGAAGTACTAACATTTGCATACACAATGGGTCTGTACTGTCTAAGTAAATGTTGTCAACAATTGGTGTTAATTGAAATAGAATATTCATTGCTACATTTGCATAGCAACTTACACCAACTATATTTGAGAGTTTAAATGGACCAGGTAGTTCTGTATCTGACAGCTTTTTTTGGAGTTTGTCTTCCTTCTTTGAAGAAGTACCTGGTTTATTTTCCCTAATTGATTCTTTTTTGCTTGTGGTACTTGATGAAGTATTACTTTCTTTTACTCTCTTTGGAGGATTTGCAGTGACATCCTGTTGCATTTCTGTTTGATTTATTTTTCTTTTATAACGTTTTACTTTTTGTGGAACAGAATATGTTTTTAGATGGGGGCGTATAGTGAGCGAAGTCTATTTTATTCTAAAATGCAAGGAATATCAGCGTTTATTTTACTTGCATCAAAGTTGATTAGAAATAGACCGTCAAGTGTACGTAAGCGTGATAGTGCTACGTAGCTCATGCCTTCTTTAAAGACTGTGTTACCAATATCTATCATTGCTTTGTCTAGGGTAAGACCTTGTGATTTATGAATCGTGACTGCGTATGCAAGAGTTAGAGAAAATTGTTCTCTGTGTACATACATGTCTTTGAAGAGAAGGAATCGAGCTGTTGAGCGTCCTATTCTTTTTACTTCTGAAAGTTTGTCAAAGAGTATATTGACAAACTGAATTTTGTTGTCACATGGGTATGTTTGAAAGCCAACAACTGTACCCAGTGCTCCATTAACTAGTCCTTGGTCCACGTCAAGGTTACGTTTAAGCATTACTCTGCAATTTAAGGATCATTTTAATATCTTTTCTAAGCCTGCTGTGTTTGAGATTGATTTTTCTAAACTATTTAGTCTTGTTGTGGCTTGGTCACACATGGGTAGTGTCATACCATGTACATCTAGTTTTTCTGTGGCGCTAATTTCCATGATTGGTTGCATTTCTTTACTTAGCATGATTTCATTGAATTTGAAACAGCTTGCAAGAGTTGGCATTAAGGCCCTACAATTGACATTTTTGTGGGCTAATTGTTCCATAACATCTGTAGCACATGCATTCTCGCCATAAAGTGCATTAATGTGCTGGGTTTTCAATATTGCTTCTGCTTCTTTAGAAAGTATACCAACTCTGATACTTTTTAAGATTTTGGCATAAGTGAGATTTGCAGATTGCCGCATGTTTTCTGTTAATTCTCTGTATTGAAAATGTTGCCAAAGGTTGACATTTCCAATGCTGCCAACAGTTTTACGGCAGAGTTTGTGTCCTAATGTTTTCAAAATAGGCTCCCCTTTTACTGGTGTCAATTGAAGAAGATCTCCAAAAACAATAATGTGTTTTCCTGCAAAGAGCTCTTCATAGTTTGTTTTGAGTACTTCTTGTAATCTGAGGTGAATCAAAGCCAACATTAGGTTGGAGACCATGCTCTCTTCATCTATTAGTAGCATTTTCATTTGTTTCAATACTCTGCGTAGTTCCATTGCAGCTTCTGCAGAAAGTTTGTAATAGTCTAATTTGTTCTGTTGTTCTACTGGCAATAGTAGTAATCGGTGTAAAGTGACACAACCTATGTTGTAGGCAGCTAAACCTGTGGGGGCAGTGACAACAGCTGACAGTTTGTTGTTTGTCAATTGTTGAAGGAACTTACTGATGATTTTGATTAGTAATGTTTTGCCAGAACCGGCTTCACCACTGACGTACAGTAGTGTAGGTTTATATATATAGCAGGAACATTCTTTATTTTCATGTTGTACACCATGTGCAATTTGTTTTGTTACTTCTTGAAAAATGCTACGTTGTTCATTGTTTGGTTTTGATTGTAGTATAGTTAAGTCTTCTTTATTTTCATACTGACACATGGTGTCTTCTACTTCTATCATAGCTAATTCTGCCTCATTTATTATTAGTGGTTCTCCCAGTGGTTCTTGGCTTCCTGTTACAGAAGGTTGACTACTGTCAGGAGTGTGCTTATCTAGTTGGGCCTGGAGTTCTTCTTCGTGTTGCTGTTCATTGTGCAACATTGTTTTGTATTGTGTAAAGGTTACATCAGTTATAGTGCTTTCATTTGCTTTGAAAGCATCTTCATACGAGTCATAGTTATCTGTATTTCTTCTTCTTTTCTCCATGGTTTAAAGAGTTGTAGCAGGGACATGTAATATACTTCTTTATGTTGAGGAGTCTTTAATGACAATTTGATATGATTAATTCAATTTGGTTTAGTGAGTTTAACTAAGCTGCCTTCACAGTTTGTCACTCTGTATTTACCTTTTTTTTAATCAGGTTTTATATTATTTTTGTATGTGTAGTTTTGGGCTATGTGGTATAGACACATGGTTTCCAAAGTATTACTTCTGTTTGGGTGGTATGTGTCCAATACATTGTTTTTTAAAATGTCTTGGCTGTTGGGATCATGTTTGGCTATTCTTTCTATATCTTCGTATGATTTTAGAACTCTTTTTCTAGATTTAGCTGGACCAAGACTTAGCCATACTATATTTTCAGATTTACCATACAATTCAGTACCAGTTAAACGATCAGCTGCTTCATATGATCCACATTCTCTATGGGAGAGCATTTTTATGCCCAAGCTGTATAATTTCTGAGACACTGTTTTATCTGATGACAGGTCATTCCAGAGGTCTTGGAGCTCTGTCGTTTCTGCTTTGGTTAAGTATGCTGTGACATATTGTGCAACTGCAGTAGAATTGTCTGCAATGTACTGCACATCTATGTTTGCATTCATAAGTGGGCAATGATTGCATTATAATCATTGATATATTTTTCTTCTTCTTTTCTTTTCATGTAATATGCATTTTTAGGTGACTTACCTTTAGCACTTTGTCTAACTGAAGACATGAGGTTGTTCACTTGACCTGTATTTGTAACTGGTCTAGGGAAACCAAATCGGCATTTGGTGTAGTATTTCCCTTTGTTTTTGTATTTGTGACGGCAATATTTTCCAAATTTGTGTCTTTGAAATTGTAACATTTGTACATGAAGATCACTATTTGTGGCTTCTGATGGAATTTCACAAGTGACATATTTTTCAATAAACTGTAAAACAGTGGCATCACTATCTTGACCAAATTTAGGAGCATCTTTAATCCATAAAAGCATGTGGATATGTGGTGCTCTTCTGGCTTGGTATTCTTTTCTCCAAAAGAAGTGTTGCACTTCTCCAAGGGGAGGAATAGTTTTATTACAAATAAAATGTAGCATAGCAATGAAGCGATGGTGAAAATATCTTGAAACATTAACAGGATCCTGTGAACAAAGTTCTCCAGGTGTTAGTATATCTATGTTTGTTTTGTTTTTGTTTGATATGCGTAGGAAATCATGTATATCTTCCCATGCATATTCTGCACAACTTAATGTGACAAACCTAGTGGGTGGGCCAATGTTTCTGATCATACAACGTACATCTCCACGACATCGAAACCAGTACTCTTTAGTAGCACGCATATTTGCTAATAGATTTGTAATATTTGATTGTAAAACCTCATCCTTTTGTTGCACTTTTTGTAATAATTGTGTAGCTGTCATATTTTGAAAGTGTGATCCTGATTTTAATATGTGTGCAACTCCGTAACATAAAGTTGCTAGTTCACTTTCAAAGAGTAGGTGGAATATGTATTCCACATTTTGTCTAAATCTGGGATCTTCAGAATACATCCGTAATGAGCGGTATTCTGATGCTGATATTTGAATAGGTCTATCATCATACCTTCCTCCTTTGCCAGTAGGAAAGAGTAGAGGAAAAACATGTGCTTCTATACTTTTTTCCCATATGCTGATTGGTGATCCTTTTGTTTGACACATTTGGTAAGTTTCCAGTGCATCTTCTATGGTCTCATTAGAGTGCAAAGGATGAATTGTATAATGGTCTAAAGTATTTGATATTGTAGCAGGATCTAGGAGCTCAAATTGACCAGTTTCTTGTGTTTCTTGAATTATTTCAGCTGTATCCTTCAAGTTTTCTTCAATATTAATTTCTTTGTAATATTCATTATTCTCTTTAAGATATTGCAAGGCTTGTCTAACTTTATTTAAATCTACCAGCTGTTGCCATATTTTTTTGTCTTGTGTAGGTACTCCATTTACTAAGATAATTAAAGATTGCTGCATTGGACGTTGTACTCTTAGAGTAGGCACATTTTCTTTTAGATCTAATTGCAAATAAACTACTTTTCCACAAATGCCTTTTACCAATTCAGAGGGAGGTAATTTTGCTGTTTTTGGTTGAAGGCGTATTATTGCTTGAAATGGGTGCACTGTTTGAATTATGATGCTCTCATATGAATTAAGTTGTTGTGGGGGTTTTGGTAGTGGGTAAAATTCAAAATTATTTGTGATAGCACGTGAAGGAGTTTGGTTGTTGTCAAGTTTTGTAGTGCAGTAACTGCAAAGTATTAAGGGGTCAATTATTTGGTATTTGTTTTCTGCTACAAGGTAGAAAGCTAATTCAAACCATTTAGAATCTTCATTGTCTACTATTTTGTATGATAGGTCTACAGTTTTTGTGTTACTTTTATAAAAAGTTCTGTGGCAACATACAAACACATGGTTTGGTACTTCAGCTGATGTACTTTTAAATGTTATTATTTGTTTTTTGTATGTGTTTAGTAAAAGGTTGCCATGTGTAGAATTGTTGTTAATTTGGTTTAAAGCTATTTCATTCTGTAAGTGGCTTTCACTTTCAAAATATTTTTTCTGGATATAGTCAATTTCTTCAAGTAGGTCTTTTGCTGTACCATGTAGAGTAATGTTATTTAAATTTGCTAGTGCTAAAGCAGCACTTTTGGCATAGTACAGTTTATAGACTAGATTTCTTATAGTTGAATGATGTGTTGATATCCTTTTGATATCATGGAAGGTGGTTTTACAAGTAGGTCCTGTAATGCAGGCCAATGAATGTCCTTGTAGTCCTGTGTACTTGTGCACTGGACAGGTATCCATATTTTTCAGTAGTTTAATTTTGATTTTGTCCTTGCTTTTTACATATTGATTGAGCGATTGGCGTAAAGACTTGAAAAATTGTTTGGGAATGTCACACATTGACGTGCATGGCCATTTGTACACTAGATGTTCTGATTCAGTTGAATGGAGGGGAATTCTAAGTTTTCAGGGCATATTTTTGTAAGGAGTACTTCTTGTTCCATTATGGTATTATTCACTTTTTCATAACCTCGACCACTGCTATGTATGGTAATTGTATTTGGTTGCTTTTGTTTGTACGCTTCTTCATTAAAGTATGGTTCTGTGCTCGTAGTGTGATTCCATTCACCTCCGCAAATACTTAAGAAGTTCTTTCTGTTAACATTTAGTTTATTGAGAAGTCTTTTTTGTAATTTAGTTATTAGTTTTGTTAGTGGTTTCATTTTGTTTAACACTAAATTAAATAACTTTCTTTTTAGAAGAATTGCACTGTCTATCAACGCTTCTAAGATTAATTTCCTACGATAGGTTTTAAGGGTTGAACCTGGTTTCTCTCCTGTTTTTATAAGATTCTGAAGGACTCTGTGATGGAACATTTTGGCTAAAATACTTTTCTTTGTATACTTACTTTGAACTTTATCAAGATTTATAGAAGCAGTTTTATCTGTAGTGATAGCTGATTTTTTGTTAATTGTTTTCTGGTTTGTTTTACATTTTGATAGAGGAGGCAAAGTTTTTCCATTTGAAACTTCTTTTGTTTCACTAAATGACTCTATTAGCTGTTTTGTTTCAACTTCTTTTACAAATTCCGCTAGATATGGATGCTTATGTTGGACACTTTTATTTTCATTTGCTCTACTTCTGCGTTGCTTTCTGCGGACGTGACATTTGGTAGGCATTCTTTAGGGCCTGTTGAAAAAAATAAAGAAGGTATGGGTTGGGGTGTTCTGCAATGTATGTGTGCTGTGTGCATGAGTGTTTGAGTAAGATGATAAAGATGTATGTAATGGTGTGTGATTGTGCATTGGGAAGTACAACTATTAGGGATGGGTATTCTTGAATTTATATGCTACTAAACTGGGGTTCAGATGACAGAAAAAGTAAGCTAGTGGTGTGGAGAAGTACAAATAGTAAATCTAATGTATACAATTAAAACATTTGTTTGTTCTATGATATCCAAATTGTAGCGGTTGAGTTGGGTAATTTGTGTGTCCAAAAGTAGGAATTTGTGCGCCATTCTGGCTGTAAATCGCTATTTAAGACATGGGGATTTTTTAACAGAATGGTGCACAATCTCTATTTTTAGGCACAGAAATAGCATGAATTAACTTTAGAGTATGTTTCAGTAATAATAAAAATATTATTGTGATATTCTACTTCCTTTTTTTTAAAATGAACAGGTTAATTCTTAGTTCTTCAAATTCGGTTGCTTCTTTTCAGGAGAATGGTCTTCACTGCAATTGTAAAAGAAACAAATTAGTAATTTTGTTTGTATATAGCACTGTTTTTAATTTAGACATTGATTTTTTAAATTGAAATCCTCAGCACCTTCCTCAAAACCATTAAAACTATCTTATTTACATAAGATATGTCGCACAAGTTCAATACACATGATACGTTGTTAATGAACAAATTGTATTATAATGACTAACTTTAGCAAACAAAATATCTTTACTATGTTTGTGAAATTCATAATGTACCACTGAATACCACTATTTCTGTAACTAAGGTCTTCCAGGTAATAGTGTCTCAATGTCATGCTTAAATTAAAGTAATTGAATAAATAAAGAAATAAAACAAAAATATTAAGTCAGTTTGAAAATGTGTTCATGTATTGTACAGAAAATATGCATACCTGTAGTTTGTGTTCATACATTTGGATATGCATGGAGCTGCAAGTAGAAATCTTGGAGACTTGTACAGTATTTCTTGTAGATGGTGCTTGCCAATGATATGACACTTGTACTCAGAGAGATTCACAGTACATTTTCAGTGCTGATCTATGATGATGCAGTTTGATGTAGAGGTCTTGAATGTGATTGGTGGATGGTCATGTGACTTCTTAGCTACATCCAATGAGGGAATGGCACAGAAAGTGAAGTGGAAATGGCAGAAGGGCTGTTCATGTTACGATATGTCCGCGGACATGGCAGTAGTTCGCAGACATCGGGTGTTACATCCAGGGATTTTTGGGATCAGAAGTCATGCACATGAGAATGAGCACTGAAAGTGATTGGTAAGGAAAGTTTAGTGGGTGTGTTGTGCCAGGAGAGAGTTTCTCAGATACTATTTTTGCTGAGAGAACAACAGATAGCTATGGCTGTGTGTTTTCGAAAACAGATTGTTTGGATTTTGGGAGATTCATGGATACATTGGTTGAAGGTGCATGCAGAAAGCTGTGGAGTAGCTGTAGATTGGATTTCCACATGTGGAAGTACACTTGCATGGAGTACGTGGAATTAAGTGGTTGGACTTGCTACCTCTTTGTGCTAGTTTGGAGACAGAGCAACATCCAGACATAATTGTAATTCATTGTGGAGGGAACAGTTTAGGACATGTGTCTGGAATTTCTTTGCAATTTTCTATGAAAGAAGGACTTGGGAAGGTCATGGACATGTTCCCTAATTCTCAAGTAATATTTTCACGGATTGCACAGAGACAAATGTGGCTTCGTTCTTCTTCATTTGGTCCACAAATGGAAAAAGCAAGGCGCAATGTTAATAAGGCTGTTTGTGCCTTTCTAAGAGATTTTGGCATGTCCTCTTTTCACAATGAAAATATTATGTTTCGTAGTACATACATTTTTCGCAGGGATGGAGTCCATCTTACTTATGCTGGCAATCAGATTTTTTTGAGAAATATACAAAATGCATTACAACCTTTTTTAGAATTACAGCATGCATTTTTAAGTAGGTGTTAAGTATTTATAATTTTTGACGTACAAACACCTCCCAAAGGCTATTTTCAGAGCCACCACTTCCTACCAGAGAAAATTGCAATGGTTATGATAGGTTAGCAACCACATTTTTTTAGATGTCCGCGGACTGTACGCGGACTTCAAAAAAATACAAAGGGCCCTGCTTCATTTATTTTCACTTCTATATTTTAACTGTGAAAAGCGGCTCTGAAAAGAGCCTTATTTCTTTTGATTTTTGTAATTTTGTATTTTTTTTGTTTTTTTATACACAACACACTAGGAGAGGAGGGGAAAGGAGGGGAAAGGGGGGACACCAACCACAGGGATAAGAAAGGACAAGCTGAGAGAGGAAGATGTAGAGTGGGTTTTATTTGGGTAGTGAGCAGGTCTTCTCATGCTCTGAGATGATACTCTCAAAAGCACTGCAAATTCGCTCCCCCTTGCAGAGTACTGTGTCACAGTACATACATACAACTGTGACCCTCGAAAGGTAAGGGTCATCAGAATTCTGTATGGCCTGTGAGGCAGCTTGAGGAAGACGCTGTCCCACAGAGGTGGTCCTTGTGGTGACAGGATCAGAAACAGAGGATGAAGTAGAGCAAATCAACCTACTACGTTCTTCGCAAGGTACAACCTTGCGAATAGCCCCAGAGTGAAATGACCTCAGGTGTCGCTTCATGGTAGTGGTCCTAAAGCTGTACGAACCGTGCCTCCCGCGACTGAGTATCATTTTGCACTCATTGCAGGTGACACGGTTCGCACAAGCCTTAGGACCATTCCCATGAATGGTAAACAACCGCCACACCCAAGACTCACGCCTCGTGCGGGTAGTAGGGATTTCCTCTACCTCATTCTCCTCATCCTCTTCTTCCTCCTCTGCATCCTCACTCCTGTTCCCCTCTTCAGGCCCTTCGGGAGGTGGTAGTGGTGGAGGGGTGGGGGTGGTGCTGAGGCAGACACAGCACCAGATGGCAGCAGTGGAGCCACAGAAGCCATCAGGTTGAAGATGGAAATCTGCAGGTTGCAGCAAAAATCTCTGTGCTCTGTAGAATAGCCAGAAACACAATGAGAATAAGCTCTAGGACGTGGTCTTTTATAGGGGTGCTTGTGCGCGGTCCGCAGACAGGCGTGCTCACCACGGACAGATCGAACACAAAAAAGGTTCAAAAGGTTTCAAAAAGTATCTGTACACTTATAATTATTATGTGGGACTTGTGGTATGGTGATTTCTTATTGGAAAATATTGTGGATTACTTGAAAATGAACTTTTAAATTGTTCGGGGACACGAACAGTGTTCGCATTCAGAACACGCGATCAGCGTGGGCGCGGTCACATGGTCGCTTCATGAACATGTTCGCGAAGGAAGCGGCTAACCGCAGGACACCAAATGCACGGCATCGGTTTGCGCATGCGCGTTGATGTTCTACGGACACTGTTCGGGTCCTGAAGTAATTAAAAGAGCGACAGACGTCAAACGAACAGTTACGGACAGATGTTTGTTCTTAGAACAGTGTCAACTTGCTTGCGAACAATACGGACTGAGATAGCGTCCTCAGAACACCTCCATTTTCGTTTCTTTACGAACATTTCAGGACACCGCGTGTGTTCTTAGAACAGTTAGAACAGTTTCAACTTGCTAACGAACAGTACGGACATGTATAGTGTTCTTCAGGACACCTCCATTTTCGTTTATTTACGAACATTTCAGAACACCAATTGTGTTCTTAGAAGAGTTTCAACTTCCTAACGAACAGTACGGACAGGTATAGTGTTCTTTAGGACACCTCCATTTTCGTTTATTTATGAACATTTCCAGACACCGCGTGTGTTCTTAGAACAGTTTCAACTTGCTAGCGAACAGTACGGACAGGTATAGTGTTCTTCAGGACAGCTCCATTTTCGTTTATTTACCAACATTTCAGAACACCCGCGCTGTCCGCGGACGCCTACATTGTTTTGTTTTTTTTAAATGCAAACATATTACAACTCAATATAAAAATTTAACTTTATTTAACATATATTAATAATTTATGACAGAGAAGGTGAGGCAGAAACGGAAACAAAAACAGGAGAATTAGGGGTTTCAAAATGATTGGTATCAGGTGAAGAAGGGATGGAAGTCTCATCAAAACATTTTGGGTTATGGAGAGGGTTTGGGGATAATTCACTGGGATATGGTGAGAGGGGACAAGTACATGTGTGTATGGTATGACATTTTTGTTTTAAAATGATCTTCAACAAAAGTTTTCAAATTATTAAAATTGGTCAACAATAAATCCATTTTTTCCTTTTATGCTGTCAAGCGTGTTTTCCATAACAGCTTCTTCAGAGGTATTTTCTATTTTGGTATGCTCTGTACAAAAAATATATATATATATGTTAAATGTATATAAAATAATAATAATTAAATGGTTTATATTGTAAAGTGTTTACCATTAGTTTTACTATCTTGTGGCATTTCCTCATGTGGGAAATGCTACTCTAGCCATTCCAGAGTACTAGACATTTTTGTGAAAAAAAAAAGATATTATATATTTTTTTATCTAATACAGAAAGTTTATAAATATATGAGTAAAATGAAGTACACTTACTATTTTGGGTAAAATATGTTGTAAGTACTGTGTAGGTCTGGTGTTGTTCTTAGTTCTGTAGTGTCTGTGAGGTAATTATGTTGGAAGCCAATTTATCTTCTTCTGGTATATTCCATTTTAGAACATATTGTATTTAAATGAATGGTTAGTGTGTTACATATATGGGTTACATTTCTTATTTATTACTACGTATAATGTGTCTGTGATCAAACATACCCCCCCAGAGTTTTTAGGTAGTGGTACTGTTCTCCGAACATGTCCGCGGACATTAAAAGAGTTTGCGGACATCAAGTTCAGTAGAAGAGGTTCAGTATGTTCCATATTACATGTACATAAAGTCAAAGTTATTATTGTTAAGTTGCGCTACTAAAAACCTATGAAATTCAGTGAAAAAAGTTTGTTAAAGGGACGTTATGGTTAGGTTGCGCAACTAAAAACCTATGAAATTCAGTGAAAAAAACTTTGTTAAAGGGACGTTATGGTTAAGTTGCGCTACTAAAAACCTATGAAATTCAGTGAAAAAACTTTGTTAAAGGGACGTTATGGTTAAGTTGCGCTACTAAAAACCTATGAACTTCAGTGAAAAAAACTTTGTTAAACGGACCTTATGGTTCCAAGTAAAACCGAAAAACCCTTGAAATTCGCCAGTTATGGTAAGCTAAGCAACCATAACTTGCGCCACCACCGTGCACTGCTAAGACTAACACCCACAACATCACTGATGAAATCACATGTGTATGTACTTTTCATGAAATATTTGTACACGGCATTCTTATTATAATGTTGCGAAAAAAGTGTCAAGAATCATTGCAATAAATATCATACCCTAATTAGTGCATTGAACGATGCATTGATATACATAGCATTCTATTATGGGGTTCTATCTAGTATACTAAGCTACTCATGCAGAAACATAACATTGTGTGCAGCGTACAAGATGAAGGTATAATATTCGTAATGTTAATATGTTGAATAATGAAATGATAATTGTTTTCTTAATAGATTTTTGTGTACTGTGAAATATGGAATAAGTAGCTAATAAAACACATGTATTACATACTTGCATTACTATAGACAAAACACAAAGGCACCAATATGGGTATATACAGGGAAAGTGAAGTTAGCAAAAAAGCACAAGTAGTATCAGAAACAATTCATAACTTGACTGATTATTTTCATGCAAATAAATGATTGCTCTGTTTAAAAGCTGCTATTTACCGTAT
Source organism: Ambystoma mexicanum (assembly GCF_040938575.1). Lineage (NCBI taxonomy): Eukaryota > Metazoa > Chordata > Amphibia > Caudata > Ambystomatidae > Ambystoma > Ambystoma mexicanum. The sequence continues at coordinate 823,264,088 of NC_090932.1, forward strand.
GTATATGTATCACTTGATGTGATTGGACCCTAAGGAAAGTAGTGAGAGTACAATGTATACAAATATGACCATATACAGGGAAAGTAAAGCCATAAAAAAACAACAGAACTGTCAGAAAGTGCTCATAAGTCTATTGATTATCTTTATGCACAAAAAGGATTGCTGTCTTTCAAGCTTGTGTCTTCCCGTATGTATATGTTTCATGTGATGAGACTGGACTCTAAGGGAATTACTGTAAGAACCTACTTGAAGGATATGTCTACAAATAAAATAACATTTTTAGTTTCTGACTGTTACTGAAGAAAACCATGTGGCCTAGATATGTCAGCAAAAAGAAAAAAGAGTGAGCCAGACATGTGATGTCATCAATGACATGTGTGATGTCATCTTTTATGTCATGGGTGTTAGTCTTAGCAGTGCACGGTGGTGGCGCGAGTTATGGTTGCTTAGCTTACCATAACTGGCGAATTTCAAGGGTTTTTCGGTTTTACTTGGAACCATAACATCCCTTTAACAAAGTTTTTACACTGAATACTGAATGCATACTAAATCCATAAACTTGATGATGTGTTTCCTCTTTTTAGGTCTTGGGTATAAATCAAGCAGACAGGTCTCAGGTGACCAAAAAAAGTTATCAATTTCCATCCTACTTACGTTCTCACATATTGGGCCTCATTACAACCTTGGTGCTAAGTGCACCAACTTTACGACCATGGTGTAAACTCCGTTTACACCATGGTGGATGGCGGATTTACCGCCCCATTCCAAGGTGAGTGGGGCGGTAAATCCCCATTTCCCATTTTCCCTTCCCCATTCCCATTTTTGCCCCATAGGGCATAATGGGAGTGGGGAAGGCGCTAATTACGCCGCCGTAAATTACGGCGGCGTAATTAGCACCATGGCAGGTTAGCGCCATGGATTTTAATGCCTGCTAAAAGCAGGCGTTAAAATCAGAATCAGGCGTTAAGGGTTAACGGTGGCGTTAACCCTTAACGCCTGAGTTGTAATGAGGCCCATTGAGTTCCAATAGGATTGGAAGACAGGGCACTCACACAATTTGAGTATGAGATCGGCCTTGGCGGAACTACACCTCCTTCAACGTTTCAACAGTGTGTGAGAAAACATTGCCATTTTATACAGAGTCATATGTATGCTAAAGAGTACCTTCAATTGTACAAGTTTAAGCCTCTAGTTCTGGAAACTTTGAGCAAATAAAGTAAGGCTCCATACCATTTCCCCTCCTCTAAATTCGTGCCCAAATCTTTCTCCCATTCACCCTTAGCTTTAAGCACACTATTATATCTTATTCCGAGAAATCTACTGTATAATTGTGTTGCCTGTTTCTTGCCATCAATGCTGCTTCTTGGTTGATTTGTCCACAAGTTAAGGGCGCAAACAGGATCTGAGCCACAAGATCATATAATTCATAGTTTCGGACTTGTAAGTCCCCATTAGCATACATCTACAGAGAGGATTGAGCAAGATCCTATGCCCCCCCCAGAGGAGTTCCATTACCTTAGCATTCAAACTGGTGAAAAATGGTTTTGCATTTTTTTAGGACCCTTCGTATAAAAGTACAACAAGCGCAGAAGAATAATCATCTTGATTATGGACGCGCAACCCATCAAGAGTTGGGGCATGCTCCTCCAAAAGTCAATGGACCCAGAAATGCTGTATAGCAGCCGTAGTGTGTTGCGTTTATGTGAATCACAGATGGACTGACAGATCATGATCCCCACGTATTTAAAGGACTCTAACACAGCTGGAAGCCTACGTGCGGAGTCAGGCGCACTCTGTTTTTTGCTGAAGTCGTCAGTGAGAATAGGTATGATTTCCCCGTTTATTGCAATGCCTAAAAAACTAGCAAAATTATCCAGTACGTCCAAGATGTAATTGAGGTTAACCTGCAGATCTGGGATGTTTAAGAGCACATCATTCGCATATATTAGATGACGTGTACCATTCACCATTATATCGCCTTTTCAATCTCGCTTCCCAAAAACATAACCAATGGCTCCAATGCCAAGATAAACAACTTTGGCGATAGCAGACAAGCCTGACTTGTGTCCTTCTTGAATTTCCAGGAGGCTAAAATGGAGTGGTTGTCCTCACTCTGACACTGGGACAGGTGTATAGCCCTTCTCATGCAGCCCCCTTTCCTTGAGAATTTTGGAGTTTCCTCTCTATCCTTTTAGTTCAGGATCCTTGCTATGATTGGCCTAGGGGGCACCCCCGGAAGTGGTTTTGTAGACAACGCTCCATGTGTTCTATCAACTGTAAATCCCTGACTGAATTTACTGAGGCCAATCTCCTGCAGAAACATGTTCTCCACGTAGTTTGCTGGATTAATGCCTCCCCCTTCTGGCAGGCCTACAATCCTGATGTGGTTACATAGCACCCTTCCCTCTGCGTCCTCCAACATGCTCTTAAACACTCATAGAGAGGTGAGTCATCATGCTTTGCCACTCTTCATGTGTTCTCCGTATTTGCCACTACATGCATTTCTGAATTTATCACTCTCTCTGAGAGCGTTCAAGCCTACTGTCTTAGTAAATGTCTTAGTAAATTAACATTTGTCTTCATTGCTTCAATTCTGGTCTCTAGTGTTTCTCTCAGTCCTTATATAACCTCCAATATGTGCCCCTTGACATTGCGATCCTGATAGGAAGGCAGCTGTTGCGTAAAGTCTATAAGTCTTCTGGGAAGATTTCTGTGCGTACATTTCCATTTTCATTGGCATGGCTGTGGTGGAGTGTTTTGACTCCATCATTGACGTTGCACTGTCCATCGTCAATTCCCGTAGACCCAGGCTCAAGGGTGTGTTGCCAGACACTCACCCAATTTGACCTGCCCAATCCCTCCACTGTTGGCCAGACCACCATCTATGTATTAAAGATACTCAGTACCAGGGTGCACAGCAGCCACCTGCTGACTGCTTGATGCAGTGCAGTTCAACACCAGTGGCCTGGTACATGGTACATGGACGGAAACCTGGCCACACACCCAAAACTCATTTGCGTCTGTCTGAAAGACCAAAGAAATATTGAGGCTTAGTACCACAAAATGAAATACGCCAATCATGGGTTGAAAAGGTACAAGTATCTTTTATTTCTGTATAGAATCAAAGCAAACAGATAGCTATCTGGCTCCCAACACCTCACAGTGTGTACCAGTAGACACAGTGAGGGCAGAGAGTGCTGGACATCTTAACACTGTCCTTTTTATACAGTTTGAAAACATTGTCCAGCCCCTCTCCAAACTAATAAGTTACATGCTAGGATTTGTTCCCAGTTGACATGTCAAATATTACAATATTGTACAACAGATTAAACAAGTTTGCATGTCCATGAAGTTACAATGGTGGAGTTGGTTCTCTGATCCACAGTAAGCCTTTTTTACAAAAATCGCTACAATGCAGTTCAGCAAAAACACACGATATGAGTTTGTTCTCCATTGTCTCATTGTTTATATGAGGATGAGGCTTGTGAGCGCAGACAACACTTGGATTGCAGTTCTTTTGAGTCACAAGGTTTATTTGCATTGAACAAACAGTCTGCTCTCGGACAGCCTAAACATTAACAAAACACAACGGTTGTTCTGCTCGGCTACAAATTGAAAACACAGTCCACCAATTTAGAACACAAAGAAAGAGTCGAAAATAAAAATGGCGGACGATTCTTAAAATTACAGCGAAGTTGATCAAATATTGAAACATTTCAGATGCAGTTTTCTGTGTAACGAGAATGGGCTTAGGCCAATATTCATAATAAGACAGCATTTATACGAATACGGTTTAACAAACCCTCCTTTTGGCCTAAGCCAAGAGCATTACTCAAACATTCGCTTTACTCAAAACCCCATGTCTCAATGTCCGTACATGCAGAATCACAGTCTTCTGAAATATCAATCGCCATAAGTTCCTTGATAGTGATATTCTGCATTACAAAAGCGTTAACAGTTTTCTTGGGTGCATGTACTTTTGGTCCTAGTGTACTTATTTATTTATTTTTTTTTCTTTTAATTGTAACAATTAGTTTATGAGTAAACTTCAATTACAATAAAAAAAAATCCAATTTTCACATAAATATATAACAAAACAAGGACAAACAGCCATACAACCAAAACAAGACAGCACATTCTATAAATTTGCAGGAATAGGAGAATAGATGAGTAAATAAATAAATATTGCCAACATCTTTCTGGTTAGGGCGCTTCCTCAGTCAAAATGTTTTCCACAAACTCACATACTGCACATGTGAGTGATACATTTGATCCAGATAGGATCCAAAACCACCATCTGTCCAAGTCTTCATCAGCTGGGGCGAAAGGCCCAAGATAGCGAGTTTGTTGGTATGATATGTTGGAGCATTCAATAATCAGGCGTTTTACTGATTCAACTGAGTTTCCACAGAACCTGCAGAGGTTATTCTCGATGTTAGTAGTAGTTGCTCTTCGTCTCCATTGGATTTCCTTAGTTGTAATAACGTTCAACCGTAATCTCATAAATTGGTTGCGATGTTTCCTTGAAGGAAATTTTTGGAGATATCTAGGTAATTGATCTAGACGGTTTGTTAGTGGCCCTAAGTCGATCGACGAAGACAGCAGATTCCTGTGTTCTAAGTTTTGGATCCAGTTCCACTTTCTTAGTTTCTGTTTCGCGAGTTGGGGGGTTGCTATTAGTATTTCCCACTTTATATCTGCAGAGTCTAGAATCATTTTTAAACCACTGCACCACGAATGCAGAATACCGCAAGATTGCTGTTTGGTTGCATTTGCAAAAATTTGATAAGCCGACACCTGATCTGTCATTGACATTTTCGGTAACAAGGCCAACGATTTCCAGACAACTATATTGTACATTGATTCAATTCCAAGTTCATGTCTTATAGAGATCATTGAGGTGCCCTTTGGAAGCTTAAGAATGCGTCTCCAAAAAAGGCCTTCAAGGGTCGGCCACAGGTGATAATCTAAATTCCAGCCGGCCTCGGCTCCAAAGGTGATTGAGGGGATCACTTTTTGTATATAGAAGGTTAGAATTGGTTTTAAGGTAAATTTTCCATATTCAGCATGAAGCTTAGCCCCTTGTAGCGCGAAGGTCAACATACGTTGTTTAAGGTCAGACATCCAATCATGTTCTCTAATTGAGGTGTTGAAAATGATGCCTAGATACCGAACAGATGTTACGAGTTGTAGCTGTAATGCATCGAGTTTCCATCTGAAGTTCTTGATTTGTCTTTTGGTTGAATTTCCAATCGCCATGATCTTAGTTTTCTCTACATTAATTTGTAGTGAATTGTCACCTAGATATTTTTCAAGGGCTAATAAGAGTCTCTGAAGACCAATTGGGGTTGCATCCATTAGGACAATATCATCAGCGTAAATTGTCCAACTGATGCTGTTGCTGTCGATATTTGGGGGGAAGCATCGTGTCTGAGAGAATGCTTCAGATATATCAGCTATAAATAGTTTAAATAGTAAGGCAGCAAGGGGGCATCCCTGTTTTACTCCCTTGTTCGTTCTTATTCTCTCAGTAAGTTCGCCAGCTTCGTTAATTCGCACACGGATTGAGGTTTCATTATGGAGGGCCATAATGGGGTACAATAATTCAGGCGGACACGACCAAGTAGTCCGTTTTTTCCACATTTTTGTACGGTCCAGAGAATCGAACGCTTGTTTCATGTCAATGAATGCAACATACAGGTTTTTGCCTTGTTGAAGTGCTTTTAGTTTCAATAGGTTCAGTATGGTCAGATTTACCTCAGTTCCCACGCCCTTGGTAAAACCTGACTGTCTTATATCAAAGTGTCCTGAGCTGATAGCCCACTTTGCCAACTTCTGTTGTAAGAAGGAAGCAAATATCTTGCCCAAGATGTCTAAAAGAGCAATAGGGCGATAATTCGCCGGATCGTCTCGGCAACCCTTTTTAAAAATGGGGACTATGATGGCCGAATTCCAAGATTCAGGGATTAGCGTTGTGATAGCTATCGCTTGGAATAGATGGTAGATGAAGGTTGTCCAATGCTCGTTGTTGGCTTTTAGAGTGACATTGGAAAGGCCATCAGGGCCAGCTGCTCGGGAGTTTTTTAACCTTTTAATTGCAGATGATATATCCTCTCTTGTTTCAATTACATCCCAAGACTGGACCACTTCACACCTTTCGTCTCTGGGCCGAAATGCTGCAGTTCCAAAGACCTTAGCAAAATGTATTTCCCAATTGGGCTTGGAAATACCATGATGCATCATTGCTTGATGGAATGTTGCTTTGTGGTTTATGATGTTCCATAGGTCCTTTGTCTGATGACAGATAATGATCTTCAGGATACGTTCTTTTTAACCAATTTCGGTACTTCACCTTTAGATGTTTCATTTGTGCCATAGTATTGGGATCTAAGTTTTTCTTTAATTTCCTCAAATCACGTTGCAGCTCTTTTTTTTTAAGAGACACCAATGGACTAAATTCATATTTTTTTAAATATGAACAGCTATTTGAGTGGTTACAGGTTATTTGGTAGTCTATCAACAGAGCAGTGTAATTTATTTTCTCATGCGGAGATATTTCTTCAGAAGACATCATTTCATTTAGATTTCTCAAATGCTTGGTGTTTATTTTTAGTCGATTTCCTCTTTGATTTACCTCAATTGGCTGAATGAAAAGCTCTTTATTTCGTGGCGAGAACGCCTTTAGAGTTAATTCGAGTGGATAGTGATCGCTCAATTTTGACTTCAAGACCTTCAACTGGACGATGTCATTAGACATGGTGTTAGATGCCCAAACATAGTCAATGATAGTTCCATTTCCATCGCGCTGCCATGTAATGCTTGGGGGACAATCTTCTTTTGTATGACCGTTGAGCATATAACAATTTCTAGCATTCATTGCTAGCATTGAAATTGATAACCTCTACACGAGGTTTGTGGTTGCTGCTTTAGTTTAATCGTTTTCATGGCATCATCGAACCACGAAAAGTTCAAGTCACCGCATACTAGCACTTGTAAATTAACCAGCAATTCCATAGAATCATCAATCAGTTTTGTTATTGATTGAATAAAATGACGTGAGGAAATCATCGCTGTGTTCCAGTAGGTGTTAATGAGCAGAAGATGCTTAAGTGTTTCGCTTGGTCTACAGCTGTTTTGAAGGATTGTTCCCTGAACGAACAAATTTGGAGAAAAAGAATGCAGGATCTCCCATCCAGAGGCGTTATTTATCAGGGTCAGGAGCCCAGAGAATGGTCGACCAAACTGGTTTTTCTCAGCTGGATTTAGAAGGATGGAATACCCGTCTCTGTGCGGTGACTCCCTCAGCCATGTTTCCTGAAGGCATATTGCAAAACATTTTTCCAAGGATAGTTCAAAATTTTCGAACAAATGCCGATAACCTCTGGTGTTCCATGATAGAAGGACATTCACGTCATCTTTAATATTTTGCGATAGCTAAGTCCTGTTCGAATGATTCGGTGAAGCACGGTTAAAGACGGTATTTTGATGTCCGGTTGGTCTTTGTCTGATATTAAATTGTTGTCGTAAAACTTCACGGCGTTGTTCGTGGGTTTGCTCTCGATCGAGAGGCACATCATTTCCTCTACTTTCTCTTTGTGGGTTGGCTTCTAATGTCAAATCGAAGCCATATGACAGTATCTCGTCTTTTGCTGCAAGCAAGGCATTTTCAACTGCCTGAGAGGTGATATGCAGATAGACCAAATCCAGAGAATCCTCATTGATATATTCAACAATGGATATATCATTGGACGTTATCGTTCTTAAAGATGGAAAGTTATGTAGTAGACGCATCACATTTCTACGGTTTAAGTTGACCTCGTTTGAGTCTGCGAAAATATTCTCTAGTCTTAATCTCCTGAGAATTTGTTCCTGTGCAGATTTCACAGGTGCCGTTGCTTTTGGATGACGTTGCTTTTGCTTTTCCCATTGTGCGGCTGTCATCCTGGGATTCAGCTTTGAGGTGAACAATTTTTTTTGATGTTGTACAACAACCTTTTCGTGTTCTCGGTTTTGGAATTGTGCGGCTGCACCAGAGGTGTTGGCAAATCCACGCGTAAGGGTCTTCTTTGTTTCACCATTTTTAGGTCTGAGCACCTGAGGAGTTTTTCTCGGACCTTGGAGAGGAATTAGAACAGTGCGAGGGGTTTCGGCTACCTGTTCTGACTGCATCAATTCGACCGATTCGTCTGAATATGTCGAGAGATCACATAAGTCAGTGACACTTAGTTCGGCATTCTTTGAACCAGAATCAGATTCGCATCTTCGTCTTTTATTTGGATTTGATGGTTCAGCTACATTTATTTTAGAGATTTCCTTCGACACAGAATTTCTTGGAAGAACATTATCTCGCTCACCCTGATGGACATTTGATGGATTGCGAGAGAAAAGTCCCAGCTTTTGAGGTGTCGAAAGATTTCTCACAAACTGTTTTGTTTTTATTCGAGCATTGCTCGTTTTAGTTTGCAGCTTGTTTGCTATCAGTTTGTTGGCAGTGATTCTTGTAGATTTTGCACAAGGTTTGGATGGTATCGAAGGAACAAAGAGTTTTGCAGCTCCAGTGAAAATGTGAAAGGTGTTTACAGGTCCTTTTAAGAGTGGGGCAGAAGGATTTTGTGTAGTTTGGACTTTTTCCACAACATCCACAGACAGGTTGGAATTTTGTGGTAATGCATCTGTACTCGATTGTACTTTATTCAAATGAATACGAACAGGCTGATCATCCAAAGGAGGTGCCACTTGTGGATCCAACGACACAACGATTTCGGTGTTCGCTTTGTCGAATTGCGGTGTGCCAGGACTCTTCTCCAAGGCAGTACTAGGAGTAAGAATGTTATTTGGTCCGCCTTGATTTTCTTTTCTTCTTAAATTGGTGTTTGATACCTCTGCACAATGAGGAGGTCTCTCTTTCAGTGGACCTTTGAATTCAATATTGTTCAGGGGGCGAGAGTGCCGACACCACTTTATTATTTCTAGAATCGCATCCATTTGGTCATTTTTATCTGTGTGGTTCTTCATTGCGAGGTCTCCTAGTCGGTTTTGCCATTGAAAGTAAATCTCTGCTTCACGTTCCACTCTAGTCATTAAATGTGTGTTATTTTCTTCCAATGATGAGACTTTGTTTAATAGATTATGCAATAAAGCATTTTGATCTTTTACAGACTCATTTAAAGTTTCAAAAAGTTTGATAAATGGAATCAAGGCTAAAGATGAGGCCGCCAAAACATTATTGTGTATCTGAATCCCGGCTGCAACCGATAGAATTTCTTTGTTGCAAGGAATTAACTCAGGTTCCGAAATTGAAGATTCATCATTTTTGCTAGAGCTCCATTCAGTTCTTGGAGAATGAGAGGCTACTTTGGTTCTGTGATGAGATCGCAGATTTTCCATCGGGTCCTTTGAGGAACATGGTTGTGGTTTTCTTGTCATGGGGATACCTATGTTGTGGATACTTGAAACCTCTTTTTGCTGAGGTGTGCTTGTGCAAGATTTGAACATGACGTTTGACTTTTGAGTGATCTTCGCGTCTTCCTCACTGTTAATAGGCGGCTTTACTTTAGTTGTTGATATGATTTGCGGGGCCATCGAGAAGCTATGAATTAGTTTGTTTTTTACGGCTTGATAGTCCACTGTCAGCCGCTCCGTCAGCCGCGCTTCTCGTCCCGCTAAGTCTACTCCTTGACTTTTTTTATGGGTAGACATGAGCATGGGAGGTAAAAGGGGTCGAGGTACCATGGTTTTTGATGGACGTAAGATTTCACGTTTTTGCAAATCCAATTCGAATACGGGAACCGTGGACACAGCAGCAGTACTATTGACTATTGGGTCATGTAGGATATCATCATTTGGAGGCGGAATGAAAGGAAAGTTCTTTTGAATTTCAGGCCCATTTGGTATCTTCAGGGCCAATAATTCTGTGTCCGTTACATCAAACGGCGAAGGAAAGGAGGCAGTATCGATTTCGATCATCACATTTGACTCAGGAGGATGATGCTCATTTATCATGTTTAACACTGCAAGTGAGTCAGGTTCGGCCAGGACTGTGTGCGGTAGCAGGGTGTTAAGGCACATGTTGACTAACTCATTGGAGTGAAGAACTTGTGTCGAATTGTCAGCCAACACGACTTGTTTGATTTTAGTAGTTTCATCATCATTTGCTACAAAGGGCAGGTGAGTTTCAGTGTCGGAAACAACAAGTGCCGCAGCTCTTTCAGTCTGCGTACTCCCTGTGTGTCCTGTAGTACTATCATGATTTAGGGTCTCGTCGTTGTACGTGAAGGTAGTTTGGGATTGCAGACTTTCAACCACAACTTGATCTAGGTAAGGGGGAGGGGAGGGGGTGGAAGAGAAGCTCGAGCTATAACAGGGGGGAGGGAAGGGGAGGACGGGGTGGATAAGGAAAAGGGAAGAAGGGGGGGAGGGTCGGTCACGTTTGTAGAACCACCATCACCAACAGCTGACAGCACAGGTTCGGTTGAGTAAGAAAGCTCACCACGATTTCGAGCATTTAAAGTTGTTTGCCGCGTCTGCGGGCGAGTGTCAGTTACCGTGGTTTTTCTTTTTCTTACCGGTGGTTGACAGTCTCGAATTGCAACTCGGCACGGCCTCAGCGATGTAGGCGGACTGGAGGAAGACTGGACTCTGCACCGGACTCCGCGCCGCGCTCCGCGCGCTGGAGGGGTTTTTCAACAGTTAGCCTAGTGAAGAAAGAAAGAGGACTGAACACGTAGTGCAGCTCCTCAATGTAGCACTACACAGCAAGGACTGGAGGCAGACTGGACTCTGCACCGGACTCCGCGCCGCGCTCCACGCGCTGGAGGGGTTTTTCAACAGTTAGCCTAGTGAAGAAAGAAAGAGGACTGAACACGTAGTGCAGCTCCTCAATGTAGCACTACACAGCAAGGACTGGAGGCAGACCTTATAGTTTGTGCACAACATCCTCCTAACATTGAACATATGGCAGGAAGACATTGTATACAACAGCAACAAACAATAGAACACCAAGAACTATCATTAGGACTGCAAAGAGCTTCCAACCCCATGAACATAACAAGTTCCAGAACCAAGCACTAAGATTCCAATTTCCCTCGGGGACATGTACTTCCGTACTCAAGGTATGTAGATTTTGTATTTGGCCTTTTGCTCTAGCGTCATGTTGTATAGTATATTGGTGGTTCAGTTAATGGCACAAAGGATTTTGCTACATCACCCAAGACTTGTGAAGGAGTATCAACATTCTCATCACGCCTTGGACGAGCTCTATAGACTGTAGAATTGGTAGCCACATATACCCCTTGTAATAGGATACCTGAATAACAAGTACCCTGCCAATTTCTAGGTAATCATGGATAAGCTTCTTTGCCACAGGCAAAATAAAGGGGGTCTACTCCGTACAAAGGTCTGTCCTCACTGGTTAGATTTGCAATGTTAGTACAACCCTTGAATGTACCCATTGGCTGAGAACCATCCCTTTGTTTGCAGAAGGAAACAGAGTTGGGGCTATGATTAATAGTATAGGAAGGAGGCATGGCAACCCTGTTGCCTACGGGAGCCATCTTGAAAGAAATCAGCGATTGAAAAGGTCTAGAAAGTCTATTGGAAGGCCTTACAGAAGCAACATTGAGTTTGCTCCTATTTGCAAAGAGGGAACATCTCAAAGGTGTTAGGACTCGCTTTTCGAACTCATTCAAATTAGTCCCATCGAAGTTCCCAGAAATGCTGTCATTCCAACGACCAAAGAATAGTGCCCTTAGTGAGGCATAGCATGCAGTAGTTAAAGGTAGAGGATGAATATACCAGCCCAATCCCTTTTCCCTGTGTTGTGGCAAATGTGAACACACCCAGCAATTTGTTCTGTTTAGAATCGCATGGGTTGCATTCATGATCAATAGTAGAGTGTTATTGTGATAACCCAGTCTGTGTTGGGAGTCCCGAGGAGGAAGAGTGTACAGATGCACGAAAGGTGGAGACACAGCAGAGATAATTTCAGTTGGTAACAAAGTCTCAGGTGGACGCACCCCTTCAATGTACCAAAACCCAAGTGGAAATACAATTACTACGCAGACTGGTACTGTGATTAACAAAACAATGAGTCCTCAAGGACCGTGATCCTAGATGAACAGATTCTTTGTCAGCCACAAAGAACAATAGGTTGTTCGGCATGAGTAGATTTAGGAAAGGACATTGTCTGTTTAGAAGCCTCTCCATTAGGCTCTTTTAGTTCATCAGCTGGTGGCTCCTGACCACGTGGCCTATCTTGCTTGAAGAAGCTTTGCCGGTCCCTGACTCATATTTATTTTTTTTCCATTGAAAGTGTGACAATGGTGGTTCCTTGTGGGCACAGCCGATGCTGTGCTGTAAGTCTGTTTCCTTGGATGCAGATCGTACCTCAAGACTCCAGATACGGTGTGATCTGTGAACAGAGTGTTGTTGCTTCCCGATGGAAGTGATGGAGCAGAAGCAAGATTTCTCGGTGGTACAGAAAGATCTGAAGAAGAACTTGAAAGCAAAGCGGCAGTCTCCCCAGGCCCCACAGGCTCAGGAAGGATTTCCGGGACACCCTCAGTGTCGCTTAGAACAGATTTGTGTTGCGAACAGAGTGAACAATTTCCTTTTCTTCTCCTTTGTCATGAGGCTGAGGAAAAGGTATCTTCTTGATGAGAATTGATTGGATCCAGTGTCGTTTTCCGTCTACTCGTACAGCGGTCTGTGTGGCCAACAGGACTTGGAACAGTCCTTTCGAGCAAGGTCCGAAACAGGATGCTCTTTCAAATGCCTTAGTGAGCACCCAGTCACCAGGTCGGAGTCGATGACCTGGCCCCTCGTATTTTACTGGGATGGCTTCTCACACCTGTTGATAAATCAAATACAAGATTTGAGTTAACAGGTCACAATACTGAGAAAGGAGCAAATGCTCTACATCTTTTAACCGTTTGGGATTGGGTATATTGCAAATATTGGCTGGTCTCCCCATTATCATCTCATAGAAAGAGATCCCAGTTTTTGTGGGGTCATCCGCATGGACAATAAAGCTTTCGATAAGGCATCTGGCCACTTCAACTTGCTACTGGCACCCATTTTTGCCAATTTGTTCTTCAATGTAATGTTGTGGCGTTCTACAAGTCCGGCACTCTGAGCGTGTCTGTCCAAATGGAACTGTTTATCAATCTGTAATCCCACGCATACTTGCAGGATAACAGCAGTGATACAATGTAGACCATTGTCCAACCAAATAACCCTTGGCAAACCAAACCTAGGAAAATATTCCTTCGGCATGGTTTTCGCAGTCATTATTGCTGTGGCATCTTTCAAAGGGAGAGCTGCGACCCATTTGCTGAAGCCACAAATAAGTACCAGAACATATTTGTAATTCTGACAATGTTCCATTTCAATGTAATCAAAGTGTATAACCTCAAAAGGCACAGAGAGGCGACCAAAACTACCCCTCGGTGTCGATGTACCCTTCTCCACATTATTCTGTAAGCATACCATACAATTTTGGACCAAACACTCAGCAGTTTTTGAGATATTCACATTCCCCCAGAAAGGTTCCAACAGTTTACACATTTTTCTAGCACATATATGAGTTGGACCATGAGCCATCGTAACCATAGTGGTCACATAGCATCGGGTAGCATCCACCTTTTCTTGGCATTATCTATCCAACAATCTTCATCGTCTAAACTTGCTAAACCCTCAGCCCATTGTTTAAGCTCTTCTGGAGTGGCATCAGCCTGAATGTTTTTTTATACAATCAATTCCTTCATCTATTATACAAGTGTTAGCAACTTCTTTAGTTATATACATTTCAGAATACAAATCAGTGGCAGTCTGTTTGGCTATTCTGTCAGCAATAGCATTTCCTCTGCCCATATCATCTGTTACTTTTTGGTGTGCTACGCACTTCGTTATTGCTAGTTGAGTAGGAAGCGCAAGTGCTTAGAGTAGCCGAACTATCAAGGTGCCATGTTGAATCTTAGTTCCATGTGAGGTCAAGAAACCTCTCTCTGCCCATAATCTACCGAAGTCGTGAACCACCCCAAAGGCATACTGACTGTCTGTAAATATATTCACACTAAGCCCTTCGGTAATTTCACAAGCTCAAGTCAATGCAATAATCTCTGTGGCCTGCGCAGAGCTATGCGGAATTCTTTTGGTTTCCACAATAGTGCTTAATGTAGTGATAGCATAGGCAGCAGTGGATGTACCAACTGGACGTTTGAAACAGGAGCCATTGCAGAACAGCTCCCCTTGTGGATCTTTTAACGATGTATCACTTAAGTCAATTCTGACTTTAGTTTCTTGCTCTGTGGTATAGAGGCAGTCATGTGACATCTTGTCACTGCACGCAATTTCTTGCGGAAGAGGCAATAGTTCAGCCGCATTTAATGCGCAACATCTCTTTCTTTGGATATGCGGTGCAAATAGAATCAGCTTGTATCTTGTTAATCGTGCTGATGTGAGATGTTGCGTTTGCGTTCTGTTTAATAGAACGTCTACAGAGTGAGGTACCATCACGGTTAACAAGTGACCTAGAACCATACCATCACTTTGCTTTACAGATGCAACAGCAGCAGCAACAGCTCTCAAACATCTTGGCAAAGCACATGCAACAGGGTCAAGCGTGGAGGAAAAATAACCGCACAGTCTATTCTTCCCTTCATGCTCCTGCATTAACACTGCCAAAGCGCATCCATCACATTCATGCACATACAACACAAAGGCCTTTTCATAATTTGATGTGCACAAAACCGGTGCTGAACACAACGCAACCTTGAGCAAATCAAAAGCTTTCTGGCAATCCAGGTTCCACAGTAAAGGCAAATACATGTGATTCTTTGGCAATGCCAACATTGATTTTATCATTAATGAGACATTAGGGATCCACTGTCTACAGTACAAAGCCATGCCTATCAAGGCTCTGACCTCTTTCTATGTATTTAGGACAGACATGCTAGAGATGCTTTTTATCCTTTCAGGTGTCAGTCTTCTCCCCTCCTTTGACCGGAGATAGCCTAAATAGGTGACCTCCTGTCGACAATATTGAAACTTTTTCAATGAAGCCTATGCCCATGTTCTGCTAGATGAATAAGTAGCAGCACGGTGCCCTCCTTGCAAGCAAGTTCTGAGTCTGCAGCTAAAAGAAGATTGTCAACATACAGTAACAACGTACAAGTGGAAGGCAACTCAAGTGTGTCAAGCTGTTCCTTCAAAGCTCTGCTGTAAATGCTTGGACTCTCAGTGTACCCTTGTGGCACACGAGTGAATGTAAACAAGTGTCCCCCTAGGGTGAACGTGAACAAATATCTATTGTCAACATGTGCAGGAATACTAAAGAAAGCGTTCTTTAGATCCACAACACTAAAATGAGTAGCTGAAGCTGAAATAATCGTTAATATAATGGTCACATCAGGCACAAGTGGAAATTGTGGAGCAACAATCTTATTCATAGCACGCAAATCAATAATAAAACTGAAAGGAATCACATTATGCCCTTTCTTATACACTGGTAGAATTGGACTATTACACAAACTTCCTGAAATCTCCTCAATCACTCCGTGATGTACAAAATCAGAAACTATACTCTTTAAAGCTTGCTCACCGTCAACTGAAATCTTATACTGTGGAATATGTGGTAGTTTAACATCTGGTTTCAACACAATTTTAACAGGTTCAATTTGTAAAATACCAACGTCATTATCATCAACTGCCCATAAACATGCCAGAAATTCAGTCGGTAAAGGCGTAGTCAGAAATTGTGAAACAGAAGTTCGCTGGGGTGAAATCGTCAAATGCACTCCATCCGGAGAACAATACATTACTGCATTCAATTCTTTCAACAAATTCAACCCGAACAAATTTTCGCCACAATTCATCGTCAAAAGAAATGGACATGAATTGGCAAATGGCCCCAGTGAAATTGGTACTGGCTGAGAAACCGGACTAAGCACTGGCGTACCAGAGAACCCTACAGAAATGTGTACAGGACCCATCTGCGCATTACTCTGTGGGGCAAATTGTCCTCTAAACGGTGTACTCCCACCTCTAGTTCCTCTTACTATCTGCTGCAACAATACTTTTGTCTGCAAGTATCCCTTCTTTTTTTCTATCTTCTCCTTTTCATTATTGACCCTATTTTCATAATACTGAGCCATGTGCAATACTTGACTGCGATTTTGCTTGCCAGGCGCTTTCAGAAGTCATAATTTGTGATTGGATATCAGGCAAATGTGGTTTTCTGTGTAACGCAAATGGGCTTAGGCCAATATTCATAATAAGACGGTATTTATATGAATACGGATTAACATGTCTGAGCACTTCCCTGTAGTACTCCCAGGTCACAAATTCACCCCGAGCAACCCCAGACCCTCCACATATGGCCTCCTCTCACCACACTCTCCAAGGTGTATCCCGGTCCGGTCCGCTAATGCTCACTCTAGAAATGGATCAATTCAGTTAACTTCTCCAAGGATCAGGCAGGAGCTCCATACAATAATCTGTAAGTGGGGTTGGGAACCTATGAATATAGCTTGTAATTGGCTAACTGACAAAGCCATGTTAAAATACCGATAACTTGTTAACTTTTTATTTTCTTCATATTTATCAGGATTAAGCCTTAATTTACAACCTCCCCTGGCACAATCCAATCTCACAGAATTAAGGAAATGCAATATTGTTTAGGCAAGAGTGTAAAATAGATAAATATTTTCTGGGAGCTCTTAAATCCAGTAATCAAAATCATGGGCAAATTGTTGAATCAATGCATCTATACAAAGTAACTGGTTCAAAAGCTAAATGGATTGGAAGTGTGATGCCTGGCTCGTTTTGGAGGAGGCTGTCAAAATGAAAGTAAATAAATAAATATTGGTAGTCTTCTTGGACTTACACACTTCACAGTAAGAAAGAGACAGGACAGTTATATGACCACCAACCCCACCACATGGGTGCAGACATTTTTTGATATATACAAAGATAAATCAGCATGTTACATTGACTCGAGTTGGTTAGACTTAAAACCTTGAATATGGGCAGATACATCTGGCCATTTGTCTAGTCTCTCGCTGTACAGGTGTCCCATAGAGTCCATCCCATGTCCTAATCCAGTGGACCAGCTGAAATATAAAATAGATTTATTTAGAGCCCCCATATTGACAAGATTATTCAATGATAATTTGTTCACGTGCCTAATTTCTGCAAGCTGGTACGATGCTCTATTCATTCCTTTTTTTCAAGAAGAGCAATAGGAACTCTACAAATCCTAGTGGCCCATTGCCCTACTTGAAACAGATATACCCTAGATTGGTTGGTTGGGCTCTTGTTAAAATTATCTTGGCAGTGAGATAGGGGCTTTAGGAAGGGATTGGACATGATTGAGCAGGTAATACACCTCTGACTCTTGCTAGACGTAAACTACTGCTCAAAATGAAAATGAGTGCATTTGGATGTGAACCCGCTCTTCCCTCTACTGAATATTTTGCAATTGCTCCATCATGATACAGTAGAAAACTGTGCATCTGGGGTGATTGCAAACATATTAATACATGTTTAGTGACTATATTTATCAGGGTTGTCTAGGCCCCACCCTTTTATCGTCTACACCAATTCCTTACAAAAGGAGCTGGTGCATGAATGTTTTGAAGAATCATGAGAGGAAGGAGTGTCTGTACTACTTCAAAGTGATGTGGATAATACTGTCTTTGCATTGCAGCTTCTCATGAATAAGCATGCAGACTTATTTTCTTCAGGGATCGCCTACCTTTCATTTCAATGTAGACAATTTGAGGTCTTGTATAAGGTTTATGAGACTCATTTCTGGACCATCAGTTTAAGCTTGAGTCTCTGGGAATTTTAAAATGGTGCGCTGACTCGGAAGTTTGAAGACCTGTTCCATAAAATGGCACTTAACTTGACTAATTCACACAATAACCTTAAAGAAATACACCATTTATTAAAGCAAGACTAGATTACAGATGATTTTGGATTGAGTACATTGTCATCCTAGATGTCCATGCAGAGAAATTTGTCAGCTAGTTTGTCCCGGAGAATTGTGTTGGGCATCTGTTCCAGAGACTGTGCAGAAAACATGTCATGGCTGATAATATGTGCTTCATATTTTCACTTATCTTTTCTGTTGTTCATGAAAATGTTCTGCAAATTTCTGAGAAACTGGGCTATACGTTTCATATTAACAGAGCAGCGATTCGGTTCATCTTGATTAGCACTTTAGAATCAGTTGGGAAGAAGGAGAAGAGAACCTGTGTTGGCCAAGCAAACCAGAGTTAGTCAGTGAGAAAGGTGGTTGGCCAAGTGGCAGCTTATGAAAAGTCGGGTTGAACTTTAAGGGTCAATTGCGAGATATGCTGAGAACCTGGGCACCAACCTCAAAGACCGGAAGGACCCACAATCTAATATCACTAAGCAGCAAGACAATAGCCAGCTATGGGCTCTAGTTCAAATTCTGGTGAGAGTTATGAGACCACCAAACTAAATAAAGAAACATTGCTCAACACTTAAGAACCTAGGTAGGGCAGCACAATCCTACTCTCAAAATATCCAATACCTGACCATATAGGGCTTGCCACAGTGAATGTCCTGAGGCATTCACCCTTTTCTGCAATGCAGGAAGAAGACGAAGGTAAGGGCTGAATCAAAGGTTGAGGCCACCCCAAGATCAACACAATAACCACAGCCTGTAAAGACTATATGCACGACAGCATTGTAAATTAAATGTGCTGGGACACCTTTAAAACCATATCCCTATGAATGACTTTCAGAACACTGTTCTGGGAAGATGCCTAGGAGAATATTTGAAAACAGACTTGAGGTTTAGGCAAGGGCCTTTTACTGTTTTACTTACATTTAACTCCTCCTAGTTGCATAACCCATCGTGTAGGCCTTCATACAACCCAAACGTATCCATATTCAATAAAGGTGTTGAAACCTGTCCTATGTGTGAATGTGTTCAGTGGCTGCAAAATGTACCAGTACACAAATCCTTATTTATGCAAAAACAAACATGAAGGTTTAACCTCTGAAATTAACATGTAGCTTAAAATGGCCTAAATGGCTGCTTCTGAAAACTTTAAGATGGAATAGCTGGTTGCCTAGCTGCAAAGTGTTCAGTGCTTAAATAAATGAATCAGCAAGATTTCAGTATGGTAATTTGACACGTGTGTGTCCCAAAATGGCCTATTCATCTGCCTCTCGGCGCACTCAGACCAAATAGGATACTGGATGTTAGTTGATAGTTCAATGAAGTGCAGTAAAGTGAGTGAGTCTCAGTGCAACTAAAGGGTGTGCACTTTGGTCTGGAGCTCCAACCCCACAAAGGCACTGTTTGAATAGTGAGATGTCTGTGTGACCATCATGACAATTTCAAATGACGATGGATTACAGTTTGTGATGACCAGTGTACATGCTATTCTTCAAAACGCAATTCCTGTTAAATGCATTTGTACGGTTTTAGTGTCTCTCTGAAGTTTGGACCATTAGAGAAGGTCACATCACAAAAATCACTAGAATGAATAATGCAAGCAGAAAGTGACCATTCAAATTGTTGTAGACTCATAAGATGTAAGTGGAGAATGCCCTCCATAGTGTTTTCTCCTGTGTGCTGAATCCCAAGTATGATGTCATGGAATGTTGATGACAGTGTTCCTGGTTGGGGTTATCTAAGTGTTCTAATGTTGTCAGTTGGAGAAAGAGCTGAAGGAGAGGAGTCTCTACATGTTGGGGGTCTTCTTCCTTTATTAAATACTAATTAAAACTTTAATATCACTTACCTGTCTGCGCCAGCCTCTTCATAACAATGGCGACGAGGATGGGATGAGGTGGCCACAGCAGACAGGCGAAAGGAGACCTCCAACAGCCAGCCGTACCTGTTTTGCTCCTGAAGGCCGCTGAGTGACCCCAGAGCCCGGGCGAAGAGGAGCGGCGGTCCCACCCTAGTCAGCAGGAGCCGCGGTTCGCCATGGGCTGCTCCGCATCATCTGTGCGTTGAGCGGCCCCCCAGTGCGAATGACAGGACGACCGTCGAGGTCCATCGGCGTGGAGTGGCCCGCAGAGGGACGAGTCGGTACTGCCCCAGAGCCTGTGTGAATAGAAGCGGCGGCCCCGCCCCAGCCAGGAGGAGCCGTGGGTCGCCGTGGGCTGATCCGCACCTTCCGTGCGTTGAGCGGCTCTCCCCATTGCGAAAGACGAGACGACCGTCGAGCGGGCGCCTATCCTTATAAGTATCGTCTGGAGACGTGCTGGACAGGCGCCATCAGTGCGGGGGGAGGTTGCTCCGCTGGTCCCTGGCGTTGAGCGGCCATCATACCCCGCGGCCGCTGCCAAGTAAGTGTACATTTTGTATCACGCCGCCGCGGATTTCCGCACGGGCCATCCCCACGTTTTTTTTTGTTGCTTCAAGCAGGAAGGAACACTGTTCGAGCCGAATTACCGTGTTCCTCATAATAGAGGGACAGGTTGCATCAGGAGGGGGCAACGCTTTTACCGTAGCACATGTAATAGAGAGTCAATTACAACTGATACAGCACTGTTTTGGGTACAGTGCTACTGCAATTCATTTGAGAGGGTGGAAACTGAACTGTAGCGGCAAAAAGGGGCTCCAGTTACTGCAAAGGTATCCCAGCATCAAAAAGAAAAATCCTGCTGTGACAACTGAACAGATTTGAGTTTTTTTTCTCTTTTCCAACAAGCGCACAGGACTTAAGTTAGCAGAGCAACAAAGAAAACAAAAATCTCTGCTCTGAAATAGAATTGTGACTTGAAGTCATGGCAGCTTTACCTGGCATATCTCGACCACCCATATTTATGCCCACGCCAGGGGCGGCAAAAATTGCTTGGCCCCAATGGCGCAAGGGCTTTATGCATTATATGAAGGCAGCCGGGGGAACGGCATATTCCAGCGAAAGGAAATTAGCGTTATTGCTTCATTTTTTGGGTTATGAAGGCCAAATAATTTTTGAGACTCTCCCTCATTTAGCATGTGATGGAAGCGGGGATGAATTAAATGATTTCGAGTCAGCTTTGATGAGACTAGACAAACATTTCAACCCAAAAAGAAGCACGATCTTGGAACGTTACAATTTCCGCATGCGCATACAAGCCCATGGGGAGTCTGTTGAAGACTATGTAACTGCCCTAAGTCATCTGGCTCTAACGTGTAAGTTTCAAGGAAGTTTTGACGAGCACATTCGCGATCAATTCATGACGCATTGTCGGTCAAATAAGATACGCGAGGAACTGTGGCTGAAGGACGAGCCGAACTTGGACGAGGTATTGGACTTAGCCAAACGTGTAGAACATTCGCTGGCATGTGTTGCCAAGCTATCGAAGGCTGAAGGAGGAGATTCTAAAGAAGCCAAGCCGGAAGTATTGAAGGTGAATGAAGGGAAGAACAAGAGGAAGGGAAGAAACAAACAGAAGGAGAGGAGCAATGTAGAAGAAAGAAGAAATCAAGAGTCAACGCAAAGAGAAGATAAACAGGATGAGAGATTGTGCTATAGGTGCGCCAGTGTGACTCATTTTGCTTCTTCAGTGGTGTGTCCAGGGCGGAAGGCGATCTGCAATAAGTGCAAAAGGAGAGGACACTTTGGGACGTGCTGCAAGAACTATCAGTTTAGCCAAATCAATCAAAGGAAAGTCCTATACGTGAATGAAGAGGAAGAAGGTAGGTCATCAGAAGATGACACCGTAATGACTTTGCAAAATGTCATTGTGAACACTGTCAATGTTGTTGGTAGGGATGATATCCCGGATGATTGTGAGCGCCCATATACTGTTGTGACCGTGAATGGATGTAAAGTGTCGATGATGGCTGATTCGGGGTCGAAGATCACTTTGATATCCAAAAGCGCATTTGAGGATGAAATGAAAGGGGCAGTGTCGACATTATCGGTGCCAGACATAAGTCCAGGGGGGTACAACCAAGAAAAGATTGATTTGCTGGGGTATGTTTGGAGTAAGTTTGAATTTAAAGGACGATGCTGTGAAGGGAAAGTGTATGTGACAAAGAAGGGCCAATCTTTGCTAGGATGGAGAGAGCAAAAGAATTTGGGAATCAGATTAGATCCCAACCATCCTGATCAAGTTTTACAAGTAGCAGAAGTGTGTTCGACATATAGCAAGTATGTGAAAGAGCATGGGAAGGTATTTGACGAGACATTGGGAAGAGTGAAGGGATTTCAGCATCAGATATTGTTGAAGAGAGGCAGTGTTCCCACCGTGGCGAAACTCAGGCCCGTCCCTTTTGTGTTAAGGGACAGAGTAAAGAAGGAGTTGGAGAAACTTCTTAAATCAGGTGTGATTGAAAGAGCAGGGGGGGTCGAGTGGGTTTCCCCGGTCGCCATTGTGAAGAAAAGTTCAGGGGATCTGAGGCTGTGCGTTGATATGCGCGAGTTGAATAAGTGTATATTGGTGGACAGGCACCCACTACCCAACATGGGTGAATTGTTAACCATGGTGGGTGGAGGGAAGTACTTCTCCAAACTGGATATGACGTCAGCCTATCATCAGGTGGAGTTGGAGGAGGGATGTAGGAAAGTCACGGCGTTTGTGACACATGAAGGTGTGTTTCAATTCAGGAGGATGCCCTTCGGGTTAGCATCCGCTTCCTCAGTGTTCCAGAAAATTATGGATCGCTTGTTGAAGGGGGTGAAGGGTGTTTTCTGTTTTCAGGATGATGTGTTGGTGAGTGGAGTGACATTGGAGGAGCATGACAGGAATTTGTGTAAGGTGTTGAAGATATTCAAGGAAAGAGGGATCACACTTAAGGAAGAGAAATGCAAATTTGCTGTGACAAAAGTGGACTATTTGGGACATGAAGTGTCGGGAAATGGTATCAGACCCAAGGAAGAAATGGTGAATGCCATAAAGAGGATAGAAAGACCGATTGATAAGAGTGAATTACGCTCTTTTTTGGGAATGACAGAGTTTTATCAGAAATGTGTGGTAAATTATGCTGAGATGAGAAAGATTCTGAGGAAAGGTGCTGAGTTTGTGTGGAATAGTCAGTGCAAGGCGGAATTCAATGGTATAAAAGAAGAGATAAACTTAGCCCAACCCTAAGTTGCTTTGACACAAGAAAGCCATCCATCATCACAGTGGATGCTAGTGAATATGGCTTAGGTGCGGTTTTATCCCAGAAACAAGACGATGGGTCTGAGGAGGTGATAGCTCATGCATCAAGGGGTCTCAAGGGAGCGGAAGTGAGGTATTCTGTTCTCGAGAAGGAGGCGTTGGCATGTTTCTGGGCAGTGGAACGATTCAAAAACTTCGTGTGGGGTGTAGAGTTCGTAATTCGGACTGATCACAAACCGCTTAAAGCCTTATTTGAGAACAAGGGCCTTGATAAGATTTCCCGCAGGGTGGCAGGATGGGTCACCAGAATGCAAACACATTGTTTCAAGATGGAGGTCATTCCCGGGAAGGACAACGTATTGGCTGACAATCTGTCAAGGGTGAGAGTAATTGATTCTGGTGTTGTGGAAGATGAAGAAATGGAATTAGTGTTTGTCAACACAGATGGTATAGTGTCCAAACAGGAGTGGTTGGATGGGATGAGGAGCGATGAGAACATAAATAAAATAGTTCCGTATGTTGTTTCTGCCACATGGCCAAAGAAAGTGGAAATAGCGGAAGGCGCAAGGCCGTATTGGGAAGTGAAGGATGAATTGTCGGTCATCGGTGGGGTATTGTTCAGATGGGGAAGGGCTGTGGTTCCAGTTGGATTGAGGAAGAGAGTGATAGAGTTGGCACACAGTAGTCACATAGGAGTTACCAAAACCAAAGGTGTATTGAGGGAAGACTATTGGTGGCCGGGTTTTGACAGGGAAATAGAAAATTGTTCAGAAAATTGTCAATTTTGTTTCAGGAGTGGGAAGGGATCTGTAGCTAAGAAGCAACCATTTGTGGACGTGGGTCTTCCGTCCAGGATATGGAGTGATCTCGCCATGGATATCCTTGGTCCTGTGGAATTGGGGTATGGACGTGGAAAATTCATAGTACTGGTGGTGGATCTGTTCTCCAGGTGGGTGAATTTTAAAATTGTGAGAGATGTAACAGGAGAAAGCATGATAAAGACTTTGCAGGAGATATTTTCCAATGAAGGTCTGCCGGAGAGTTTGTTGACGGACAATGGTCCCCAATTTGTAGGGGGGAACTTCACCAGCTATTTAAGGAAATGTGGAGTGCGTCACAAAAGGACTTCATTATATCATCCCGAATCCAACGGTGTAGTTGAAAGGATGAATAGGTGTGTGATGGAGAGTATTCGCATGGGGGAAGAGTGCGGATTGGATAAGTTGGCTGTGATACAGAATAGGATCTGGGCCCTAAGGATGGCGCCTCATTCTACGACAGGTCTGTGCCCGTTTGAGCTTATGAGAGGCAGGAAGCCATATTCCATGGCGTGTCCGCCGTGGCTGGGCAGGAGTAGGGAAACAGATCTGGTTATTGATGAAGTAAGAAAGTCATTGGTGAGGAAGAAGTCTGAATGGGTGGCGCGTGAAAACCTGAAGAGAGGTAAGAAAGAGTTGCGCGTAGAGTGTGGAGATTGGGTTAGGATCAAGAAGGGAATTGTGAAGAGGAAAGGAGAGTCTCTTTATTCGGATCCAGTCAGAGTTGTAGCAGTCATGAAAGGGGCCGTACGTGTGACTGGAGGGCAAGTGTGGAATAAAGAATTGCTGCAGTCAAGAGAGGGCATATATAGTATGTGTGTCGAGAACTGGACCAATTTATGTGAGTTATTGTGGTCGTCTACATGACACCCTTAAGTTATTTAGTGTGATCGGATGTTAGATTATATAAGTGAAGTTAAAAAAAAAAGGGGAGATGTGTTGTAGACTCATAAGATGTAAGTGGAGAATGCCCTCCATAGTGTTTTCTCCTGTGTGCTGAATCCCAAGTATGATGTCATGGAATGTTGATGACAGTGTTCCTGGTTGGGGTTATCTAAGTGTTCTAATGTTGTCAGTTGGAGAAAGAGCTGAAGGAGAGGAGTGGGGGTCTTCTTCCTTTATTAAATACTAATTAAAACTTTAATATCACTTACCTGTCTGCGCCAGCCTCTTCATAACACAAATATATTATACATTTGGGAAACTGTTGATAGATTAATCAATGTGAACACACAAAAAAGTTATACACGTTGCACATACACATAGTTTTTCATGATTTTATTTCATCCAGAACTGGAGCAAAGTATTAATGGCCAGCTTCATGTTTATCAGCAAGGCATCATTATTTATTTATTTAATTACTCATGAACCAGATGGCAGTGAAACTGTTACAAAGCGCAATTGAAGGTACAATGCACCGCGTATGATGTGATAGGTTATTTATAACGCGCGTACCGGGGGATCAAACTTGTGTTGCTCTGTGTTGCCTTGCTTCCAAGACGAGCAAGTTGCCCCTGAGCTATCCTCCCATATCTCAGTGTTGATGTATATTCATAAATGCGAGTTGAGATCATATAAATGCACAAAGACATTTCAAATAAAGTGAGGGAGTGCAAGCAGTTGACATGAGCACATACATGTAATTACAGTACAAGGGACCGAAACATGGGTGGCATTGACTGGAGGTGGAGTTTGGCAAGTGGCCTTTTATTTTGTGGGGGAATAAATGATGTGAGTGTTCATTCCTAATATCCTTAAGGAGACTGTTCCAATCTTTAGGTAAAAGCACTTGACAGAAACAATAAAATCCACCAAACTACCGCAAGAATTGATTACTGTTACCAATGCTCAGTCCTGTGGACTAACCAAAGGATCATGCGTGGTGGCACAGAGGAATTAGTCATCATTTTTGAGCTTATAGGACTTCATGGGGATTTTTGGCAGATTTACTGTGAGCGGTATTACAGTTAGGTAATTCCGCCGATTGTTTGTGGTGATGTGTATGATTTTCCTACAGCGTTTTGTTGTAGGTAGATTATCCACCATCAAAACAAAATAGATGATGGCTGGAAGGTTAAGAATACATTTTAACCTTTGGCATTGCTCTGGGCAACCCTCCAACCATCGTTCTTCACCTGCCACGCCATTACAACACACAAAGACCGTGTGCAAATCAGACTTGGTCTCACGCCTTAGGGAACCAAGCTGGACCTCACTGATGAGGCCCAACAAGGCCAAAAGACAGCTGAATTTGCTTGTGTTTCCAGAGGGGATCTGGCCTCGCATTTCATACTGCAATGGTGGAGATGGGCTGAAAAACAATGGTGGGGAAGGCTACGCAGAGAAGTGCCAGTGGTGCAGATGTATTCAAAACCTTCTACCCATCATTTTTTTGGTTATAATTTGTCTCCCTCTGGGAGAGAGGGGATGGCCAGACATGGGTCCATTGCTCACTGCACCTTAGGGAACCAGGCTGCACCTCATTGATGATGCACAACAAGGCCGAACCCAAACAAGTTTGGGGTTGCTTGTGTAACCTGCAGAGGGGACCTGTCTTAGCTGTTCAGGCTGGGCTGCTCCCATTAGTGACAGTACCTGCCTGATTTGCATATGGTTGGACGCCTTTTGCAATGGCGTAGGTGTGGAAGATTATCCAGAGCAGTGCCAGTGGTTCATATGTATTAAAACCCATCCAACTCATTACTTTTTTGTTATAGGTATATCATCCCCCGAATGCCAAAACTTGCAGTATGGTAGTGCAATAAATCCAGTGATAACGTGGCTGTAACATAATTATTTCCACTTTACTGCCACTTCCCTGCACCACTGTACTTGTAATGAGGCCCATTGTATTGTATTTCTTGAAGATGTAGGTATTCTAAAAGGAATACATAGACAAAAAAATAAAACTATGCAGGTTAATCATGAAACAGGTGTTGTACAATGGAAGGGAATGACAAATAGCTGCAGTCTCATGGGTGAAGTGGGGGTGATACAGAGAAGAGGGATAGGGCAGGACGTACATAGACTTAGCAGAGAAAGTTGAGCGAGGATAGTGTGTGTAGTTTACAGCATAGGGTAAGAAGCAGAGAGTTCATAGTGGAGTACTAATGTGGAAATAGGTAGCGGGAACATCTTCCTGGTTAAGCTGGTGGTGCTTAAATGAGGACATGAATGAAAGGATAATAGTAGAACTTTAAAGTGATGGGGAATAGGGTTCCAGCGGTTTAGGGCATGGAGGGTGATGGAGCAGAAGCAAGAAGGTTCACAAGGAGTATGGGTAACAGAAATATTAGAGGGAGATGGATGATACAAGGGTGATTGCAGGGAAATATAGTGTCAGAAAGGTATGAAGGAGAATGTCCATGGAAGGATTTAAAAGCAATACATAGGAATTTGAAGGCACATCAGATGATTCCAGAGAACTAGCTACAGTGAAAGCAGTTTGGAGGTGGGAGAGGAACATGGAATATTGTAAAGCTTATGAATGGCAAGATTCAGCAGTTTGTTAAATTGAGATAAACAGTATGTAGGGAGACCAAGAAGGATGATGGCATAGTAGTCACACTTGCTAAATACTAAGCATATAATGCAAGCTCCAGCAGGCTACTATTAAGGACATAGAAGATCTTGCTGATGTTCATTAGTTTGAGTCTGGACACAGTTGCTGTGTGTGTGGGTGAGTATGTGGTGGAGATTAAGGCATTTAGGAGAGGAAAAGAGTACAGCAGATTGACATGAGATGAGGGCTGGAACGAGAGGGACAGCAGATACAAGTTGGTTGTGTGATTAAATAAATCCTACCCTGCAGGAGTACAAGGGTGAGTAGTGGCTAAACCACTGAATCAACCTTCACACTACCACAAACCAGAAATGCTATATAATCATAAAGATGCAATGTCAAGAGGTACACCTCCGTCACCTTTTGTAACATTGTGGGTTACACTCTTAAGAGGAGTGTGAATGTGAAAGCAGAGATCTAAACAGCAATTGTGTATCGCCCACAATAAAGGAATATCCAATAAAGGTTCTATAAATATATTTTGTTAAACTGTTGTGATTAAGACTGTGCAATGGGAACAAACTTATCTGCACATGCTGTGGTTATGATGCAGCAAGGAGCAAGTCCGATGAATGCAGCAACAGTGGTTTGAAGAAGTACCAAATGGAGCACTGTGCGACCTTGTGGTTTGAAGGCATTTTAGTGTGGTTCACTCATTTGCAAAGACAGTTTGAAGCTGTACAATGCAGCATCCAGCTGCTTTACTTATTTTTATACTTTGAGTCCCAATCCAGGAGTTCAGGGAGGAGAGTTCTGCTTTTCCACTTCACTCCCACATGGGGAGGCATGCTGTTACCTGCAGATGTTGTTCCCCACCAGTGAGGATCCAGGGGATCAGGGAGAAGAGTAGCCGGTTGTGACTTCACTCCCACCTATGGGATGCATGCTGGTACCTGTAGGAGTTCTTCACCACCAGCGAGAAGCTTGGGTACTGGTGAGGATGGTAGAGAGTGCAGTTCTTGGTCCAACAGTAGGTCACCTCCAATGTTCTCTGGGAATGGTTACGGAGCAGAACATGTCAATGCCTAGGCGGAACCTGCCTATGCATTGTAACAACTGCCTTCAACTCACAGCTGGAGGACTTTGGAAAGGACTGCTATCCAATCACAGTCCACATTAATTCTTCTGGTCTGCTTGTAAAGTTCAAAAAGTATTAAGGAAAGAGTTTGAGACCCCTTCCTTATAAAGGTAGCAACCACCCAAAGTTGGGTAAACTTTAGCCTGATTTAAGGTCCCCAATACCTACTAAGATAACACATGACATATGCCTTCTGGCAACCTACCCAAACTGCTTTGCTTCAGCTGGAAGTGTAAGGAAAGGTAAGCACACAGAAACCCATGATGGGGAACCCTTGCTCTGGACCCTCTGCTCAGTCTGACTGTCCTAACCATGCCCCCTTCCTAAGCATGCAGCATCAAAGGCCTTTTGGCATGTATCCTGGTTTGGGTATGTGGCACTTTGAAGCTTGGTTCCAATGATGCTCCTGCTGGGAGCTTCCTGCGCTGGAGAGCTGGTAACCAACCACCAAAGGAGACAGTCTTCCTGCCCAGGGTCTTGCTGGATGAGCAGAGACTAGCTGTCTGACTTGAAAGCACAAGCCCTTCCATAACTGGCCTGTGCTCACAGTATTGATATGTGTATGAAATAAATCAGGAGTGGCTTTAATAACTGTAGGAACTATCAGTAACCATACCAAAACGCATGCATGGCTTATTATTAGAGATTATCCTGCCACCAACAGTTCATCATGTTTTAAATGGTTCTGGATCTGAGGTGCAGATTAAAATGCAACCTTTTTCTGCAGTGACTTTGCTTTCACAGGAAGGAGCTGTCAAACAGGGCACCTATGACCTGTGAACCTGCTCTGTGTCTCTGGAGAGCAGACACTGATCAGCGAGACTGTTAGAGAAAGGCACACGTGTTCAGTATGTTTTTAGAATGGGGCTTTCTGAAAGGGCAGGGTCTGGTTAGTAGACCCCAGCCAAACATGTTGACAATAACCCTTCAGAGGTTCTAGCTCACATTCAAGACAAAAGTATCAACTGAGGCCATCTGCATTGGAGTGGAGCAAGCAAGGTTTCTGTTGGATGTTCATGTACAATACATCTAGGGATATAGGCAAATATAGTAACTTGGGATTCTCTCCTTGCATAGCCAGTTGCACAATGCAGTAACTTGGGATTCTCCACTTGCATAGCCGGTTGTGCAAAAGGGGCCTGTAGTTGGTCTGGACTGGGGGTGAGAACCCAAAAAGATTAGATTTTAACTTTTGCATTGGCCAAGCTACCTCGACTGCATTATTTTGGAATGTGGCCAAGTTATGTTCTCCCTAGCCGAGGCATCTACTAAAATAGCCACACTAACTCTGCAATGATTCTGAATTCACAAACGTTGTTTGAATGGTGAATTCCTGTCCATAATCCGGGATCTTCAGAACTGGCAATAGAATTAGAAAACGGGAAATCTCTCAGCACCTACTTATTTATAGATGTGCTCATTTAAACGGTATGCTGTTTTAAAACGCACAAGATAGGCTTTATTGAACATTTTCAAAATATTCAAAATATTCAATTCATTTTATGGTAAAATAAATCAGTTTTATGTTTTCTTCAAACATCAAATTAGGCAAGACAATATAATAACATTTTCTGGAGCCAAACAATTGCCCTATTGTCCAAATACAATTGGCCTAAAAATGGCCCTATTGTATAAATGAAATTAGCCAACTCTGAAGCAGAAGAATGTTTTGACCTATTTTGGCTTTCTCAGGCCTATGTATTTTTCTTATATATACAAAGCTTTCTTTTGACATAAATACAGATGATGTTTGTTCATGTTCATTCATTATAACATTATCAGAATAAACTAATATTATCTTTGACGTTATCCCGTATATGGAAAAGTGAGAGTGAGTCGGAAGGGACAAGACATGAGAGAAACAAAACAGAAACATTTTTAAATGAAATGTTCAAACATTAATAATTGCAAAATGTGTACATGAGTACTAGCTAGTCGACCATAATTAGGTTGTATCCATTTTAGTATATTTAAATAGTATTATGAAAAGTCATGAGTTCAGGGAATCTGGCTTTTGTCACAAATATGTACTCATATTCAGTGATTTTTGGCAAGCTTTTTCAATGTTATGCCTTTATCAGTTATTATTACATTTCAAAATTATAGTTTTAGTTTTGGATCTTGGCTGATGGAGAAGATTATGGTTATTAGAGCGCAGATGTCTAAGGCACGATTTTTTTCCTATGTACCTTCGTAAGTATGGGGGCATTGTTCCCATAAGGCATTTGAAGGTAATGACCAAAAGTCTGAAATGAATACGGGCCTCCACAGGGAGCCAGTGCAGAGCTCGGCGTGCTTCTGAAACATGAGAACGATAGGATAGGCCAGCTACAACTCTGACCACTCCGTACTGAACTACCTGGAGACGGTTAAAAGTAGATTTACTGGAGCCTGCTAACAGACTGCAGCAATAATCTAATTTAGCTCCTATAATCACTCGAGCAATAGAATCAGCGTTCTGTTTGGAAATGAACGGTCTCAAATGAGCCAACAGTTTGATATAATAGGAGCCAGCTGCGACTGTGCTGGCTATGTAGGGCTTCATATTGAGCGACTGGTCCAGAACTACACCCAAGATTTTTACTTTAGGGAGGGTGGGGATTTGAACATCCCCTAACTGGAAGTGCTTGTAGGCTGGGTCGAGTTTAGCTAGGATGCCCTCGGAAGCCACTCCCATAAGTTTGGTCTTTCCACGGTTAAGTGCAAGGTTATTTAGCATCATCCACTTTTCAATGATGGAAAATATGCGATTGAGTTCAATCTCATCCAGGTCACGCTTGAGATGTGCAGATCATACAGGACAGTGAGGGGGGTGACACATTGTGTGTCATCTGTGTAGTTGGAAAGGAGTATGCCCTCTTGAGCGAGAAGGGAGCCATAAAGATACAAGGTGATAAGCTGGCTCCTCGCAGAACTCCAAAAAGTACCTGGATGGCGGGTGCCTACGCCTCATTAGCCCACAACCTGCTAATTCTATTACAAAGAAAGGAAAGCAGCCATTTGGTAGCGGCCTCGGAACAATTGGCGACAGACATGAGCCTGTCAGCCAAAATGGAATGATCAACAAGATCTAAGGCCGCAGATTGGTCTAAAGAGATTAGAAGTGAGATCTGCTGGTTGTCCAGTCTCTGTAGGCGTTGAGATTTAAGGTCCAGTAGAGAGATCTCAGTACCAAAACCTTGTCTGAAACCCGATTCAAAGGGGCTGAGGATAGGGTACAAATTGAGGTGTTGGGCAATTTGAGAATAAGCAACCCGATCCAATATTTTGAACAGAAAGGGGGTGTTGGTTATTGGCCTGTAGTTGGTAGGGACATTCTGATCCAAGTTAGGCTTTTTCAAGAGGGGTGTGT
Organism: Ambystoma mexicanum; assembly: GCF_040938575.1. NCBI lineage: Eukaryota > Metazoa > Chordata > Amphibia > Caudata > Ambystomatidae > Ambystoma > Ambystoma mexicanum. Next base: position 823,295,977 of record NC_090932.1, read on the forward strand.
GTTAGGGGGAATTCTCTGTTTAGGCTGAATTTCCTGACCTAGGGAGTCCCCAGCAGCTTTGCTGGATTTTTGGGGTTTATTTTTTTTCTCCTGCCAAGAGTGAGACTCTTTTACCCTCACTCTTGGGCATTATTTGAGTGTGTTTCTTTGAATCTAGATGTGTTGAATGGGCTATGGGGTCTTTTACTCCATAGGGCTTCATGTGTTTTTGTGATATGTGTTACACAGCACCCTCCGTGCAGTAACACAGGGGTGTCATAGTGACCCCCCAGTATAGACTCCATACCCTGGGACTGACTACGGTCTCCCAGGGCATGTAAAGTCACCATTGACTTTACTAGTCTTAAATTCTGAACAGAACCAGTTCAAACCATCATATTGTGGATGTACTGGCTGGGGCAATTCAATTGCCCCAGGGTCTGTTAGTCGAGGGGGCACGTTTCCGTCCCCCCTGATCGAGTTTTGGCTGGTGGCAGTGGATACTACTTTTTATATTCAACCGCGAATATTTTCCTATGGGATTTCTCATTGTTTTAGGCTACTACCTTTATTTAATTATTTACGGTAGCCTCGAACATACCTCCGGTTTATTTAATTAATATTAATTCTCCGGTTGGTATTTTTTGCCAAAACTTGATTCTAAAATGGCGTTTGTGTTCTCTTCTGTGACTCCAACCCAAGTCGAGCCCTTTGTTCCACTTTTTGGCAGGCTTCTCCACAGAAGCCCTCCAAAGTGGTGCCACTCTGTCTGGGGTACTTAGGGGTGGAGGGGGATTTAGGCACCCTGGACTGAGTTGCCTAGGCAACTCAAGTCGCACTCCATCCTGATTGGCTCAAGTGGTGAGCCGGCCGGCTCACCACTTAGCATGTTTGAGTGACAGCTAGGCTGAGTGAATGGGGGTTTGCTGCATAAAAGCAGGGCTTTGGGGACTGGAACTTCAGAAGTCGCCACAGGACCTAAGAATCCGACGAAAGAGAAGCTGAGCCGACCTGCCACGACACCACTACCGGTGGAGCCCTGGTGGTCTGCCTCACCACTTTTCCCAACGACAGAGGAGATCTCCCGCCGGAGAGTCTTCTTCCTTTGACTGGTGGGGATAACCAGTTTCACCGTCTTTTTGCTTTCCCGACATACATCGTGGCCGCCTTGCCCGTGCCAAGCACCCCGGCAACCGGGATACCACGTTTTACCACGACCGCAAAACAAAGGTACCACCTTTAACCTGAAAACTCCACGGCTGGTTTCTGCCCTGGTAGTGCAACCACCTTCATCTTTCCTCCAAGTCGAGATCTTCTCTTCCCCTGGACGAGGACGCAACTTGCACCCACTACCAGGAACAACTGCCTCCGCTGGAGGATCCTTCCCACTTAAGGTACCGTGTCCCGCCTGGCTTCCCTTGCTACCGACTGTACAGGGTAGATTTAGCCCCCGGTTTTCGAACCTGGATTAGCCTGGGACACCCTGGCTAAACTTTCCTAAGCCTCTCTAAACTCTTTTTGAACCCTCTGCAAGACTTTCTAAGCCTAGTGTAACTGTGTGATCTTGGGCGCATTTGTGCTCTGCTCTCTCTAAGAGTGGGCCCAGACTTTGGACTTTGGCTCACCAGTGACTTTTGCTCTTCTGCCTTGCTTGTTGTGTTCCTGAACCTTAGAGTGGTGTACCTTTCCATATTCTGTCTTTCTCCCTCCCTTTCTCACAAACTTATTGGAGTGCAATCTAGTTAAGCGCTCACCTCTGTATGAAAATAAGTGTTTTACTGTGACTTATCCGATAAGGGAAAAGCGGTGTATATATTACAATAGTAACTGTGTTTAGAATATTTTACAATAAGAGTGCTGGAGTGTTTCAAACTGTGTGTGTTTAAATAAATAATTATATACTTTGATACCAAAGCTCTGGTCAGTGTTTGCTTGTATTGTTGTATCTGAGTTCCTATTGAGTATACTTTGCATACTGCCTAACTCTTTTTGAGGGAAGTCTGACTGCTCAGCCACAGCTACCAGGTAAATCTGGGTGGTACAGACTGCTACCAAGTGGGTTTACTGCCAACACCTGTAGTCTTAAATCTTTTGCAGTGTTCCCTAAGGGAACTGCACAGGTTTCTGCCTAACAGTGTGACCCACGCTTGCTTCATCTCATCTGGGACAACGCCATTGAGGAGTGAGGAGTTCACAAATGGGCTTATGGAATGCACCAATGAGGGAGGGCAGGTTTTGATAATAGTGGAGGCAGAGGGGTCGCCTGTACAGTTGGTGGCTTTAAGTTTGGTGATAATAGAAGCTAATTCATCCTCAGAAATGGGAGTGAAGTCGAAAATGGGAATATCTGAATTCCTGATGAATTTATTGCTGTCACTATAAGTACCATGAGTGACAAAGGTACTCTTTTTAGTAGCTATGCCTTCTCGGATTCCATCTAGTTTTTTTGACATGGCATTCTGAATATTTGAACACATCTGTTGAAGAAATCATCAAAACACATCTTGGGACTTACTGCAATTATGTTATTTGAAAGTATGCTATCCCATAGTTTCAGTAAAACTATTCACTGTCTTACAAAAAGTGCACATTTACCAAATAATGTCAGATAGCGTTTATCCTTCGGCATTCTTAGTGTTTTGTGTCCACCATTTTGGATGCTTTTTTACATCACTGTGATGATGATGTCATCATATATATGACAAAGCTGTGTATCTAGGTTAGTAAAGTCTGCGGTGAGGGTTGCACACCCTTTGCCTAGCTTGTCTACTAGATTAACATTAAATAGAAGAGTAGATGTGACTTCCTTGAGATTATTTCATTTCATAAGAAAAACACCAAACAATGGTGGACAGGAATGTATATTTGCACATGTTGCAATTTTCTTACTAGAAACAAGGCACATAAATCAAGCCAGCAGATATAAACAAGTCCACTATAAAAAACACAATCCCACCAGTATTCGGGGCGGTCCCTCAATCAACCCCTCAGATCACTAGACGTAATGCATAAACAAACTTTTTTGAAAAATGTATTTATTTTTCTTTATTTAATTAGAAACATTAAAATGATTATTAATTTGGGAAAGTATTCCGTATGTTCAATTTTTGAGGGCTAGGCAGAACTGCACGAACAAGAAAGATTTGATGTCCCAATTTAACATCATAGAAAACAGACTTTCCCAGCGAGGTTATCCAGCTCACATATTGCGGCAGTCCCATAAAAGGGCGAGATATCAACATCGCGAAGTCCTGTTGACTAAAAATATCCGCACCACCCAGAACCAGTCACGTATAGTCTGTGCCATGACCTACAGCACCCACCATGCCAAAATCAAGAAGACTATTGCTAAGCATTGGCATTTACTTCAAATGAACATGCCCGATTTGGAACATCCCATGTATGCATTCAAAAAGGGCAGGAATTTGAAGAGCTGGCTATCTGAGGCAGATAGACTGCAGACCAGCCAGGCACCCAAAACCATCACTGAAATGTGGGGTATGGAAAGAGTTACTGGCAACTATCCCTGTGGCAATTGTTGTCAGTGCGGATCTACTACAGTGACCAACACTGTCACCATTAACCACAGAGTCTGGAAATTGAGGGATCACACCACGTGTAATTCTAAAAACGTGATTTACGTGATTATGTGTTCATGTGATAAATCGTATATAGGAAAAACCTCTAGACCTATTAAACTGAGAATCTCTGAGCACAAGTCTAGAATCAGGACTCGCAATATTTCTTCTCCCTTAGTTGCTCATTTTCTTGAACACCAACATGACTGTGAAAACTTACGTTGGTGGTGTCTTGAAAGAGTTACGGGACCAGACCATTATGCCATAGCCGCGAATTCGTCCCGAAGGGAACAGTGGTGGATATTTAACACCCAAAGCCATATACTGGGCCTGAATGCCCATGAAGAATGGCATGCGCTATTTCAATAGATTCTCTATGTCGTGACGTCTTCTGGACTCAGCTTTATAGGCTTTGGTTATCCCTGGTGCCTTCGATACGGCTTTCAGGCGTTATTAGCCTGTTCCATTCCATTGATAATCATGCTAGGTGTTATGTCTACCTCTATACTGGTAGAGATCTACCACTGCATGGGGTGCATTATAACTTGTTTTTCCTTTATTTTTATTTTTCCTTTGTTGTCTTGACCCCATGGTGTTATTATTTTTGTTGTCTCTTTTAAGATTGGTTTCTCATTTTCTGTTGTGGCATACCATTTTAATGCCCTTCCCCTTGACATATTTAGCCTTTTTGTTGGCTTTAGTTCTTTGTCTGATTTATTTATCTCCGAGCTGTTGGGGCATGCCACGCAGGTGTCTTTGTTTCTATGTGCTTTGGTTTTCCTTGGTTCGCTGCCTGGACTGTCTGTCTCTGCGTCTTGGCTCGGCCTTGTTCGATTGTAGCGCACAGCTTGTCTCCATCTGACACGTGTTCTATATTGAACCACGTGGTTAGTCACGGGACTGATCTCTATTGGCTCTTTGGCCTCGCTGCGCGATTACTTGCGTGTTGTCGTGCGGGGGGTGTCTTCGGGCGCGCCCAATGCGCTTGGGCCGTGGAACGGGTAACGCTGGGACGCCTGCATACCTTCAGGGGGCGTGGTTACATCCATTCGGCTCCCTTTCATTGCACGGTACGCGGCCCGAGATTATACGTGCCTTTCTGTGCCAATAGTTGCGTGCACTAGAGACGTTGTAGACATCAGTCCTGATACGCCCATTGACGTATTTAACCTCAGACAAATGCCAACACAGGAAGTTCGGTTTTCGATTTCCTGGTTTGGTGTCTATGGCCTTTTCCGCTGAGGTAAGTAACTTTGAACGGGTAGCTAGGCGGAATCTTTCACACTTTTGGCTTTGTTTTATTTCTCATTTTCAAGATTAGGTCAAACATCTATATAGATTTACCTATATGTTGGGACCTTTTAGTACTGCCACTTAGGCTATACAACAGACACACAGATCCTGTTTGGACTGATGTAAGTTCAGTTTTTTCACGAACTATCAGATTACGCTTCATGACTTGATTCCATACAGCGCAGTGTTGCATTCTATGTATGTGATACTTTGGGACATTACGGATGTCTTACTAGTTTGTTGTACTTTTTATTGCCCCACAGACTTCGCTTATCCTTTAATGACATTTGGAGATTCACCCTTCTGGGGAACCTTTCGAAATCCTAATCTGTACATATAGTTGAGGTCGTTCTACACTTTAAGGAATCATCTGTTGATGGTTCTTGATTGACAGATCTGGGCTTGATCAATGGTGAGCATAATGACAACTATGATGTTGGTTCTATCCTTCTTCTTTGGGTGCAGGATCTTCCTTTATTTATTTTTATGGATACCACTGCATCACTCATTCGTTTCTTTCACTTTAATTCTCAATTTCTTTCAATTTATCTTTAACATATGGGCTGTCCCATTCTTGGGCTCCTCTTTTCTATACATATATATATTTTTTTATTATCTTTGTATGTTTATTTCATTAGAGTTATAATTATCTATTCTTCTATTTCTGGTTTTTTCTTTGGCTGCTTGTATCTTGCTCAAATCTGTCAACCAGAGAAATTTATGACCAATTTGTGGCCTTCTGTTCTCTCATTTTTTACAGATCTAATTCAATTGTGATTTGTTCTGGTGTGGCCGGATTGCTATTTCCTGGACTTTTTTGTCAGGCTTCTGGGCTCACCCCCAAAGGGTCTGAGATCATGGTAATTAGATTTTCTCCCCTACTAGCCACGATACATGTCCCAACCCAGTGTTGGGGACCTGGTCCTTCATCGGGATCCTCAGATCACTTGTTTTTATGGTCATTATGTATGAATGATTGTGCGGCCTATATGAAAGGCTGCTTTGATGTTAGCATTATTATTTTCTCGTTTCTTTTTCTTTATTTCACTGTTTGGAGAACATACATTTTTAGTGTCTCTTTTTAATCTATAACATTTGTGTAGGTAATTTCAAGACACAGATGAATCTTCATGAATGTTTATATGGGAATGCTACGTCCTGATGAAGATGGACATCATCTGTAATCGAGCTAGATGTGTTTTCCATCGAAACTACCTGGTTTAAGGCGCCATGCTCACGATACTGTTTTACGTATTTGTGGTTTATTTCGCATGTCACCTTAGTAGTTGACGTATAGCATCCCATGTTAGACTTTTTAGAGTATGGGTTTATGAATATCATTTTTGTGAATACCTTTCAGTTTCTTGTTTATTGCAATGTTTAAACTGCTAGATTCGGAACTAATGGCTTTCTTTGCTGCCACTATCAGGATTTAATCCATCTTCGAATTCATTTCAAAACCATCCTGACTACATTCGGTTGACTAGGATTTTTTCCACCCGAGGGATTCCCTTCTCTCGAGTAGATTTTATCCTTCGACATTGACTTGGACTTATTTTGGACGATGGTGATTATTACCCAGCTTGTAATTGGGCAGCAAGTTCCCAGCAGCTCTATTGTGATATTAGCATTTCTCTTCACATTTTGCACTTTATTCATGTTGTATAACTGTATGTCCTATATTTATACTTACTCTTATATGAGCTCTGATCTATTTAATAATCATTTTAATGTTTCTAATTAAATAAAGAAAAATAAATACATTTTTCAAAAAAACTTGCTTATGCATTACGTGTAGTGATCTGAGGGGTTGATTGAGGGACAGCCCCGAATACTGGTGGGATTGTGTTTTTTTATAGTGGACTTGTTTATATCCGCTGGCTTGATTTCTGTGCCTTGTTTCTGGTTGTTTCCCCTCTTGCCAGCGATGTAGGGGGTACCCATCTATTGCATTGCTGCAATTTTCTTACTGCCACACTGGATACAATCGTCTTTTATTTGATGGATTTCTACCTTGGCCTTTGTTATATTTTCATGCATGTTGTGGCTCACTGTGGTCTCCCATGCTACATATACAGCTATATGCCCTGATGAAGCACACAATGTCCAAAAATGCATAGGCATTTTAGCACACTGACATAGGCTACCACAAAGTGGTCATATTCATTGGAGGGAAAACCACAGAGTATTTTTTTTCTCAGCCATTATTTGGTGTTTTTATTATGAAATGAAATAATCCTAGGAAAGAGACATCTTCTATTCAACTTAATGTTAATCTTGTGGACACACTAGGTCAAGGGTGTGCAACACTCACCACAGGATTGACCAGTCTTGGTCCACAGCTTTGTCACTATTTGTAATGCCCCATGCAGGGGCATTTTCTATAGCGTATGCACCCCAAGTTTATATCTCTGATAATCACCACCACAACTAATTGCTTTAATTACACTTAACCCAGCAGTGCCCACTCACAATCGGGACTTTTGATATATGTGACATCATCACCTAACATGTGACATATGTTTACTCTTCATATGTTGCATTAAAATTATTGTTTATGTATACAGTGCAATGAATGTAATTATTTATAAAATGCAAAAACCTATATGTCTACTTTTGAGTAATAACTATAAAGTAACTAATGTAATGTTATGTTATTATTGAGTCCCTTTTTCTTCCTGGAAAAATTTCTAATTTTCAAATGTGGCCCAGTTGTGCTTTACCTTCATCAAGTGCCTATTAAGATATGCATATATTTACTCAACACCCTGGGAGTGTAGCTGCGCTAACATTTTCAGAAACATCTCCCTGAATGTGTGCTCATTATCACAGATCTTTAGAACCGGGGCCTGGCCCAAACCATCCATTACTCTGGAAGGGTGTCTGGTAGGCAGGAGTCCAGGTGAAGCTTTTGCCATTTTCTTAGAAGTCATATCAATCAGGGGAAGGGCAATGGTCCCAACCTCCTTTATGCAAGGCCTGAGCAACTGGTGAGGAGAAAGAAGACTCATACTTATATCTGGGTTGTGGGTATGTCTCAATCCATCATTGGATGTACGTTGGCCTGGAGATGCTGTTTCTTACCACCAACAACTTGGTGTCCTAGGTAAGTAATAGTACCCTGTGCTATATGGAACTCCATTGCCTTGATAGTCAAGCCAACCGTCAGCATGGTCTGAATGATCTGTTTCAGATGGGATATATGACCTTCACAGTTATGGGTGAAAAAAGCAATGCCATTTTGATAGGGAGCTCGGAAGTCCTCTAACCCAGATAGATATATCCCAAAGCCATAACGGTAAATTTGTAGTGCCCTTCTCCAGCAGAAAATGCTGACCTCTCATTTGCTTTGTCAGCTAAACCAAACCACCAATACTGTGCCACGGGGTCAAAGGTACTCATCCAAACTGCCAATTAGTTTATCTTCCCTAGGTATGGGGAGTGCATTGTTCTTGTTGACATAATTGAGTCCCCTACAGTTCACGTAAAATCAGACTTTAGTTTTACCTCCAATTGACTTTTTAGTTAAAAGTACCACAAAACTGGCCCTGGGCTGTAGGAAAGTTCAATCTCCCTTAAGTCAAAAATCCAGGATCCTTCCTCCTTGATATTGTCCTTTACCTTGTCAGAAATCTAGTACATTCTGCTTTTCACCAGCTTACTTTCTCCAGTGTCAATATCACAGAAGCACCAATCAGTTTTTCCTGGAATCAGTAGAAAAAAGACTTTTATTCTGGCCCAACAACTCCCAGCAGTCCTGCAATTGCTATTCACTGAGGTCTAATGAGGTCTGAACTCCCTCTAAAGACTCAGGGCCCGATTCTCAACTGGGTGGTAATTGACGAAAATGTCGTTAAAAGGGCTAACAAACTTTTCGGTAATTACACCCTATTCTAAAGGTGGTGCAATATTCCGAAGTCGGAATCATTGCGCCACTTTTGGAATAAGGGTGCCGGTTGCTAGGAAGGGCTGGAACCCGACCTAGCAACCGGCACTCTCGTTAATCATGCCTTTACATGGTTATTCTTGTGGCACTCCTCCAATACTGCAAGCGCTCGAAATTGGCGCTGAAGTACGGCACACAAGTGTTGCCGTACGGAGGAGTGCCACAAGAAGCAGTTCGTTTGGTGTGTGAGGTTGGTGAGAAATTGCCAACCATACTTGGAAAGATCTGCATTGGGCATTTTGTATCACTGTGCTAGTAAACCTAACTGATATTCTCTAAAAGCACATAAGGCACAGTCCACATGTTTTGAAGGATCTGGGCTAGACAAGTTCCATAATCCAGACCCTCTGTCCTGCAGTATATTTTGTCACTGTGGTTTTCTGAGCACGCCAGTGATCCATGAGCTGCTGGCTGACCTTCAAGTACTGGTCACTCAGTTCTCTGTATATGTCTTTCTTGAACCTGAGGCCAAGTACTAAGTCTGCTATAAAAGGAAAGAGTTTGAGGATTTCCCTCCTATTTTTCCTGTACCTGATTTCAGGGACACTGAACAGGAAGGTCAAACAGAAGATGAAAGGACTGACCCCAATCCAGTTCTGTGGCACCTCCTGATAAGCACACAGAATGGCATGGCAGGAAAATATCTGACTTTCTGCTCACTTTCCCTTACTAGCCACCTATCATGCCTTTCAGGGTCTTCTAGATCTGCTCAAAACGCCCATTGGTCTGTGGCAGAAACACTGTGGAGAACTTGTAGGTCATACCACATGCAACCCACTTGTCCTTCATATACAATAATATGATTTGCATCCCCAGTCTGTACTTTTTTAGGGAAACCCACATGAGAGATTTTCCCTATGAACGCCTTCACCATCACTGGTGCTTTTATGCTTCTCAAGAGTACAACCTCAGGGTACTGAGTGGCATGATCTACGACTACCAAAATTTGCTGATTTACTCAGGTGGTCTTACAATCCAAGGAACCCACAATTTCCATGCCTAGTCTCTCAAGGGGCAACTCAACCACGGGTGGTGGAATTAATGGGGTCTTTGGCACCCAGCCAGACTTATTGGCTTCTTGGCAGTTATGCAGGACTTTACAAACCCATTACATTCTATATCCATTTGAGGGCAGTAAATATGGACAGATAACCTCTCTGCTGTCTGTATCAATCCAAAGAAATAAGGGTTTTTACATGAGGAATTGCACAGGCGTTCCCATCTCTCTCATGTAGCGCAGGCGTTTCCCTCTCAAGCCCAGGCACAACCCGAACACAGGATAGTCTCTAGAGACCCGTAACGCCCTACTGTCTATAATTCAATCTGTCTCTTTATGGTGGCTTAATGACAAACACTCTTTCTATCTTACTCCATCAGGGCACAAGGTAGGTGAATGTTATCATAGTTCCACAATATAATGTGTACAACATTGTAACGTAATAGCAGCCCTTTTCTTAAAAGCAAATGTTTTCTGTGTGTAGACAATGCCATAGCTTAATAAAAAGAAAAAGCCAAACGAATTTAGTGCAACTAACTAGCACTAATTTAATAGTGACGCGTGATTTCACTGTTATTATAGGACCCCTTGAAACGTCTTCTTATTTTTTTTAATTCTCATGCCAGTTGTTTTCACATACAAACTAAGATGGTGGAATGAGAACTAACCCATAGATGTGTATTTTACCTTGCATCTTTCGTTCTGGCTGTACTTCTTTAAGAGCAGAACATTGCAAAACCATATTATCCTAGCTGAAATATCACTGCAACAGGTGCAGCCCTATTGACTATAACAAAGCTCCAATTTCTTATCCCACATTTAGCCGAACAGCTTCTTCGATCCTTTACTCTTTTTCTTTGAAATCAAGAACTGCTTTGTTCATTCCGCGTGTTCCAAGAGTGACGTGCTCTCAAGCTTCTATCAGTGAACATTTCTGCACATCAAAACCAAAACACAGCTGCCACATTCGTGCTCATGAGAAGCCAATTAATTGAACATCTGGAGTGTAGCAAAGCTCATAGATGAGGTGCACGTTCTGCGTTTTATCCTTGGTATGCTTATTAATTCATTCTTTTTGGCACGTCAATAAACTAAATGTATGTGACCCATATGGATCCTATTTTTTAACCTCTCATTAACCCATTACCATAATACATTTCTTGTGGTTACATTTCAAAACAAGTCATTGTACCCGTTATATAGTTAATTGCTCGTTTTACGAATGCACACCTACTGCAATTTCCTAGCAGTTCAAAGCTCAAAAATGGTAACAGTTAATGCAATTTTTTCGGTAACACATTTTGCAGCCACAAGGTTAGAGATTTTTTCACACACAAATTAGCTTTCAACATATGTTTGTATATTTAATTTAAATTCGATTTTTTTATTGAAACTTTTTTTAAACAGGACAATTTGTGCACCACTACGTTGTATTTCTGGAAGATTGCTTAGATGAATCTGAAATGAGAATGCTCTTATTACTTATGGGTTATCCTCATTACTCCTAGTACTACTCCTCCTCGTCACAATAGCTTATTTTCATTGTGATTCATCTTCTGAATGGGATTCATCTTCTGATTGATCCCTTTCCTAAAAATATCTTCTATGCTTTTGACTTTTTCTCTATGGTCACAACAACCGGACTCTAAAACACCTGGCCTGTCCCATAACACTCCTCTTTATACCAAAGGAATTCTGAGGATCTTACCACTGGGGTGGGAGAGGACGATGTCAGCAGTATGTGGCAAGGAAGAGTATGACTAGGAGTTATGAAGATTACTGGTAAGTAATCAGTATATTACCTCGCGATTCCTCTTCCTTCGCACGGTACTGACTCATGACGCATATGAAAAATCCAGACATTGGACCATAACATACTTGGACCGACAATAAATAACATCCATGCACAGCGGGAGTAGTGACAATCCCATGGGAAGTCACAAGCAATGGTCACATGGAGAGTAAGGAGAGGGAGGAGGGCATCCCTCATAGAGATAACTGGTAATGCTGATAATCACAGTGATGTGGCTGGAGATGTATGCAGGCCACTCAGCAAAACGACTTCAAGTAAGCCATGTGCTGTTGACCTGGACAGTCCCAACTCAGAGCCTGCCACAGAATCATCACTGCAGTCACAGTCAATGACATTGGAATACGGCATGTGCAGGTGAATTTTGACCTTAAGGAGCCCAAAGGAAACGATTAAGCAAGACAGGGGTCGAGCAATCCCTTCAGCATAAAAGCATAACAACTGTACATCTATTGCCAGAACCAGATGATCAGGAAGATACCTCACATAAAGGCCTTCAATTTGAGATTGCCTCTATCAACATCTGGCCTGCAGCAGTGCTAGTGTGATCCATCCATTATTTGAGAAAGGGAAACCAAATGGTCTTCAAAAAGAATGCAACACTCTAGGGGTGAAGAAGCAGGAAAATTAGGCTTGGGCTACTATGAACCCCCCCTTACTTCACAAAGGGAACAATGGACATCAGGGAAAGTAAGCTCCTCATGTGGGGGCTGCATCGAATAACTCATACTCAGAGATTAATGCCTCAGAAATAACCTACAAACCACCCTCCCCTGACGCCTGCAGGCCCTAGAGTCACATCCCAGATGGCTGAAGGAACTGACAGCTTAAAGCAGGAAGAACGAAGCACCTAAAGTATTTGAATTCAGACCCACATCCACAACCTCTAACTTTTAACCCAGACGGCCTCACTTAAAAGCCTAGGGGGCATGCAATTCGGTGAGATCTCTCTTCAACAAGCTGTTCCTGCAGTCTAGATGGGCAGTTAGACTGTGTCTGCTAGCAAGCACACAGCCACAGCAGTATATCTAGAATTCCACAGCATAAGGTCCTAGGCCCTTGGCTTAGAGTAAAACCTATAGAAAATCAGAGCAACTCAAACTAGAATTCAGCATGCTATAAAACCACAGACAGGAAGAGGCAGTCACCACACACCCAATGCTGTAAAATCTCATCTACCCAACTAAGAGAATGTTGGAGGCCTGAAAATGAGGTCCTTGCCAACCATATCAATGTTGCAAACCTGGCACACCACAACATTGCAAAGAAGAGGCTGGCCTCAACTTCTAAAAAAGACCTCCTTCATCAAGGTAGAGGTATTCATTAGTCCACTGAACCGGGGCAACCTCGTCTAACCTCATGACTGTTTGATGTCACCCATGAAAGTCCGCTGAATCAGCCGTAATCCGGCACTGCAACCTGACGGTCATGTCCTCTCATGACCTGCAACCTGGATAACCTTGCAAATTTTAACAGATTTTGCAGTAGTGAAACTGAGTACAGGACTAGGTAGGAACACCCACGTCAACCCAACCTGAGTTGTGGAGAATGGTTTGTCCCATTCCTTGGCAACTTGGCAATGGAATTACACTTCAGTGCATTGTAGTCATCAAAATACTGCCTTCAGTAGGCAGAAGGATCATTGCATTGAAGGTCAGAAGCCCCCTTTTACCTCACCTCAGGGTGAGCTGATGCTTGAGAGTACTGAGGGAATCCTCCTCAAATATTACAGTGCGAGATTCCAACATAGACTATCCCTTATTGAGGGCTCGCATCATATGCCCACACCTTTCACAAAGCAACTGATCAGTATCCACTCAATCTATCATCCAAGGTGAAAGAATGTCCTGGCCAAAGCACCTAGACTACCTTTATATATGTCATATAGACACCTTAACCCCCTCTTAGAAAAGCTTGGGTTCTAATATTCATCAAGCATCCCTACAAAATGCCACTTCCATGGCCCATTCGCAGATCCAATTATGACCCGCACATTTCTGTTGCTGATGTGTCTCAGGTGGAAGCCCCCTATCAGGTAGTCACAAAACTCTGGGAGAAGCATAGGACAACCAAAAGGATGCATACAAATGTAATAAGAACAAAGCCAGGTCTCACTTTGCAAACGGAGGCGCTGAATACTTAACACTATCAGTACCAGGCAGGACCGACCAACCACATTCTTCCAATACTAAGATGCATCTGTGTTTGTAGCATCACATGCTATAAGTTTCCTCAACCATGTTATGTCACCACTCAGTGAGTTGTGTGCAATGTCCACATGGTAAGTAACCATAAGTAAATAAATGTACTCCTGCTTTTCACGATTGTTGAAATAAAATTACAACATAAAGGACAAAAACAATCCTTATTTGATAAACTTTAACAGATGTTACTGTACTGGGTCATGCTGAATCAATTTATGATCACATTTATGATGATTGTCTAATATGTTCTCTACTTCAAAGAAATAAGACTTGTGTGGTTCTGGACACAAGTAATGGAATATGAATGGAGGGGCGGCACGCATGAAACATAGCCCAACCAGCCAAAACTGTCTCCAGAAGATACCTGAGAGCTGAAGAAAATCTACTGAACATTGGATACAATCTTTCCTAACCTTAGCTGTGAATTTGAGTCTACACCAATATGCCCACACCCCTTCAGGGCTTATATCCTTAAGAATGTAATAAATATGAAGCCAGATGTCTGTGTCTTACCCAAATCACATGAGCTTTGGATCAACTGTTATCTCTCTTTGCAAAAGACAAATCTACGGAAAATCGACTAAATGACTCATCCACCTAGTAATTAAAGAGTGAATTCTTCTAGTTTACTGACTTGTTAAGTCATCTGATTACCGTTCAAGCATATGTATTTCATTACTTTGATACTTCGATCAATTTCATGTTTAAAGGAATAGTGCGCTCAAAAATGTTATTGTCCCAATCGTTCGCGCATGTGGTTTTAAGCAAACTGTGAACGATCATAAAGAAATTTCCTATGCACCTTAGCATAGTTTTCTACACTTTTACACATGCTAAATCAGGCAGCGGGGCGCGGCCATCTTGTGTTAATCTTATCAGTTTATCCATCATCCTAGGAACAACTGCCCCTGCGGCACTAAATCATATCCCCGCACCCTGAAGCTGACATCACTAGACACGTACGGCCCCTTTCCCAATCCGAAGGCACGTCTCATGTCAACGTTCTCTGCGCGCCAGCTAATGACATTTCTCTATGGAAATGGCAGAATGCCTCTTTCATGAATAAGTATAAACAGACCGATTCTCATTAGACAACATCAGAGTTGCTTTTTCTATCATTTCACTATCTTTTTTTGTATATCCTGTGACACGTTTCTGCTCTGTTCAGCTATCTTCGTTACTCGTAGCCTGTGCGAATCGATACTAGTGCTAGCATTACTATCAATTTATTGACATTTTGAAATATAATGGCAACAATACAGCCCTACCGGTATGAGCCAGAGTATTCTGAGGCGGAATCAGTTGAAAGGGAAAGATGCCGAAACGATTGGCATCGAACGACAGTTGTGAGGACGAATCACCGGATCATGAGCCTGAACCTAGTACCATGGACGACGTCTCCACCTGGTGTACCTGCAATTGGTGCGAGGTCATGCCAGCTGAGGAGGAGAACTGCTCCTGCAAAGAAATCTCTGGATGCTTGGCCTATATATCAGAAGGAGACACACCACTGCTATGCGTTAAAGAGCTGCATGACTTCAGGGCAGCCTGCCTCACAAGGTCCATGTTGCGGATTATCATTGTGTTTATGCATGAACTTCGAGCAACAGTTTGCCCTCTCAATCCAAGTAACGAGTAAGTGTACTTTAGATGTGATGTCACTTAGGCCACTAAGATTTAATGTTTGTCTCCTATATTGTCGTAACTTTGATCTATCACTGCCAAATGAATGTAGTCTTGCAATTCTATACATCACTAGTGATGTGAGGGAAATCATAGTGGTCATCTTATGTGTCTTTCACGTACAACCAATAAACATTATTTCTCTGTGCCCCAACATTATGGAATGCATAGTTGTTCAGTTTTGTAATGTGTCTAGAGTTTGAAGACCAAGATGATTGATCCATGAAGTAACATTTCTACTGGCAAATATGCCATACGATACAAGATTTCATTTTCAACTAAGGTTTGTACACTTATCATGTTCATTTCAATATAGTTTGTATGTTTCTCTTCCACGGGTTGTACAAGCTGGTGGCCTATCGTTCGTTTACATGGTGGCTTCATGGGAGGCTTGGATACCGTGTTCGATGAGTAATACCAGCCTGTGCCGTTGGTGCCATTCGAGCCAAATTCCACAGTGACAATGGGCAGTACAGGGGATTTTCCCACACTGTGCTGCAACCCAAAGTATACAATTTGTAGTACATTTGTGCCATTAACATCGGCAACAAAATAAAATAAAAATCATCTTGTATGAATAGTTGTTTAAATTTTTAATTGAATCAAGGACACGCTCACTTGTCCTGGCAGGGCTGGCAGGGTGGGAATGGCCAAGGTGCCAAACACCAAGTACACTTCAAAGGTATCTTCCGCACAGGGGCCATTGTACACACGGCCTAGCCAGACCCAGTGTCTCCAGGCTGGCTCCCATGAAGCAGGCTGCGCCCCTGAAATCCACATAAGTGTGTCTCACTTTGGCAGTGTTCTGGACCTTGCCTGCATTACTCTTGCCCATCCATCACCCCTCCACTATCAATGGCAGTTCGCACCTGTGGCTGTGCCCATCCAAGTGGGATGGCAGTGTGGGAACGGCCAAGGTGCCAAACACCAATTAGACTTCGAAGGTATCTTCCGCACAGGGGCTATTGTACACATGGCCTAGCCAGACCCAGTGTCTCCAGGCTCCCCTTATTCAGACTGCCCCAGAAACATCTCACTCATTCATATACACACCCACTTTTCTAATTCTTTATAAACCCCTTGATATTTATCCTGACAACATCTGTGACCACTGGAAGTCAACTCGTGATCGTGGTCCCTGTTGTCCAGCTACTAACTACCCTACTTGCTGAATCTAACTGTTTGTTGATCAAGGTAAGGGCTGGTCACCTAATCATCTTTTTCTGATCTCAAAATGTTCTTTCTATTTCTAACGAATGTACCCAGTAGAGTAATGTTCATAAATCTCAATAACTTTACCATTGTCTACTTTTTAAAGTGTTCAGATCTCAATATATAGCAAATTTCATCAGTGTCAGTTGTGATAGACTTGAATCTTTCTCTGACCATGTCTAAGCATGTTTCCTTTTGCATAGAATTGCATAGAAAAGTTTGATATAATTCTATCAATCTCATGCATTGTGTAGAATTTTTTAATAATTATGTGTACATTTTTTATACAGATTTTTCAAGAATGCCTGCTTGTATGGCTTTCGGTTGCCGTTCTAAGAGCCATGACAAAAGTAAGGGCACAATCATGCATACATTCCCAATATAGATCTAATAAGAGAATGGGTTTGATATTGTGGGTTTCCGGTGGACGAGCTTGAAAGTAGATCCCAGTTTCTGTGAATTTGTTGTACTTCAGTTCCTTGCTAAAACGCAGTTCTACAAATATCAAAGAGAATTTTTATTCCCCGCTATTAGTCAAGCCTAGAAAATTGAACAAATGTCAATCGAAAGGACATTCTCTAGGAAGTGGTTGAGGCTAGCTGGCGATGGACAATGTGACAGCCCCAGATTTTCAACAAAGTACTGCACATACCACTTTCAGGACATCAAAACTAAAAAGATTGTTAGTTTGGAGGTTGTGCAGGTGTCCGAATGTAAATCCTCAGTGGCCATGGAGAAACATGGTTTCATAAAATCCGTTGAACATCTTCAAGCAAGGGGAATGTAAATAGACCTCCTAGCCACTAACAGACATGTTTTGAATGCCAAAGCCATGTGAGAGCAGTTTCCAAACATTCACCATCAATTTGATTAATGGCATGTTGCCAAATCAATCAATAAAAAAATCAAAGCTGCAGGTAAAAAATGGGTTCTGGAAATATTTTACAGTGGTCCCAGTCTTTCAGCAACCATCTATGGGGGAGCTCCAAAACTTGTGATGGGACTGTGGAAATTCTTCTAGAAAAATGGTGCTCATTTAGCTGTCATGATGCCTGCCCCCAGAGCACCGGGACAGGCCCAGCATCCCCGGAAGCAGGCATCATGCCCTCGGGAACAAACCCAGCGGCCCTTAATAGGGGCTCTTTGGACTTTGTCCTGGCACCTTTGGCGCCAGGCTCATATTGGACATCAGTCCTGGCGCCAAAGGCGCCAGGCTCATAAAAGAAGGTGTTTGGTGCACTTACCTGACGCAGACCATGCTGCATAAAGCCTCAAGCCAAATAAGGCTTAGGAGGGACTACTTAATTAAAGGAACTATTTTACTTGGGTGGGGACCGTGGAAGAATACTTACCTGGGACTTCTTCCAAGGCTATTTAAACCACGCCCGGACTGCTACACGTGCTTTGCGTTGTTCTGCATCTAGCAGCTGGACGCTCACCGTGTCTGCTCCTGCATCCTGACTTCTGCCACGCCTGCCAGCATCCCGAATCACTTGTAAAGGAAGGGAACAAGAGAACAGAAGAAGGAAAAGGCCTTACCTGCTAAATCTGCATCCCAGAGACATTTCGCAGACGATCCTGAAAAGGAAGACATTTATTTTTAAAAGCACATCGCATCGATCGCTGCAGCGCCTCATTCTACTCACCTTACAAGGCGCTTCCATGTTCTGCAGCGACCATCCGGATCCGCAGTCGCGTCCCAGCGCCTAGGAGAAAAAGACAATAACGAAGGTGAGAGAAAGAAGGGAAAAGGGAAGCTAAATCTCCATGTTAAGACTTACCTGCTGGGTCATTCCCTTTTCATTCCGGGTCCACGCCGCATCCAGGCATTTTCGGACCCCGGCCCCTAAGGGGAAAAAGACATCAGCGTTAATGAGCGAATGAAAAGACATTACCAAGACGCTCATTAAAGACTTACCTGATTTCCACAAGGATTTCACCTCTCATCTCGGGTCGGTGCCTGTACCCCGGCATTCCGTACCCCGGCCCCTATGGGGAAAAAGAGACTAGCATTAGAACATTAATGCATGGACACAAGGGGAACCACTTATCAAAAACTTACCTGGAAGCCAAGCAAGTTTGGTTCTCACCAATCCGAAAATCCAGTGAAGTAACTGGATACCAACGCGCCCCTGCATCAGAAGCAGGATGGAGAGCTCATCCTTCCAGACCCTAAGGTGAGACGCCACGGGGAAGCACAGAAGGGTTTTGAGGAGGGTGAGAGGGGTAAGTGGGAGGCCGACGCATTACCCCGCAGACAGCTAATCCCCTATTTCCACCTACAGAAGGATACTTCTGCGAGCCAGACAAGCAAGATTTGGGGGTCCGGTCCAGTCTGTCTTCTGAGTCCTGCGCATCACTTTAGAAGAGGTCACAGCAGCTCAAACCAGGCCGGCGCCTCCGTGGGAGTCAGATGAGCGTTACATATGCACCACTGTTCCAAAGTTCATTCGTGGACAGAAAACCAACATTTTCACCAATGTGCACATGATCGTTTATCAGAAGAACAGGAACGCAAGAAGAAGTGGTTGGTTCCAGCTTCACATCCACACAAAGCTCTTGAGAAGATTGTGTTTAATAAACTTCTTTTAAGAGACCTGAAGGGACTCGCAAAATTCTGTCACACCAGAGATTTGGAGGTGTTCCAAAATATGTGCCTAAAGTACAGGCCCAAGAGGTTGTATTTCGGCATAGACAGTATGCAGTATCGAACATTACTAGCAGTATTAGCGCATAACGAGAACTCAAGGAGACAACAATCGAGAACTGCAGGAAACTTTGGGATGCTTCGTTACACAATGGCCTTTGCAAAAAGAAGCAAAAAATGGGTGTTCAAGCCAATATACCAGGAAATGGAATTCCATTTTGTGAAATGTGGGATGTATTGACCCACTTTTGCTCTGCTAATTGTTTTGATCCCATGGTTTAAAATCTTGAATGAGAATTCTAGCTGCTGTTTGAAACAAGTGTGTTTTGTGCTAAGGGAAAATTCAACAGAAGTAACAATTAAAATAAGATTGGCTGAAGCTACCAAACTGGAATAACAGGTTGTCACATAGAAGGAAGGTCTATCCCCCCAGCAGGAAATCATACAAATGCGTTAATTATGGGGTAGGAAAGAACCTGTTCTACAGAGGCATGAGGAACAATGACCAGCTGCAACTAAGGAAATGCAAGGTGTGAAAACAGTCGTAAAGGGCCTCTGCCAGGAGCAAACAGTGAGGAGACTGCTCCTGGACTGCAGGGAGACAAAAAGAGGCAGACCCAAACAACCATCTGTGGCTGAACATTAGCAAAGAACACATTTTAAAAAGACGGATAACTTTCTGTTTAAAATTGTGAAAAATATAAAAGTAACAGATTTGTGAATCTAAATTTTGGCTGCACGTTTGAAGAGGCGGCAAAATCGTGTGACATGTTCTGGAAAGAAACAGCAAGAAATGTGATTTTACGCAAAATGTATTTCTGCTAGAATTATGAAACTTTATACACTTATGCCCATGTTAAACACGCACACTTGTAGAAATTTGCTTAAAAATTAGACATTGTGTTCCTGATGAAAAGGGCAAAATTCTGTGAAAAGCTGAGACAAGATCCCACAGCTACGGGGTTTTGAGGAGTAGCTGCTATGGAAAATATGTCATTTGTATATGTGATTGTTATAGAGGTTGCACAGGTGTAAATATGGATTGTGCCAAAAGTAGATTTTGTTAGGGCTAGGGGTGGATTCTCAGCCTCATAAAAACACACCATAAAGGTGACATCTGTTTCTCTCCTCCTATCAAGGCAGAGAGTAGACTCTGACCCAATCACCTGTCAAAAGGGCCAAGCTTAGGCTAAACTAGAACACACACACCCTTTATAACATCTGTTCTTCATAGCATAAATAGAGACAGCCCACCACACAAAAGACAGACAAATTCACTCACTATCCTGATGCCGGCAGAGCACCCTGCTGCTGAATTGTACATCTTCCTTGCTCCAGACTCCAGAAACTTGCCAAAGCAGAAACCCATTGCATAGCTGAACCATTTTCAGCTAGGCCTCAAATTCCCAGAACCCCACCAACCTAAGGGGAAGCATCATAATACATCCGGGCTGCGCTGTACTACTTGCCTGCTGAAATAATTATCATCAGAACCAAGAGGGGAAGATCCAATCCAGTCCTGTGCCGTGCTGTGACCAGAAGGCCTTGCAGATCCAATCCATTCCTGTGCCGTGCTGTGACCAGAGTGCCTTTCAGATCTGATCCAGTCCGATGTGCCCAGCCATCTGTCCTAAACAAGATCCTATCCCCTTACCAGAATTGACGGTTCCATTTTAAAAACATATCCAGTGAGTATCTATAGAAAGAATTGTGTCACTGGCATATGTACTTTGCATAGTCCAATCCCTATCTTAAACCCATCGTATCTTGTATTCAGAACCTGTATCTTTAGGAGTATTTTTGCATTGTCTGAAACCTCTCTCCAAACCATCCTATGTTTCCTCCATAGTATTGTTAAAACTATCTTTGCGCTGACCTTTTCTCACCTGAAGAAGGCGAGTTTCCTCCGCAAACAGTCATTCTGATCAAGTCACCCTGTTCCTGGGTGGTATTCGTTTTGTTCATAGTCATCCTGTAGTGTAAGAAACCCTTTTTGACATTTTAAAAGCGCGTTCCCGTTTTCCATTCTTGTGCCTATTTTGAAAAAACAACCTCTACTAAAACGTCCATTACTTCCTCAGTTTTTGTGCTAGAAACAACATTGCAACTTCTGCTTGTAGCTAACATCCACAGCTTTAAAGCGCCCCTAAAAGCTCCAAATCCATGCGATTCTCCCAATATCGCGATTATCGCGCAGTGAAAAATGTGCCGCAAAATTTAGTTTTGGGAACATTTTACACGTGTAAAACAGCTTTTATTTGCTTCCGACCTGAATTTTAGGATTTCAAATGTTTTCTTAGGATTAAATCATTGCTTGTGTTTGTGTGCAACTATCCAAAACGATCATGTGCACATTGGTGAAAATGTTGGTTTTCTGTCCACGAATGAACTTTGGAACAGTGGTGCATAAGAATTTATAACAATTTCAGCAATTTTGACCATATTTGGTGTTTTTGCCCATTCCATTCTAAAGATAACTGTAAAAGCCATTCTGACAGCTTGACAGTCAATTCCGTTTTTCTCTTGTGTTGAAAGGGGGAAAGTGGGATTGATATTCTGTTTGAATTCTGCCATTCCTGAATACCTGCTCTCTCCTCCTATCTCTTTACATTACCTATTGGGGGTTCAGGGGTGTGCAGGGGGAACCTCTAACCACAGTGCTATCTGATCTGAACCAACACAAAAGTATTATTTTCTATGCTGAATTGTTTCGCTCACTACTTACTCCTTGTGTATTAAAGATTGTTCAGTGTTACATCACCCCATTGGTGATTGTTGTGTACCTATGAAAACATATTGTGATGACATTTTAAATACGTAAATAAATCTTTACCTTTGCAAACCAGTCTGATTCCTGGTTCACTGTGACCCGGGGGTAAGGGGGTGGTTCCAGGAGAAGGGCGTGATATGAGTGGTATATCGTTCAGAATAACAAACTTTTAGACAAAAAAAAATAAGGATTTCAGTCGTGCACTACATGCCAGGCGTTGACTTGGGTGTATGCCGGATTAAAATCACATACAGAAATATCTCACTTTGACTGTGTTGGACATGCATACTCATGGAATCAATCATGATTTTGTTTCTAGGACTCATACATTGCCACAAAACATTGCAAACGTGCCCTGTCCACCAAAAGCGGACCTCGTTGAACAGTTGACTTCAGTTTTAAATGATTATCAATGGTGTGTATCTGCCACAATATTTGTACAATGTACATGACCATTTGACTTGAATTTCAAAGCTTTTAAAATGTCCAAATTGCCTTTTCAAATGTATCCTCTTTGTCAATTTTCTTTGGCAAGAAGTGCCTGTTGGGGGATGCTATGCAGTGTAACTCTGTGTATTCCCACTTCCCGCTTTCGGCCCGCTCTTGTGGGTCCTTCACTGATCAGGGCACGGGAGGGTCACATGGATATCAGCATGAAACCAACCGTGGGGTCTGCAGTTGCCTTAGCATGCACGTGTCCAAATAGAACAAATATGACTCCCACTAAGGATGAGAGTTATGCAAAATAACAAACTTGACTGTAAAGAAAACACTGCATGAAAGGGTGCTTTTGGCGTGAAATAGATGCATTCCGGCCTATATTTTTATGGGGGCACATGTTAGCATTTGTTGCTTTCAGATGCCTTATGAGGAGGGCTGATCTTTGAGTTGCAGCCTTTTGAGTATTACATTTTAAAACACAGTGGGGACAGGTGTTAGTGTTACCAAAATATATGACCACTCTAGATTAGGTATATGGTAGGTGAATTTGAGGTGGTGCAGGGGTAGGGTCTGGTGACCAGATGTGTTCAAAGGAAATATATGTCATTGGTTCAGGGGACCACAGCCTCGCAGGAAGGGGTTGGAGATGGGATGAGTAAGTCAGCAGAGATGGATGAGGTACTAAGGTTGAAGCAGGCCTTGGTGTCACATTCTTGGATGAGCACAGTTTGTCAGGGCTCGATATTCACTACTTGCAAAAATGAATAGATGCATTTCTGTGAGAACAGGACATGCACTGAGCTGACAGAGATGGTGGGGGCTGGCTGTGAGTGGCACTGGGAGAGGGAGAGCAAACAGTTTGCCAGAGGGGCAGAGGAAAAAGAAGGTGTTAGGAAGGACACAAATGGAGTTCAAAGTATACACATTAGCACAGCGTTAACACACTTATATGAAACATGAGTGTTGCAAATAGCTGTTTGAAGGGTGCAGATGTCTCCTACATTAGGTTATACATGTTTTGCCAGGTACGAGAATGGCGCAGGGGGCGGGATATACCGCCTCTCCTCCAACATTTTTTAGTGCACGGGAAGTTCAGTGGAGATGTTAGGGCACTTGGATTTATGTCTTGTCAGTGTCTCATGTTATCCACAGAGAACATTCCCACGCGAAAACAGGGTGAACGCAGATGTGACAATGGGGAGGAATTGTAGCGCTCACCTGATTCACGCAGAGGCGCCGGTCTTGACTGGGTGAATGCCGTATCTTCAAAGGTGATGTGTAGCACACGGTTGGCTCTTTGGGCTGGACCTCTGTGCACTGTATGTCTGACTCGAAGAGTACGATGTCTGCAGATAGAAAATATGGGATTAATGAACTGGGGTTAATGGGTGCCTCTCTCCTCTTCCCTTTCTCTTCTCCTGTAGAACCCCAAAGGTTAACGCCCTCACCTTAGGTAAGTGAACGCCGAGCTCTCCATCTGCCTCGGGGCAGGGTGCCGTAACCAGTTTCTTCACTGGATAAGGGTACAGGCCTCTTGACCTCAGAGGACTGCTGTCCGTCGTTAACTGCACGAACAGTAAGTTCTGGGCACTTCAAATGTCTTAAAAGTCTTTTGTAATGATATCTCTTGTTTTGCAGGGTTCCGGCGATGGTGGATGGCGGGCTGATGAGAGTTGAGGATCGAGCCCGCGTGAGGAATAGAAGCGCCTGGAAGCACGTAAGTAAGCGCTTGTAGCCTGCTTCACGATGCGCACTAACTGTCCCTTTTATCTTGCAGGTACAAGTTCGGAGCTTTAGAGAAGCTGAAGGGTGCTGGAATGCCCACTGGATTCGGCGTGGGAAGGAGTAATGGCATGTGAGTAATAAAGTTGCCCAATGTCTTTAAACGCACCTTCTTTTGTCTTTCAGATGCGGGATGCAGCGCCGAAGGCCTCCGGAGCGTGCGAAGAGCTGGTAAGCTTTTGTCTTTCAGGTGCCGGAATGCAGTGCGAAGACCTCCGGAGCATGCGAAGAGTAGGTAAGCCTTTGTCTTCAGATGCCGGAATGAAGCGCGAGGCGTTGGTGACAGCCGATGGACCAGGTAAGAGATGCGCTGCCACTGAAGACCGTAGTGCTAACCTGTTCTTTCTTTGTCTTTACAGGTGCTGCTGAAGACTGGATTCCAGGATGGTAAGCCTTTGTTCCCTTAGGCCCAGGATCAGAAGCAGAAGACACAATGAGCGTTCTGCTGCAGAGAATGCAGAATAACACAAAGCAAGATTCATCCATCGGGTGTGGTTTAAATAGCCTCCTGTAGTGCTTAGGTGTCTCCTTCCACAGCCACGCCTAGGTAAGAAAAGAGTTCCTGCTTTTCAGAAGAGTTCCAGTGTTCTGAACCTAGGGAGTGGCTCCTGCCCCACCCAACAGGAAAAGTAGTCCCAAACAGAAGAGGATCAGGGGTTCAACTGGCAGGTAAGTAAGCAGCATGGTCTGCTGCAGGTAAGTCCACCCAAGCATTATGAGCCCGGCACTTCCAGCTCTGGGACTGGGCATCTTTATGAGCCTGGTGCCACTGGCGCCAGGACAGGGTCCAAAAGGTCCCAATTGGGACTGGCTGGCACTCGGAACCTGGGTTATGGGTCTGCTTCCAAGGGAGTCAGGCAAGTCCTGATCTTTTGGAAGCAGAGATCATGACAGCACCCCCCCTCAAGGCCCCTCCCAAACCGGGCTTCTCCGGGGGTTTGGGCTTGTTAGGAAATGTTCGATGAAATCTTTTGATTAGACGAGGCGCGTGGACATATTCTGCAGGTTCCCAGGATCTTTCTTGGGGACCGTAGCCTATCCAGTCAATCAGGTAAAATAGTTTAGATTTGGAGATCTTGGAATCCAGG
The DNA here is from genome assembly GCF_040938575.1 of Ambystoma mexicanum. Lineage (NCBI taxonomy): Eukaryota > Metazoa > Chordata > Amphibia > Caudata > Ambystomatidae > Ambystoma > Ambystoma mexicanum. The sequence continues at coordinate 823,321,407 of NC_090932.1, forward strand.
ATGCTTTTGACTTCAAACTCGAGTTCTCCATCAACTAGAATAGGTTTTGGAGATGTAGTTAGTCGGGTTTGAGGTTGCACGGGTTTTAATAGAGAGACGTGGAAGACCGGATGTATCTTCATGTGAGGGGGCAAGTCCAACTTGACCGCTACTGGATTTACTATGGTAGTGATGGAATAGGGACCAAGGTATCTTGGGTTGAATGTGCGTGGTCCTTTTAGAGGAAGATATTTGGTGGATAACCAGACTTGATCTCCTACTTGATATTGGGGGGCTTCCTTCCGATGTTGGTCTGCTCCTTTCTTGTATTGTTCTTTAGCCCTTTGAAGGTGAGAAACGGCTTCCTTGAAGGCTTGGGTGATTGTAGAATGCAGGTGGTCTACTGCTGGTGTTCCAAGATCTTGGAGTGGATCCAACTCCGAGGTTCGAGGGTGACTACCGTATAAAAGAAAAAACGGGGTCTTCCCAGTTCCCGAGTGGACAGAGTTATTGTAGGCATATTCGGCTCTCCAAAGGATATCTTTCCAAGTTTTTTCAGTTTGTTGTAGCATGCATCGCAAATACTGTTCCAGAGTTTGATTGGTCCTCTCGGTTTGTCCGTCGGTTTGAGGGTGGTGACTGGTCGAAAGTCTCACATCAATTTGAGCCGACCGACAGCAACTTTGCCAAAAATGAGAAATAAATTGACTACCTCGATCCGAAATTAGAACTGAAGGAAAACCGTGCAGTCGGACGATGTTTTCGAGAAAATCTCGGGCCAGAGTTGCTGCTGTTGGTAAGCCTTTGAGTGGAATGAAATGCGCCATCTTGGAGAATAGGTCCACGATTACTAGGATCGTATTGTATCCGGAGCATGGAGGTAGATCGGTGATGAAGTCCATAGAAAGCGTATGCCAAGGGCGAGGCGGGATGTCAATAGGGCGTAAGAGGCCAGCTGGTTTTTCCTTTTGACTCTTGTTTTGGGCGCATACTCCACAGGACATTATAAAGTCTCTGATATCTTTTTTCCAAGACGGCCACCAGAAGTAGCGCTTGATCTTTTCCGAGGTCTTGGTCATACCGGGATGTCCTTCCATTAAAGAATCGTGATAACAAGAGATTACCTTTTTCTGTAAATCTGTGCTGGGCATGTATAACCGTTCTTGGAAATATAATAGGTTGTCCTTCACTGTAAAGTCCTTTCCCAGCAGATGCCAATTCTGTATGTCTGCTGGAGTTACCAGTTGCCTGGCTTTATCCTTAACTTCCTCTATGGATTGTGTGGCGATTACACCTAGAATTCTTTGTTCGGGAATGATAGGTACAGGTTTAGGATTGATCAAATGTTCTTCCACTCCCATCCGAGAAAGGGCATCAGCTTTACCGTTTTTTGTACCAGGTCGATAGGTAATTATGAAGTCAAACTCGGCAAAGAATAGTGCCCAACGGAGTTGCCTAGAGGATTGAGCTTTTGCGGTTTTCAAATATTGCAGGTTTCGGTGATCTGTAATCACAGTAACGGTGTGTCGGGCCCCCAGAAGATAATGCCGCCAAGCCTTAAAGGCGGACTTGATAGCTAGAAGTTCCTTATCAGTAATAGTGTAATTGATTTCAGGAGGCGAGAATTTGTGGGACCAAAATGCCACGGGATGCAACTGATTGGTTACTGGGTCCTTTTGTGATAGAACTGCCCCGATGGCAAAGCTCGAAGCATCAGTTTCAACGATGTAGGGGAGTTCTGGGCGAGGATGTTTTAAGATCGGTGCAGAGATAAATCTAGTCTTCAAATTCTGGAAAGCTTGTTCCGCCTCGGTAGACCATTCAAAACGTTTGTTTTTCTTTAACAAGGCGGTGATGGGCTGGACTATTCGAGAGAATTCGGGGATAAACCTGCGGTAAAAGTTAGCGAAGCCTAACATGCTTGCGACACCTTTTACGGAGGATGGCGATGGCCATTTGAGAATTGCATCGACCTTCTTTGAATCCATACGCACTCCGCTAGGTGATAATATGAATCCCAAGAATTCAACTTCAGTCACGTTGAAAACACATTTTTCCAACTTAGCGAAAAGTTTGTGTTGACGCAATCTCTCGAGGACCATTTTCACGTGTTTCCGATGTTCAGTTTCCGATGAAGAATAAACGAGGATGTCGTCAATGTAAACAACAACACACACATCTATGAGCTCTCTGAGGACATCGTTCATAAAATATTGAAAGGCGGCCGGGGCATTGCAAAGTCCGAAGGGCATGACCTGATATTCAAATAGCCCATACTTGGTGCGGAAGGCCGTCTTCCATTCATCGCCCTCTTTTACTCGTACCAAGTGGTAGGCTCCTCTAAGATCCAGCTTTGTATATATGCATGCTTTTCTGACTTGGTCCAGGAGTTCAGGGATCAAAGGTAACGGATATCTATTCTTAACGGTGATCTGGTTCAGGGCGCGATAATCTATACAAGTTCTAAGGTCCCCTTCTTTTTTTGGAACGAAGAACAAAGCTGAGGAAGCAGGGGACTTGGAAGGACGAATAAACCCATTCGCTAGGTATTGATCCAGGTATTGTCGGAGGTGAAGATTCTCAGGCTCGGTGAGGGCATAAATTCTACTACAAGGAGGAGTAGATCCAGGTATCAGGTCTATCTGGCAGTCATAAGAACTATGAGAAGGTAGAGAGTTAGCCTGATCCTTCCGGAAAACATCTTGGAATTCTAGGTATTCAGGAGGTAACTGGGGAGCCTCCGAGGAAATTGCTGCCAGTGCAACACCAGGTCGAGGGTGACAAGTAGAGACACATTCTGGAAACTGAACCGTTCTTGCTCGCCAATCGATCTGAGGATTGTGCTTCTCTAACCAAGGAATTCCTAGAATAATCTGGAACTGAGGGGCCTTGATCACATCGAACACGATCTTCTCATGGTGTCCATCTTGACTTACTAGCGTCACTTCTTGGGTGGTATGCGTTACTGGTCCGGAGGCTATCTCCGTACCATCCACCGTAGTAATGACGTCCTTTACAGCCTTTGGACAAAGAGTCAGATTCATCCTCAAAACCATTTCATGATCCACATAATTGCCGATGGCACCGCTGTCGACGTAAGCTTCAATCGCATGTAATCGATCCGGATGTTCAGGGCTAATGAGGACCATAGGTATCACGAAATGCGAGGTCACTGAACTGGTTTTAACGCTCGGCAAGAGGACCTCTATTCTTGTCGGGCGAGGTCATTTCCCTGCTCAGAGTTTGTGACCCTGGTAACTGCAGCTCCTACTGCCTTCTTGGCTGGTTTCACCGGACAGTCTCGAAGAAAGTGCCCCGAGTTTCCGCAATAGAGGCATAATTGCAGCTGTTTTCTCCTTTCCCGCTCCTTTTGTGTTAGTGGTCCTTTCAGGCCCCGCTATTTGTATGGGTTCCCCGGAGTCTACTCCTTTGGTAGGAGTTGGTGGTTTGGAAAATACTCGAGCATCAAACTTGGAACGATCAGCCTTCCTGTTCTGCAGCCTGTGGTCAATTTGAACGACTAAGTCAAAATAGTCCGAACAGTCTTGCGGGGGATTCACTACTTGGGCTAACACATCTTTGAGCTCTCCACGTAGACCTCTATAAAACAGCGTAATCCTTTTGTCCTCAGGCCATCGAGTTTCCACTATCAGTCTGTTGAAAGACGCAATATAAGCCAAAAGGTCTTGATTACCCTGTCGCAATGAAGGAGCTCATTGTCCAAGGCCTGCCCCTGTGAATGTCTTGCAAACAGTTTTTCCATACTGAGCTGAAAAGCTTGAAAATCATGGAGAACCGGATCATCTTGATTAACTAGAGGGATCGACCAGTCTGCCGCATTGCCACTAAGGTACGAAAGCACGAAAGCTACCTTAGCTTGATCAGTTGGAAAGGCTGCTGGCCGGCATAAGAAGTGCAACCGGCACTGATTAATAAATACTGCAAACCTCTTTGGGTCACCAGAAAATTGTTCGGGCGGAGCCAGAGGTACATTCCCAGGTAGGTTGATCTGCACTGGGTTCATAGAGGATGTTGAAGGAAGATTTGCCCCTGATGCGGGTAACGGAGTTTGTCCGGCTTGTGACTGTAGCAATTGTCTAGCGAGATCGTCTGTTCGCTCCTTGGAAATAATCATTTCCCTTCTTAGAGCATTCGTTTCCTGACGGGCTGCATGCACTTCTGTTCTTATTTCCCCAAGTAACTGGGCTAGCTGGTCGGTATCCGAGGTTTCCATAGCGCCTGGGTGGGAGTTTTGCGGTAGGCTTTGTGTTCTGTAGCGCTCACCTGAATCCCGCAGAGGCGCCGGTCTTGACTGGGTGAATGCCGTATCTTCAAAGGTGATGTGTAGCACACGGTTGGCTCTTTGGGCTGGACCTCTGTGCACTGTATGTCTGACTCGAAGAGTAAGATGTCTGCAGATAGAAAATATGGGATTAATGAACTGGGGTTATTGGGTGCCTCTCTCCTCTTCCCTTTCTCTTCTCCTGTAGAACCCCAAAGGTTAACGCCCTCACCTTAGGTAAGTGAACGCCGAGCTCTCCATCTGCCTCGGGGCAGGGTGCCGTAACCAGTTTCTTCACTGGATAAGGGTGCAGGCCTCTTGACCTCAGAGGACTGCTGTCCGTCGTTAACTGCACGAACGGTAAGTTCTGGGCACTTCAAATGTCTTAAAAGTCTTTTGTAATGATATCTCTTGTTTTGCAGGGTTCCGGCGATGTCGGATGGCGGGCTGATGAGAGTTGAGGATCGAACCCGCGTGAGGAATAGAAGCGCCTGGAAGCACGTAAGTAAGCGCTTGTAGCCTGCTTCACGATGCGCACTAACTGTCCCTTTTATCTTGCAGGTACAAGTTCGGAGCTTTAGAGAAGCTGAAGGGTGCTGGAATGCCCACTGGATTCGGCGTGGGAAGGAGTAATGGCACGTGAGTAATAAAGTTGCCCAATGTCTTTAAACGCACCTTCTTTTGTCTTTCAGATGCGGGATGCAGCGCCGAAGGCCTCCGGAGCGTGCGAAGAGCTGGTAAGCTTTTGTCTTTCAGATGCCAGAATGCAGTGCGAAGACCTCCGGAGCATGCGAAGAGTAGGTAAGCCTTTGTCTTCAGATGCCGGAATGCAGCGCGAGGCGTTGGTGACAGCCGATGGACCAGGTAAGAGATGCGCTGCCACTGAAGACCGTAGTGCTAACCTGTTCTTTCTTTGTCTTTACAGGTGCTGCTGAAGACTGGATTCCAGGATGGTAAGCCTTTGTTCCCTTAGGCCCAGGATCAGAAGCAGAAGACACGATGAGCGTTCTGCTGCAGAGAATGCAGAATAACACAAAGCAAGATTCATCCATCGGGTGTGGTTTAAATAGCCTCCTGTAGTGCTTAGGTGTCTCCTTCCACAGCCACGCCTAGGTAAGAAAAGAGTTCCTGCTTTCCAGAAGAGTTCCAGTGTTCTGAACCTAGGGAGTGGCTCCTGCCCCACCCAAGGGGTTCAACTGGCAGGTAAGTAAGCAGCATGGTCTGCTGCAGGTAAGTCCACCCAAGCATTATGAGCCCGGCGCTTCCAGCGCTGGGACTGGGCATCTTTATGAGCCTGGTGCCACTGGCGCCAGGACAGGGTCCAAAAGGTCCCAATTGGGACTGGCTGGCACTCGGAACCGGGGTTATGGGTCTGCTTCCAAGGGAGTCGGGCAAGTCCTGATCTTTTGGAAGCAGAGATCATGACAGGAATATAACTGGAACTGTTGTCAGAAAATAACTAAATCACTATCAATGTAGAAGAATAAAATAGTATTCACAGTAGCGCGGCATTGGTGGATGCCAGCAAACAATTTGTTTGTTTTTTGAAAATATTTCAAATTCCACTTTAGTCAGCAGGGCTAATCGCTCCCATGGTAGTGAAGGTCACTGCGTTTGATGTTGCTTGTGGCCTGTTCACTCTGACGCATCATGTACAGTATGTTTTTGATTTGTGGCTTTCCTTCACCAAAAGGATAGTTAGCATGGGCACTCCTATGAAGGGTCAACTGTTGTTCGTCATTGAAAGAAAGGGAGTATTCACTTTGGCATGAATGACGGGAGGGTTGTAATACCCGCAACAATGATAACGTTCACCATTTCAAAACTGGAGAAAGGAACATGCAATTTCATGTTTTGAAAACTGTTGATGTGAATGGACACTCTGCGTTATGCCAAGACTATGAAAATACCAAATATAATGCATGTTTTACAGTAGACGAGTTCATAGAGGAACGAGTCAAGGTGTCATTTTCTGATCATGGGTTGTTGGTCCGGGCAGGTTGTGACCACCAGCAAACACAACATGCATGTCTGTGTGCGGGCCACATGGGCAGTCCAGCACCGAAATGCATGGAGTCCACGTCTGGGTTCCCCCACGTTGCACCAACGCCACGTTCATTGCTAATATTCCGTTAACATGCCATCTATGGTCCTCATTACAAGTATGGAGTACTAAACACGGCATGGCTACCCCCATACCTGGTACCAGGTCCGGGTCCCGCAAAAGGGGACTTACAGGGCCATTCCGATCTTGGAGGGCCCGGTAAGTCCCTTTCGCAGGACCCGGACCCGGTACATCCCCATTCCCATTTCATCCCCATAGGGCTCAATGGGAATCGAGAGGATGCTAACAATGGACCCGTTAATGACAGGCTCGTTGTTAGCATCCTGGACTGCTAGCGGGTCTCACTAAGGACACCTGGTCTGACCAGGCGTTCCTTAGCAGAACCCACAGCAGTCCTCGTAATAGGGTGGCCCGTAATGAATGTAATGAGCGTAATGAGGCCCTATGCGTTGTTCTAATTCTTCCATCACCTTCCACATCCCCATCCCATTGTGAGCTAAACATACTCCACAGCACTAACCTCTCAAGCACATTGTGTACTCCAACTTTCCACAATGTTTTCTCTGTGTTTCCATTGTTTCTGGTTTGTGTCCATCATTAGTTTACACACGGTGCAGAATTAATGGTTAAATGGATACATTAGAATAAAGAACGGTTATTGAGACACATTTCTGTTATGTTTTTTACACAGCTACATCCTACCATTCTGCAAATGTCATTGTTTCCAGATACCAATTGATGTCTTCTTCAGCAGGCAGTGGCAGATACACCTAAATGGCTGGCTTACTATCACGCTGTTGTGGGACAATCGCCCCGGGCCGATATGCCCTTTTGCAGTACCAGCGACCAGGAACAACCTGACATCATTTACGGTGGTCTAGTAAAAACCGTATACCAAATCCTTGCAATTCCCGGTGCGTCCAATGCACTTCTTCTACCGAAAAGAACACTGTATGCCTCATGATAAAGAATTGACGTTGAAAAACAAAGAAATGAAACATGTGGTTGATTATGGAAATTGGCTGATGTTCTCAGAGAGTTTATTGTGAAATAAAAGCACATTATTAATTGCAGAGTATTAGTGTTACCTTTAAAAATAGTGTTTTCTATTCCGATTTTGGACTCTGTGCTGTGAAAGGATGTGTGTGTTGATATTCTGGGTTCTGCGTCAACTAATGTTAAGACATAGGTGATGACTGGGCGTGTTTGGTTAACGCTGCACACTAACGTCATGAAAATAGGTGGAGAATATTGCTAGGAATAGTGATGTCAGCTTCAGGAGCGGAGGATATGATTTAGTGCCGCAAGGGTAGTTCACCTTAGGGTGATGCTGCAACGGATAAGATTAGCACAAGATGGACGCGCCCTGCTGCTTGATTTCTCATGTGTAAAAGTGAGGAAAAGTAAGGTAAGGTGCATAGCAAATGTTTTTACGATTGATCACAGTTTGCATAAAACAACATGCCCAACCGTTCAGGACAATAACATTTTTGAGCGCATTATTCCTTTAAAAGTCACAGACCTTAATCTGTTCACATTCAATTATAATGTCTAACATCGAAAAGGAAAACCCTATCCAGTCTTTATGCTTTTGATTATGAAAACCACTAATCTGCCCTCAAATGACTGAACACTCGGACACACATACCCTGGTTATTCCCTGCATGAAGAAGCTACTTTTCCTGAAAGGATTTGGCAGTCAAATCTTGATGCAGCTTTCTTTAACATGACTAGTTTTAAATAAAAAATGTCTATCTATGCTGGGATTATTACAGAAGCTTTCCTGATGAAGGTTTATTACAATGGCTAATACACTGCAAAATGTTTATGTATATATATATATATATATATATATATATATATATATATATATATATATATATTCAGTAAAAAACCTTTGTTAAAGGGACATTATGGTTAAGTTGCGCTACTAAAAACCTATGAAATTCAGTAAAAAAACATTGTTAAAGGGGCGTTATGGTTCAAAAAAGTGTTGATAACCTTACTGATTACGTATTTTTCCTATGTATATGTTTTATATGTTGTGAGTGGACCCTAAGTGAATTATTGTAAGAACATATTTAAAGTATAAGTCTATAAATATAGTACTTTTTGAGTTTTTTGTTCCTAACTATTACTGTCTAAGATATATCACTAAAGAAAAAAACAGCAAGTCAGACATGTGATGTTATCAGTGATGTCCTGGGTGTTAGTCTTAGCAGTGCATGGTGGTGGGGGAGTTATGGTTGCTTAGCTTACCATAACTGCCGAATTTCAGGGGTTTTTCGGTTTTACATGGAATCATTGGTCCCTTTAACAAAGTTCTTTTACTGAATTTCATAGGTTTTTAGTAGTACAACTAAACCATAACCTCCCTTTATCACATTTTTTTACTGAATATACATTTTCATAGTGTGAGTTTGATAGATGTTTACTAGGATTCCCTTACTTTATATACATGTAACATAGAACATACTGAACTGTCTGCTAATGATTTTGATGTCAGTGGACTGTGCGTATGTCCGCAAAAGGACGCGGACAACATCAACACTACCCAAACACTCAGGGGGTATCTTAAAATGTTCTATCATGCCATATAAACACTGCACAAATTAAAAAAGCAGTACATAAACACATTATATGTAATAATAAATAAGAAGTGGAACCTATATATCTAACACATAAACCATCCATTTAAATACCATATATACTAAAATGGAATATACCAAAACAAAAAAGATATGCCTCCAACATAATTACCTCACAGAAACCGCACAGCTAGCAGCAACAGTAGACCTACACAACAGTAAGAATACAATTTACCAGAAACTAGTAAGTAAACTATATTTTTCTTATATATTTCTAAACTTTTTGTATTAGGTACACTAAAATTAATATAGTTTTGTTTTTTTACACAGAAATGTGCAGTACTTTGGAATGGCTTGAGGAAAATTTCCCACGGGGGGAAATGTCTGAAGACAGTAATACTAATGGTAGACACTTCTCTTTATAAGCAAAATAAAAATGATTACTTTATGTGCATTAACATATATATATATATTTTCTTTTTAACAGACAATACAAACATTGAAAATAATACACCAAAAGACACATTGGAAAATATGCTGCAGCGCATGGAACAAAAAATGGACATGCTCATGGAAAATGTAAATGTTTTGAAACATTTTGTGTAGGACCACATAAAAGAAAACATTAAATACCATTGTCCCACATGTACCTGTTCCCCCTCTCCTTGTCCCAGTCAACTATCCCCAAACCTTTAACACTGAGAAAAATGTTTTGATGAGACTTTCATCCCTTCATCCCCTCCCATCCATCCTCTCCAAACTCATAATTCCCCTGTATTTGTATCAGTTTCTGCTTCCCCCTCTCTTTCATAAAATGTGTATCTGTATATAATTTTAAAAAATATTATGCGTCTTTTAATTCAATCCTTTGTGTCTTATTTTTTTAAAAACTCAGTTGGGGTGTCCGCGGACTGCGCGCCTGTCCGGAATGTCCATAATTAACAAAATGGGGGTGTCCTAAGGACACTATACCTGTCCGTACCCTTCGCAACCAAGATGGAATTGTTCTTAGAACACACCAGGTGTCCGGGATGTCCATAAATGAACAAAATGGGGGTGTCCTGAGAACACCATACCTGTCCGTACCATTCGCAACCAAGATGGAACTGTTCTTAGAACACACCCGGTGTCCGGGATGTCCGTAAGTGAACAAAATGGAGGTGTCCTAAGGACACTACACTATACATGTCCGTACCGTCCGCAGGCAAGTTGAAACTGTCCTAAGAACACGTGTGCTGTCCAGGATGTCTGTAGTCAAACAAAATGGAGGTGTCCTAAGGACACTATACCTGTCCGTACAGTCTGCAGAACATCCACCCACATGCGCACCACACCGGTAAGTCCTGCAAACAACGCGCCTGTCCGTAACTGTCCGTCTCACTTGTGTCGCACTTTTAATTTGTTGGATGACCTGAACAATGTCAGTAGAACACCTGCACGCATGCGCACAACCATTCCCGTGCATTTGGTGTCCTGCGGACACCAGTTCCCGTCGCAGACATGTTCCTGACGTCATCATGTGACCGCACCCACGCTGAGCGTGTGTCCTAATTTGCGGACACTGTCCGATTCCCCAACATTGTAAAAGAACTTTTTAAGACAATCCAAATTATTTTACAGTATAAATTCACCATTGCACATGTCCCAGACAATGACTCTGGTTTTCCACATACATTTTGGAACTTTTTGAACCTTTTTGGGGTGTTCAATCTGTCCGCAAAGCGCACCCCTCCACCCCTATAAAAGCCAACACCCCAGAGCTGATCTTCATTGTACTTCTGGCTATTGCAGATTGACTTTTGCTGCCTTTGCTGCTCTTGCTGAGATTATCTCATCAACCCTGATGGCATCCATGGCTGCTATTGCTACATCTGCCTCAGCACCACCCCCAAACCCTCCACCACCACCACTTCCCCAAGGGCCTGCAGAGGGGAACAGGTGTGAGGATGTAGAGAACGAGGATGAAGAGGATGAAGAGGATGAGGTTGAGGAACTCCCTAAAACCAGCACTGGCCGGGAGTCTTGGGTGTGGTGGTTGTTTAACATTCATGGTAGCGTACCAAAAGCATGTGTGAACAAGGTCACCTGCAAACAGTGCAAAATGGTACTGAGTCATGGGAGACGTGGTTCGTACAGCTTTGGTATGACATCCATGAAGCGACACCTAACGTCGTTCCACAGTGGGGCCATTTGCAAGGTTGTACCTTGTGATCAACGTAGTAGGTGGAGTTCCTCTACCACATCCTCCATTTCCGCTCCTCTCACCACAAGAGACACTCCTGTGGGAGAGCGCATCCCTCCAGTTGCTTCCCTTACCTTTCGAGGGTCACAATATTGTGTATGTACTGCGACGCAATACTCTGCAGGGGGGAGAGTCTTCTAAGTGCTTTCGAGACTACGGTCGCGGAGCACCAGAAGACCTGCTACCTACCTAAGTAAGGCCCACCCTACATCTTCCTCTCTCTACCTGCTCTTTCCTATCCCTGTGGTTGGTGTCCCTTCGTTACCCTACTTTCTGCTCCTCTCCTAGTGTGTCGTGTGTAAAAAACCAAAAAAATATATAAAAAAACAAAAATAAAAAAAGGCTCTCTTCAGAGCCGCATTTCACAGTTTAAAAATAGAAGTGGCAAATAAACAGTGAAGGGCCCTGTGCATTTTTTGAAAGTCCGCGGACAGTCCTAGGACATATAAAGTTTTAGGGTGCTGCCCTATCAAAACCAATGCACTTTTCTCTGGGAGGAAGTAGTGGCTCTGAAAAGAGCCTCTTGGTGGTGGTTTTGTGTGTTTGAAAAACTTGAAATCCTCCGCATCTACTGCAAAATAGATGACTGTAATTCCAAAAAAGGTCGCAATGCATTTTGTACATTTCTCAGAAAAATCTGATTGCCAGCATAAGTAAGATGGACTCCATCTCTGCGAAAAATGTATGTGATATGAAACAAAATATTTTCATTGTGAAAAGAGGACATGCCAACATCTCTTAGAAAGGCACAAACAGCCTTATTGACATTGTGCCTCGCTTTCTCCATTTGTGGACCAAATGAAGAAGAACGCAGCAACATTTGTCTTTGCGCAATGCGAGAAAAAATTACTTGGGAATTTGGAAAAATTTCCATGACCTTCCTAAGTCCTTCTTTCATTGCAAATTGCAAAGAAATTCCAGACACATGTCCTAAACTGTTCCCTCCACAATCAATTATAATTATGTCTGGATGATGCTCTGTCTCCAAAGTAGAACAGAGAGTTACCAAGTCCAGTCAGTTCATTCCACGCACTCCATGCCAGTACACTTCCACATGAGGGAATCCAAGATCTGCAGCTACTCCACAGCGTTCTGCATGCATCTCCAACCAATGTATCCATGAGTCTCTCAAAATCCAGATAATCTGTTTTCGGAAACACACAGCCATAGCTATCTGTTCTTCTCTCAGGAAAAAGATGTTCTGACAAACTCTCTCCTTACGCAACACACCCAGTAAACTTTACTGACCAATCCCTAGCTCTGCTCATTCTCCTTTGCATGCCTCTCCACCCAAAAACCCCTGTATGTAACACATGCTTTCCGCAGACTACCGCCATGTCTGCAGACATATCGAAAATCTGAGCGTGATGAATGTACATTTAAATACTGTGCCCCATTTCCCCTTTGAGGTTGGCTCTGAAAGGAGCCTTGTTTTTGTTCTTTTTGCAGATGCTTGACAGACACCTGTTATTTTAGTTTTTTGGGGGATTTTTTCTTCTTACTTTACTACTAAAATCTTCACATAACCTTCTCCAAAGCAACCCTTACATTCCAAAACAGCATGGCATTTCCCAAAAAAGATAAGGAAATGACATCTTCTTCAAAATAAATAGCATTACTGGAATCAATATTCTTATTATTACAGAAAAACAAACCAGCTCTAAGCATGAAACCACACATGCCTCGGTTGATTGCACACTTACCAAGGTTTTGCTGAGGACAAAAAACAGAACTATTGTCCCATATTGCCCTAGGTAGTAATACAGAAAGAAATACTTTGGTATTTGTAAGGATGTTCATTACTGCTTCAACCAAGTGTTCCACATCTGCCAACAAAGTAGCGGCACTGACGTACCCCAAATGGAAAGCACCATAGTGCAAAACTACCAAATGCGGACTGTTCATCCTGCCCATATCTTCACAAACTTGTACAATTGCCTATACATTGCAATCAGGCACAGTGTTCCAAACTACCTCCACTCCTTTAACATCGAAATTGTTTGCCACGTGCCTGTATTGAGCATACTGCTGTAAACCATACACAAACATATCTACAAGCACCAACACCCTGACTTTCTCCACCTCTGCTATCTTCACTACACACAGTCTCTTTCAACACAAATCCACAACCTCAACATATGATTGGCTGATCCCTACAGTTCCCTTTCCCTGCTGGATTTGCTGGAAAACCCCGGATGCGTCACGCCCTATCCGTGGACAGCCGCAGTGTCCGCGAAGCACGTAACTCTTAGCCAGCCCTTCTACCCTTTCCACATCACTCTTGGTGCCATTTCCTCATTGGATACAGCTAAGCAGTCACACAACCATCCACCAATCACATCCAAGACTTCTACATCTAACTCCATCATCAGAGTTCCGCACTTCAAATGTACTGTTGATCACTCTGAGTACAAGTCTCATATCATTGGAAAGCACATACTACAAAAACTACTCTACAAGTCTCCAAGATTTCTACTTACAGCTGCATGCATATCCACATGCATGAATACAAACTACAGGTATGCATATTTTATTCACAGTACATGTACAACTCTTATGAATGCATATAAACACAGTCATGCAACACAGTCATGCCACTAAACCTGCATAACCTATAAAATGACCTTGTTGCAATTTTTCCCATCTAGTATAATCAACTCTCTCTTCGAAACCAGTCTGCTATCTACAACACAGCTTAAAAAACCAAGTGAATTTCATACACTTAAAATTCTACTCATTAGCAAACCATGTTGAACTAACATATTGTAAATAAAATATAAAGGTTGCGCATAGTCAAATGAAATGCATGCATACACTATGTTCAGATATCAAACAAGAATACTAGTGCAAAAACATAAAAATCAACGTCTATATTAACATCAGTGCTATAATCTCACAAAATTACTAACTTCTTTCTTTTACAATTGCAGTGAAGACCACGCTCCTGAAAATCAACAGCATCTGAACTACAAACAACATATCGAAAGAAACCTGCTCATTCCACAAAAAAAGAGTAAGCACAATACTACTTTAATATTCTTACTGTTACTCAAACACACTGTGTAGTTCATTCATGTAATTTGCGCACCAAAAAAAATTCGGAACCATTCTGCCCACAAATCACCATTTATTAAACAGGGATTAGCAGGCAGAATGGAACACAAATCCACGTTTTTTGGAACACAAATAACATAACTCAACCCCTAGAATGTTAGTACTACAAAACAAAGAACTGTTTTAATTTTATACCATTAGATTTACTATTAGTGCTTCTCCTCACCACTAGCTCATTTCTATTATCATCTGAACCGCAGTATAGTAACACACAAATGGAAGAATAGCCTTGCCAACTAATTGTAGCTGCCCAATGCACAATCACACACCACCATATACATCTTTACCATCATACTCAGACACTCATGCACACAGCACACATACATTGCAGAATGGCCCAACCCATAACTTCTTTTTTTTTCGACAGGCCCAAAGAATGCCTACCAAAAAGCAAGTCAGTAGAAAGCTACATGGAAATACAGCAATGAAAATAAAAGTGTCCAAAATAAGCATCCATCTCTAGCAGAGTTTGTACAAAAAGTTCAAACAAAACAGCTAATACAGTCATTTAGCGAAACAAAACAAGCTTCCAATACAGAAACATTGCCTCCTCCATCAAAATGTAAAACGAAACAGAAAAAGATTAACAAGAATTCAGCTACAAATACTGCTAAAACTGTTCCTATAAATCTTGATATACTAGCAAGTAACCATACCAAAAAAAGTAATTTAGTAAAAATGTTCCGCCACAGACTCCTTCAGCATCTCATAAAAACTGGAGACAAATCATGCACAACTCTTAAAACATGCCGTAGAAAATTAATCTTAGAAGCTTTGATAGACAGTGCAATCCTTCTCAAAAGAAAATTATTTATGTTAGAATGAAACCACTAACACAACTAACTACTAAATTACAAAAAAGACTTCTCAATGAATGGGCCGTCAACAAAAATAACTTCTCAAATATCTGTGGAGGTGAATATAGTCACACCGCGAGCACAGAACCATATTTTAATGAAGAAGCATTCAAACAAAACCAAACAAACACAATTGCCATGCATAGCAGTGGACGAGGTTATGAAAAACTTAATAATATCACAATTCAACAAAAAATACTGCTTTCAAAAATATTCCCAGAAAATATAGAATTACCTCTCCATTCGACTGAACCAGAACGTCCAATATACAAATGGCCATGCTCGTCAATGTGCAACATTCCCAAAACATCTTTCAAATCTTTACGCCAGTTCCTCAATCAGTATGTGAAAGGCAAAGCCTTTATGCATTCAACCAAAAACAGCAAAATTACCTCCCTCTGAATTGGTGAAAGGCATTCGTGGCAAAGTAGTTTATTTACCATTAGATCTTAAAGAAAATGTGCACACTCTGGGAGTGCAATGTCCAATAGAGCAATATTTAATTGTCTTAGTAAATGGTGTACCTACAAAAGACAAAAAAATGTGGCAACAACTCGTAGACTTACATAAAGTTAGACAAGCCTTGCAATATCTAAAAGACAATAATGAATACTACAAAGAAATAAATATTGAAGAAAATTTACGGGAAACAACTGAAATAATTCAAGAGTCATCAGAAAGTGGTCAATTTGAACTTCTAGATCCTGCTACAGTATCCGATATTTTAGACCATTATACAATTCATCAATTACACTCTAATGACACCATAGATGCGACAAACCAAAGGATCACCAATCAGCATATGGGAAAAAAGTATAGAAGCACATGCTTTTCTTCTACTGTTTCCTACTGGCAAAGGAGGAAGGTACGATGATAGACCTATTCAGATAACAGCATCAGAATACCACTCATTACGAATGTATTCTGAAGATCCCAGATTTAGACAAAATGTGGAATCCATATTCCACCTACTCTTTGAAAGTGAACTGGCAACTCGTTATGGAGTTGCGCACACTTTGAAATCAGGAACCCACTTTCAAAATATGTCATCTATGCAATTAATACAAAAAAATTGCAAGAAAAAGATGAGGTTTTACAACCAAGCATTACAAATCTGTTAGCAAACATGCATGGTATGAAAGAGTACTGGTTCAGACGTCACAGAGATGTACAATGTATGATAAGTGTCATGCCGTCTACCCCGGCCTCGTTCCAGCCCACTTACCTGATGCGGTGTGCCACGCCTTGGAGGGTTTACCCCCGCTTTTGCCTGGGAGGTACGGGGCGGTCTTGGGCATCGGTTACTCCTGGCCCTTCTGGACGCGTGGTCTCGCGCGTGCGCGGCCGACCGCTTCCCGCTTTCCGCGCATGCGCGGTGTACAAAGCCCTCAGCTCTGGCAGGTCTGCGGTCCAAGCCTCGTTTTGGGCCTCCCAGCACCTGGGAAACAACACGGCTTGCGTTCCAAGCCTCCCAGGTGTGGGAGGCCCTACTTAAGGAGACCGGCGGTTCGGTCAAATCGCGTCTCAACACGGTTTGATCCGGATCGTCATTTTTCGCTCCTTGCTCTTGCCATTGTCCTGATTCCTGCTCTGCCTTGCCTGTTCCCTTTTCCTTTCCCTGGTTCCTAGTCCTGTCCTTCCCAGTCCAGGTAGGGGGTCTCCCTGTTCCTTGCTCTTGGCTCCCTCCTTCTGCCTGGGGTGGTTCCCCCCTTCTCTGTTGTTCTCTGGTTCGCCTGGGTTCCTTGCTCCTCCCTGGTTCCCCTGTCTCTTGCCTACCTCCCTTGCTGGACTCCTGCCACTGGATTCGGCTTGCATCTTCATCTTTACCCAGCTGTCTTCAGAGAACTTCAAGCCAAAGACTATCAGGCTCCCCCTGCCAGTGCTTGCACTGTCCTGACGCCACGCTAATCAGGGGTGAGCGAACCCGTGGCTTTGGGAGCTGGTTCACCTCCAGTCCAGTACCTATTTGGACAGGAGTTGGGCTGGTTCCTTGCGCCATACATTACTTCACCACAGAACTCCCGGCATTCTGGCATCATCTACAAGGCCGACTAGTGGACGAACAGGTACGCTGCGCTCAAGTGACGCCATCTATAACAATAAGAAACCTTGGCCCACCCACTTGGTTTGTGACATTAATTTGTGCAGAATATGCATGGGAAGATTTACATGATTTCCTACGCATATCAAACAAAAACAAAACAAACATAGATATACTAACACCTGGAAAACCTTGCTCTCTAGATCCTGTTAATGTTTCAAGATATTTCCATCATCATTTCATTGCTATGCTATACTTTATTTGTAATAAATCTGTTCCTCCCCTCAGAGAAGTGCAACACTTCTTTTGGAGAAAAGAACACCAAGCCAGAGGAGCACCACATATCCACATGCTTTTATGGATTAAAGATGCTCCTAAATTTGGCAAAGACAGTGATGCCACTGTTTTACAGTTTATCGAAAAATATGTCACTTGTGAAATTCCATTGGAAGCAACAAATAGTGATCTTCATGTACAAATTATACAATTTCAAAGACACAAATGTGGCAAATATTGTCGTTGCAAATACAAAAACAAAAGGAAATACTACACCAAATGCCGCTTTGGTTTCCCAAGACCAGTTACAGAAACAGGTGAAGTGAACAACTTCATGTCTTCAGTTAGACATAGTGTTAAAGGTAAATCACCTAAGAACACATATTACATAAAAAGAACAGAAGAAGCAAAATATATCAATGATTACAATGCAATAATTGCCCTCTTATGGAATGCAAACATACATGTGCAGTACATTGCAGACAATTCCACTGCAGTTGCACGATATGTTACAGCCTACTTAACAAAAGCAGAAAAAACAGAGCTTCAAGACCTCTTGAATGACCTATCATCGGACAAAACACCATCTTAGAAATTGTGCAGATTAGGCATACAAATGCACTCTCATAGAGAATGTGGCTCCTATGAAGCTGCAGATCGTTTAACCGGTACTGCTTTGTATGGAAAATCTGAAAATATAGTATGGCTAAGTCTTGGTCCTGCTAAATCTCGAAAAAGAGTTCTCAAATCATACAATGACATAGAAACAATAGTCAAAAAGGATCCCAACAGCCAAGACATTTTGAAAAACAATTTACTAAACACATACTACCCAAACAGAAGTACCACTTTGGAAACCATGTGTCTATACCACATAGCCCAAAACTTCACAAACAAAAATAATATAAAACCTGATGAAAAAAAAGGTATATATAGAGTGACAAATTGTGAAGGCAGCTTAGTGAAGCTTACCAAACGAAGCTTAATTAATCATATCAAATTGTCATTAAAAACTCCTCAACATAAAGAAATATATTACATGTCCCTGCTACAACTTTTTAAACCATGGAGAAAAGAAGAAGAAATACTAGAAAACTATGACTCCTATGAAGACGCTTTGAAAGAAAATGAAAGCACTATCACTGATGTAAACTTTACACAGTACAAAACAATGTTGCACAATGAACAGCAACACGAATAAAAACTCCAGGCCCAACTAGATAAATACACTCCAGACAGTAGTCAACCTTCTGTACCAGGAAGCCAAGAACCACTGGGACAGCCACTAATAGTAAATGAGGCAGAATTAGCTATGACAGAAGTAGAGAACACCATGTGTCACTATGAACCAGATACAGAAGACTTAACTATACTACAATCAAAATTGAACAAAGAGCAGCATACCATTTTTAAAGAAAAAACTAAACAAATTGCACATAGTGTACAACATGAAAATAAAGAATGTACCTGCCAAAATTACAAACCTATACTACTATACTTCAGTGGTGAAGCTGGTTCTGGCAAAACATTCTTAATCAAAATCATCAGCAAGTTCCTTCAACAATTGAAAAACAACAAACTGTCAGCTGTGTAAATGCCCCCACAGGTTTAGCTGCCTACACCATAGGCGGTGTCACTTTACACCGATTACTACTCATTCCATTAGAACACCAAAACAAATTAGAATATTACAAAGTTTCTATAGAAGTTGCAATGGAACTATGCAGAGTGTTAAAACACATGAAAAAGCTACTATTAGATGAATTGAGCATGGTCTCCAACCTAATGTTGGCTTTGATTCACCTCCGATTGCAAGAAATACTTAAAACAAACTACGAAGAGCTCTTTGGAGGAAAACACATTATTGTTTTCGTGGATCTTCTTCAATTGACACCAGTGAAAGGTGAACCTATTTTTAAAACCTTAGGAGACAAACTGCCGTAAAACCGTTAGCAGCTTAGGAAATGTCAACCTTTGGCAACATTTGCAATACAGAGAATTAACAGAAAACATGCGCCAATCTGCAGACCTCACTTACGCCAACATTTTAAAAAGTATTAGAGTTGGTGTACTATCTCAAGAAGCACAAGCAATATTAAAATCCCGGCACATCCATGCACTATATGGCCATAACTCATGTGCTACTGATGTCATGGAAGAATTAGCACACAAAAATGTCAATTGTATGTCCTTAATGTCATTAATGCCAACTCTTGCAAGCTGTTCCAAATTCAATGAAACAATGTTGAAAAAAGAAATGCAACCAATAATTGAAATTTGCTCCACAGACAAACTGGACGTACATGGTATGACACTACCCATGTGTCAACAAGCCACAACAAGACTAAATACCTTAGAACATTCTATCTCCAACACAGCTGGTTTGGAGAAAATATTAAAATTATCCTTAAACTGTAGAGTAGTGCTTAAACCTAACCTTGACGTGGGGCAAGGACTAGTTAATGGAGCACTGGGTACAGTTGTTGGCTTTCAAACATATCCACGTGACAACAATATTCATTTTGTCAATATTCTCTTTGACAAACTTTCAGAAGTAAAAACCGATAGGGCGCTCAATAGCTCGATTCCTTCTCTTCAAAGACATGTATGTACGCAGAGAACAATTTTCTCTAACTCTAGCATACGCATTGACCATTCACAAATCACAAGGTTTTATTCTGGACAAAGCATTGATAGATATTGGGAACACAGTCTTTAAAGAAGGCATGAGCTACGTAGCATTATCATGCTTACGTACACTTGACGGTCTATTTCTAATCAACTTTGATGCAAGTAAACGCTGATATTCCTTGCATTTTAGAATACAATAGACTACGTTCATTATACACCCCCATCTAAAAACATATCCTGTTCCACAAAAAGGAAAACGTTGTAAAAGAAAACTAATTCAAACAGGAATGCAACAGGATCTCACTGCAAATCCTCCAAAGAGAGTAAAAGAATCTAATACTTCATCAATTACCACAAACAAAGAAGAACCTATAACTCAAAGTAACTCAGGTAATTCTACAAAGAAGCAACACACACTCCGAAAAAATGATTTGGACACAGAAATATCTGGTCCATTCAAATTTTCAAATATAACTGCTATAGGTTGCTATGCAAATGTAGCAATGAATATTCTATTTCAATTGCCACCAATTGTTGACAACATTTACTTACACAGTACAGACCAATTGTGTTTGCAAATGTTAGTCCTTCATAGAAACGCAACAAACAATCCTGACAACACATATAGTGTTCATGGAATAAGACAAGAATTGAACTACTGTGCTGGAATGGTGAAATTCACTATAAACTCACAAGAAGATCCACAAGAATTTCTAATGTACTTACTACAAGTACTGGAAAACAAAATCATACCTATAAATGAAATCTTCCAGATTTCATACATGTGAGAACATACATGCACTCTGGGCAACAATGTGGCACAGGAACAAATCCCTAATGAGCGCTTTGTGTATGTATCCGTACCTAATTGTGAATCTGTTCCATTTCAGCAACTTGTACAAAATGCCAACCATGGTAGATTATGTACTACCTGCAATTCAGATAATCGCTCCACCTTACTAATAAAAACACATAGTTTATACGTAATACTAATGCTTCTACGTTACAATGAAGAGCTGACAAATGCAAGCTGACAAATGCAAGCTACAAATGCAAGCTGACTGCATTCACACATGGTCAAGTATCACTTGGTAAGAAAACCTTCACAACAATAGGTATAATCTACCACGCAGGAGCCACAACCAATGCAGGTTACTACACTGCATATATAAAAAAGAAATGTGGATGGTTCGAATGCAATGATAGTACCATTACTCTAAAGCAGAGATTACCAGCAAATCTTACAAATGCTTATTTAATATAACTAATCTGTACTTAAACATTAATAAAACTTCAATTAAAAAAAAAATATAAACAGTTAGAATACGGCAACAGGTATCTAACTGCCCCAAGATTCTATAACAATAAAACACATAAATGAACACCACTAAATTATAACAAGAAATAAAGTTAGAATAGGCCAACAGGTATCTAACTGCCCCAAGATTTTGCAACAACCAAAGAGATAAATGAATACCACTAAATTATAACAAGAATAAACAGTTAGAATATGCCAATAGGTATCTAACTGCTCCAAAAATCTGCAACAAGCCAACAGATAGAACATTAGCCAGAAACAACAAGTGAACACTGAAAAGAGACAAACAAATAGACTGTAGCATAACAAAAAAAAAGGTTTTTTTAATCCAACATGGATTTTTTTCCCACTGACCCAATGATTTAAAAAACAAACACAGAAACTGAGCAAATTGCACAGTACAGTGGTTTGTAAACTACTAAATATGAGGGTCGAAAAAAAGCTGAAATCTCTATTTTGCAATCTAATAAATCTTTATAAAAGACCTACACTAACATGATCTTTTCTTTTATCACAGAAATTGAAAAGAATATGTGCTCCAGTTACCCAACTCATGAAAAAAATATATCCAATCACAGATAAATCAAACAGTAAGTATATTCTAATAGAGCGCATAAATACTGCGGCATAACAGAAGCATTGAAGCAAACATCTAACCATACACCACAATACTAAATATTTAGTTCCATGGATATGTTATACTGCAGTGCTTGTCACCAAACTCTACAATCTTAATGACATGACATAGCCAAAACTTCACATACAAACTATACAAATCAAACAGTACACAAACTGTAGATTTGCAAATATTTGATATATATTCAATTCTATGGGTGTGATCTATGGGTATGATATGCTGCGGGGGTTGTGGCCAGGGCCTAGAGTCTTGGGTGCATGCGCTATGGCCTACGGCCATGCACCCAAGACTCTAGGCCCTGGCCACAAACACCGCAGTATATCACACCCATAGATCACACCCATAGATTCAAACATTTTAACTGTCTATATGGGCCCACCGATATCACACTTTTTGCAAAGTTTGGTGAGAATTCATCCAGGGAGAGTGAAGTTATAAGCCACCCATGGTGGCTTATAACTTTGGTGCATATAACTTCGGTCTTGGGTCCATGGCCTTTGGCCATGCGCCCAAGACTCTAGGACCTGGCCACCACCACCGCAGCATATCACACCCATAGATCACACCCATAGAAGCAAACATTTTAACTGTCTATATGGGCCCACCCAAATCACACTTTTTGCAAAGTTTCGTGAGGATTCATCCAGGGAGAGCAAAGTTATAAGCCACCCATGGTGGCTTATAACTTTGGTGCATATAACTTCAGTCTTGGGTGCATGGCCTTTGGTCATGCACCCAAGACTCTAGGCCCTGGCAACAACGACTGCAGCATATCACACCCATAGAATCAAACATTTTAACTGTGCCATATGGGCATTTTTTATGTCTGCGGACAACGCGCATGTCCTTAGAACAGTTTCAACTTGCCTGCTGACAGCACGGATGGGAATAGTGTCCTTAGGACACCCCACATTTTGACTAATTACGGACATCCTGGACAGCGCGGTCATTGCAAATACATCAGAGGCACCTCCCACCTAAACAAATACAGTATTTGACCCATCTCTTAATCCCCAAACCTCCCCAAGCACTCTTGCACACCAAAACACTCCCCAAAACTGCATTTTGCCTCTGTTCGCCGTCGCACTGTCGGTGGATCCAAGATGACGGGCACATCGGAACAATCCGACGCACTTCACTCTCTTCACCATCCAATCAGCGAACACGTTACATGCCCGTGGACATGATGGGAGCCGATTAGCCAATAGGTGTCCTGTCCACGGAGAAAACAGGGAAGTGTGTCCGCAGAGCGGACATAGATATCACTCATTTTTTTAGACCTACTTTTTGATTTTTTTTTAAAAAAAACTACTGGACGGATTGTCACCAAATTTACAAAAGCACACTTTTGGGACCAAGCCGCTGCTCCTGCCGCAAATTTTGCGGGCTGTAGGCATGCGCAAAGTTTTCTCCCCATTCAGTCTATGGGAAAAAAATACATTTTGGGACCCCCACTATAACTTTGCCCCCCCTGGACCAAACCTCACCAAACTTTGCAAAAAAATTCAAAGTGGGCCATATACTTTTCTTTGCAAAGTTTGGTGAGGATTTGTTCAAGGAGAGCGAAGTTATAAACCACCCAAAAAGTGCTCTTCCTATGGAACTAGCAACTTACCATAACTACACAGCCACTACCATGGCTGTGTAATTCAGTGAAAAAACCTTCATTAAGAGAGAGTTAAGGAGATCAAATTTAACACAACAAAACCCTTGAAATTCAGCACTCGCATTTGAAGAAAGTCCACCTTAACGTTGTGCCCCTTTTATGCAGCGAATGACCACAATGATAGCATCACAGAATTTCACGGGTTTTGTTATATTATAGTTTCTTTATGGCCCACTAGCCATGGCCTTCAGCTGTGGCCCTGTACATGTTGTACCAATTTGTTTCTTTGGGGCCCACTAGTGATGGTCTTCAGCCATGGCCTAGGGGAACAGCTTTTGGATAAGGTCACTAACGGAAAAAACGGAAAAAACCACTACCCCTACACACTCTAAAGGTAGGACTCTAGATTGGGTTTCTGACTTGAACTGCAACATCAGTATCACCAGTATAACTCCTCAGATATGGACAGACCACCATTTAATCTCATTCTCTGCCTCACTTGACCTTACCCACTTGACCTTAAATACCCGAAACCTATTACTATGGCCCCGCCACTCCCCACTAGAAGTAAAAAAGACATCACAGTAGAACAACTCCTTCCACACCTCCTCCCCACCCTTAACAATGTAGACAATATCACAGACCCGACCTTACTTGTGGAAACCTATAATAGCACCATGACCAAGGAACTAGGTCTGATCGCCCCTACCAAAATCCGTAAAGGCAAACAACTTTCACACACAAATAACTGGTTCACACCTCAACTGAAAGACCTTAGAACTCAAAAAAGAAAACTGCAATCAATCTGGCGACACTCGCCTACTGAGGAGAACAAAATTAAGTTAGCCACCCATGCCAAATGGTACAAAATGGAAATTATTAGCACAGAAAAAAACACTTACAATGACAGAATAGCTAAAGCCAAATCTGACACCAAGGAATTATTCTCCATCCTCCGTGAAATGCAACGACCCATACCGCAAACTGATAATACTCCAGAAAATAAGCTCTGGTGCACTAACATACAAAATGCCCTCGCAGGAAAATGTAGCTCTCTTGAAACCAAAATTGCAATCAATAAAGCTGCCCTGCTATTGCCAGCGGAGCCTACTCCTAAGCTACAGCCTTCCCTAAACCAGTCCAATAACACTCATCACCCCTTTAGCTTCAAACACATAACCATAGTAGAGACAGAAACAATTATACTCTCCCTAAAGCCTTCTAATTGTAAAGGAGATCATTTCCCTGCTCAAATTATAAAAGATGCAGCGCAAGACCTAGCACCCTTCATCTCCAAACTGATCTTGGGTCCTGCCTTTGCTACAAAAACAAACTCTCGACCCATCCATCCCGACAAATTACGGACCCATCACCATCTGCAAATTCAGGATTACCTTGAAACTAACAACCTTCTAGGTTCACGATAATCCGGCTTCCGCCCCCTTCACGGTACTGAAACAGCCTTGATTGATCGTAAGACTCAAATTGACGAGTTGAAGGATAATGGAAAATCAGCTATGCTACTCCTCGTTGACCTTTCGGCAGCCTTTGACCTGGTATATCATGCAGTCTTATGCAATCACCTCGGCTCCGCTGCCCATTTTTCAAGCGATGCCATAACCTGGGTACAATCCTTCATGGCTAACCGGACAATGAGAGTCTTCTCCCCCCTAGCAGCTGTTGATCCCATACAAGTCTCCTGCGGTGTCCCCCAGGGATCATGTGTGTCTCCTACTATGTACAACATCTTTACCAAACCTTTGTTTGACAAGTTGGATAGACTGGGTGTCATCTACACTAACTACGCAGATGACACTCAGATCCTCATCCCCCTTTCCGGTTACTTCTTGGAAGACTCAGCTTTGGTAAACAAGATATATCTCCTCATTCAGGCATGGATGGCATCCCATGGCCTCTGTCTGAATGACGACAAAACGGAGATTTTGATCCTTGGCACAGAGACAACGATTAAAAAACATGACCCGAACTATGCCTCTTTTAACATTGACAACAATGTCATCAAAGTGATGCCTGCAGTCAAAACCCTTGGGGTCTATCTGGACTCAGCACTCACTTTTAAGAAACAAATTAACTCCCTAGCTTCCTCCACAGCCTATACTTGTAAACTGATCCGAGCATGTAGACCATTCCTAAAGAGGCTAGCATTATTACCTTAGCTAATGCACTTATCATATCCAGATTGGACCATTGTAATGCCCTATATGCGGGATCTAACAAGTATATCCTTAACAAACTCCAAACACTCCAAAATAACGCTCTTAGAGTAGCCTTAAACATTCCTAACAGAGCCCATGCTCTACCTCCAGAAGGAATATCCACTGGCTAAAAATTAAAGACAGGATTGCGCTCAAAACTGTTTCGCTCACGTCCAAATGCCTCAACAATACAGCTCCTCCCTATCTAGCAAATAGAATCAACAAGAGAATCTCAAACCGCCCCACAAGAATGACTAACGCTTATACCTTGATGATGCCTAGATATAAAAAGAGCACAGCAGGCGGCGCTAGCTTTCCAGTCATAGCTGCCCAAACCTGGAACAAACTCCCCTTAGAACTCAGAAAGGACCAACCCTACCTAAGTTTCAGGTGCAAGGTACTTTCATGGATACGATCTAATGACATCTAATGTGATCACCCTCTTTTACTAGAACTACTCATCCTGAGTGACACCTCCCAACTATGCCCTTTGTTAACTTGACCTTCCATAAGGACCTCCGACTACCACTGCTAGTATCTAGGAATTTCACTGGACCCTACCGGGACTACAAAACTGTGGCTGATTGTTACTTAGCCCTTTATGCTTCCGACACCTGGCATTAACTGTATAAGTATATTCAGACTGTAACGCTGCTGAACTGTCCTACTGCCTATTTTTCTTGTCACTGTAACTAAGTTCTCAAGTATCCTTGTAATGTTTGCGCCCGGCTACCAGCGGGTTTGGTTTTGCGCTATATTAAATAAACAAACAAACAAACAAACTGTACATGTTGCACCAATAAGTTTCTTTGGGGCCCACTAGCTAAGGCCTTCAGCCCTGGCCAATAGCCATGGCTTTCAGCTGTGCCCACTGTACATGTTGAACCATTAGGTTTCTTTGGGACCAACTAGCCATGGGCTTCGACCATTGCCAGTGACCACAATCTATGGCCACAGCCACTGTACATGGTGACCCAACATAATTCTTTGGGGCCCACTAGCCATGGCCTTCATTAGTGATGTCATCAGTAATGTCATCAGTGAAGTCAAGCGCTGCACAATAGGAGGCTCATAGTTAAGGTGGACTTGCTTTACATGTTTTAAATGTTTTGTTTCATTAAATCTGATCACCTTAACTCTCTCTTAACAAAGGTTGTGCTACTGAATTGTGAGGGTTTTCTTATGCTATAGATTCTTTGGGGCCCACTAGCCATGGCATTTGGCCATGGCCACTATAAATGTTGCACCAACAGGTTTCTTTGGGGCCACTAGCCACTCTTTATATTGGCTCAAAACATTTCTTTGTTGCTCCACTAGCCATGGTCTTCCACCATGGACATCGGCCTCTGCCTTCCAGTGTGCATGTGCACCAAAAGGTTTCTTTGGGGCCCACTAGCTATGGCCCTCAGCCAATGTTCATGTTGCACCAATAAGTTTCTTTGGAACCCACTAGCCATGGTCTTTGGTTAATATACATGTTGCACTAATAGCTTCTTTTGGGCCCACTAGCCATAGCCTTTAGCAGTGGCCACTGTACATATTGCACCAATAGATTCTGTTCGGACCACTAGGTGTAACATTTCTTTTTTTTTCCACTTTCTTCCGATTCCTGCAGGATTCCCTCGATATTTCCGGAATATGGCAATGAACTACACTTACAGCAGCAATCAAATAACCATGCCCTTGGTATTTCCCCAGTATTCCCCTGATAATCTGAACTCTAACTGGCTCCCCAGACCATCCTTAACTCTCCTATTTCAAAGAAATCAAAATGTTATTAAGAAAGCAATAAACGCTGTTTTTGGCCCACTCCCATTGAAGTACATATTTGGTGAAGCCATAGCTCACAAACCGCTGGGCGGGTTTGGACCACGTCAAAAACAACCTGGGCATGAGGCATTGACTAGATTTCTGGGGCAGGCTTGGGGTAAATCCATTCTGAGGTTTTGAAAACATTTGAAAGCAAGGTGGTTCCCCATGCTCCCAAAAAAATAGCTATATCTCCCAGGGTGCTTTCCAGCAGAGATGTGTTCACTTCAAATAGGTTGGCCCGTATAATACCCATTAGGGTTTGTTAGGAAAGTACATCATTTTGCTTAGATGACGTTCAGAATAATTCCTAGTGGGAACACCTTTTTGGTTCAGTTTCTGTTTACCGCAAGTCCCCACTGGAGTCGGGGTTTGCCCTTCCATGAGTAGACAGAGCGGCTGAGAGGCTTTTCAGAAATGCAAAAGAAGCCATGTTTTCCCAAAATTCTATTCATAATAATTTGTGCTGGATGGATTTGGATGAAATTCTCAAATTAAAACGTTTGTCACCATCCCCCCAAAACTGCAAACATCAGGAACAATATGTTTTAAAATGAAAAAGTCATAAAGAAAACAAAACACCATCGTTTTCAGCCCATTCATTTTACCATAGAGAAAGAGTGCAGTTTTTTAACAGCCTTCACGCGAAAACCACTGAGCAGATTTTAAAATATTCAATAGCAATGGGGGCGGGGGCTTCTCCTTTAAACCTTTATATCAGCGGTGTTGCTTTGCAGCAGAGAGGCTGAGTAAGGCTAATCATTGTTGGCATGCTGGAAGGATTTAGATGACATTTTCGAAACAAAAAAGCGTTTCTAGGCACCCTCCACACTGAACATTTGGGGAACAATTTGTTAAAAAATGAAATGCCATAGAGCAGTTTCCCATAGAGCATCTGTGGCGTGAACACCGCTTGGCAGATTAAGAACAAATAAGAAATAATTTGGCAGTAGATGCAAATGAAAGAACTGAAAACGGCATTTGAAGGAGGGAAAATGATGCCATCAAAGTTTGGAACACATTCCCATATGACATTACAGAATCTAATAAGATTGTTGACTTCACAAGACTTCACAAAGAGACCCAAAACTCTTCTGTTTATGTAGTCACTCCTAAGGGAACACTGATTGTTTTGAATGACAGTGTTCAGATAACCTGGCCATAGGCACTATATAAATACTAATGCAATAACAACAGCATTAGTAATCATGTCAGGCTAGATGTGGGCAGTGGGAAAGAAGACAACATTTGAAGTTGGGGATTTGGGTTTGGGTTGTAGAGCCAGTTACAGGTAGAAAATGTTCAGTTTTTCTGGGGAACACATCAGGAATCTCATGAGATTACAGCAGCAACAGTGCAAAACACACCCAGATAAAATGTGCGTCATACGAAGCGATGAGCAATAGGGGGTAATTGTAGAGTCTCAGGGAGGGAAAAATCAATTCAGTGGAGTGATGGAACCTGGATTAAAGAAGGGGGAGACATGTTGAGTGTCTGTGAGGATGTGGAAGACTTTTTAATTTTGAGCAATTTTTCACGTTATTGCGGGAAACGGCGAACTGGAAATAATTACTCTGAAATTATCATGGTTATATGGCGTTAGAAAAAAAGGTTTACCATGTGCAGTGCTTCTAACTACAGGGCAGGGGACAATGGGTATTTGGCAACCAATTAATGGTGCAACATGGCAATGGGCCCAAAAGTAAGATATTGGTGCAATGCATATAAGGCCATGGCCGAAGGCTATAGGTAGTGAGACCTCATGAAACTATGCAACTGGCAGTGGCTAATGGGCACAAAAGAAAACTATTGGTACAACATGTACAGTGGGCACAGCCGAAGGCCATGGCTAGTGGGCCCTGAGGAAACTAAGGTATAACAAAACCCTTGAAATTCCATGGAATCCATCAGCTATGAGAGAGAGTTAAGGTGATCAGATTTAACACAACAAACCCTCTGAAATGCAGCACTCACATTTCAATAAAGTCCATCTTAACCATGCGCTCCCTGTTGTGAAGTGTATGACCACAATGATGACATCCCAGATGACATCACTGGTGACATGACTAATGCCATCACACATGACATCATTTTTCAGATCAATAATTACATTACATATGTCATTATTGATTACATGAGTTAGAATATCTTTGTTCATCGCTTTTGGTACATATTTTGGCACATATTGTATTTTATTACACTTAACAATAATGGCAACATGACATGGAATAAACACTGACACAGAAGTATCATGTGATTACATGTGGAGCGTTCATTTGTAGTACTTATCCACATATACAATTTAAACTAAATAGATGTGACGTTATACAAATGGTTTGAATTGTATGTATTAGTAGGTAATTACAATACTTAATTGCAGGGAAAGTACCTGATCCTGGTAAATCTATTCAGGTATGTCGAACATGATATAATAAGCATGTATACTACTTCAAAAATAAGGATAGAAGTAGAAACATGTTTAATAGTAAGGATTATAAACATAGTAAATGTACACATTTAAATGTACAATTTTCTGTACTGTAATAACATTACGTGAACACATTTTCTAAATGACAAGTTTTGTAAAAAACATAACCGCATATAATAGAAAGTAAGTGCTCATGTGTTTTTTGATAGTATGCAATCTAAGAAGTCAGCGTTTGGTTAATATACACAAAAATCAGATACTTATACTGCATACTTACATTTATAGAAAAGAAATGAAGATTAGAAAGTAAATATTTATTTATAGACATGGCAAGTGCATTACTAATGTTTGTTGTCATTTCTTTTTAACATAAAGTATGTATTGTTATTCCAAAATAACAGATTACCTTCCAAAGTATGTCTTGCTTTTATAATACACTTCATTGTACTAATGGCTGCATGCACTTACATTTGTGCACTGTACACTACATTTAAAGAAACAAGGGCAGAATACAATGTACTGGGTAAATATAAAATATGTACATATTTTATGCAACAAAACAGAGTTGTCATATTAAAAAATGAAAATAATTAAACCAGTTATATTAGTTATGTCAAGATGTCATGTGTGATGCAATTAGTGATATCATCAGTGGTGTTATCTGTGATGTCCTCATTGTGGTCATACGCTGCGCAACAGGGGGCACATAGGAAAAGGAAATCCAAACATTCTATTGCTAATAACTTTTGACTTGGTGGACAGATTTGAATAACATTTTCCAATCAGAAAGTATGTCATGCCCCCGTTCACCCCTGACTGGACATTTTGGGAAAGATTTGTTAAGAAATTTAAAAAGTTATTAAGAAAGCTAAATAAATGCTATTTTCTGCTTACTGCCATTCATTTTCTTGATGCCATTTTTGGTAAAGCTGAAATACAAAAACCACTGGGTGGATTTGGAGCAAATAGGAAACAACTTGGGCACGAAGCGTTAACTCTATTTCTGGGACGGGTTTGGGGTAAATGCATCCAGTAGTTTTAAAGATATTCTAGGTTGAAGTGGGTACCCCATGCTCGCATGGTGTTATGCAGCAGAGAGGCTTTTCAGAAATTAATACCCACAATTTTGTTTTGCTTGACACAGCCAATGCCCATATTTTATATGAGAAATGCGATAGCAAAAAGTGCCAATAAAGCCATTTGGAGGAGGACACAGGAGGAAATTGCATCAAGCTAAAGTTGGGGAAGGGAAAAGAGAGGATGTGAAGTTCATAAACATGTATGTCCAACGTCCCACCTGTAAGATGAAATACAGGCTACATGAATATTATTTAAGTGAGCATTTCCACTATTTTATTGAATCAGACCTATTGAATTGAGGTTAGGCCTTGTGAACATTGCTGAAGTGAGCGTTTCTGCCATTTACTGAATTGGATTTCATTTCTGCAGCATCCTAGAGAACCTTTGAGGTTGCCAGGTACACTGCAGTGTGGGTGGCATCGCAAATATGAGTAATATCCAAAAACTAGGCACTGATTGTATTTTCCCAATGAAACCCTTTCACAGAGATCATATAGTGCGCAACAGAGGGCACATAGTTCAGGTGGACCTTCAGAGAGCGAGGCCGAGTGAATGATGTCCATTTTCAGAGGGGAACAGGGAACACAGAAGAGAACATTCAAAATATACTTTCCCACTTTAATTGCATGACTAAATAGTTAATCATTGACCAAGTATGCTTGGAAGGACAGGCAGGAGGTTAGCAAGAAAATGGCACCCATTTATGCACCTCTTAAAGAAATACCCAATTACAGAAAAGGAATCATTTAAAAAAGAAAAAAAATATTCATAATCTCCAAGGAACTCTTATTTAAACCTAACATCAAAATATTACCCACGCAAGACCTGGCAAGCATACAGAAAATCCCAAACTAACCAGAGGGGTAAGCAAGAAAATCACCATGTGATTGATTTGTAGAGTAAAAGTTGTCCTTACTGTACATTATGTTTGATTTGAGGGAGGGATTTGGCACCATTGATTTTTTTTTTCTAACAGACGCGACAGCATGAGTTTGGCGGTTGCAATGCTGCTTCCTCCCTCTCCTTCTATTGTGCCTGACAGTCCACCTCTGACATGTGCACCAGTGACTATACAATAACCATTGTGCCATATAAAAGGCACAATATCACTTCTGAAACACACAATCAATTACTATTTTCTATCCCGTTGAAGCACAGTAACTGATTTACTAGCCTCTGAGGAGAGTGACTTTGGCTTTTTACCTTCAACAATACCAAATAAAATTACAGGCAAATCAACTCCTCTAGTTGGGGAATGGGGCAGAGGGCTGATGTGATTATAATTGATTTACCCGAACTATCAGCCTCATTGTTGAACACCCCCCACATTTTTACAGGAGAGGAGTTATCAGCTAATGGCTCTGCTGTTCTGATTGAAGATGAATCAGGGGTTAAGAATACTGGAGAAACTAGTTGTATCAAGAACCCCAACTTGATGCCCCCAGCTGATTTGACAGAGGTTGTTGCATCGATATTCAACTCTTCATTGAAAGGAATGAATAAGGGGTTATTGGATGAACTAAAGGGTCACACAGGTTTTTTGAACCTGATTGCCACACCACTTTAAAAAGTTCTGAGAATGGGAGACCATAGCAGGGCTGTCATGCTTGGGACTGGGGGAAAAGGGTCAGAAAGTCAAAGGGCTTCTAATTAAAACTCCCATGAATCTCTATAAACCTCCACAGGCAGAAGGGGTAGTGAATGTAACAACAGAAATGAATGGAGAGGCGGACAAGGACAATGGATTACGAAGTCTGTGGGCAAACGTGGTAAGGGCAAAGCTAAGGGGAAAACAATATTACACAATCAGGCCCCAACACATCTCGACATGTCCTACAGACACTCCCAGAGTTCTTTAGGAGACAAAAGGAGGACTCACTTAATGACGCTATGTCCTTGGTTAATCCAGATGCAGCCCTGACAACCCTAACGATTGAAGCTGAAGAGCAAATCTCAATTATTACAGTGGGAAATGTCCTATGAGAGGACAGACCAGGTTCCCCAGCTCATGTGTCGACTTCAAGGCCGAAAAAAAATTCTCAGGAGCAAAGAGAAAGATATGGAATGGCTAGAGGTAGCCACAAAAAAAACAAGGGAATGGGCGGCAAGTGAAAGATATGTTCTTAAAAACTGGCAACATGGGAAATTTCCCATTGACGATAGGAGTAACAAACACAGTGAGCCACACATCGATTCACAAGGTATGGAACTAGAATACTCCTGGGATGCCCGCTTGAGAGGACTTGCTGGAAGGGCCAACCAGGAAATTAAGAATCCATTGTTGAGGGGAGTCTCTGATGTGCCCAAAGATGGGGCCTTGGAGGCCTGCTGCAAGACTACCTTACTGAGACTCAGACCTTTCAAACTTCCAGCAGCACTCCCTTTAGAAGTACAGGGAGAACGGAAGGGAGGTGAACAGTCAGATCCAAGTCAAAGACATGTTCACTGCCAAAAATTCATGCCACTTGGGCAAGACCTGGGAACACACCTCATAGAAAGGTCAAACAAAAACAAGGGGTTCATGGTGGGAAAATGTGCAGTGTAAAAAGTGTGGCCTAATGATGTTTCAATTAGAGATCAAACTGGTACCACGTTGATGTTACAATATCTGTTTGAAGTCGGCGGCCCAGGTCTGTTAAACAGAGTTAAGGTGTTAGAGCTATTGTATGAGATACCTACCCTATGCCTTATTTCATCTAAATGCATCAACCTGGTTGATTTTGTTGATAATAACCGTGCTGATCGATTGGTAATGACCATTTAATCATGCCTGTTATATAATGCTCTGTTGGATGTAATAGGCAGTCTGAGGCAATTGGGTTATGATCTTGCTCCCTATAAAGTGAGGGGGATGGCTGGGGAGGAAGGGCAGAGAGCAAATGACAGTATTTGGGGGTAAGAATGGCTCCCAGTTAAGATGCAGCATTAAGGAAGAGAGAGAGAGAAGTTCTAAAGAAACCACAACTGATGCCAACCTAGTAGGGGCCAATAAGTGGCAGTGGTTAGCACTCTCCCTGCAAGAATCAATCACACAACTGAGAGATTTAAGACAACACCTTTATACCTCTGGAATCTCACAGCTGCCTATCTTGGAATTCAAGAGGCCAAAAGCCCTTCATGAGTTGTTATCTCCTCTGCCAGAGCTTATTTAAGCACTCTAGTGTTCTCCTTCAGGAGGTCCGGTTGACTTCAACTCCAGTAATGAATGGGGTACAGATGTTGATACAGCCATCCATTGAGGGTAAACAGGATCGACCATCAGGGGGCTTTATTACTGCTGTTAGAAATGATGAGGGTTTGCCTTCATAGAACAATTCGACTCTAAAAGGGGCATCTTGGCAATTGGCCTACGAAGAAGTGGTGTAATGGAGGAAATATTTTGATTATTAACATTTACTGGCAGAAGGCAGACTGGGCTTGATCACAGCCTTGGTAGCATCCCAGTGTATATTGCGTTACCGCTACTCTGTCCGGCGCAATTTCAGCTGGATCCCGAGTAGTGGTAAGGCTTTAAATCCCCATAGGACTCTGGGGATTTTCAGCGCTATGCCCGCTGGTGGTAAAAGTACCAAAAATGGGCAAAAATAAGCAGAAAGTGGAGATTTTTACCTCCAGCTTATAGCTGGAGGTAAAACTACAAATGTCCACCCATCTTGTGATTGGGCCAGCCTGTAAATGCAAATGTAATTGTGATGAGGCCCAAAGTGGTCTCCAAACGTTCTCATTCAGTCTGGATATAATCCTGGAGGGGTAGCTTACAAAATTTCAGGGAGGATTAGTCATGGTAGATGGGGACATTAATTCTTTTTGTGTGCAATGATTGAATATGTTAAGTTAATCTCATGATGAAAGTGTGTGCAGGGGTGAGTTGTGGTGTCAAATTGAGGAGGATTGGGGTCTACATGTTTTGAATGAACATTTCCAGGGTGAATATGATTGTGCCCTGACGTGGCACAGAGGCCAATCCAGCTCAATCATTGACTTTATTTTTTTCTATCGCAGACTTTTGGACAAATGCATCTCTTTTGATGTTGAGGCAACGGATCTTAGTGATCAAAATATGTTAACTGCTAGAATGATGTGACCAAATAAAAAAAGAGATGCAATGTATGAACATGAGTTTAATGTAATTGCACTGGCAACAGGGTAAATGGAATTACCAAAACACTGGGGTCATAAATAGTGAGCTCAGACATGTAATGATCAATAACAACATAGAGCAAAATGTTGAAATGTTATTGGTCCGAAATATGGCTTCTTTGTTAGATATGCTTTGCTGGAAACTGCCACAATGTCCTTTCTATGTACCCTTTAAGAAACATGATCATAGAATGGATGCGGTTGTGGCTGAATACAGCATAATTCAGCACATTTAAACAGTAAGTAAAATTAAAAGGGGACTGTCCAGAACTGGTCAGGAAAGAGAGACAGAGATATAAAAACTGGCTGGTTAACCAGAACATGTGCAAGGTATACCCATTCTAGAGGAGGCATGGTCGAATCATTTCCCTCAACTGTATGGATATAAGGAAGGTAATATGATGCCAGTGGTAACAGACAAGGGTCGCCCGTGGCAATTCAAATTCACAGTGGTTGACATAGAAAGAGTTAGTAGCAAGGCTAGCAGCTCAAGAGCTGGGGGACCGAATCCGCTTGTGAATACATTGTTCAAAAGGGAACCAGAGATGTGGGGAGGGGCAACTGTCCTTACAGTTTTCTTATATAATGGAAACAAAACAGACCCCGTTATCATGGAAAAATGCCTGGATCATCCCAATTTATAAGAAAGGCAGTCAAATAGAGCCGCTTAATTATCACTCAATAGTGCTTTTAGAGGCCGACAGCAAGGTTTCTGCTCCGCTATTATTAAACGATCTGGAAGCCTGCATTAACCAAAAGGGCATCCTAAAAATAAATCAAACAGGCTTCAGGAGGGGGATTGGGACACACTGCAAAGGGCTCCTACTGTCATGTATACAAAGATCTGTCTGTCAAAAGAATGCAACTCCTACAATCGATGCATCATTAGATCTATCTATGGCCTACGACATGGTAGATAGAAATGTGCTGTGGTCCACATGAGATCTATGGAGAATGTATCAGGTCTTACTTAGCATATTAGTCTATCTCCATCAACAACACCATGATACAGGTTAAATTACACGGTTAGGGCTATCTCTATGGTAAAATCGAGACCTTCCTAGGATTGAGGCAAGGATGTGTGTTGGAACCCTGTCTATTTAACCTGTAGGTGACTGATATATGGGTACATCTTGATAGTGCCTTCATGGAACAAGTGAACTCTAATAGGGGCACCTTGGCAATTGGCCTACGAAGAAGGGTGTAGTGGAAGAAAATATTTTGATTATTAACATTTACTGGCAGAAGGCACACTGGGCTCTATCACAGCCTTGGCAGTATACCGGCGGAAATTGCTCTGGTATACTGCCATTGCAAACAGTAAATTAAAAACCCCAGTTAGACTTTCTGAATTTGTCTGAGGATACCCTAATGACAAACCCAGTCAGGGTGTAGGTATTAATTTGTTTGAATTTTGAGTTTTGAATTTGTCAGTATGACTTGCTGTTTTCTACATTCTCTGAATCATCTGACATATCTTGCAACCTTTAAACTGATGCATTTGTTTCCAGACTTCTAGTACTTCTAGTATATTCTGTCCAAGGTCACCTTGCTCTGCTTATCTGCTTCAACCTACTGCCAAATTTTATTTTTATAAAACCTTTCAACACTACCATTAGAAACTGTCTATTCCAATCATTTAAACTGCCGAATCACCTCATACTGGCTTCTGCCCAATGTACTCCCTTTTCTACACACAGCACTACATTACACCACCCTCAGCTCAATGCTCTCAACATGGGAGGTATCGTGGAAGACACTTCTAAAGAACCAATAGTGTCTCCAATCATATTGTATTCTTGTAATCTATTGTATATGTATCCTTTTTTGTCAAAGGTGTTGCATAGTGTCCCCTCTTTTATTATGTGTGTACATATATGTATCCTCAGAAGGTAACATTGTTTACTTCCTTCTTGTTCCGAACCCAGTTACTCAATTAAACATTAATTTACATGCACGGCAAGTGACTCTGCCACTACAAGGATCGTGAGATGTTTTTAAATAACATTTATTTATTTTCTTCTGAGGGTACCCACCAGCTCATTCATTCATTCATTCATCTTTTTCTTTCTTCTTTCCTCTTTTCCCACTGTAGGTAGTAGGTTATTATTTATTCATTGATGAACCCACATTATATCTCTTCTCCACCCCTCAACATTTGCTTTGTCCCTGTTCCATTTGCCAGCTGCTTCAAGTTCATTTCCTGACCATCATCGAGCTTAACTTCCGTTAGAACATCTTCCATCTGGTTCTATTTCCTTCTTTATTTCAAGTTCAAGGATCTTTCATCAGTTCATTATTGTTTTTTTCTCAAGTTTCAGCAAGTTCAGGGGCCGCTTAATTTGCACAAGGGTCATGCTTTAGGACGTATTGTCTTCTTGAGTGTGTCAGTCAGTCAAGGGCACATAAGTATGGGGGAATACATGAAGAGGATTGTTTTCATCTTCTTATTTTCTTAAACTCCACAGCAATGATCATGTGGCTGGGTCCCCTCTGCCCCATTTTCATGAAAATTAGGGCTTTTTACCCTGCTCGTAGGCTTGTGTGCTGATGTCACTCGAAGTGCAGGTATTGCCTGTACATCAGAAATATAAAAAACTGGGTGAGTTTCGTGATAAATAAGTGAATTTTATTATCAGCACTTCCTCCTAAAACCTAAACATTACTACTTCAATGCTCCTAATTATCTAAAATATTACTGCTGCCTTGTAAAATACTTGCCGCTACATTTTCTCTTCTTTAATGTAGTTAAATGACTGCTTCTCCTCCTGTGCATAACCTAGTGTCACCTGTGTGTATCTATGCTTATATCTGGAGACCAAAATGCACACACATATGTTTGTTTACTTTCTTTTGCCCCGCCCTTTTCTAAATTTCACAGGTCATTGGGCCTCATTACGAGTTTGGAGGTAGCCATGACGTTTATACTGGCATCACTACCCCCAAACTTGGGTCCGGGTCCCATGAAAGGGGAATTACTGGGTCATTCTGACCTCGGCGGGCCCGGTAATTCCCCATGCACGAGACCCAGAGCCGTAACGTCCCCATTCCCATTTGAGCCCCCATAGGGCTCAATGGGAATGGGGAGGATGGTAGCAGCTGTACCGTTCATTACAGTACAGTTGCTACCATCCTGTTCTGCTGACGGGTGCCACTCTGCACACCAGGCGTGCAGAGCGGCACCCGCGAGCAGAACTCGTAATGTGGCGGCATGGTAACAATGGCGCCGGTAGCACTACCGGTGCCGTTGTTGCCTTAGCGCCACAATTGTAATGAGGCCCAATCCTTCTTAGTGCCATGCTAAACTCAAACGTCTTCTCAAACTCCGCTTTTACTTGAAAAAGGAAACACACCTCCTCTATTTTTGATACTGATTATTTATGAATGGTTTTGTCATGCTTTACACTACTGGGGTTAAATTGTCCCCTTCTTTATAATAATAAATAGTAAAAGACAAAACACATAACATGACAAATCCAAAAACAACACAAAAGGAACGGTTTTCTTCTTTGGCCGATCTTCTTCTTTCTTCTTGACACATCCATGAAAAAACGTGTCCTTTTACTTCTTGCAGAAATTATATGGAGGCAAAAGCCATGGTAAACTAACAAAGAGAACTGTACTTCCCTAAAATAGGCCTTTCTTCCTTCTTATGCACGGAGGCTGCTGGCCATCTCTTTATATCCATGGCCAGGTAGAATACAAGCTCATTTTTTAAAGTAGAAGTTATGGTGCACGTTGCTTTATCTTTATTTGTTTTTTTGTTTGCAGGCCTGCTTTTAATGCTCTCTGTTTTATGCAGGCATCTTCTCTGTACTCTTGCCTTTGTAGTCCTTCTTCCAATAGCATAGGACCACAGTCTCTCCTTTCTTTGCTGTGTTTATTCTGGTGAGATATAATTAACACTTTTGTCACCCTTCCTACTCTAATCTACCTACCCATGATGCTGGAAATAAGCGCAGGTCCTATTTAAGTGCTCCCCCTGGAGGAATCGTCGCCAAATTTTGCAAAAAAAAGTATATGGCTGGCTCTGAATTTGTTCGCTAAATTGGGCGAGGTGTCGTGCAGGGGGGGGGGCAAAGTTATAGGGGGGGTTCCATACATTTTTTTTCTCCATAGACTCAATTTGCACAACTTTGCGCACAGCTACAGCCCGAACGGCTGGACGGATTTGCACCAAATGTGTGGCAGAAGCGTGGGCTTGGGTCAGAAAGCATGCTTTTGTGTGTTTGGTGGGAATCCGATCAGTACTTTTGTTGCAAACAGGGCTTCAGCACACCCACCACAGCAATACATGGCTGATTCTGCATCCAGTGGAGGGTGGTGCTTGTATAGTGTGGTGTGTGCAGATTGGTTGGAGTAGGGCCAATGTTGCGAACAGTATGTGGGTAAGTGGGCAGTGACACAGTACTTACTGAATGGAAGTGGGTATGCCCATAGTATGTGAATGACAGTGCACAGGGGTGCAGCAGACAGTGTTTTCTTTCTACAATATGGTAACTTAACTGTTGCAATGTATTGCTGCATAGCTCCATGGCGGTGCACAGGCTGGGTAGGAGTGCTGGTGGAAGTGGTGTGTATGGGGATTGTCATAGTTTGTGACATGGTGACATGCATGGTGGTATTACATTGCAGTGGGTGTGTTCAAGGCCTAAACTATCGGGTCCATGGCCAAAAGCCGTAGGCCGTAGGCCTTGCACACAAGAGCCTAGGGCTTGGGCACACCCACGGCAGTAATGCATTTTTGACTCTGCATCAGTTAGAGGGGGGTGACTTGTACAGAATGGATGTGGAGCACAGTTTAGACGCAATAGAGCAGCAGAAGTGAGCTGCCATGCATGTATGTTTGGTTTCGCAGGTGAGGTCACTGTTAGAACATAGTAAGGTTTTTCATGTGTGCTTGGAGATGGTGCGGTGAAAAGTCACGCACTGTAGGCACTGGGTTCAGTGTTTGTGTACTGCCAGTATGGAAGTGGGTATGGTTGAAGTGCAGCTTATATGTGCTTAGATAGTGTGCTGTGTGCAGATTGCTTGGAGTAGGGGCAATGTTGTGAACAGTTTGTGGTTAGGTTGGCAGTGACACAGTGCTTTCTGAGTGACAGTGGGTAAGACCATAGTATGTGAATGAAAGGGCGTAGGGGTGCCAGGGACAGTGTACTGTTATTAGATTATGGTAACTGTTGCATTTTACACTGTATAGCTCCTTTGCAGTGTGGAGGTTGGGTAGGAGTGCTGGTGCCAGTGGTGCATATATGCATAGTGGTAGTTGGTGACATGCTGCCATGCATGGTTGCATTACGATGCGGGGAATGTGAGCAAGGAACACACCCACTGTAGCAATGCAGGTTTGGCAGTGCATCAGGCACAGGGTGGTGATCTTTGGAGAATGGGTGTGGAGCACATTGTAGACATGCTACAGCAGCACAAGTGAGTTGAAAAGTGTGTCTTGTGTCTTCCATGGTTGTGGTGATAGTTGCAACATGCTACAGTATTTGGTGTACAGCAGGAGATGGTGCAGTGAGAAGTTGTGCAGTGTGACCACAGGGTGCAGTGTTTATGTAATGTGAGTATGAAAGAAGTTATGGTTGAAGTGCAGCTTATAGGCACAGGGTGGTGATTTTTGGAGAATGCGCATGGGGCATATTGTAGACGTGCTACAGCAGCACAAGTGTGTTGAAAAACAGTTATTGTGCGTTCCATGGTTGTGGTGATAGTTGCAACATGATACAGTATTTGGTGTATGGCAGTATATGGTGCAGTGAGAAATTGTGCAGTGTGGCCACAGGGTGCAGTGTTTATATAATGTGAATATGGAAGGTGGTATGGTTGAAGTGCAGCTTATATGTACTTGGTTACTCTGCTGTGTGCAGATTCATTGAAGTAGGCCCAATGTTGTGAAGATGCTGTGCTTAGGTTGCCAGTGACATATTACTTTGTGAATGGCAGTGGGTAGAGGTGGTGCAGGCTGTGGTATGTTTGTGGATTCTGCTAATTGTGACAGGTTTTCATGAATGGGTGTTTTATGGTGGGGGGGAGTTGGGTAGAAGTGTTGCTACGTATGTTACGGTTGTGCATAATGTTAGCTGCCCACATGGTTGCATGCATGGATCCATAGTGTTGTGGTGGGTGTGGGCAAGGGCTGCACTGTTGTGTTCATGGCCAAAGGTGTGCTGGGTGCGCCTCAGGATCTTTGTGGATGCTACAATCATGCATTCTTTAGCAGAGGTTTCTGGTGGAGGGGCATTGGAATCAAATGGAATGTGCACTGAGAGTGTTTAACTGTAAATATGGAGTGATGTACAGAAATGATAGTGTGCAATGCAGAGGTTTTGTATGTGATTGCTGCATGCATGTTTGGACATTTGAAAGCACCCAATGAAGGAGTGCTGCAAAAATGCCAGTGCAAAGTGAAGAAGTATTGTGTCTGCTTTACTGGGCTGTGGCCATCACTGTAGATGGGAAAGTGCACGTGCCACATCCTGCCATTATGAGCATGGTGGCCATGGAAATTGAATTGTGGGAAATAGGAAATTGGGTGTTTAGGGTGTGGTTGACCGGAAGGGGCAGTACATTTCTTCCCAATACTGTGTTGTGAGGTTGATTGAGATGGAGCAACACACAGTGCTTATCGTTGGTGATGCCTTTGAGTGCCATCTGCACAGGTGTTGTGTGCAAAGAGGTGTTGCTGGTAATTTCGGGTTGGAAGGAGTGGACGCTTTCTGGGGCTGTCAGGGTGACTGCAGTTTTGGCGGGATGGTTTGCATTTGCAGATATATGGCCTCCGTCACACACGTAGACTTTGTCGTGGTGCACTATGGAAGTCTACATTTGGGTTACATGTCTTGTGGACGTTTAATCTGTTACCTGAAGAGGTTGCTGAACACAGTAATGCAGACCTTTCCTACTGCCAAGGTTGTTTTCTCATGCATAACACCAAGAGGAGTATGGGCCCATGCCAGTGTAATTTGTCCACAGCCAGAGGTCGAAAGGTGTGTTATAAACAGAAGCATGTGTGAATGTATGCAGACTGCTGGCATGTTCTCCACCCACTATGAGATCATGAGGTCGCAAAATATGCATGGGTTCCATAGAAATGGCATTTTTTTAGCACCATTGTCAATGATGTTTCCTTTTACACTGTGGAAGAAGCATTGACCAGAATGTGGTAAAAATGTGAGGAGAGGCAAACAGAAACGCATATTAAGAGAAAAAAAAAAGTTGCTTGCACGTAAAAAAAAAAACCTTTATACATCTACGATGGAAGACCCAAACCCCTACCAAGCTTGATATTTCTGCCAAAGTGCTTTTCTCATGTATACCACCAAGATTACTATGCACCTATCCCAATGATTGCTGTCGCCAGCTAGAGGTCAGGAGGGGTCTCATCAACAGAAGCAA
Source organism: Ambystoma mexicanum (assembly GCF_040938575.1). Classification (NCBI taxonomy): domain Eukaryota; kingdom Metazoa; phylum Chordata; class Amphibia; order Caudata; family Ambystomatidae; genus Ambystoma; species Ambystoma mexicanum. The sequence goes on from NC_090932.1 coordinate 823,364,114, forward strand.
GTGTACTTTTTTGTCCGTTTGTGGGATGTTCTTCTGCAACAATGACCCCATCAGTTGTCGAAATGCTCCAAACAAATGGCATTTTGTTGTCATCCATTGGTAATGCAGTTTTCTTTGCTCGTCTACAGGATGCGCTAAAGACTTTAGTGTAATAATGGGAGCACAAACAAATACAAAATCAAATAAAAAACGAAAAAAAGGTGTTTCTTTAGAAGCATCTACAAACAAAAAAAAAGCTCTTTTCAGAGCTGCTCCTTACAAAAACTCCCCCTACCCTGGTTGCAATTTCTTCCCCCACGCCCGCACCCATGACGAAAACCATATCCGGGAACTTTTAGGATGGGACTGTGGAGGAAGAGGGAATGCGCAATTACGTTTCTGGACGTGGTGTCTACGCAGAGGACTTTTGTACAGAGCTGGTACTGTTACATGGGGAGCTCTTCAATGTTATTGGTGGATGCGTGTGCAACATTTTAACAGTACGCAATGACAGCTTGCTGGATAGAAGACAGTAGAAAGGGAAGAAGGAATGTTTCTGCTTTATTGGGGCACAGCCCTCGCCATCCTTGGGGAAATGCATGTGCACCTACTCCCAGTTTCAGCTTGCTATCCATGACATTGGGACAGTGGGGACTATCACACCTGTGGGTGTGGGTCACAAGAAGGGCCGTTCTTAATTTTCTATATTACTGTTCACACTGAGCCGGACTGACATGGTTGCATTTACTTGCAAATGTAATGTAGTACAGCCCATTTGGTCAAACATCACTTATACGCCAAACCTATTTGGCCTGGTACTGGGTTCTGAAAAGCTGCGAACAGATTGCGCAGCAGCTCTGGGGTGTGGCCTTTTGTAGGGCTGCGGTGGATAACCTGCATCTGGAAATCAGGCCTACATTGTTCCAAAACCTAAATAAATGTGCAACTGCCGATTGTGATGTGTTTGTGTATACTTTCCGAAAAACACTCCCTATGGTCCTCAACACTGTACTTTGCTGCTGTCCATGGGTCTGGAGTGTGCCACCGAAATAAGGGCCCACATGCAGCAGGGATCAGGTTGCATGGTGACATTGCCACTGCTTTCCTTTCAAACTGCTGTCCGCAGGACACGTTTTGGGCGGAATACGTTGTGCGCATGTGCATACTGTTGCCACTTCTATACTGAATAATAGGGCACCATACATGTGTCAAGCATTTTGGAGACACTGGATGGTTATAGGGTATAGCAGGTGGGATGTTTATCTGTATAGGTACCTGTAGGCCGTGGGTGGGCACTTCAATCTAATTAACATTTATTTGCATATGGTGCACAGTGGCAGTGTTACCAGGAAACAGAGGAACTGATAGACATGCAATGTCTACTCCCACACGTCATCGTAGTTTGAGGACAACATGCAGACACGCGGGGCGTGCTGGCATTGTAAGGATGCCTCCATTGTCATTGTGGATAGGCCGGGCAACTACGGTGTCCATAGGATACCTACCTTTTGCTCAATTGTGGTTATTCCAATGAGGACTGTGTGCCGCTGAGTGAGAACAGCATTTTAACAAAAAAAGCATATTACATATACACGCAACAACCTTTCACTTATTAACATTTACTTGTATACATTCATACACACCATTAGCAAAGGGAAGAGGTAGCATAAGTGGATACTTTTTCTGGGGAATTGGGGATTTCCTCAAGTTGGTTGTGAAGGCAGGAAGACTTTGAGGTATCACCGTAATATCTCCCATAACACAGATTTTGAGGGGATTGTGCCCTTGGACTTGGGGAAGAGGTACACGTACAGGTTTGCGAGAGCTGTTTCATTTTGTCAATAATACACCCTTGTACGCAACCTTTCCGCCGGCACAATTGTTTACCAATTTTTCCACTTTGGCTTCCAGCCTATTCTTTTTGATATGCACAGAGTTTCTTTCCTTTGCTATGGCTGTATGCTGTTGTGGAAGGGTTGCCGCTTGTGCTGCTTGCTTTCCTTTCCAATATGTTCTCTCACAGAAAAGAAAATGTGTTTGCTGTACATATAGCAATATATATTACCTATTGTATGCTTCACACTACTGTGCGTACCAATGGGGTTAGTAGTGTGAGTCATTGCATCATGAGGGAAATGTTCTTCCAGCCACTCTAAGGTGCTTACCATTGCTACGTAATGATTCAGACATTATGCTTTTCTGCTATTGTTTACTGCAGCACCTATGCAGTTAGTAGACAAACTTCAGTGTGCTTACTGCATTGTAGTGTTGTTCTGGTCTTGGTACTTTCCATTCCATACTCTCTGAAAACACATTGATAAAGGGACGTTATGGTTATGTTACGCTACTAAAAAATTATCGCCTTTACTGAAAACACTATGCTAAAGCAACGTTCTGGTTACAGTGCCCTACTAAAAACCTATGAAATTCACTAACAAAAAACATTGTTAAAAGGACGTTATGGTTATGTTGCACAGGCAAAAACCTATGAAATTCAACGGAAAAACGTTGTTACGCGGACGTTATGGTTACAGGTAAAACTGAAGAAAAAAAACGAAATTCGCCAGTTATGGTAAGCTAAGCAACCATAACTTGTGCCACCAGTGTGCACCGCAAGAACTAACAACCATGACATCAAAGATGCCATCACAAATCTCATTGATGACAGTAGGAAGTAGGCCGCACTTCTTGAAGAAAAAAAAGATTTTGAGAAGCTTAATATTTTTTAACAAATCTTTTACGAAACTTTGCAGTCTGGGGAGGCCCGCAGACTTGATATGATATTTTATTTATATTGCGCTCATAGACAGGTGTTTCACACAGTTTGTTGACTTATAATCACTTTTGAGATTTCGGCCAAATCCTTACTCAGATTCAAAGTTATCAACAATAGGGGTTCCTTTGTGTCTCTGACTCAACTTAACTATAGGACAGCTATCGCCACCATAGAATATATATATATATATATAAATATGTGTGTATATTACTGGGCCTGCGGTAGCGGCCCAGTAGTTATGGTTACGTTGCTAAACCCCTAGAAAGAGCACTTTTTGGGTGGCTTATAACTTTTCTTCCCCTGGACGAATCCTCACCAAACTTTGCACAAAAAGTATGTGACCCGCTCTGAATTGATTAGCAAAGTTTGGTGAAGTTTTGTCAAGATGGGGCAAAGTTATAGGGGGGTCCCAAATTATTATTTTTTTCCATAGACTGAATGGAGAAAAACTTTGCTCACGTCTACAGCCCAAACCGCTGGATGGATTTTCAACAAATGTTGCTTTTGTTAATTTGGTGTAAATCCGTCCAGTAGTTTTTTTTTTAAATGACCAACATGTAAGTCAACAACATTAGTGATATCTATGTCCGCTCCGTGGACACACTTTCCAATTTGCTCCGCGGACAGGCATCTGATTGGCTTAGAGGGCAACGTGCAACGTGGTGTCCGCGGACATCGGGCGGCCCCGCTGATTGGATGGTGAAAGGCATGAAGTGCATCAGATTTTTGGAAACGCCTGCCATCTTGGATTCACGGAAAGCGGCCGGTGTCCACGGACATTGCGGTAAAAACATATTCAAAAACACAACATTGCACTTGTCAAAAATATCAAATAATCTCTGGGGAGGTGAGGGGTGATGAGGATGGGATATGATTTGGCTGCAAGAAGCAAAAAAACTGGTGTACAGTCCGAATGTTTGTGAACAGTCCTGTGAAGTTCACGGACACCTCTGCATTACAGTGTTGGTGAAAAGTAGTTCTTGGATGGCTTATAACTTGGGCGCCACTGAACAATTCCAAATGAGTCTACACAGTTTGTTGGGATTTGGTGAAGAGTGGCCAAAATTTTAAGGGGGTCTCAAATGACTTTAAAGGTTTATAAATGTGGTGCCATTTGACGAATATACACAAAGTTTTGTAAATAGATTGTAGATCTAGATTTAAATGTCTTTGCAATGTTTGGACGGATTTTGTCAAGAGGGGGAAAAATTAGAGGGGTTGTCCTAAAATATTGTAAATGCTTATAAATGTGGTGCAATTTGACGAATCTACACAAAAGTTTGCAAAACGATTTTAGATCTAGATATAAATGTTTACATAAAGTCTGACTGGATTTTGTCAAGTGGGGGCTAGGTTATATGACTATTGCATGTGCATACATTTGACACTTTTGAAAAAATAAAATATGGGTGGATTTCCAGCAAACTTGTGCAAGGAGCATTGGCAAGGATCTGAAAGCATGGTTTTGCAAATGTGCCCGTTTTTTATTTCTAAACAAGTGTCATAATATAGGTACAAAAAATAGTGACATACCTTTTTGGTGACTGAGGTATAGCAGGTTACCATACGCAGTGGCCAGATTGTCCGGGTCATGGAATAAGGTCTTGATCTGGACAATCTTGCTTCTGGCCATGACCACAAGGGACAACACATGTGGTTAAAGTGGCCATGTCCACCTGGGACCGGCTTTGTGCTAAAGTTGTTCAAAATTGCGATAGGTTTGAAAGGTAAGAAAAATGTGCTCGTTGTAATATGGTTCTCTCTTTGCCTTCTGCAGGCTGCCATGGAAAGCGAAGAGGGGCCCTGTATGGAACCCCACCTTCCCTTTCCATGGTGGCCATCTTGGAAAATCCTTTTTTAGCACCCTGGGTTCGCGCTTTGGGAACCTAGGGTGCTAATGGCCTTCATCCCTCATTACAGGGGCTGGAATGGGGGATAATGGTCCGGAGACCTAGTTATCCACCCTTGCTTCGCTTGGGCTGATAACTTGGGCTGCTAGGGCCGGTATCCACCATTCCAGTCCCTGGAACGAGGGTTAATGCCACAAAATTCCCATTAGCATAACACAAAATGCAAATGGAAATTTTGGAAAATCTTATTAAGTCTATGTACTTTACTGAGAAATGTAAAGTAGATGGAATCTATACATTTTTGTTCTATTTTTTAACTGTGAACGGTGGTTCCTATAGGAACATTTCTTTTGTTGTTTTCGGATGTATTTTTTGTTTTGGCAGAAGACCTTAGAACGAAAGGTGGGGAGGGAAATGAGGGAAGAGGCACCAAACACTAATATGAAGGCACAGGTGGACAGGGGAAAATGTTGCACGTGTGTTATTTCTAAGGTAGGGGGCAGTGTTTCTTATGCTCCTTGATTACAGCTTCAAAAGCACTTTGAAAGTGTTTCCCTCTGCAGAAAGAGCCTCTTTTGTTGCTTACAAGGTAGCTGGTGGGATTATGGGTCCCACAGAAGTAGGCTGTGTGGTTACAGTATTGGTTGAGGAAGATGAGGTGGAGGAAGACACTCTCCTACTTGCTAAGAATGGAACAACCTTTCTGAGAGCATTGCGGTCATTGGATTTGGTGTGGCAGCACATGGAGTTGGTCCTGTAGGATTACTGTCCGGGGATTCTGCGACTGAATACAAAGTTGCACTCATTGCATTTTACTTTGGTAGCTTTAGCCTTTGGTATATTCCCAACAGTGGTAAAGAACTGCTACACCCACGATTCTCTCTGGGTGCTAGAGATAGGCACTTCCTCTACCGCATCTTCTTGGTCCTCCTCATTGTCTAGGAAGTACTTTTTGTTTTGAAGGTCCTCCAGCTTGTGGTGGCTCTTGGGGAGGAGTGATGGCATTAGCTGATGCCATTTTTAAGATAAATAGCAGTTTTGCTAAAAAATTTCCAAGTATGTACTGTGTACTAGATTGTTAATGGATAATGAGTAGGAATAGGTGTAGGAGCTGTGCAGGGGAAATGTTGAAGTTGAAAGGTCCTAGATCAGTAGAAAATACAGTTCCAAACTGTCCACGAAGTACAGATCTTATCACGAAGTACAGACGGGTTCTCGGGCACGTCATCATGCCGCGTGCCAGCCTATGGTCATGTGGCACTGTCCGGAAGGTCCGCAATGAAGTCAGATATTTGTAGACATCTAAGGATGCAAAATCAGTTGAAATAGTTGCAAAAAGTGTATAAAAGAGTTAAAAATGATGCTAGAAGGTGGAAAATGGCAGAGTTTTAAGGTGACACTTTGTAAATTGGACACAAATATTGCTATATTGGGTAAGAATGATATTAGTAAGTTGTAGGAAAACAGCATGCATTGGTAAAAACCCATGAAATTCACTGAAAAAACTTTGTTAAAGGGATGTTATGGTTAAGTTGCACTAATAAAAACCTATGAAATTCAATGAAAAAACTTTGTTAAGGGGACGTTATGGTTACAAGTAAAACCGAAAAATTCACCAGTTATGGTAAGATAAGCAACCATAACTAGTGCCACCACCGTGCACTGCGAAGACTAACACCCAAGACATCAAAGATGACATCACAAATGTCATTGATGACATCACTGACGACATCACATGTGAAATTAAGTTTTGATGAAAAGTCCCTACAAGGGGTTGTGTTTATATTGGTAACAAGATTTCAGGGGTGATCGGGGGATCTATCATGAACTACTTAATCTATTAAAGAATGTACTCATCTAAAATCATTGTATTGGAGTGTTGTTGTTAATACAGAAACCTAATCATATATAAACATAGGCAATGACTGCAACATGCACCATAAAAGTACAATATTTATAATCTAGTAATTTCGGGTAGTACAATAATGAATACTACCTTATCATAGTTTTGAGTAATGTTAAACTTGTAATAACTAGCTAACAAATCAAGACTTACAACACTTGTGCTAGTACAAATAATACATCTGAAGAACCACAATGCATACAAATCAGAGGCACATACAGGGAAACTAAAGTAAGGAAGAAAGAAACAGCATCATCAGAAAATGTTAATAACATTAAAGTGTATCTTCATGTATACAAATGAATTGTGTGTTTGAGGCCTGCTCATTTCCACATGTATGTGCACCATGAGCTGAGACCAAACCCTAATGAAAGTACTTTAAGAACATATGGCAATGTTAATATCTAGATATATAGCACCTTTTCAATTTTTATATTCTGACTGTCAGTGAACAAAACCACCTGGCCTATTTATGTCAGTGAACAAAAACAAGAGACCCAGATATGTGATGCCATCAGTGATATTTGTGATGTCATCTTTGATGTCCTGGATGTCAGTCATAGCAGTGCATGGTGGTGGCGCGAGTTATGGTTGCTTAGTTTACCATAACTGGCGAATTTCTGGTTTTTTTTGGTATTACTTGTAACCATAAAGTCCCTTTAACAAAGTGTTTTCATTGAATATATATATATCTATATATATTAATATATTAAATGGCCCGCGGTAGCGGCCGCATAGTTATGGTTAAGTTGCTAAACTCATAGGAAGAATACTTTTTTGGCAGCTCATAACTTCGCTCCCCCTGGAGGAATCCTCACCAAACTTTGCAAAAAAAGTATGTGGCCGGCTCTGAATATTTTCACCAAGTTCAGTATGGTTCATATAGGGGGGGGCAACATTATAGGGGGGTCCCTATATTTTTCCCATAGATTGAATGGGAAAAAAAATGTGCGCGCGGCGGGGGGGCTTGGGTCAGAAAGCGTGCTTTTGTGTGTTTGGTGGAAATCCGACCAGCACTTTTGTTGCAAATTACTGAAATGTACGTCACAAACAATGTGTGATATCTGGGTCTGCTCTGCGGACCCATTTCCTTGTTCGCTCCTCGGACCGAAGTGTCATTGGCCTGCGGTATGCTGTGATGTCGGCGAATGTTGGACGTGGACGGTGGTTGGCTGGAGGGAAGCGTGCTCTTTGTCAAATTGTTTGGAAAACGCTGCCATGGTGTATCGGAGGACAGTGCGGCGTAGGAAGGGTCTGGAAAATGTACCGAATGCCATGTGTTGGTGGCAAGAAGGGAGGGAACGGGTGGGGAAGTGAGAAGTGGTTCATGTGACATATGTAGGTAGGTGGAAGAAGATGGAGGAGTGCCTGTAGTTTTCGCGCATACTGGGTCAAGTCGCGGTTAGATAGACAGGTGAGCACTTTGTGTGGAGATGGGAGGCAGGTGCTGTGATGGCCCAATAGCTTCTGCCGCAACCTGTTTGCAGTGACCTCTTTCCGTGGTGAGTGGTGGTAGATCAATTTTAGAAGGGGAATTGATTGCATATGATATAGGTTGGGTGGGAGTGCGGGTGGCTGTGCTTTGCAGATGGAATGCAGTAGTTGGGTACATGGTGGCATGCATGAGCGTAGGAAGTTGCATGGGTCAGTGGAAGGATTATCTATTGGGTGCATGGTCAAAGGCCGTACACCGTAGATGATGCACCGAAGAGCGTAAGGCTTTAGCATTCCCACCGCAGCAATGCAAGTGTGCGTGTGCATCCGGTACAGGGTGGTGCTTGCATAGTACATTGGTTGCAGTAGGCCAGTGTTGCGAAACAAATGTGGGTAGTTTGGCAGTGACACAATACTTTGGGAATGGAAGTGGGGATGGCCATAGTATGTGCATATGTGCATGAAAGCTCACAGGTTTGCAGGAGAGAGTGCTTTCTTTCTACATTATCGTACCTGGTGCAATTTGTTGCAATTTGTTGCAGCACAGCTCCTTGTTGGTGCGTAGGTTGGGTAGGAGTGCTGGTGGTAGTTCTGTGTATGTGGATAGTCGAAGTTGGTGACATGGTGAAATGGATGGTGCCATTATGTAGCACTGAGAGTGTTGAAGGCGTCATGCCCAAAGGCCGTAGGCCATCCACTCAAGATGCTAGGACTTTAGGACACACACGGAAGTAATGTATTTTGGATTCTGCAGCCATTAGAGGGTGGTGACCTGTAAGAAATGTGTGTGGAGCACATTTCATGCACAATAGAGCAGAAGAAGTGAGCTGCCATGTGTGCATGTTTTGTTTCACAGGTGAGGACACTGTTAGAAGATGGTACAATTTTTGATGTGTACTTGGCAATGGTGAGGTGAGAGGTAATGCAGTGTGGGCACTGGGTGCTGGGTTTACATACTGTCAGTATGGTAGAGGATATGGTAGAAGGGCACCTCAAATGTTCTTGGTTACTATGCTCTGTGCTGATTTGTTGAAGCCTATTGGGTGCATGGCCGAAGGCCGTAGGCTATGCATTGAAGAGCCTAGGACTTGAGGAAACCCACGCCACTAATGCAATTTTGACTATGTATCTGGTAGAGGGTGGTGACCTCTAAAGAGTGGTTGTGGAGTACATTTCAGATGCCATAGAGAAGCAGAAGTGAGCTGGCAGGTGTGTATGTTTGGTTCTGCAGGTGAGGTCGCTGGTAGAACATGGTCAACTTTTGGTTGTGTGATTGGAGATGGTGCAATAAAAAGTCACGTAGTGTGGACACTGGGTGCCGTGTGCGCATACTGGCAGTATGGCAGAGGGTATGGTTGAAGTGTAGCTTGTTGGGTTCTTTACTATGCTGTGTGCAAATTTGTTGAAGTAGGACCAATGTTGTGAAAATGTTGTGGTTAAGTTGGTAGTGGCACAATATTTTGTGAATGGTAGTGGGTAGGGGTGATGGAGGCTTTGGTATGTTTGAGGATGCTGCTAATTGCAACCTGTTTTCGTGAGGAAGTTGGGTTGAAGTGCCACTACATATGTTATGGTTCTGCACAATGTTAGCTGCCCACATGATTGCATGCATAGATTCATAGTGTTGTGCTGGGTCTGGGCAAGGTTGGACTGTTGTGTACATGGCAAAAGGTACACTGGGTGCACTGCAGGATCATTGTGGATGATGAAATAGGGTATCCTGAAGGAGAAGTTTGTGGTGGAGGGGCTTTGGAAGCAAAGGGAACGTGCTCTCAGAGTGTTTAATGGGAAATATCAGTTGTGTACAGAAATGATAGTGTGCAATGTCGAGGTTCAATATGTGATTGTGATATGTGATTTTTTAAATTGTATATTTGCCAATAGGTGCCACAAAGGGAGTGTTGGAAAATTTGAGTGCAAAGGGAAGAAGTACTGTATCTGCTTTACTGGGACGTGGCTCTAGCTGTAGCTGGGAGAGCGCACATGCCACATCATTGCCTTCTGTGCATGGAGCCTTCGCAAATTGAACTGTGGGGATTCTCCAATGGGGATTCGAGGGTGTGGTTCACCGGAAGGGGCGGTGACATATTTACCCAAAGTTTGATGCATTGAGGTTGGCAGAGATGGACAGATGGTGAGTGCTTATACCTTTGTGTGTGATCTACACAGGTATGCCGTTGAATGAGGGTCCGATACTAACTTTCAGTTAGGAAGGAGTGCATGCTTTTTGGGGCACAGTTTATGAGTGGGGTTTTGGATGCATTGATCTCCTTTGCAAATGTGTGGCCTCTGTTGGTACTGTAGATGTGGTGGTCGTGCATTTTGGAGGACTACATTTGTGGCACATTTCGTGCTCATGTTTGCTTGCTTACTTAAAGAAGTTGATGACAGCTGTGATGCAGATATTTCCTACTGCAAAGGCGATTTTCTCATCGATGACACCAAAAGGACTATGGGAGCATGCCAGTGTAACTTGTCCACAGCCAGAGGTCGGGAGAAGTTGGATAAACTATAGCATGTTCGACTTTATGTGAAGTGCTGGGATGTTCTGCACTGACTATGAAAGCATCAATAACCAGCAAGATTTCCAGTGGTTTCAAGGAAATGGCATTTTTTTACCTCAATTGGCAATGCGGTTTTGTTTGCCACTCTGCATGAAGTGTTTCAGAGTATTCTGTAGAAATGTAAGAAAAGCGGTCATCTTCAGTCGAGAAAAATGTCAGGAGGAGAAGCAATCAGACAGTGAGCAAAAGAGAAAAAAACAAGAAAAAAACAATGTATGAATGCACGTACATACATAACAAAAACACAACAAAAAGAAAAAAATATAAGTGTTTTTAGAGACCATGTTAAAGATACAATCCCCACCCCTGTTTCACATCCCCCCTCAAACACCCACTGAACCTCCTCCCCTCCACTTTATAGCACGGTAATGCCGTGGATTCCGCAGGTCTTTGAGGATTAGACATGGCACAACCGGCTCTTTTTATGATGGAAGCTATGGCATTGGCTCTGTGGAGGCTAAGTCATTGGGCAATGTGGTTGCTGGTTGTGGTGTGTACACAAACGCTGTGACAGAAGGTCTGTTTGTACCGATAAATGTACGAGGCTATGGTGAAAGTGTGCAAAGTAAGGGGTATGCATCCTGTTTGTATGCATGCACTGCATGAACTCGCTTAATGTTGCTAATATACATTCCCTGCTGCTTTTGTGGGATCACTTTTCTGACATTTGTATTACATGCATTGCAGTGGCAAGAGCATATTGTGAAGTGTACAAGGTACGTGCCAGGCATCATGTTGTTATGAATGCAGTGTGTACATCATATGATATGATGGGCTATGGTATTTTGTACCATTTGTATCGCGCCTACATACAAGTGTGTGAAGGCGCGCCGAGGAAAGGGAGGTGAAACGGAGGCCACACAGAGACATTGGGCCTCATTACGAGGTGGGCGGTAAGGGGTTAATGGTGCTGGAATGCTCCCCATTCCCATTGAGCCCTATGGGGGCTCGAATGGGAATGGGGATGTTCATGGTCTGGGTTCCTTGAATGAGGAATTCCCAGGCCCTCCAAGGTAGGAATGGCCTGGTAACTCCTCATTCAAGGAACCCGGACCCGGTACCCGGTACCCGGTAAGGGGGTAGCCATGCCGCAAATAGCGGCATGATTACCTCCTTCGTGTAATGCGGCACATTGATTCCTCTAGTCCAGCTGACATTGAGAGTGTGCAAGTGAATGGGAAGGGGGAGGGCAGTACATGGGAACAATACAAAATAGAATACCATGCAACTACGGCTGGTGCTGGCAAGTGCAAAGATATGTTTAGACATGAAGTGGTGGCTGGACTGCTATGGTTATAGAAAACAGTACCCAAGTGCGGGGGTTGATAGAAAGCCAGTGCAGGGGTGGAACTGTAGGGAGGAAGGTGGCCTGGGGCACAGATTATAGGGTGGGTAGAAAACCAGTGCACAATACTTTTTATCCAGCAAGTGAGTAAGGGAAAGGAGGGGAAAAACAAGAAGCACATGGGAAAGTTTTCAGGTGCTTTCAGACTCTATGGTGCTTCTCGTCAAGGTCCAGGGAGACAGAAATCGTGTTCCAAAGGGAGGCCCCAGCAGAAGAAACACATCTACCACCATCTGGCTGCATATAGAAGCAACTGACTCTGAGGGAGTATGAGGTGGATGAGGGAAGAGCTGGAGCAAGCAGATATTTAGGAAGTGAGAGTGTAAGGTATTGAGGTCCCAGGGACTAGAAGGCCTCTGCATAATGTACAGGGCTTTTATTTCATTGTTCACAGCCCCTGTGAGCTAGTGCAGACTTTTTAGTCCAGCAGAGATATGATCCCTGCCGTTCAGGCCAAGGACAAGTTGCACACTCGTCTTATGGATGAGTTGCTGAGGGTGCATAGTGGAAGCTGGCAGATTTAAAAAGAGCCTGTGGCAACAGTGCAGCGTACAAAGCATGACAGTTGTGCAGACACTGACCTTTTGGAAAGTGACTGTAGGTTGCTAAGATACATTTAGTTGTGGCTTTAGTGCCTTCTTTTTACGAGTTATGTAGTAGGTGGGTTAGTGGGGAACAATTTTCGTAACATTGTCGGAAGGAAAGAACAGAGTTCCTGTTTCGCTAATATAGTGTATCATATGGATAAATGAAAACTTTGCAAGTACATACCAAAAAATATCCATTTTATGGTAGCAGATGGGAGGAACATCAGTATGGTTTTTAACCACGTACTGGACGCTTAGAAGAAGATATTGTGCGCAAAGGCATTTATAACAGAGTTGCGAACATACTACAAAATAAATGTTCATAATTTTCTTTTGTGGTGATGGGTGCTTATGTGGATGAATGCACATGTATAACTCCTGCAATGTTTCACTGAACTTTCCACTGGATGTGCTTTCCAATAACCCACATGTGCAGGCTGATTTTGTAATGGTACATATGAAGTCTTGTGGAGAACTGACATTGTAAGATGCTGAAGTCTTGGAGGGCATTGGTGGATGCCTGTGTGCGAACTTATCAATAATAAATAAGGTTGTGGTAGGAAGAGGATAGTGGAAAGGGAAGAAGGACTGTTCATGATTTACTGGGGCGTGGTCCTTACGATACTTGCTACATTCTGCACATTTGAACATGCTGGCCAATGGAAATGCGATTGTTTCAATTGTCCAATCAGATGGTTAGGGTGTGCGTCACAGGAAAGGGCAGCCATATTTTGTTGCATTACTCTCTGTAGTGAGGCTGGCAGAGATGGCGAGACAACAGTTTTCATAGTGGGTGATCGCTTTGTGCTAGATCTGCTCCAGTATGCCATGGAAAGAGGCCTTAATGGCAATTTGAATTTGGATGCCGTGGACACTTTGTGGTGCAGTGCCGCTGTCCGTACTTTCGACCATTTGCTTGCAGAATGTCAACGAGTAGCCAATTTAGATACTGTACACGTTGTGGTACTGCACTATGGAGAATTGCTTTTGGGTTCCATAGCTTGTGCAAGTGGTACCATCAACTTAAAAAGATGATGAAAGAAACACAGCACATTTTTGCCACTGCGAAGGTGCTCTTTTAATGTATACCACCAAGTCCAGTATATAACTATCCCAATGAATGTTGTCGACAGCCAGAGGTGGAAAGGCGTCTTATCAACAGAAGCATGTGTAACTTTTTGCGTGCTGCTGGGATGTACTCCTGTCACAATGACAACATTGGTTATGGATATGTGCAACTTCTCAATGGAAATGGCATTTCATTGTCGCCCAGTGCCAATGACATTTGGTTTTCCAATCTACTGGCTGCACTAAAGACGCTATTGAAAGAATGTGAGGCATAGTGCAACAAATAAAAACAATTATAAAAACCCAAAAAAAGAGTTATTACTGTGGAAGCTGTTTTAAAACATAAAAAACTGCTTTTTAATAGCCACCACTACAAAGGACATCCCCTACCCTGGTTGACATTCATTACCCTACTCCCGCGCTCACACACCTGGAAAAGTCAGCGGACATAGCGATAGCTGCAGGGTTGTACATGTAACATACGCCCCTTTTGCACATGGCCACCTTATATTTGGGACTGTGGAGGACACAGGAGTGCACAATAAGCTTTCTGGGTGTGGAGTGCATGCACAGGCTGTGGTATACAGTATATTTATCGACCTAAATGCAGAGGGTGAGCTTATGGTTGTGTGTTGTACGAGCCACAGCATATAATTTGTGGGTTAATTGCATATACACTATGGTGGGAGTTATGTGTGGAGTGTATCATGTGGGTTTGGATGTGGGTTTGGATGCGTATGGATCACCTACAATGAAGTGATTGCTTTTGGTTTGTCTGTGTGAGACTTTGATGATGCTCAGTCATGACAATATTATTGTTGTTGCTTGTGGAGGGACACATGAACACCATGTAACACGATTTTCAGTGCCATTTGTGCTGAGGAAGGCAGTAGGCCAGGTAATGCTTCTGTTTCCGATCTCCTGCATAATTGTCCATCCCATAATGAAGACACCCATGTAGGCGCGTTATGTTTTCTTTGGTCTGGAAATGGAGAAAGTGCAGTACATTGTGAAGAAGTGTATTTGGGTCTTTTTAAAACTTGTGCCATTGTCGTACTGTACAAATGGGAATCTATTGTTTCACAGCACGAACAGTTTTCCCCACAAATAGCATTCCTGTATAGGAATAATGTTTGTGCTTGCTTTTACGCACTTGCACTCTTGAAAATGCACTGCAACACGCACAGCCATCTGTCTCAACAGCCACCCACTTCTACCTGTTTCCACTGCAGTGTTTTCCACAGTACCACGGTTCCTTCCATTTAGCATACAATTGTGTGGAGGGTATATTTTGCAAGTCGCTCTGCCTCCCTTAATTGTCACTTACATTGGGACACTCTGAAAGGAGCTTTATATCATAATCAGCCACAAAAAATATTGCTTAAGGGACGTTATGGTGAAGATGCGGTACTACAAACATAGCATCATTTCTATATACACTATAATAAAGCAACGTTATGTTTACAGTGCCTTAATAAACATCTATGAAATTCACTAACAAAAAACGTTGTTAAAGGGACATTATGGTTAAGTTGCACTAGCAAAAACCTATGAAATTCAATGGAAAAACATTATTACAGGGACGTTATGGTTACAGGTCAAACCGAAACACCCCACAAATTCACCAGTTATGGTAGGCTAAGCAACCATAACTCGCACCAACACTGTGCTTTGCTAACAGTAACACCCATGACATTAAAGATGACATAACAAATGTGGAAAGACGAGTGTATGGGGCGCGGCAACTCGCAGACACCGCGTAGTCCGCGGACAGGGTCTTGGGCGGGCAGCTTATTTGGTGACTGCAAGCAGGCTTTGTTAGGGTAGGGGAGTGGAATGTAGATGTTATGGGGATGTTTTAATAGGTAAAAATAGGCCATGCCCCTAAGAAACTAGGCACTGGCACAACCACCACAGCATAATACGGCCATGCAACCAAGAATCTGGCCTCAATCATTGTAATAGTAAGTCTTCTGTGGGCCATTGGAGAGACATGTTTGCGGTTATTTGATGACTACATGAGGGCTTGTTAGAGTAGGGGAGGGGCATCTAGATGATATGGGGATATTGGCATTGGTGAAAAATAGGTTGGCAATCTATTTTGATGTCTGCAGATGGCATTTGAATTGGGAAGTTAAGGGCAAGTTGTGGTGTGGTGGTTGTGGCCAGATTCTTGGGTGCATGGCCGTAGGCCAGGTCATGCACCCAAGAATCTAGGCACTGGCCACAACCACCGCAGTATAATACAACCAGGCACCCAATAATCTAGCCACTGGCCACAACCATTGTAATAAAAAGTGTACAGAAATGAAATTCAGCCATTGGAAACAACCATTATAATAATAGGTGTATAGTAATTATACATAGTGTGTGGGTAGTGTATAGTTTTTGTATCATGGTGACACAATACCATTGAAGTGCAAGTGGTACTGATGATTGATGTACCGTTGGATGTACAGGTTGACTTTATTGTACATGGTAATGCAGGAGAAATCTTTGCTTCTTCTCTGTGAAAAAACATAGCATAATATGTTAGGCAGGATAGTTCACAATGTCGCTTTGAAAACAATATCACATATTCTAGTACTTTTTAGACCCTCTTAATTAGTGCTTTCCAAGTACTATGTTTCAAACAACATTACTGTGCGTTTTTGCACACTTGCTTTTTTTGTTTGCATAATCATTGGTTCTTTGGGAGAAAAAAAATCCATGTAGAACCTAGTACACATATAAGTATTTAGATATATGTTGGTGTATTGAAACCGTTTTTTATTTGAAAAGGAGCATTGCAGTATTATAGATGCAGTTATACCAGTTGGTGTATTGTAACCCTTGATACTTTTATAGTTCTGAAGGGCATTTTTTGAAGCAGTTCGATACTTGTTGATGTATTCGCACTATTTTGCTATTCAAAAGTAGCATTGCAGTAGTATGGCTGCAGTTAGATACCAGTTGGCGTATTCTATCTGTTGACAGTTTTACAGTTTTGAAGGGTATGGTTTGAAGCACTTTGATTCCTGTTGGTGTATTCTAGCTATTTTGCTATTCAAAAGTCGTATTGGAGTAGTATGGCTGTAGTTAGATACCAGGTGGTGTACTCTAACTATTGAGATAGTTCTACAGGTTAGTGACTAAACTTTGTACACCCTCATAATCAGTACATTCTCAGTACTAGCGGTGAAACAACATTAGTGTGTGTTTTGCACAGTTGTTTCTGCTTGTGTAATCATTGGGTCATTGGGACATATAAAATTATCAAAAATGTACCACATTTGCATATGTTGGCATATTGAAACTATTTTCCATTTCAAAAGCAGAATTACAGCAGTATAGATGTATTTAGATACCAGTTGGCATATTGTGTTTATAGTTTTACAGTTCTGAAGGGTATTTTTTGAAGCAGTTAGATACCTGTTGGTTTCTAAAGTGCACTAACTTATGATAGTTTAACAGGTCAGTGACCACATTGGTTTAGGAATATTATGTAGGCATTTGTTAGATTTGCTGGTTATCTATGTTTTAGAGTAATGGAAGTGTCATTGCATTCAAACCAACCACATCTTTTTTTAATGTATGGAGCATAGTGACCTGCAATGGTTGTGGCACCAGTGTCGTATATTATGCCTACTATTGTGAATGTTTTCTTGCCAAGAGATACTTGCCCGTGAATGAAGCTAGTAAGCTTGCAGTTGTTTTTGGTACCATCTATGTTGTACTTAAAAGTATAACTATTACATATTGGCTATGTGAGTTTATATGTAAGCTGGAACGATTGTCTGAATTGCAAACAGTCATGTTCAAATAAGGCGTGATTTGCATTTTGCACCAGCTGATGAAATTGAATGGATTCACAATTCGATATTGATACATACACAAATCGTTCATCAGGGATGTGCTCTTGTGCAACATGGTTGAAGAGAGCGCATGTATGCTTCCACATGTATGAAATGTGGAAGAGTTCATTTATAGGATATTTTTGCTTTCTAGTACTTGCAGTAAGTACATTAGAAATTGTTGTGGATCTTTCTGTGTGTTTATGGTGAATTTTGCTGGACCTCCACTTGTTTTCTTAGAAGACATATTTCTCTTTTATTCTGCTGATGGGTGTGCACTTGTATTTGCACTAGATCGTTTTGTGGCTGTAATACTTGATGGAGCAGCAGTTGTGTTTAGTTTCTTTGATGGTACAGTTTTGAGATCTATTATAAGTTCAGTTTGCATTAATTTTCTTTTAGAAAGTGTACCTTATTCAGGAACAGGGTACATATCCAGATGGGGTGTGTAGAGTGCACATAATCTGTTGTTCCCTAGGATGAAAGGAATGTCAGCCTTGACTTTGTTTGCATAAAAATTGACTTTGAGTGTACGTAGAGGTGACTGTGCTACATAACTCATACCTTCTTCAAGGACTATGATGCAATATCACCCAATGCCTGATCTAGGGTTAGACCTTGTGATTTGTGAATAGTGACTGCATATGCAAGAGACAGTGTGCATTTCTCTCTGCATACATATATGTCTTTGAAAAAAAGGATTTGTGCTTTTGAGCGTCCTAACCTTTTAACTTCTGAAAGTTTGTCAAAGTGGATGTTGACAAACTGAATGTTGTTGTCATGTGGATACGTCTGTAAGCCAACAACTGAACCAATTGATCCATTGACTAAACCTTGCTCCACGTCAAGGTTACACTTCAAAATTACTCTGCAGTTTAAACACAACATTAACATTTGCTCCAAACAAGCTGTGTTGGAGATACATTTTTCTAAGCTATTTGGTCATGCCTTTTGCTTGTTGACACATAGGGAGTGTCATGCAGTGCACTTCCAGTTTGCCTGTGTAGCTAATATGCACTATTGGTTGCATTTCCTTTTTTAACAGTATCTAATTGAATTGCATACAGCTGGCTATGGTTGGCTTTTAGGACATACATTTTACTTTTTGTGTGCTAATTGTTCCATGACATCAGGATCAGATGTGTCATGCCCATATAGCTCATGTATGAGTCTACTATGTAAGATAGATTGTGTATCGTTAGAAAGAATACCAGTCCTAATGCTTTTTTAAATGTTAGCATAGGTGAGGTCTGCAAACTGATGCATGTTTTGAGATAATTCTCTGCATTGAAAATGTTGCCAGAGATTTACATTTCCTATGCTGCCAAGTGTGTTGCAGCACTGTTTTTATCCTAAGGATTAAAGATAGCTTCATCTTTCACTGTTGTTAATTGTAGGAAATCTCCAAAAACAATAATGTGTTTTCCTCCAAAGAATGTTTCGTAGTCTGTTTTAAGGACTTTTTGTAATCTAAGGTGAATTAAAGCCAACATTAGGTTGGCGAACATGTTTACCTCATCTATTAGGAATATTCTCATTTCTTTCAGCGTTCTGCATATTTCAGTAGTAGCTTCTGTTGATAGTTTGTAGTACTCTAATTTGATTTGGTGTTCTACTGGAAGGAGCAGTAGTTGGTGTAAAGTAACACCTCCTATGTTGTAGACAGCTAAACCTGTGGGGGCTGTTACAACTGCTGAAATGTTGTTGTTTGTTAACTTGTGAAGCAATTTTCTGATGATTTTTATTAAGAATGTTTTTCCAGAACCAGCTTCACCACTTACATAGAGGAGTACAGGTTTATAATTTTGACAGCTCCAAGTTGTACTTTCATGCTGCAAACTTTGATCAATTTCTTTAGTCACTTCTAGGAAAATGCTAATTTGCTCATCAGTTAGTTGCAATTTCAGCAGTTCCAAGATTTCTTCTGATTGCTCATATTGATACATGGTGTTCTCTACTTCAGTCATGGCTAATTCTGCTTCATTTACTATGAGTGGCTCTCCAAGTGGTTCTTGGCTTCCTTTAACAGAATGTTGACTGCCCTTAGGAGTGTCTTCATTTAGTGGTGCTTGAACTTCTTCCTCCTATTAGCGTTCATTGTCCGACATGTTTTTGTATTGCTTGAAATTGACATTTGTTATACTGCTTTCATTTGCATTGAATGCAGCTTCGAATGAGCCATGGGTGCCCAATAGATCTTCTTCTTTTCTCCATGGTTTAAAAATGTGTGTAGGGACATGTAGTAAAGTAATCTATTCTCTATGTTGAGGAGTTTAAAATGAGAATGTCATATGATTAATTAGGCTGGGTTTGGTAAGTTTGACGAGGCTCCCTTCGCAAACCGAGATGAAGTATTTTCCACATTTTTCATCTGGTTTAACATTAATCTTGTAGGAGAAATGTTGGGCTATGTGGTATAGACACATGTTTTCCAAAGCAATACATCTGTTTGTGTAGAATGTGTCTAAAAACTTGTCTTTCAAAATGTTCTGGCTGTTGGGATCATTTGGGGCTATTGTTTCTATGCCTTGGTATGATTTTAGCACTCTATTTCTGGATGCAGCTGGACCAAGGCTTAGCCAGACTATGTATTCAGATTTGCCATACAGGGCTTTGCCTGTTAAACAGCCTGCAGCTTCGTAGAATCCACATTCTCTATGGGAGAGCATTTTTCTACCAAAGCTGTTCAATTTTTGTGACAGTGTTTTGTCAGATGATGTGTCATTGCAGAGGTCTTTTCGCTCTGTTTTCTCAGCTTTGGCCAAGTAGGTTGTGACATATCTTGCAAAAGCAGTGGAACTGTCTGCAATATATTGTATATCTGTGTTTTCATTCCACACGAGGGCAATGATTGCATTGTAATCATTTATGTACATTGAAGCTTTTTTTCTTTTAATGCAGTATGTGTTTGCCTTTCACACTGTGTCTAAAAGAAGCTGTTTACTTATTCTTTTGCTGAAACTTGTCTAGGGAAACCAAAGTGGCATTTGGTGTAGTATTGTTGGAATCGAAATTATATTATGCCTTCTATCGCAGTATTTGAATGTGTATTGGCCTACGCCAAGTTGTCTAAAAATATCATGTAAATAGACTCCGCGGCAAGGTCTTGACCTTAACGAAAAGTTATGTAAGTCGCCATCTTGGATTTAGCCGCCATTTTAGGTTCTCTTGTAAAGTGGAAGTCACCCTGAACATCAAAAGGGAGGCCGAATAACATTCTGAGTGAGATTCTGGCCGTTGTGACCTCCGCACACACGAATAATTAATATGCCTGCAGGCCACTTGTCGGGGTCGCGAACTAAGACCTTGTCCTATCACTGACCTATGTGTAAATGAACAACTGTATCAGCGGAACTGATCAAAATGCATACATTATAGGATTGACCTGGCAAGGAACCGTAGTCCGGTCCCAAGAATAGTTAACCCGCGAGGGGGTTGGCCAAGGGCTGGATAAAGGATATAAAAGCCCAAGTATTCCAATGTACGGTCTCTCTACTAATGCATCGAACCCTCGTTGAAGTTTGTTACGTTACTCTGAGAGCCGAAGAGCTATCCATTTGTCAATTGACTTTTGGTAACTGTTGTAGCTTTTAAATAAAGCACTTGTATGTCCTTTGTAACCTGTGTTGGTGTGTTTCCTTTGGGCTACCCAGCCTCATATCAATTTTTATGTCGTCACAGTTGGCGCCCGAATAGGGACCCTCAAGATTGGATGTGTGGTCTGACACGGCATCTTGACGAGGGTCCATTTTTGAGGCGGGCAGATTTGTCGAAACCACCAAACATAAGGTAAAATTCGTTAGGTAAGTTCTTTGATAAACCGTACGGTCCTCCTTAGGTTTGTCCGGTGTAGTCGTGACCCGGCTCTTAATTTAACCCTGACAATTTGAATTTGGCGTATTGTATCTGCAGACACAATTATTGACCAGGTAACACCAATTTTTTGTGAAATGCCTGGGAAATTGTCTAGCTGCTTTAGGGCTCTGTTCCGCAGCGATCGACAATCTTTGGAATTTAGCCGCCCGGCACCACAGGAGGGGTCGCCGGCATGTACTATGTACTGTAAGTATGGCATTGGTAGTATATTATTTAATGATATTTGGCACAGACAGACCAGACATGCCTCCGAATTTCAGTGGCCAATCAATGGCAGTTTTGAGATCTCCCGTATTGAATACCTAGAATCGGTCTTGCTAAAAAAGAAGGCTAGACCTGCAGCCGTTGATGTTTTACAGAATTGGAAAAAAGAAGCGTTACAGCAGCTTAAAAGTAGGGATAAACATGCACGCCGTCATAAAACAAATGCCGAAAAAGCGTTGTTATATGATAAAGAAAAACATTCAGAATCAGTTAAAAATATGGATAGGGCTTTTTCACTTGGAATCCAGAAAATGTACCCCTCTAAAGATTTTCATGTTTCCAAAGAATTTATTGAAAAATTGTTAAACGAACGCAGGCCTGGTGCCTTTGCGCCGCCTTTGTATGATCCTTTCTTGGGCGCTCTGCCCATTCCTGCTGTTGTTCATGCTGTTATTCCTGTTCCCCCTGTACAACCTATTGTTCCTATTCCTCTAGTTGTTGTTCCTCCACCTATCGCACCGCCCCTTCCTTCTGCGCCGATAGTTGCACCTTTATTAAATTTACCTGCACCTCCACTCCCGAGTGGTCCCGTATTGACTAAAGTTGATCAAGGTGCAGGATCAAAGATCGTCACTCGTAATACTGTTTCTGCAGATAAGAAACAGGAATTGTTTGCATGGGCTAAGCACTGTATGGAGAAAGGTGATCAAGTTAAAGTTTTTTCCACATTATCTAATTTGAACAGTTTTCCCGAGAAAAATGTTTTTATCAAAGGTTTGGGGACTCATTTATGTATGATGTGGGGTAGATTACAAAATTAGGATCTTCCACAAGGGGTGAGAGATCTAAATGCTTTGGCACTTTCGAGGGACACAGAGCAGAAAGTACATGGTCATGTTGAAAGATTGTTTGAGTATAGGAGGGACTTTGAGAAAGCACAAGATCAGGATGATGAAGACGACAGTATGTATGTGCAGAAACGGTTCCTTCCGTGTCGTAGATCGGTACCTGAGGAAGTACGAATTTGTACCAAAGATACGATTCGATGGATCTCGGATTCATCGATTCGACCAGATGAAGTATATGACACGTATAGTCAGTATACAGTAAAAATGCAAAGAAAGGTAATTCAGGTAATGGTACAGTACCTGCAAGAAGAATGTGTAAGAAAGAAGGTTAGTTGCCCCATAGAATTGTTGGGGATTTGTAAAAGGGCTTTTTCGCCCGACACTTCTTCGGCTGCCTTAGCGCTCAACCTGGCTCTGTTGCTTAGTAAGCGGCCGGAGGTACCTATATCTCAGTTGCCTATGAGAGAGGTTCCTCCGACCTTTGTCCCAAAGGTTGAGATTCCCGCCAATGCTGGGACTGGTGCCCCCACTGTGGATATCCCTGCACATTATGTATCACAATTCGTTCACGTCCCGTTCTCACGACAGGAAGTGAACACTATTAGACAATCAGTACCCGATATCAGGAAAAACCTGACGGGGTTTTACAAAGAGATAGAGTCCGTCTTGCAGTCCTCTTTGTTCACCTCAAGTGATATTGACTTGTTATTCCCTGTACTCCTACCTGTAGATGTATGGAAGCAGGTTCGGACAATAGACGATGTGCCAGGGTTGGGAGATACGTGGGCTAATATGATTAGGATTGATGGGGAAAGACCAGCAGGTGAGAAAGCACCACAGGTAATACTTACTTTGCCTGATAGAATTGTCGCAAAATTAAAAACTATAATTCCAGAGAAAATAATTATTTGGGACAAGCTTACGGCCTGTGTTCAAGGGAAAACTGAAGGCGCCACCGAATTCTTTATCAGATTCGAGCAGGTATTTTCTGACTTTAGTGGGCAGGATTTGGGTACAGAGTCTGGGAAAAGGTTGTTTGTGGACAAATTTGTACGTGGATTGTTGCCCGACATCCAGTCACAAATTATGTCCTCTGAGAGCGCTTGGCAGGCAAAATCTCAATCTGAGGTTTTGCACATGGCTCAGTATTATGAGAACCGTGTTAATAATGAGAAGGAGAAAATAGAAAAGAGGAAAGGAGATTTGAAAACCAAAGTATTACTACAACAAATTGTTAGAAACCCCAGAGGAGGCACGACACAGACCAGAGGTCAGTATGTCCCAAAAGGAAATGCTCCTTTGGGTCCTGTGAATATTAATCAATGTGCTTATTGCCGCCAGGAAGGTCACTGGCGAGCACAGTGCCCCGTCCTTCGACAAAGGTAAAACAGTGCGTTTGGGAAGACGACCTAGGGGCCGCCCTGGAGCAGGGGGCCCTGATAGAGGTCAGTTTTTGCAAGATCCTCAGCAACCTTTTTCACGGGAAAATCAGACCTCGAGTGTGGACTCGAGGAACATATTTGATCACCCTTCTGCTGCCTACCTTTCTGAAGAGCTTCCTTCCGACGATACTCTATTTCATTAGGACTGCCCGAAGCAGGGATTGGAACCTTCACCTATTCCTGTTAATCAGAAAGGCCCCTACGTTGAATTATTAGTAGGGAATAGGAAACACCAGTTTTTGATAGACAATGGAGCACAGAAGTGCTCCATTGATCATTCTCGGGTTCCAAACATTCCACTGTCAGGGCAAACAAATGTTTCCATAGGGTTTTCTGGCATACCAATTGTCTGTCCGGTTTCTTCACCAGTGTCTGTTTCTTTGGGTCCCTTTAGGGACCATTGCCCTTTTCTTCTGACTTCAAACTGTGGAGAGAATTTGCGGGGTTGAATTTGTTAAAGAAATTGAATGCAGTAATTCATTGTTCCTCTGATGGAGTACGGCTGACGGTTTCACCACAGCAACTTCCTAATTCTCAGTTTCTGATTCGACCTTTACCTCCCGAGTTTAGCATTGTCCCGGAATGTTTATGGGCGGTTGATGACAATGATGTCGGGGTACTGCAGATTGAGCCTGTTAAGATAGTTTTGAAACATGGAGTTAAACTACCACGCATTCCGCAGTATAAAATATCAGTTGAGAGCGAGCGTGCTTTGAAATGCATTGTCTCTGATTTTGTGCATCGTAGGGTGATCGAGGAGATTACAGGTAGTTTGTGTAACAGTCCGATCTTGCTAGTATATAAGAAAGGCGACAATGCAATCCTATACCGGTTCATAATTGATCTTCGTGCTATTAACAGAGTTGTCGCCCCACAATTTCCAATCGTGCCTGATGTGACAACGATATTGACAATGATCCCTGCTACGGCTACGCACTTCAGCATTGTGGATTTAAAAAACGCTTTCTTTAGCATCCCTATACATAAGGAATGTAGATATTTGTTTGCGTTCACCTTGGGGGGACGCTCATTTACATTTACTAGGGCACCTCAAGGGTATACTGAAAGTCCAAGCATCTATAGTAGAGCTTTGAAAGAGCAGCTCGACACCCTTGAATTGCCACCTACTTGTACACTGCTTCAATATGTCGATGATTTGCTTTTGGCTGCAGATTCTGGAAGTGCTTGTAAAGAAGGCACTATACTGTTGCTTGTTCATCTAGCCAAAAATGGTCATAAAGCTTCGCTCAAAAAATTTCAATATTGTTGTCAGGAGGTCGCCTATTTAGGGTACCTCCTGTCAAAGGAGGGGAGAAGATTGACACCTGAAAGAATAAAACACATTTCTGGCATGTCTGTTCCAAATACACAGAAGGAAGTCAGAGCCTTAATAGGTATGGCTTCTTACTGTAGGTTGTGGATCCCAAACTTTTTGCTAGTGATAAAACCGATGTTGGCTTTGACGAAGAAGGGCATTTCTCTGCCATTGCCATGGAAATCGGATTATCAACGATCATTTGAGCTTCTCAAAACCGCGTTATGCTCTGCACCGGTTCTGGGTACTCCAAATTATGACAAGGCCTTTGTGTTGTTTGTGCATGAATGTGATGGATGTGCTTTGGCTGTGTTAACACAGGAACATGGAGGGAAGAATAGGCCGTGCGGCTACTACTCCTCCGCCCTTGATCCTGTCGCATGCGCTTTGCCAAGATGTTTACGAGCTGTCGCTGCTGCTGCCGCATCTGTAAAACAGAGTGAGGGAATGGTCCTAGGACATGATTTGATTTTGATGGTACCTCACTCTGTAGATATCCTATTGAACAAAACCCAAACGCAACACCTCACCTCTGCACGGTTAACAAGGTATGAATTAATTCTGTTTGCCCCGCACATTCAAATTAAGAGGTGTTGTGTTCTTAATCCGGCTGAACTCTTACCTTTCCCGCAAAACACTGTTTGCGGTGGCGAAGAATTACACTACTGCCTGTATACCACTGAACAAGAAACGAAGGGCAGGATAGATTTTATAGATACTCCTTTGGACAATGCAGAAGGGGAGCTGTTTTGTGATAACTCCTGCTTCAAACTCCCAGATGGTACATCTACAGCTGCTTACGCAGTTACTACATTGAGTAAAGTTGTTGAAACTAAGAGACTTTCGCATAACTCCGTGCAGGCCGTAGAGATTATAGCATTGACCCGAGCTTGTGAACTCTCCGAAGGGCGTATAGTAAATATATACACTGATAGCCAGTACGCCTTTGGGGTGGCACACAACTTTGGGAGGCTCTGGTCGGAAAGAGGGTTCCTGACCTCACATGGGACCAAGATTCAGCATGGCCCCTTGATAGTGCAATTGCTCTCGGCACTCTCACTCCCTAGGCAGTTAGCGATCATGAAATGTGCAGCACATCGTAAGGTCATAGATGATGTGGGGAAAAGGGAACGCTTTTGCGGACCTGATAGCCAGGTAAACGGCCACAGACCTTAGCACGGACATGTATGCTTTGAGGGAAATGAAAGATGCTTATATAATGGATGAAGGTATTGGGTCTGTGCGAGATATTCAAACTGATGCCACAGAAGAAGAATCTAAAAGGTGGGCCGAAGGAATGGGGAAACTAGATGATGATGGGTGTTGGGTAGATACATCTGAAGGAAAATGGTTGCTCCCTGATTCATATGTACTGGCAATGGTTACGATGGCACACAGTCCTACACATGTGTGTGCTCAGCAGATCACGAAAATGTTAGAACAAGTTTGGGTGAATAACAAGATTCCGGAGAATGCCAAACATCATGTTCGAAATTGCATGATCTGCCTACAGCACAATGTGGGTAAGGGGACAGTAACTCCAAGGGGAAGCTTTGGGCCCCCTTCTGTTCCCTTCAAGGTCATTCACTTTGATTTTATTGAGATGGAACGGTGTAACAATCTGAAATATGTTCTTGTAATTATTTGTGCCTTCAGTAAATGGGTCGAGGCTTTCCCCGTTAAAGATGTTACCGCCATGATCACTGCAAAGATTATGGTAAAATAATTCTTTCCTCGATTTGGGCTCCCAAGGGTAATTTGGTCGGACAATGGTCCTCATTTTGTTGCAGCAGTAATTTTGCAGGTATGCACAGCTTTACATATTGAGAAACGATTTCACTCAGCTAGACATCCTCAGAGTGCTGGGTTGGTGGAAAGACACAATGGTATCTTAAAGAATAAGCTTGCAAAAACATGTGCCGATACCAAACTGAAATGGCCAGATGCCTTACCTATTGTATTATTGGCTATGCGTACCACACCTCAAACTAAGACTGGGCTTTCTCCATTTGAGGTAGTGATGGGGAGACCTGCTAACATTTGGGGTCTCCCAAAACCTAAAGCCCTGAGAGAGGTGGAAAATGTATTGCTTTTAGACTACTGTAACCAGTTAACTAAAAACATGTATTTCATTTATCACCAGGTGCATTCAGCTTTACCTGTACGGTTCACGGGCCCAGGACACGATATACAGCCTGGAAGTTGGGTCCTAGTGAAGGCCTACGAAAGGTCTTCCTGTCTCGCTCCTCGTTGGAAGGGGCCCTACCAGGTGCTGTTGGTCACCCGGACAGCAGTGCGGGTGGCGGGGAAGAAACACTGGATCCACGCGACGCATGTCAAGAAACTTCCTCACCCGACGCCACACGTTACAGAAGAAGCAGAACCCCTCGCTGATGCTACAGCTTCTGATCTTGGAGTAGCAAACAGCGCTGTGAGTGCGTCGGAGAATTTCTCTGAGCCCGTGGAGCTTGGGGAACAGTCCATTTCGTCTCCGCACTCTCTTGAAAAAACCCTTCCGGAAAACACTGTTTCAAGCTCTGCGACTTCCGTCGCCTCCGACACGTCGCTTCCCTCAGGAAGTGACGACACCTTATTTTCGGATCAAACAATCTTGGGTACCACCAGATACAACCTTCGACGAAGAAAATAGAACTACGGCACGGGTTTTCCGTGCATTTGGGAAAGGGAAGTGATTGGAAGTGTTCTTTTGTATAAGAAAGTTTCTGTTGAACAAAAGGGATTCTGCTGGCTAGGGTTGGGAAGGACTAAGAAATCGCGCGACCGTAGCGTCGCCAGCAACGAACATTGGGGTCGTCGATTGAGGAACTACAATGCCTGCCACCTCCACTGCTGCTCCCCGCACTGGACTTGTGAATAAGGGGGTGACCAACTTGGACAATGAACAATGTGCCTGGGGCCCGAAAACGTACTGCTGTGTTTTGATAATGATAATTGTTATTTTTGCGATTACTGCTGTAGGACTTTGGTACTTTGAAGAAATCTATCCTCTAAAACCTCTAATACCGACCGAGATTGTACCAACTGCTTTGACTCCCTCCGTACACCTTCACACTCTGTCCCCTAGAGACTCCCAACATAGACAAAAGTATCATAACAACACTCTAATGATAGTAATGAATGCAACGCATGCCATTTTTTAAGAGTAATTGTTGGATTTGCACTCATTTACCGCAACATGGGAACAAGGGACTAGGATGGTATATTCACCCTTTACCTTTAACAACTGCTTGCTATGCCTCTCTTAGAGCACTATTCTTTGGCCGTTGGAATGATAGCATCTCAGGGAACTTTGATGGAACTAATTTGAATGATTTAGAGAAACGTGAATTAACTCCCCTGGGATGCTCGCTTTTTGCAAATAGAAGTAAACCTAATGTCGCTTCTATTAGGCCATCTGATAAACTGTCTCTTCCTTTTCAAACTTTAATTTCCTTTAAATGGCTCCGATAGGCAATAAAGACGCCGTGCCTCCTTCCTACTCTATAAATCATAGCCCTGACTCGGTCCCCTTTTGTGTACAAAGAAACGGCACTCAGCCAATGGGAGATTTTGAAGGTTGTATGAACATTGTAAATTTGACTGGAGAAAACAGGCCTCTGTATGCAGGGGGGCCTGTTTATTTTGTTTGTGGTAGTTTAGCATTTCCCTGGTTGCCCAAGGATTGGCAGGGAACCTCTTATTTAGGAATCCTGTTACCCGGGGTATTTGTAGCTAGTACATTGGAGGTTTCTAAGGCTCTCCCACGGCGGGACAAGAACGGAGATACCCCTGGGCAAGTATTGGGAGATATAGCAAAATCAGTTGTGCCCTTTTGGGGACAAATAACAAACTCTGAGAACATTAGGGGATTAGCAAGGGTACTGGACAGAACGATCAACCGGACCACGGACATACTCTACAATGTGACACTAGAACAAAAAGCAATAAGATTGGTAGCACTCCAAAATCGGATGGTATTAGATGTCATTTTGGCGGAATGAGGTGGAGTATGCAAATTGGTGGGGTCCGCTTGCTGTGTTTTCGTACCAGATTCCTCGCCGACAATTTTTAAAGCAATACAGAACTTGCCTATTCTTAGTTCTGAAGTACATATCCCTGTAGGAGATTGGAAACTTAGCACCTGGTTCTGGGATTCTTTACGATCTTGGGGTTGGAAGGTGCTTTCTGTTATTCTAGTTATTTTGGGGATCCTGCTATTCCTTTGTTGCTGTTTTCAATGTCTTCCGAGTATATGTGGAATGCTAGGGGGATGTTGTGCCCAAGCAGTGAGCACAATAGGGCATAGAATGTATGCCCCAGATACAGCATCCAAAGAGTTTGTGTTACAAGAGGTTCTGATGAACGACCTAATGGCTATAGATATTACAGACAATGATTTGGGATGTATGGATGACAGCACATGGAGTTATTTGCAAAAGTATTAGAAATGATATTAGCACTTGGCATAGGCCAAAAGGAGGGTCTGTTGGAATTGAAATGATATTATGCCTTTTATCGCAGTATTTGAATGTGTATTGGCCTACGCCAAGTTGTCTAAAAATACCATGTAAATAGACTCCGCGGCAAGGTCTTGACCTTAACGAAAAGTTATGTAAGTCGCAATCTTGGATTTAGCCGCCATTTTAGCTTCTCTTGTAAAGTGGAAGTCACCCTGAACATCAAAATGGAGTCCGAATAACATTCTGAATGAGATTCTGGCCGTTGTGACCTCCGTACACACAAATAATTAATATGCCTGCAGGCCACTTGTCGGGGTCGCGAACTAAGAGCTTGTCCTATCACTGACCTATGTGTAAATGAACAACTGTATCAGCGGAACTGATCAAAATGCATACATTATATGATTGACCTGGCAAGGAACCCTGGGCCTGGTCCCAAGAATGGTTAACCCGCGAGGGGGTTGGCCAAGGGCTGGATAAAGGATATAAAAGCCCAAGTATTCCAATGTACGGTCTCCCTACTAATGCATCAAACCCTCGTTGAAGTCGTTACGTTACTCTGAGAGCCGAATAGCTATCCGTTTGTCAATTGACTTTTGGTAACTGTTGTAGCTTTTAAATAAAGCACTTGTATGTCCTTTGTAACCTGTGTTGGTGTGTTTCCTTTGGGCTTCCCAGCCTCATATCAATTTTTATGTTTTCACAGTATGTACCTTTGTTTTTATATCTGCGTCTGCAGTATTTTTGTTACGCTCACCTGACTCCCACAGAGGCGTCGATCTGGACTGGACTGCTGCAGTCTCCACCAATGTGACGCGTAGGGCTGAGATGACGGACTGGACTGGCCCACCTAGCTTCGTTTGCTTGGCCCGTAGGAATATTCTTCTGCAAATTGAGAAAGGGAATTAACCACCCGTGGAGTTGAGCGTAAATTCCCCCAGCCCGCTGTTCTCCCCACTGATCACCTTGGATGTCCCCTTTTATAGTCTCACCTGATGATTTGAAAAGATGAGCTCTCCATCCTGCATTGAGCGCAGGGGCGCGTAGATAACCAGTTGCTTCACTGGCTCGAAGGAATTGGTGAGTTCCAGGACAATATTGACTCTGATATTCCCGGCAAGACGCCGTAAGTATGTAGTTCGTAAGAGTTAAAATGCCTGACTTTCACTCTTGTCCGATTCCTTGCAGGTTGCAGCTTGACCCTTCTGAAGAGTTCCTCGTGGGGTCAGGATAAACCCAAGGAATTCAACTTCTGTGGCATGAAAAACACATTTTTCCAGTTTTGCAAATCGTTTGTGCTGGCGCAATTTCTCAAAGACTGCTCGGATGTGCTTCACATGGTCAGATTCTGAAGAGGAGTATACTAGAATATCATCGATATATACGACAACACAAAAGTCAATGAGTTCACGAAGGACATCGTTCATGAAGTATTGGAAGGCTGCACCTGGTATTCGAATAACCCATACTTAGTGTGGAAAGCAGTCTTCCATTCGTCACCCCCCGGAGATCTAATATAGTGTTTATGCAAGCGTCCTTCACTTGGTCTAGAAGTTCAGGGATAAGAGGCAATGGGTATCGGTTCTTAACAGTTATCTGGTTCAATGCGCGGTAGTCTATGCATGTTCTGAGGTCACCTTCCTTTTTGGGCACGAAGAACAAAGCTGAAGATGTAGGGGACCTAGATGGGCAAATAAAGCCATTGGCAAGGTACTGGTCTATGTATTGTCGTAGGTGAAGGTTCTCAGGTTCCGTAAGGGCATAGATCCTGCTACAAGGGGGTTGTGCACCGGGTATGAGATCGATTTGGCAATCGTACAATCTGTGAGGAGATAAGGTGTTTGCCTGTTCTTTTTGGATGACATCCTGGAATTCTTGGTATTCAGGAGGTAATTGCATGACTGCTGTGGTTACTGTGGCCAGGCCTGTGCTCAGATTTTTCTTTGGGTAACAGGTTTGCGCACAATCCGGGAAGGTTATTCTCTTCTCTCGCCAATCAATACAAGGATTATGTGTTTCCAACCAAGGTATTCCCAGTATTATTTGGAACTGTGGGGCCTTGATTAGATCAAACACAATAGCCTCTCGATGCCCATCTGGACCCAATAATGTCATCTCTGTCTTGGAATGAGTTTCAGGCCCATAGGCAATTTCATTTCCATCAACTGTGGTGATGACATCTGAGGTGGTTTTTCGGCAGAGAGGCAGATTCATCCTGGAAGCCAATTCGTAGTCCACATAGTTTCCTATGGCCCCTCTATCAATGTATGCCCTTACTGCGTGCGTACGCGATGGCTGCCCTGGATCTACGAGGACCATTGGTATGATGAAATGTGAGGTCTGAGTATCATTCTTCAAGCTCGGCAAGCGGACATCTACGCTTGTCGGGCGTGGTCGTTTCCCGAGTCTGACTCCATATGGCTTTTATCAGCAGCTCCTACCACCTTCTTGGGTGGTTTTACAGGGCAATCCCGTAGAAAATGCCCAAAAGTTCCACAATATAGACACAATTGCATTTGCTGTCTCCTTTCTCTTTCCTTCTGGGTTAAGGGTCCTTTAACCCCTCCGATTTGCATGGGTTCTGAAGCCTCTGCTCCTTTGGGGTTAGCGTGGGTTTTGACCAACACCCTGTTCTCAAACTTGGCTCGATCAGCCTTTCTGTTCTGAAGTCTGTGATCTAACTGGACCACTAAGTCTATATATTCAGCACAGTCTTGAGGTGGGGTCACGACTTGAGCCAAGACATCCTTGAGTTCTCCTCGAAGCCCTCAATGAAATAACGTGATTTGTTTTACCTCAGGCCATCCAGTTTCCACTTTCAACCTATCAAAGGTCGTGATGTAAGATAGAAGGTCCTGGTTACCCTGTCGTAGGGACAAAAGTTCGTTATCCAGGGCCTGTCCTTGGGAGTGCCGGCCAAATAGTCTTTCCATGCTCGTTTGAAAGCCCTGAAAATCCCAAAGAATTTGGTCATCCTGAGTAACTAGTAGAATTGACCAATCAGCTGCACTGCCGCTGAGATATGACAATACAAAGGCTACCTTGGCTTGATCGTTTGGGAAGGCTCCAGGTCTGCATAAAAAGTGCAAGCGGCATTAGTTCATAAACACGGCGAACCTTTTGGGATCTCCAGCAAAGCGTTTGGGTGGAGCTAATGGAATATTTCCAGGTAGGTTTATTTGCACAGGGTTACTCGATAACACAGGAGC
Organism: Ambystoma mexicanum; assembly: GCF_040938575.1. Lineage (NCBI taxonomy): Eukaryota > Metazoa > Chordata > Amphibia > Caudata > Ambystomatidae > Ambystoma > Ambystoma mexicanum. The sequence continues at coordinate 823,396,807 of NC_090932.1, forward strand.
TGGATTTCCCCCGGAACCAGGTAGGGGTGCTTGTCCAGTCTGGCTTTGCAATAGTTGCCTAGCAAGGTCATCAGTTCACTCCTTTGACAAAATCAGTTCCCTCCTAAGGGCATTGGTTTCTTGACGGGCAGAATGCACTTCGGCCCTCAGTTCCCCTAGTAATTGGGCCAATTGGTCAGTCTCTGAGGTATCCATAACGCCCGGTTGGGAATTTGTAGGTAGGCTTTGCGTTCTGTTACGCTCACCTGACTCCCACAGAGGCGTCGATCTGGACTGGACTGCTGCGGTCTCCACCAATGTGACGCGTAGGGCCGAGATGACGGACTGGACTGGCCCACCTAGCTTCGTTTGCTTGGCCCGTAGGAATATTCTTCTGCAAAAGGAGAAAGGGAATTAACCACCAGTGGAGTTGAGCGTAAATCCCCCCAGCCCGCTGTTCTCCCCACTGATCACCGTGGATGTCCCCTCTTATAGTCTCACCTGATGATTTGAAAAGATGAGCTTTCCATCCAGCATTGAGCGCAGGGGCGTGTAGATAACCAGTTGCTTCACTGGCTCGAAGGAATTGGTGAGTTCCAGGACAATATTCCCGGCAAGACGCCGTAGGTATGTAGTTCGTAAGAGTTTAAATGCCTGACTTTCACTCTTGTCCGATTCCTTGCAGGTTGCAGCTTGACCCTACCGAAGAGTTCCTCATGGCAACCGGTAATGTTCTGGTAAGGATTAGTATTATCCAACACAGTTCGATAAAATAATGTCCATATGTAACCTGTTGATTTCTCCCTTATTCAGGTGCTGAGAGAAAGTATGAAGTCTCGGGGAATAATACCTCCGGCAGTAAAATCAGGTAAGTCTTTTGTGGTGAGGAGGGTTCCCCTTGTTAGTCCCTTGTTTCACGTTGCTGTCCTTTTGTTTCCGCTTAGGGGCCGGGGTTCGGCTAGGATGCAGTGGAAGCTGCGCCGACCCGTGAAGAAGAATAGTACCCCCGGTGGTAAAATCAGGTAAGTCTATGGGGGGTATTCCTCTGTGTATTCCCTTGGCTCACCTTGCTGTTCTTGTCTTCTCCTTAGGTGCCGGAGTGCGGTGGGAACATGCAGGAGGATGCGGAGAAATGTGAAGATGCTGCGAAGGCCGGTGAGTTCAGCGTGGCGCTGCAGCAGGCGAGGCGACGCGCATAAGATAACTTCTTTCTTCCAGCTCGAAGGCGCGATGGATCGGGAATTCAGGTAAGGATCAAAGGTATTGCTCTTGTTCTAACCTTTTCTCCTTCTCTCTCCCTTTTTCTAGGAACTCCAAACTCGAGGCGGGCATGACAAAAGACTGGATGCAGATTTTCAGGCACGGTGAGCGTTACGCTGCTGGATGCAGAATAACGCGAAGCGTGTGCTGCTCTTCGGGCGTGGTTTAAATAGCCTCCAAAGTAGTCCAAGGTAAGTATTCCTCCCAGGCCCACCCGAGTAAAAAAATAGTCCCTAGGTAAAATAGTCCCTTCCAAGCCTCGTTTGGCTTGGAGTTCTTGCAGCGCGGTCTGCATCAGGTAGGTTTGCAGCATGGTCTGCATCAGGTGAGTTTTAATCTATAAGCCTGGCACCTATGGCGCCAGGACTGACTCTCCATATGAGCCTGGCACCATAGGCGCTAGGACTGCACTCAAATAGCCCCTAGCGGGGGTTGTTGGTCTTGCTTGGGGTAACTTGATGCCTGCTTCCGGGGTTGCTGGACTTGGTCTGGGTCCCCGGGGGTAGGCATCATGACAATTTGCCACACTTACGTTTTTGGAAGCATAGAATTTGTGTATGTAGCTCACTATGTGTGGTTTCTGAAGGGATGTTGCAGGTTATGTATTTGTGAATAAACTGCAAAACAGTGGCATCACTGTCATGGCCAAATTTAGGAGCATCTTTTACCCACAAAAGCATGTGGATGTGTTTTGTTCCTCTGGATTGATATTCTTTTCTCCAAAAGAAGTGTTCCATTTCTCCGAGGGAGGAATATTTTTATTGCAGATGAAGTGCAGCATGGCAATAAAGCAGTGGTGAAAGTATTTTGATACATTTACAGGGTCAAGTTCTCCTGGTGTTTTTATGTCTATCCCTTCTTTGTTTTGGTTTGCTATGAATAGGAAGTTGTGCAAGTCCTCTCATGCATATTCTTATTACAAGAAGACACTCTTTTTCAATGTAGGAGAAGTTGTTGGGAAGAATAGTTAGTAACATTGGATGTGATTACGAATATGGTGGTAACCCTGCTGTTGCTTCTGACGGGTTGCCACCAGATTCCTAATAATTGTTCACCAGCTAGCTTCCCAGTGGCACCACGGCATTACAGGCATGTTGGCCTGGAAAGTCAGGTGGTGGAAAATGTTAGTACCTATTTCTGTGGAGTTGCATAGCACTGTATGGGAATGGGGACATGGGAGCACCGCCAGTGTTGCTAATGGGGCTGGTGGTTTTGTGATAAGTATGCCCCATCTAGCCATCGGAAGAAAGTGTGACATATTTATACAATTGAAAATGGAAAATGCTGAGTGTTTAAAAAGCTGTCATTTTTCAGAGGCTGGACATGAAAGGTAAAAAGGTGTTTTGTGGCTTTATACGGTGTGCATCTGCTCTTCCTTTTGATAGTGTACTGAAACTTCTAAGAGCCTTTCCAGTTGTTGCAATCATTTCTTATGTGACCTAACGCAAGGGTGTAAGGTACCTCTCTGTTCTCATGCACTATATGTTGGAAAACCATTTTGTAAGGCACCTTTCCCTTTTTCAAATTACTTTTCATCGATGTGCCTAAACATTAAAAATTGCTTCTTTCCATTACTCAAAATGCCTTCCTCTCTCATCTGTGACTACCCTGCACAAACATATAGTAAGTACCTTTTTTAATTTTTTTTGTTATTTACTCGTATTTAGCCACAATTAGGGCTTTTACAAGAGTGAGAAACATTTGATTGTTCTCTACATGGATCCTGTCGAGTCTGGCGTTTTCCAATTTTTTAAGTTTTCAGTTTTTTTCCTTTGCTGAAATATTCTTTAGAGCAAGGTTGTACAACATACGGCCCGCGGGCCACAATGCGGCCCTCCAAGCCATTTCATGTGGCCCGCAAGGCTGTACAGACAACATTGAACAAATAAAGAAATACACAGGGCCGTGGTGGAGGACTGTTACTGCCTCCTGGTGCCCCCTAAAAGGGGGTGGGGGCACCAGAGGCAGTAACAGGCCACGGCCCGGTTTATTTATTTATTTGTTCAATGTTTGTCGGGTCCGTGGACCCGATTAATTTATTTATTTCTGCAATGTTGGGCGGACCCAACATTGCAGAAATAAATAAATTAATCTGGTCCACGGACACGGCAAACATTGAACAAATAAATAAATAAACCAGGCCGTGGCAGAGGACTGTTACTGCCTCTGCCACGGCCTGGTTTATTTATTTATTTGTTCAATGTTTGTCGGGTCCGTGGACCCGATTAATTTATTTCTGCATAAATAAATTAATCGGGTCCACGGACCCGACAAACATTGAACAAATGAATAAATAAACCAGGCCGTGGTCTGTAACTGCCTCTGGTGCCCCCAGCACCAGAGGCAGTTACAGGCCACGGCCCAGTTTCAGGGACGCAGAGTATGTGGGTGCTCCGGCCCCCCAGGCCGGAGAGAAGAGATGCAGTATGGATGGTCCTTTGTTCCATCCATACTGTGTCTCTCTCTGGCGGCCCCGGTAAAAGCCGGGTAAAAAACAATGTTTAAAAATTGTGGGACGGATGCAAAGCAAGATGCTCTTGTTTTGCATCTGTCCCTCAATTTGTAAAAATCGTATTGGTTCGGGTATACTTCTACATCTGTGTGCACGGATGTAGAAGTGCACCCAACCCAAAACGATTTTTAGAAATGGAGTCACAGATGCAAAGCAAGTCTGTCCCTCAATTTCTAAAAATCGTTTTGGGTTGGATGTATTTGTACATCTGTGCACCCCGCTTGGCAAGAGGGGTGCACAGATGTAGAAGTACACCCAACCCAAAACGATTTTTAGAAATGGAGGCACAGATGCAAAGCAAGTCTGTCCCCCAATTTCTAAAAAATCGTTTTGGGTTGGGTGTATTTGTACATCTGTGCACCCCTCTTGGCAAGAGGGGTGCACGATGTAGAGGTACACCCAACCCAAAACAATTTTTAGAAATGGAGGCACAGATGCAAAGCAAGTCTGTCCCTCAATTTCTAAAAATCGTTTTGGGTTGGATGTATTTGTACATCTGTGCACCCCGCTTGGCAAGAGGGGTGCACAGATGTAGAAGTACACCCAACCCAAAACGATTTTTAGAAATGGAGGGACAGATGCAAAGCAAGTCTGTCCCCCAATTTCTAAAAAATCGTTTTGGGTTGGGGGTATTTGTACATCTGTGCACCCCTCTTGGCAAGAGGGGTGCACGGATGTAGAGGTACACTCAACCCAAAACGATTTTTAGAAATGGAGGCACAGATGCAAAGCAAGTCTGTCCCTCAATTTCTAAAAATCGTTTTGGGTTGGATGTATTTGTACATCTATGCACCCCGCTTGGCAAGAGGGGTGCACGGATGTAGAAGTAACCCAACCCAAAACGATTTTTAGAAATGGAGGCACAGATGCAAACCAAGTCTGTCCCCCAATTTCTAAAAATTCGTTTTGGGTTGGGTGTATTTGTACATCTGTGCACCCCTCTTGGCAAGAGTGGTGCACGGATGTAGAGGTACACCCAACCCAAAACGATTTTTAGAAATGGAGGCACAGATGCAAAGCAAGTCTGTCCCCCAATTTCTAAAAAATCGTTTTGGGTTGGGTGTATTTGTACATCTGTGCACTCCTCTTGGAAAGCTTGGGTGAGATCGATGAACGTTAAGTATACTTTTGGTGCTCCTCCTTGATCTTGCTCTTGATGATATTTAGAAGCATTATGTTAACTGAGGTGCTGGCATTTTTTTTCAAAACCCTGTTTGGAGAGGGTCTGAACAAGGGGAGCACTTTGCCCAGGCTTGGAATCTGTCAAGGAGCAGGGAAGCAAAAATCTTCCCAATTATGTCCAAAAGGGCTATCGGGCAGTAGTTTGCCGGGTTGTCTCTTGGTCCCTTCTTAAAAATGGGTATGACCACGGCTTTTGTCCATGAGGTTGGAATTGATTTTATTTCTTTACTCTGGACAAAAATCTGGCTGATAAACCTTGCCCACTCCACTGGGTGGCTTTTCAGGTCGACGTTTGACAGGCTGTATGGACCTGGTGCTCTCAATGGCTTCAGCTTCTTGATAACCCTTAAGATGTCATCTTCGTCGCTGAGATCTTCCCACTCGATGTTGGTCGGGTTTGTCATAGTTTGCTCACAGACACCCAGAGAGTGACGAGAAGTGGGTAACCCATTTGGGCTCACTTACTGAATTTGTAAGTGCCTCTGAATGTGTCTAAATGGCACAGGTTTGAATGAGGGATCAACATTCTCTTGACTTTTTACTGCTCAAGGGTGCGAGCATGGTTTCGGAATCCATTTGGTAGAGCTTGGCATGATGACCTCTGAGCCAAGATTTGTACATTTTGGTCTCTACCATTAAAGCTGATCTTGATTCTGGTGTATTCAGTTGTGTTGCGGCTCTTTGAAGTTTTCTTAATTTAAGCCTTTTATCCACCAGTGCTTTGTTGTAGCCGTGATTGGTTGAGAGGCAGGTTGGAAATCTGGGTCTCTGATCTACTCTATATTTGAGCAGGAGAGATTGGTAGTTAAGCTCATTCAGGTTCCCTTGAAGATCAGTTAAAGGTACTTGTTGGCTATACTCTCTAGTTACGGGCCAGATGTTCACGGCTGAGAGTCTTAGTCAAGTTTGCTGTTGGTTTAGCTCGACATTCTGCGGTCACAATGGATTTTTGGTATGGGATGTACTCCATGTCATGGATAGCAGATTGTGATCACTTGCTTTGGTTCTTTCAACTGAGAATTTTGAGATTAAAGGTAGCATGGCTTGGGAGACAAATATATAATCCAGCGTCACAGACGAGGTGTCTCTTTCCCAGGTTGGAATGGAAGGACCGTTTGCACAGGTTGTAGCTGCATTGTGTAGATTCCATGAATTCATCAGCGCCAGCCATGCCTCACCGCGCTCTTCGGCCGCAGATCTTTTAGTGGGTTGATCAGTAAATGTCGGGTGAAGTGGGCATTTTGCATTTAGGTCTCCGCAGATAATTATATTTGATAGCTGATAATCTGCCAAAAGTTTATCGATGGCCTCAGCCGCCGCTGTGCAGAAGGTGGCGTTTGTAGTAATCTGTGGATTCCAGTATAGCGTTATGATCGCTAAAATAGCCCTTTCCCGTTCAGGGCTTTACATTTTTCCCAAGTCAGAAGAACAGCCAGGTAGTAACTTCAAAGTCTGCTCGAACCACAAAAAGAAGTCCTGATGAAGGGCGTCCGAGCAGACCCTTAATTGCAGGAGAAATAATCACTGTATAGCCGTCGAGTGAAGGTAAGTTCTCTAGCCACGTCTCTTGGAGACACAAGATGTCGAAGCCTCCAAGATTAGTACCACCTGGTTGCGCAAGGTGGAGGTGGCCTCTAGTGTTCCAGGATCCCATTGTTATATCAGAGTCGCTGTTCTGGATCGGGGTGTTTGATAGTTTAAGCTGTGATTGCTATTTCTTCATTTTATGTTCTGAAATCTTTGGGGGCCAGGCCCAAAAACCCTTGCGCTCGGTGCTAAGATTTCCTGTGGTCAAAGGGTCGGGACCTTGAGAGCACTTAGCCTTGACACATTTTTTTGGGTGCATATTACTCGGGTAAATTGTGGTCCTTTTGGCCTTGTTGGTGCGGTCTGACTCACTATCGTTCCTGGTTGCACGGCTGGAGCGATGGCGTCTCGGGCTTGGCCTCCTTGCATTGGTCTCTGAATATTGGCGGTAGCCTGTTTTATGCAACTTTGCATGGAAATGGCAGCCCGGCTGGTCTGCCAAGGGATGGAAATTTTGGCCCCCTCTTAGATTTTTATACAGTTCTTCGGTTTTGGATATGTAGTGCCGGCTTCAGTGTTTTAAAAATGCCCCATCTATTCATAATAAAGATACCTATAATGTTTAAATGGGACTAAACACATCAGGGGTGCTCTGGTGTGTGCTAATATAATATCTATGATCAGGTCCTTAAAAAAAGAAAGTATCTTGCATACCTCCAAAAAATCCAAAATAACTAATAAAACATTAACATGGGAACTGGCTTCTGTAATTTTAAAATAGTGATCTAATGGGATCTAATGGGACCAATCCAATCCAATCCATATGTGGGTAATGAATGGGGACACATTCTAGTGTGAAAAATGTGCTCCAAATATGGTTAATTTTACATATCCTTTTGATATGATACGATATGATATGGCATTTATGACGCGCCTATACAGAAGTGTTTCAAGGCGCGACGAGGCAGGGGGGGGGAATAAGGGGAGACAGACAACGATCCTACTAGGCCAGGTGTCATTCAGAGAGAGAGAAAGCGGAGGCAAAGAGGAAGATTTTGAGGTGCTTCCGGAACCGGAGGTGGTTCTCCTCAAGTTTCAGGGAGGCAGGAAGGCTGTTCCAGAGGGAGGCCCCTGCAGTGGAGAGAGATCTCCCCCCAACTCGTTGTTTGGAGAAGCAGTTGACCCTGAGGGAGTTGGAGGCGGATGACCGAAGAGCTCGAGAAGGAAGATATTTAGGAAGAGAGAGTTGAAAGTATTTTGGCCCAAGGCCCCAGAAGACCGTGTGGACAATGCAGAGGGTTTTGAACTTGATCCTCGCAGTCACTGGGAGCCAGTGTAGTGATTTCAGTCCTGGAGAGATACGGTCCCTGGGCTTGAGGCCAAGGACAAGTATCGCAGTCCTGTTCTGGATGAGTTGCAAGGGGCGCAGGGTAGAGTCAGGCAGATTTAGATAGAGACTGTTACAGTAGTCCAGCTTTGAGAGAACCAGGACTCTAGAGACAGTGAGCTTCTGGGGGAAGGAGAGGAAAGGAAGCATACCTCTGAGGAGGTGTAGCTGGTAGTGTGACTTCTTATAGACGTTGGATATGTGAGGAGAGATTGAGAGTGTGGAGTCGAAGATGACCCCGAGGTTTTTTGCCTTGCAGGTAGGAGCAGGAAGAGGGCCAAGAGAGGCCGGCCAGAGAGCTGCAGGGAAGGAGGGAGTGGGTGTGCCAATGAATAGGATCTCAGTCTTACTGGCATTAAGGCAGAGGTTGTTGGCGGCATACCATTCCTGGATTGCAGAAAGACAGTCAGAGATGAGAGAAGGAGAAGAGGAGGCAGAGGGTAGCCTGAAAATGAGCTGGGTATCATCCGCATAGCACTGAAAGTTGGTCCAGAGAGCGGCGATGCAGTGGGCGAGAAGTGCCAGATACTGGTTGAAAAGCCAGGGAGAGAGGTTAGATCCATGGGGGACACCACAGGTAGAAAAAAAGATGTCAGAGAGGAAAGACCCCAGTTGGACCTGAGAGGGTCGATTGGAGAGGAAAGAGGTCAGCCACGCCAGAGCCTGACCAGCGATACCCAGGTTATCACGGAGACGGTTGAGCAGGATGGTATGGTTGACAGTATCAAAGGCAGAGGAGAGATCAAGCAGAATGAGAACACATGGAGTGTTAGAGTCAAGGTTCGAGAGCAGGTCCTTTGTTTTGGCCGAAACAAAAAATATTCAAAAAAATATAGACCCTCACCAAATCAAAAACAAAGACTTACACAGCCCACAATCATATCTACTACAATCAAATGCTCCCCAAACACATAATTACAACATAACATGTAACAAAATATGAAATGTCTTTGTTTTTCTTGAAAAGCTATCCAATCTTAAATGTCTTCAGCTGGTGTTGTTAAATCAAACTAAAAATAACATACTCTACTCAAAAACCCCATTACAACTGATATAGCTCATACAAACCCTTACAAATTAAAGTCAATTTAATAAGTCCTGGCTCTTAAATATGTTTTCAATGAGAGTGGGACTGAGCCCATGCTTCACTTAAAGCTCTGTATTAAAAATATTTATTTTCAAAATATATGACCTATTTCCTCCACTAATAATATCAGTCCACTTTACTATTACACATAACATATTATTTTATTCTAAAAAATGAAAAGAAATAAATCTTAAAAACCTGTCTTTTTTTTACAATCTGCACTACTTATATGCATGCCCACATATATATCATGTCTGGCCCTACTCATTCGTATTCATTCTAATCATATATACACACAACTTGATGTGTTCCAGATCACACCTCTTAAAAAGATTCCTTTGTTTCTTCCAATCAAAATTAGAACTCACGTGTGTCCCCACCTTTCTATAAATCCAAACTCTCCAAGCTTCTCCATAAATACTCATCTGTCATTTATCCCAACCTTACTAACATTTCAAACACAAACTTCTCAAACAAACTCTTTTGCATTCTAAATACATAGTACTGCAATCAATGTGGGAAACTGAGCATCTAACACGTTATCCCACTAAGCTACTTTGGGTCCTGCTCTCTCTCTTTGAGCCCCCTTCATGTCTTCTACTGAAGACTGTTAGCTATTATCTTATGTTGCCGCGCATAGAGAAGCAAAGACATGTTTATCTCTTCTGACAAAGTCATACATTATGGTTCACTTTAACTGCACTGTTCACATAAAAACACCACTGTATCTCCCTTAAAACTCTTTTATTTTTTTTAGCTTACATACATTTTAAGATATGCACATTGTTGGGCTTAAATACAATGGACTTAACAAACCTTAGATTTTTCAGCTCAAAGCTATTGAAAAATGAATACTTTGCTTTTCTTTCAATCAACCCAATCCATATTCAGATCTTTGGTTTTATGAAGCTGCCTTTTTACTAAACAAAGGAATGCGGCTCTGTTTTTTTGCAAATGCAGCCCATGACCAAATGCAGGCTGTCTGTTTCTTTCGTGCACACACAAAACTAGCATAGCAGAGAAAATATTATTTTTCCCTTTCTGATTAACATGGCTATTATTTCATTTCAGCACGGACAGAAATGCTGTATCCTTCAAACCTGTTTCATCTGTAATTTAAGTTTATAAGAATACAAAACCAAACCTGTTATCTAGGTTATTAATTTAAAACTGTCTTCGTTGATCAGAAATGTGGACCTGTTTCTATGTCAACTTTATGTAAAAAATCTGCATTTCCTTTGTTAAAAAGTAAATATACGAACACCTTAGCACATGAAAGAAAACATAGTTATCTTTGAACTCAACAGACAAGAAATGATGCATCAAACCCCATACCATATATAACATGAGTTTGTTTTCATGGTCACACAATAAAACGTAACATTACAAATATTCTAACAATGTTTTTATTAAAAAGCAAATTTCCCTTTTCTCCATTTATATGCAGTAAAAATATGCGGTAAAATGAAAACTAGCTTCATTCACCACATACACATAACACCAATAGAATACATTTATTTAAACAGCTTAGACCCCAACAAACATGTGCACTTTATATCCCCTACGATTGTCTTCCCCTGCTAAAAAGAACAGGGTGTTTCTCTCTTCTTATTCCCTCTGTGAATTTGAAGTGTGCTCATCTCAAGTTTTACTTGAGGAACCTATCCATAAATATGTTTGCCTCTTCAGAGAGGATGGCACACCACATTCAAAAGCACTTTGCTATTGGCATCCAAAAGTACCCTTTCCTTAAATAAATCTTTATTACACGTTCTTATGTATATGTCTATATAACACAAAAAGCTTCATTTTACTTCCTGTTTCTTAAGAATTATATAGACTGCAATTTCCCCTTCCCTTATTTCTGTTCCCTACACAACGTATATGTTAACATAATAATTATGAGGCTGGCTACTGCTCTGCCAAGCACAGGGAGGTGCTCTGAAACATGTGTCAACTGCAGTTTATCCTTAACCCTCATCTGTCTAAATTCCCTGTGCCTTTCAGTGCAGTATGTTAGGGGAACATGGGTTCTTGCCGCCTTTGAAGTATTGAGATGGTCCCTATGTTCGGTCACAAAATGTAACGAGATTAATTCTAAACCATAATTCTTTGCAGTCAGCCATCCCTGACAATAAATATACTTTTGTGCAAGGAAAAGAAATCTGGCCAGCGTCTGGGAGTTTGTTTGTTTAATCACAGCTTCTTGCAGCTAAAAAAGGAAATGTCTCAACTTTGTATGGCATACATCATGGCTTTATATAATGGCAACAGATTACGCAACCATTGTATGCTAATATGAACCTTATATTTCAATAGGCTATGATTAGCCAATTTTCTTAAAGGTCAAACATCAGTGGATTTCTATTGGACATAAACACTTCCTGGACACATGACTTTTACACTAATCATTCTGACTTGCTTTTTCCCAAATTCTCTGAATCATCTGACATATGTTGAAACCTTTAAACTGGAAAGAGAAAGTTCTAGAAATGATGCATTTACTTTCCAGACCTCTAGTACACCTTTCAACACTACCGCTAGACATTGTATTTTCGTAACATTTAAACTGCCGAATCACCTCATACTGGCTTCTGTCCAATGCACTCCCTTTCCTGAAAATGGCATTGCATTGCTGTGTTTTCAGCACATTTGAACCCTCATGGAGTTCTGAGGCCTGTAGCCACCTGTAATTCAATGGCTGTCTTTTGCGAAATTATTTTCTACATCAGAAATCTATATTCTGTGTTAATTTTGTGTGCACTATAAGCATTCGTTTATGGTTTATGTTGCCCTAAATAAGTGTGTCCAGTACCACCTATTCCCGATTGTACCTACCTATAATACAGGTATCCTAGCTGCCTCATCCTACTTGTCTCATGCTCCTGATTTTTATAATGTCAAACAGGAGGGAGGGGTATGGGCCATAAATACCATTTTCACCTGTCTGTCACCAGAGAGAGGAAGAGAGGGGGGCTGCTCCTCTATGGTCCCATCACCACTGTCCCCTACATTCTAAAAACTCTCTTCGATCACCAAATGCCCTCAGAATTACATACACAAACTATGCAGACGACACAAATATTCACCTGCCCCTCGCTGGAGTTCACATATGGGACACGACCACACTTAGCACCATCTATCAGATCATCCAGACCTGGAAAGCCTCCCATCTGCTCTGCCTGAATGATGAAAAAACTGAAATCCCACTTGTCGACTCCCGAGCCCTACTCAACAAACTAGACCCATTTTACTGTTCCTTTGTGATAGACAGTATCACACCCCCAGTATTACCAGCAGTGAACACACTAGTCATCTACTTTGATGCTACCTTAGACATGACGTGACAAGTTAATCCCATTGCATCATCTGCATCCCACACTACAAAAAGTAGTAATGCCAGCAGACCTTCTCCGTCAACGACTGCCTCACCACTGCAAGAGCCATCATAGGGTCTAGACTAAACTAGTGCAACACTCTACTCACAGTCACTTCTGAGCACAACATCGATAAACTGCAAATCATACAAATCAATGCCCCTGTGCTGCCCTCGGTCTTCCCGAACATGAGTACATCTTAGTTGGCAGAAGAAAAGTACATCGGCTCCTGATTCATGAATGCATTAAATTCAAAACCCTCTCCATCACCCACTGATGCCTTACCAACACTGCTTCAGCAGACCAATCGCAAAGACTCAAAAAAGCCAACTTAGCAAGGCCCTCATTCTGCTGCCTTACTATCCCCAGATCCAGGCGTCTCATAGCAGGGGGGTCCAGCTTCTCAGTCACTGCCTTCAAGCTCTGGAATGTCTTACCACTCACCCTTCACTCTGAGCCTACTTACTTGTCATTCAGAAACACCCAAAAACGTGACTCAGACATGCCGATACATGGAATTAATGTGCGCTGAAATTTTCTGCGCAAGCGTGCGAAAGCGTGCGAATCGCAGTGCGAGTGTGAAAATCGCAGCGAAACCCGCGCACAGCGATTCATGGAAGTCCGTGTGCGTGTAAATCCCAGGATGTGCGCACACGTCTCCAAACAGCGTGCGCTACGCGCACAGCGAAATCGCCCATAGCGCGGCGCACACAACAAAAGTAGGAGGAACAGGGGGCGTGACACATGGAATGGGGACCAACACATGAAAATGTGGGCGTCACGGGGGAAGTACAGGAGGCAAATGCGCGGAACGCCCACACGCACGTTCAACGCCCACACGCACGTTCAAAAAGCGTATTCATGGAATCGAACGGGGCTAATGCGTGCGCCAAAAAGACGCGCTAATCCGGAAACACGTATGCCAGCAGAAAGCAGGCGTACATGGACCCGCGCAGCATAAAAGTGCACGCAAACAACAAACAAGCTCAGAGGCCAGGATGAATATACCGTTCCTAGCAGCAGTGGCCGTGGGACACCGCAGGAGGAGGAGGATAGTCAGGCCCAGAATTTTTACACCCAGAACCAGCCTTTTTGGGATGCCTGATGACCAGGTGTATGGGAGGTACAGGTTTCCGCCTCACATAATACTCGACCTGGTCAGTGAGTGGGAGGATGACCTCACATCACCCACCCTATGCTCCCAAGCACTCAGCCCCCTGCAGAAGGTCCTCAATGTACTGCACTTCTTGGCCACTGGATCATTTCAGCTGACAACTGCTATAGTGGGGGGGGTGTCACAGGTCACGCAGTCACGCTGCCTATACCAGGTATTGGCCATCATGACTGCACGCCAATCAGTCTGCAGGTACATTTACCTGCCCAGAACACCTGCAGAAAGGCAAGCTGCCGTCCAGGATTTTTACGGGGTGGCACAATTCCCCAAAGTGCTAGGTGCCATTGATTGCACCCATGTGGCTCTACGCCCCCCCGTGCATCTGAGCACATCTACAGAAACCGCAAGCACTGGCATTCCATCAACGTCCAGGTAGTATGTGATGCCAAGGGAATCATCACCTCAGTATATGCCAACTATCCAGGGCCCATCCACGACAGTTTTATTTACAGAATGTCAACCCTAAACCGGGACCTAGAAGCTGGGCGGCACGGCGATACATGGCTGCTCGGTGAGTATAAATGCCTCTGCACATGCATGCATGTCAGATACTGAGTAATGTCACAATCCCCCTAATGGTACCCATCATCACCTCCCCAGGGGACAGTGCCTGCCCTCTGAGCACCCACATGATGACGCCAATTCGGAACCCCACCAGGCCACCCGAGGTAAGATACAACACAGCCCATATTGCAACCCGGTGCATAGTGGAGCGCACATTCGGAGTGCTCAAGTCATGCTTTCGCTCCCTTGACCGTTCTGGTGGGCAGATACTATACGCTCCCCCAGTAGTGTGCAGGATCATAGTGGCAGCATGTGTCCTGCACAACGTTGCAACACGCCGGGGCCTGCCGGTGGACATGGTGGTGCCCCCACATCCCCAACCACATGCACGCCCGCTGCGAATGGGAGGCTAAAGGGCACATGGTGAGGCAGCCGGTAACCAGCTGGTGGCTCATTACTTCACCTAAAATCACACCCCTGAGGATTGCACACAGCCCTGGCACATACCAGCTGACAATCAGTGATGATGACATAAGGGACAGTCAACTGTTAGTACCATACCAACCTGAGATTGGTCACCTGGAAGTGCTACATTGTGTGCATCCCTACCTAGTTAAAGACAACCAATGAAGTGTGACAAAAATACACATTCATGCTGCATGAATGACTACCCCCTTGCAAAATAGAACATGAAAATAGTGCCATGTCACCCAACCCCTCCCCATCTCAGCTACCCAACACACCATGGCATGTCATGCAATGTGAAAGCAACCAAATGAATGCACAACACATGACACAAGTGTCACAAAGTGCACTGTCTCAAATGGAAACAGGCCACAGACAATATGCTTGCAGTAATCAATAAGAAACAGCACACATGAACAAATACTTACCAGCAACACAATACAGAAACACAGGATGAAACATTGGCAAAATATGACAGTACAAAATCAAAGTAGTGCAAGTCTTACCACCTGAATACGCCAGCACATCGACCCCTTCCAACTGTACAGAGTTACTGCCCCGCAAATGTCTCAGTGTACGGCATACAACATGAACTTCATCTGCAAAGTAGATGGACTTGTGAAGACATGAGGAAGGAACCTGTAAATTAGGAGGAAGACATGGATGCACAAGCACATATCAATACACCATGCAGTGTACAAAACAACAACAATATGCACTAGGAATGTCTACACAGTATTGAATACAGACTGCCCACACAGCTCATGGGAGCCCAACATCACTGTGTGATTCACTGTCACTTGGTCACACCCTTTGCAAGCCATGGAAACGGTAAGCAGTAGGGGTGTGTGTCTCACGAACCCAAGCATCTAACCCAAACTCAGGACAAGCCTGCATGTGCCCAGCCGGAATACAGTGGATGCCCACGCGAGCCACACAACGCAACACACTGTAAAAATAAATAAATAAATGGCCATGTGGGGGAGGGGAGGTGGCGGGGCCACCCAGGAGGTTCGAGGACAGGGTGCACACCAACACCCACATACCTCCTTGAGCTCATGGCCTGCACGGCTATGCCATTGTGGGAGAACTGCTGTCGCTCTCCTCACCCTCTGCTGCTGCATCAGGAGGTGGTGGCACTATGGGAGGCAGCCCATGCAAAGCCTGTGTATGGTCCTCCATGGCAGCAAGCATGCAGGTCTGGAAGGTCTGATTCTGGAGGATTAATGTGCAGAGATCCCCATGCAGCACCTCACGGGTTGCCTGCATTTCTGCACGCATGGCCTCGCGTGATGCCTGGATCTCCTCATGTGTTTCCTGCATCTCAGCAGAGAGCTTACGTGTGAGCCGCTCCAGCCGCTGTTCTGCCCTAAGATTAGTGGAAGCCTCAAGGTCAACCAGAGTCAGCCTGAGGGTATGTAGTTCTTCCCTCAGGGCTTCCCTGTGGGCCTGAGACTCTATTGATATCGATTGGCGCCCGTCGGTCCCTGTTGGACGCCAACATGTCTTCCCTGCGTGAATGGCATATGGAGTCTGTTGCCTGCTGTTGTTGCTCCATCTGCCTTTCAGGGGGCAGAATGGAAGTGGCCACCCTCTCCATTGCCTGAGCCATCATTTCTACTGATGCTGCCTGTTGGGTTGCAATACCGTACATGGAGTTTTCCCATACTGTATTGTCTGGTGGCGCACAGCCACCGCGTCGACGGGCACCACACCTGTTTGGGGCAAGGCGATCTGCACCTTGCTGTGCTGGCAACGCCTGAGGCTGCAGGACTGCATTCCCCCTCTGATCTGCTGGCCCAGGATCAGATGCTGTGGAGTGTGACCCTGCATCCGTAACCGCCAAAGGAACACCTACCAACACTGACATCCCCATAGAGGGTTCTATCCCTGGTGCAGGTGGGTTGGACAGAACAGAATCCCTGCCAGAAACACTTACCTGCAACGGCACATAAGTCTCATCATCCGATTCAGCACTCGAATAGCGGTCTGGGAGGTGCACCCAGAGACACCCCTGGTGAGTATGGTCTGCAGTAACATTGGGTTCTCACCCACCATCACACCACATCCCCCACTGGTGCCCGGTCGTGCCAGAGATACCTCGTGGGTCTGCACCATCTCCTCAACCTCAACAGCATCAAGTGCGTCATCACCTGCAAAAACATGAGACACCGAATGGAAACACTCAGTACAAAAAAGAAGGTGGGTGAGGCACGCACTCCCGGTCCTGGTCAATTAAACCTGTTGCAAAAAATAGGTAGCTGGGTCACATCCCAAAATGGACAAATATTCACAGGGTTAGATCCCTTCTGCTGAAAATCAGGTACTCAGTATTAACAGGGTTAGATCCCTTGCTGCAAATCAGGTAGTCAGTATTAACAGGGTTAGATCCCTTGCTGCAAATCAGGTAGTCAGTAATAACAGGGTTAGATCCCTCAGCTGCAGTTCTGTGGTCTGTGGTTGTTCTCCTTCTAGCGCTTTCTTATCTCAAATAATCATCAGGGAGGCTGTTAAGCAGGTGTGTCTAATTAGTGGGGCTCCGTTCCACAGGGTGGTCTGTAGGGCCTCTGTGTGTGCAAGCACTATATGACGCTGGGATATACTGGCCTATAACAATACACAATGGCATCATATTCGGGCACAATCATTGATGTTATGTTCTGAATGAAGACGTGAATCAGGGAGGGAAGATGTCAATCAGTTACAATTTGACCATTGACAACATCCCTTCCTGCTTCTTGTGTCAGAAATTTACTAGAGCCTAGGGACAAAGGGGGAAAAAGTCAGGTGTAAAAAATGGTTGTGTTGGGTTTGACTGAATATGAATAGTTGCATGTATGGTGCTTGTTTCTATGCAATTTCATTTGTATTCACGTACATGTGACCAAGTGTGTGAGTTTATGTGTACATGTGCATTGCAGGGTAGGCAAAAGAAATATGCAAATCGGCTTCCAATGGAAATCTTGGTCAGTAGCTATATAGAGGGAAATCCTGCCATAAATGTATTACACAAGGACTGCATGCCACCATATTCTTCATTGAAATACTGGAATCCATTATGCACAGGTAGGTAAACTTACATATGTTCAGTACAGCAGCATGGAAAAATGTACAGTCTCAATAGTGCCATGTGATGTGCCTGGCCAACATAAAAACCTCTTTTTCAATTCAATTCAATGTCTATTTCAGACACAACGTTTTCATAAAACGTGCATACGTTTAAACATGTTTAAACAATCTCAGTTTAAAGGTGTACATATTTACACTTTCGAAAACATTCTCTAAATTGTCTAAAGCAATAGCCATAATTGCACAACCAGCAGCACCCCTACACGTTGACCAACAGACTCAACATTGTACAGTTATTTCAGTCCTTTTATCACAAGTATTATTACCCTGAGTGAGGGGGGACTAAAATTAACTATTCATCAATTCAATATTTGAGTTGTCTTGATAGATATTAGCACCAATGGGAGAAGTGTTAGCCCATCAAGAAATGCCGTCTTCACTAGCAGATAAAGTATGTCTTATATGCATGCCCAGTGCCTCTCCTCCAGCCACCATTTTAATCTCCATGTGAACTGTCTTCAGCTTCCTCCTAAATCTCCCCTTCACCCACAAAGGCTCCCCTTACCCCTGTCTCTTTCTGTCCCATCCACCTTGCACCACCACCAAACAGCTCCCACATACCTTCTCCTCAGGTTCCTTGCTAGCGTGCCATCTCTACCACCTCCTCCATGGACATAGACCAGTAACCCCATTTATTTGTGCATGGTGGGTATATTTGTAGTTTTTTGTAAGTGAATTTGGCACATAGAAACCCTGCCAATCCCGAATCCCGCAACAAGGAAATCCATTAGAATGCGGGCTCACAGGTGCTAGTGGCAATTTAGACTTCAGTAAGGCGCGTTTCTGGCTGGTAATTGCACAGTGCCCACGTTGAGACCCTTCCATCACGTGGGTCTCTAATTTAGGCCTGACGGTCATTATCAGTGGATAAAGCCTGCAACCTTGGTGCACATTACTGCTGCCTTGCTCAGACATATCTGTATTGCTAACTCAATATGTGATTTAAACCTCCTTCAAGCCATAAACCAACCTTCTGAAGCACATAGTGTGTTAGTTTTGATGATGTACACAATGTTAAAGCAGTAGAGAGAAATCGTATGTCACGTAATTGTGTAACAGCCACTTCACATGTAAATCTCAATATGGGACAGCGTAACAAATAAGGGTGTCTCCTTCCCATGCCTCTTACTTCTCACATTCTATTTTGAGATTGAATAATGCACTTGCACCAAATAGATCTCAAAGACGTTAATGGCCGAATCCCAAGCTTAAGCTTGAACATACATTTTAAGGTCACCACAAGATCCATATCTAAATATTCCCTTATTGACATTTAACACTTGTTATTAAGCACATCAGAAAAAGATTAACATCTTTAACATCTTTTGGAAATTGTTTTTATCGATTGCTGTTTTCTTTTTTAGAATCTATTTATCCTTTCAATCGGATGGCAGTGGGGAAGACACATATTTTCCCCTTGCCCTATCCATTATGTGTATGCCTTTGACAGTGTTTGCCAAACAAAAGCCTTTGGATAACTGACAACTTAATCCAGAATAGGAAAGAGCCTAATGTTGTAATCTCAACTAATCCATTAACAGCTAAATCAATTCTCAGATTCTGGTAAAGGGTATTTTTGTTAATCTTAAACAAGATTTATATAGTTCATTCCCATCTATTGTCAATTGCTGGTGATTTGTAGGTCTCCAAATGTATGCACAATCGAGAGTATGTGCTTGTCCTTTCACTCCATCTCTAACACAGGAGATATGTTGTAATGCTATGTTCACATAGAAGCATTTGTATTACATCTGATCCTTGCATCAACTCCATTTGTCTTATGACGATATGCTCCTAACAACCAAGATTATGTATTGATTGCTATAAACCAAGTGCTCAAAAGAGGATAGATTTTCACGAATCTGGTGCCCTTGGAGAAGAAAATAGCATTATGTTCTAGCCCCCATCATCAGACTAATTCTTATGCTTACTGACAGTGGTTTCCTTGAACAATGCATTTCAGGGGCTGTTAACCTTTCTCAAAAACCCATTACTTTGCTGGACATTATTAATACATCAATCACAAACACAGCTCTATAATTAGAAAAAAAATGGTTGGTAACAACCACGTGTTCTCAGGTGCTGGATACTAGTTGCTTTGTGCAATTAAGTTGTGTGTAGAAAGTGAAAAGAAGAGAAGTCTTGTCACTCCAGTTGGATTTAAGTTATGGTTTATATGCATTCAAAGTGCAGACACCTTTCGACTCAGCAAGGGTCTTTATCAAGGCTGTGGTGGTTCAAGCAAGGTGTGGTGTACATTGTTAAATTGATCGTGGTAAATCGTGAGAGGCTATGGTGAGTGAGGATCCATTTGTCATGATGATGACGACAATGGTGTTATGTGACATAGGTGCATTAGTGTTTCATGGGACACGGAAGTGAAGGTGATGAGTGGTAGGCATGGTGGTGAGTAAAGTCACACAGATTATATCATTTGCACAAAGTCATTGCACAATACATATTTGTTTAATCAAACACGGAGGGAAAGAAAATGCACCAAGGGGGTGAACAAAGAGAGCCAGGTATAGAGTTAGTAGTATCTTGCAACTGGATAATACTCTCTATAATTACCAAAGAGTATACGTCAATCACTCAGAACACCTATCGGGTCATATGCCACATCGTTTTCACATGGTTTTCACATGGGTAACATAAAGTGTGCAATAGAAAGGAGCCCTGCCAGAATCTTCCGTTAACATTGAAGGCTATCGTTATATGTTCCTACTGCTTGCAGCTGACTACATTCATATTTGATTCATAAGGAGCCTTAAATGTAAACAACTTGTATGTACCCATTGCTATTGAAACAGTTCCACCATAACTCTGTCCTGGAAATAATATGAAACACCATTCAAAAAACAATGAAAGAAAACAAGAATGTACACTTTTTCAGCTTTAGATACTATGTAATATTGACTACAGACACAATGGGCCTCATTACGAGTAGGGCGGTAAGGGATACCGGGCACCGGTAAGGAGACTGGGGCCGGTAATCCCATACCGCCCTACTACGAGTTCCCTGAGCGGGTCCCTCCTATGGACAGGACCCATTAAGGGAAATGAGAGCCAATAATGGTACTGCAAATTGCGGTACCGTTATTAGCTGCTTCCCCATTCCCATTGAGCCCTGTAGTGGCTCAATGGGAATGGGGAATGTTTTTTTCAATGGGGATTTACCGGTCCCTCAAAGGTAGGACTACACCGGTTAAGTCCCCATTGAACGAGACCGGTGCCGGTACCGTTATTGGTGGCAGTCATGGCGCAAATAGCGCCATGACTACCTACAATCTCGGAATGAGGCCCAATGTGTTCTGTGATTCCGACCTCAGTTCAGAAACCTGCCCGCATAACTGTTTTTCTGTATTTCTTACATGTGTATACTATTTAATGTGTGCAGTCAGCACACGTTTTCTAGTGACAATACTGGCATATATTGGACATGGCAGCATTACATTGATATATTAAGCGACTCGCTAGGATCTATTAGACACAGTTATCAAGGAAATGCTTTTTAGCAGCAGTGCTGCCATATATTAATTACAGGCAGCACGAGCATATATTTCTACAGTGGTGCACCTGATTTCTGACATTAACAATATACAAACATATTTATTTGATATATGTACTGTATAGGGATAATTAATACACATATTTCAACCATGCACTAATTTAATCGAGGCCACTGATCTCAATAGAGATCGTGCACACCAGTGTAAGAGTGATTATAATGTTTCAGAATGTGTTTGGTGTGATTTAGTGCTGATGTGAGGCACAAAGGGTGAACTAAAGATTTGGTGATTTTGGATTTAGCTTAGCACAGTGTAGTGCGGGGTGATAATAATTAGCACAATTAAACCTTAACACTACTAATGACTCTTAACAAGACTAATACTAGTAATTATTAGTAAGTAGACTGGGGTTGCTTAGGTCATAGTCCACACTGCAGGCTTTGGATGCAGCAGTATTCACAAAACAATGTTGGCTTAGACAATAAATGCAGAAATTGAAAGCTGAACTGCAGTGTGAGTGAACATGAGGTTCAGAGTGCAGTGAGGCAGAGGAATGTTTTTTTGCAAAGACAGCTTCATTGTTCGAACAGTGAGTGCAGAGGATGTCTGGTTGCTATGTAGCACATTTCATCCGAGCTGCAGAATAGTGCTGTACAAGTTTCATTGAGGAAGGAAAATCACAAGAACTGTAAAGTTACTGGGTTTTGGGCAAAAGGGTAGGATGATTGACTGAGAGCTTAATAGCTTCAGGAAGATGAAATTAGGGGGTTGGCCATAGAAGGAGCGAAGATGGACAGGAGGGGAGAGAGAGAAAACATTTTTAAAAAAGGAATTGGAGTATTGTTGGCTGAGCTGTGTGGTGAGACTGAAGTCCTGCAGGGAGCTAGACGCGGGCTGCATGTGAGCTCGGTATAGTCCCCAGAGGCAGCTAAGAAAGAGGGGGAGAGAGAGTGCTAGTGAGACAAATGGCATCCAGCCATGCAGGCAAAATTGGCAGGCTGAAATTTGTGAGTATGAGTGATAAAAGAAAGACCAATCTGGGGACTGCCAAATCGGCACAACAAACACAAGGAAACACAAACACAATTGCTTTTAGGAAGCTGTATTCGCCCGTGCGAAAAGAGAAATTCATTGGGAAGGAGGGGGGTCTGTAGGAGTGTTTTGCAGCACTGCTAAAGTTTATCATTCACACTGCCAAGGTTATGCATATATTCTGCCAAGTTCTCTAGGGAGTAGCTAATTTCACTGGCGCTGAAAGGGAAAATCATTCTCTGCCATGTGTATAACATCCAATCATATAGAGTTGTTTTCTTTCCCAATGGTAAAATATGAAATTGCATATTGTGTTTTCCTTTCTCTAAAAATGTGTGGATACATCTTTTAGTTGTTGTGACCTTAGCTGAGAAAGGGGGACAAATGAGTTGGTGGTCAGATTCTTTACATGGACAAGATACTAGAGTCGGGTCTGAGATTGTGTTGCCTTTCAAAAATATTATTCTCTCCAAGGTAAAGTGTTCTTTCTGTTTCTTTTGCACATATGCAATGTGAAGGTAACTTCTTTGTCTGTATATTTTCATGGTTTGTGGAAAGTTTTGTAAGTACTTCAGGGCATAGCTGTACAAACCATGTGTGTTTTTATTATTACAATACGCTAATGTTTTCTCATACCGTGTGCATGTCAATGTCTCTGTGTGCTGGAGATTTCATATGAAAAATGTACTATTAAAGCCTGTTTGCTAGTCTATTTTTAGTGTAGCCTAATCAATCTTCCATATGCAATATTGAGTGTGACCTATTTGTTTATTTGGTGATCAGTATTACCAATGTGAGAAGTTAGTGTGCCTGGCATTATACCAAGTCTGGTACTTCGCTAGACAAGTGTCCCATATAAATAAAGTATATTCGAGAACTAGTTCCCCATATTTTAGCAAACAGAAATCAGGGAAGCGCAGTGCTCTAGGTTTGCTTCCCTAAATATTTGGTGGACAATCCAGGCCTATCTTGGCTAGGTGAAGTTGCTGGGCATGGCCCCTTTGTAGCATGGTCATACTGTGTTGTCCTGGGTGCACGTTGACATGTTTTTTCTTGTTAAACTACTTCAGTGACATTGTGTGAAAGTTACAGTGATACATTGCAGATATGACAGAAATGGAAATTGATGCATCCTGTGCATATGCAGAAACTAGGGCCCTAGTCACAGAAGCGTTTTACAATGGTGAAATCCCATTGGAAAATGCTCCATAAATCGGCCCCTAAGTTGTTTACTTTAGCAACCTGCACATCTGGCAAGAGCGAATAGTGTCAGAGATAACTGAAGAATGTCCTGAGTAATAGTTCACAGAAATGACTGTTTTCCAGACATGTTTATTGAGACTTTCTAGTTCCGAGGACTGGAAGACACAAACTGATTGCATAATACACCTTGGTGCAAGAGCATGGTTTGCTTTACATAGGCTAATTGAACTGAGATCAAAGGCTAGTAAGATCATTGCAGGATTGTGAGGTGACTTGGCATCTATACGTGAGGAACTGTTTCAATTAGAAGGGAATTCAAAACAGGGTGAACTCTGTACAATTACAGATCAGATATGACAATTTAAATGTGATGTTCCCCCAGAATGGGAGGCAGTTGGTGGAAAGTGAAGGGGAAATTAATCATCAAAATAATATTTGTGGAAGGTATTCGAAAAGATAAAGATCTTGCCTTATCAGAGATACAGGTACTTTGTAAACATAGTTCTCAATACTCTAAATACATACAGTCATTGTAAGATGAGGTATTCAGGTTGATGTCTGTCTGAAGATGATAGAAAGTTGGAAGCAATCCATGATTATAAAAAGAAAGTCACGGATATGAATAAGTTAATTGTTAAACTGAGAAAAGGGAATTCTGGAGGAAACGCAAGAATTGCATGCACAGCTTAGAGAGATAAAACTACACATTTTTGGTGTCAGAAGCACAGAGCTGTTCTTGAATCGATGTGAGCAGCAGGGCATTACTCTCACTGAGGCTTTATAGAGCCACAGTCTGGGAAATGTGCCAGCTGATGTTCACTCAGCAAGATCTGGCTCCTCTCTAATACTCGAGAATGGGCCTTCTTGCTTAGAGCAGGGAGACGGGGTCAACATGAGGCACAATATTAAGAGTCTGATTAAACCTTTTAAGAAGGGTTCAGATGTTTCCATTGCGGAGGCCCAATATCCCCAAGGCCCAATATGTCTGAGATTTTCATCTCACGATGGAACCGAGTTCTGCTAGCTTCATACAAAGTTTGAATGAACAACAACAATTATCATGGAATGAATATGAGAGAGAATTTAGGTAATAATTCTCTCCATATCGCTCCATCCAAGATGCACAAAAACATTGTATACCATGACAGTAACCGTGCTACAGAGGTACATGGCAATCAGACAGAGCCAAGTTATGTAGATAGGTTTATTAAAATTGGAAATCAGTAAAGAGAGCTGTATCAACCACATGAGAGACAAACTGTGAACTATAGTTCTCGCCCTTATGTTCAGTCCTCTCCAGAGGTAGACCATGCACAGGGGACAGCCAGCCCATGCTTTTCACCCCAGCTCTGGGAATTCAGGATGAACACAAACAGAAATCAGTCTCCTGAAAGGCCTGATTAATTTGAAATCAATTAGTACTGGTGCACAGCACAGAGGGATGAGCTTATGGGTCTGGGCAGATTCCAGTGCTTAGAGGCACAAGGGAACATGTTGGCTGACTAGATAGGAAAACTGTGTGCAGGGCAGAAATAGCAGCTGAGTGACAGTGCAGAATGTCACAAAAGTGACATTGCACAGGATAGCAACAAATGACTAATCAGCCAGACTTCCCACAATGAAAACACAAACGACCATGATCCAACATCAAATGAACAAACCAAATTGCTGTGTGATTTAAAGCAAAGAAAACAAGTAAACAATGATGACATAGGAAGTAAAAACACATAAAAGAAGAGAGTGTGGTTTAATTTAAAGTTGAACAAAACCATTCAGATATGTGAAGATGAGAAAGGGTAAAAGAGAAATACACAGGAAGAACCCAAAGTACAGAAATTAGGACGAGGATTTAAAAAGAATATGCACCGTGAAATGAATGACATAGTAGGTGAAAACAGAAAAACAAACAAAAGGGTCTCATTGCCTGACAATTATAATAGAAATGAAAGTGTTACAAAGAAATACCAATGGAAGGTGCCACTGAAGTTGACAACAAAGTAGTGAAACATAGGCTGAGGCAAGAGGTTGTGGTCACACCCATTGAAAAGACCCCATTCCTATCAGGGACAAATTGTCTCAAGTGCCAGGCACCCCTCATTGATGGGGTAAGTGGGGTATTATGGTGTTGGTCCAAAAGCCCTTGACACCTAGCAACGTGAAGAACCTAGCTAGCAATGCAAACTAATGTCACACTACTGCAAGATCAGAAAGAGCAGTGGAAGTGTATCTCAGAATGGATGTGTACCTAGTGACACTGTCATTCTCATGTGCCAGGGTGTAATACAAGGTGAAAAAGAGAAACAATCTCTGGAGATTTACTTGGACCCCAAGAAAAACTGGCATACAGGGTTAGATGAAAACACATTGCTGTGAACAAAGTTTCCGAGTAAGATCACAAAAAGTATACTTCAACAATTGCAGAAATAGACATGAAGGAAGGTCCATCCTAGATACTGGTGTACATGAATGGACATCCAGAAATGATTGAGGCAGTTTTGGCCCTGGAACAGGAAAGGAGTTTCATTCATGAGAAAGTGTTAAAAAATGCTTGACAGTGATGAAATACCAAGTTTTAAATTGAAAAATCAAAATGTTTTTGGCTTAAATATCTGTGATTTGGGAAAAGGAATTGTAGGGAGGTGCATGTTGAAAACTACAGTAGGTTCCAAAAGCATTCATCATAACACATGGATTGTGAGTGGAATAAAAGCAACATTTTATTTGGGAAATGACATCTTGCACAGAATTTGTATGGTTTTAGATTTCTTGAATCAAAAGGTTTGGTCTAGACTGGGTGGAGCGACACCTGAATTTGAGAATAAAAGGAAGATTTATCATTGTTCTCAAATAATGCCATATGCAATTGAGCTTCAAGTGAAGAAGGATGTTACCATTATTGCATTCACAAGGCAATTCACTATAGCATTAAAGTACATGAAGGGACAACAGATGAAGGGGCGCAATGCAGTTTTATGTCTCAATGAATCCATGAGACAGTAGGGGCTAGCATGTGAATATATTCTTTTGGTGAAAGTTGGGGATGATCCCATTCGAATTCTGGTGAATAACAAGGAAGGTCAGGATATTCACTTGGAAGAAGGGACCCTATAGTAATAATCACACCACTGCAGATTTAAACAACCCATTCATTGGGAATATTCCTGAAAGTTATGTCACCTCACAGAGTGAACTGCCTGAGTACTTAGATTCAGAAGCAAGAGTATTTTTAAAATTCAGACAGTATACCCTTATGAACCAAAGGATGTGATTTGTTGTCATAAGGGTGATTGCGTCGTATTTCAAGTGAATTAACGCCTCCTCAAAGAAAGCAAAATGAAGTAGAGGCTGAAATGCCAAGATATTTGAGGGTGGCATCTCTTCTGAGAGATACTGCCACACAGTTAGAAGAAAGCACTGAGATTCCTCCTTTAGAGAAATTTCCAGAATTCTCTAAGATGGAAGAGGAGCAAATTCAAGCTGCGGATGCGTGCATCAATGAAGAAGAGAAAGATCAGTTGAGGAAAATATTCATGGAATTCAAGAAGGTATTTGCATAAAACACCTATGAGTGTGGGCATACAGATTTGCATGTTGCGACACTGCCAGAAGGTTATGGTAGCGTGCCTGTATTTGTGTGACAATATAGGCTACCTCTGGCAGAAATAATTTAAAAAGTAGCATCCAGAAGAATCATTAGACCAATCCACATTACTTCAAATACACCCATATTAGGTGTGTTGAAGCCTGAGGGCCAATGGCATCTGTGTGCAGACTTGAGAGAACAAAATAAAAGTGTCCATGTGTCAAGGAGGCCACTTCCATTTCTTGATCAAGGCCTTGCACAGATTCAAGGGCCAAAGGTATTTACTACCTTCGATCTGACAACAGGGTATTGGTGTGTTCACCTAGCCAAAGATATACAAAATCTATTTGCCTTTTCATTTAATCGACTACAGTATGCATGGAATCGTACTCCCTTTTGTTAGATCAATAGTGGGAGTGAGTTTGGGATATTTCTGAACAAATCACTCCCAGATGTAGAGAGAGGAATTGTGACCCATGTGGATGATGTTGAAGAGGAGGGCCCTTCATTCTCCATAGCCTTTGACACCGTTGGATTGAAGCACTGGAGACCAGACAAGGGGGAGACTGACACCAGGGCTGTGTTCAAAATCATCTTCAATGCATCACAGGATACCAGGAAAACAACAGCAATGAGCTCCCAAATTCACCACCTTTTATACTTTTTTACGACTGGTGCAACATTACATTTTATTACGCAATACATTTTGATTGGCTCTTACATCCACAAGAAAACCCCTACCCTGTTTATTATTGTTTGGCTTTACTGTCACTCATCAAGCTCACATGACATAATTTGGCATGCATGGCTTGACTGACACTTGATCTGATAGCTTGCTTGAGACTCGACTGAAAACTCATTATAAATCCTTTGATGTCTGCAAAGGAGCAGTCCTTACCAGATCACCAGAGTCTTTTTAGCAGTGCTGTTCATCTCATTCGTTGCAAACCAAGCAGCTGTCTGTTCTAATCAGTAGTTTCCCAGAACTCTCACTGGCCGCCCCTGACCCGTCAATGTCTGAATTGGTGCCAAGAAATTCTAAATATACACACCAGCTGCAGTGAACTATCCATGAACTGTTGTTAGAGAATTATGGAATTATCTTGCATGAATATGGGTTTTCCACCATCATGTTTTTAGAATTTAGTTGACTTTTCTCTAGTCTGAATGTTCTGTGCTGCTACCAATGGGGAGTTTGTTATTTACTTTTGGGCATAAGGTGGGTATTGGAGGGAACTAGATGAAACAAATGGACTGAATAGAGTGGATAGAGGGACCAAATTGATGGAGTGGAAGGAATTGGACGACAATGAAAGAATTGGATAGAGTACATAAATCCGGACAGATTGGATGTAACTGGACAGAGTGGATGTAACCGGACAGCGTGAATGTAACCCGACAGAGTGGATGGAACCAGTCAGAGAGGATAAAACAAGACAGACTGGATGCAACTGAACAGAATGGATAGAACCGGACAGAGTTGATGCAATTGGGCAGAGCGGATGGAATGAACAGTGTGGATGGAACTGACACAGTGGATGGAATTGGACAGAGTGGAAAGATGGGAGAGCGTGGACAGAATTGGACAGGATGAACGTAACTGGACAGAGTAGAGGTAATTGAACAGACTAGATGGAACTGGACCGAGTCGATGGAATTGACAGAGTGGATAGGACTGGACTGAGTGGACAGGAATTGGACAGAATGGAATGGAACTGGACAGAATGGATGGAATTTGTCAGAGGGAATACAACTTAAATTTAGAGGACGGAATCAGACATAGAGGATGGAACTGGTCAGAATGGTGGAATTTGTCAGAGTGGATGGAAATAGTCCGAGTGGATGGAATTGAACAGAGTGGACAGAATTGGACAGAGTGGACGGAATTGGACAGAGTGGGCAGAATTGGACAGAATGGACTGAATTGGACAGAGTGGACAAAATCGGACTAAGTGGAAGAAATTGGACTGAGTGGATAAAATTGGACTGAGTGGACGAATTGGACAGAGTAGACGGAAACGGACAGAGTAGACGGAATCAGACATAGTGGATGGAACCGGACAGAGTGGACGGATTGGACAGAGTGGATGGAATTGGACAGAGTGGATGGAATCGGACAGAGTCGATGGGATTGGACAGTATAAACAGAATTGGACAGTGTGGACGGAACTGGATAGTGTGGACAGAACTGGACAGTGTGGATGGAACATGACAGTGTGGACCGAATTGCACAATATTGAGTGAAATGGACAGATGGAATTTACAGATAACCAACATATCACAACACCACGCTTACTCTCTACTATACACCATCACTCAACTAGAACAGAGCTATACCGCTGATAATTCGGCCTAGCTGTTCACATACAAATACGACCCATGAACACCTCATCACCCTAATAAAATGCAGCTAGCTGAGCACATTCTGACCTAGCTGTCCACAAAGGCCTTCCTCAGGCCAAATGCAGCCAAAGCCAGTCTAAGTGTCCACCCACCAGACTGCACACATCCAACTGATACCTTCAACACCACAACTATCGCTAGGAAGCAGCTACCATCCAACAATTACACCGGCTGCCCACATATCTGGTGCACCCACGCACTATACGACTCTATCTCTCTCTACTGACTTGCACTACAGTTCCAAAGGCGTTCAACCTACCAGCGCTTTGAGGTCATACCAATGATATATAAGGCACTATATAAATGCCAAGGAACACAACATAACATAACCTAACATAATGTGGCTTCTGTTTAGTTTTCAGACTACATTTTCGATATTCTTAATATATGTGCAATATCTGAGATACCCTCAACTGCATGGGGAATTCTGACCTTAAAAAATATACAGTGCCCTAAAATGTGCTTTTTGTCCTAAAAGCGCTACAATTCTGATGTTTGCAACACTGGAACTATTGATCATCCTTGCAAGTTATCTGCATTCGGTGGACGAATTGGACAGAGTAGACGGAAACGGACAGAGTAGACGGAATCAGACATAGTGGATGGAACCGGACAGAGTGGACGGATTGGACAGAGTGGATGGAATTGGACAGAGTGGATGGAATCGGACAGAGTCGATGGGATTGGACAGTATAAACAGAATTGGACAGTGTGGACGGAACTGGATAGTGTGGACAGAACTGGACAGTGTGGATGGAACATGACAGTGTGGACCGAATTGCACAATATTGAGTGAAATGGACAGATGGAATTTACAGATAACCAACATATCACAACACCACGCTTACTCTCTACTATACACCATCACTCAACTAGAACAGAGCTATACCGCTGATAATTCGGCCTAGCTGTTCACATACAAATACGACCCATGAACACCTCATCACCCTAATAAAATGCAGCTAGCTGAGCACATTCTGACCTAGCTGTCCACAAAGGCCTTCCTCAGGCCAAATGCAGCCAAAGCCAGTCTAAGTGTCCACCCACCAGACTGCACACATCCAACTGATACCTTCAACACCACAACTATCGCTAGGAAGCAGCTACCATCCAACAATTACACCGGCTGCCCACATATCTGGTGCACCCACGCACTATACGACTCTATCTCTCTCTACTGACTTGCACTACAGTTCCAAAGGCGTTCAACCTACCAGCGCTTTGAGGTCATACCAATGATATATAAGGCACTATATAAATGCCAAGGAACACAACATAACATAACCTAACATAATGTGGCTTCTGTTTAGTTTTCAGACTACATTTTCGATATTCTTAATATATGTGCAATATCTGAGATACCCTCAACTGCATGGGGAATTCTGACCTTAAAAAATATACAGTGCCCTAAAATGTGCTTTTTGGCCTAAAAGCGCTACAATTCTGATGTTTGCAACACTGGAACTATTGATCATCCTTGCAAGTTATCTGCATTCGGTTTGAGGGAGGGTGGGGTCTAACACCTCCTCTACACTCCCCCGTCTGACCTGTATTTAGACACCTATTCAATACAGGGCCACTTCACCCAATGTCCAACCTCCCCCATATTCAGTGTACCTATGCATCCCTGTCCCAATCACCCCTCTCAGTCCGATGATCTGTTTCAACAATGGAGGTATTGTAAAACACTTCTAGAAAGTCAACAATAACATTTTTTTTATTTTTTATTTTGATTTGGCTGAATAAATCAACCTTTCAAAAAGAAACACATATTACAACCAGTAACAAACATTCAATTCAATATTACAAAATTTTACAAAATGTTAGGCTTAAAAATTAAAACCAATTTAATAATACAATATATACTGATTTTCCAAATTCAGACAAACTTTACATTTTTAAATCATGAGGAGTCACCTGTTTGACAAATTGAGCCAATGCAATCTGAACAGAAGAGTTTGCGTTATTAAGTAATTCCAAATTTCTTCGTTGGAACGGAATATTTGAAAATTACATTTTGCATGAAAATATTTGTGCCTCACACTACTCAGTGCTGGACATTCAACCACTAAGTGGCATAATGTTTCACTTTTTTGCTGATCGAGACAGTATCTACAAAAGGTTTGATCTTGTGGCACCAATTGTCTTCTTCCCAAAATCTGCCTCGTCAAGCATAAGTTCAAACGAATGCGCATCATCTGAGCCCTCACGAGACTAGAGGCACATTTAATTAAGTAAGGTTCAGGGCAACGCATTTTTTTATGAGATGATGTCACCAGTTCGCAGTCCACATATTCTAACATTGATTACGTGTACTTATCCAATCGAAACGGAATCGTTTCAGTTTAGCCTTCTTTGGATTCATCAGCAATAGTTCAAGGGAAATATCAGCTTTAACTAAAGTGTTTTTTTTGGAAATGTGTTGCCAGAAACCATCAAATAGTTGGCTAACACACCCAAAACATTGGGAAGAGAAGCTCCAATTAGCCATTTCCGATAGAGTGAACATAATTTCCACAATACTTGAGTAAATACAGAGGTTAGGCCTAGTTCGGAACGTATCATTGGGACTGGGGTGCATTGAGGCAGTCCCAAAACTCCCTTCCAAAAATGTGATTCGAGACTGTCCCAAAGGCTCTCGGCTTTGGTGCCACTATCTCTGCCCCATAAATAATTATGGCTATAACTTTTTGTTGGAAGAAGGTAATAATATGGATTAATGTAAATTTACCGTATCTAAACAGTAGAATTTTAGCTTGTGATATTAACGAGTGATTTTTCGCATCAAGGGTTACACGGTAAATGTCATCATTCAAAGCTTCTGTGAAAGGGAGACCCAAGTATTTATATTGTTGAACCGCAATTAATTCTTGGTTATACAGTGACCAGGTAAATTTACACGTTTTTTTAATTGCAGTTTTATGGCAAACTACAACTTGGGTTTTTTCAAGATTGATAATCAAATTGTTCTCCATAACATATTCCTGAAGTTTATTTAAAAGATTTTGAAGTCCATAAGGTGTGCATGACAGTAACACCAAATCATCGGCGTATAAAAGCCAAGTAACCTTCTGTTTGCCTAGTTTCGGTGAGTCAGCAATTGTACTCTCAAATTTGAGACCAATGTCTAGCAAGAAGAAATTGAATAAAGTAGAGGCTAAAATGCATCCTTGCTTTAAGCCTCGTTCAGTGGGAATTATGGCTGATAGTAGTCCTTCTAAAGACAATCTCACTTGCAAGGAAGTATGAGAGTGCAAGAGTTTTATCAGTGTGAGAATTGAGGAAGGGCAACCATGCTGGAGAAGTTTCTGAAACAAAAGTTGGCGATCAATCGAATCAAATGCAATGCTGAAATCAACAAAAGCAACGTAAAGATTATGATTTTCATCAACATATTTGTGTTTAATCAAATTGAGCACAAGCATATTAGGTGCAGTGCCAATTCCCCTGACAAAGCCAGACTGAAACGGGTCTCTTGTAAATGCACGCCTCGTCCATTCATTTAACTCCTGCAAAATAATACGACTAAACAATTTGCCAAGAGTATCTAATATGGCAATCGGACGATAACTTTGAGGTAGCTCGCAATCGCCTTTTTTAAACAATGGCACGATGACAGCATGTCTCCAAGAGGCTGGAATGGTTTGAGTAGTAATAATATTATTGAAAATTTGAAACAAAACTTCTGCCCAAAGGTTTGGATTGAGCTTGAATAATTTATTCGAAAGCCCGTCCAAACCTGGGGCTTTGGATTGACTTAGTGTGGATACAATAACATTTTGTATTCTCCAAGTTTGAACATGTGTGTATCCTTAAAGAATACCTTTGTTTGATTTTATCTGAATCCCACCTCTGTTACCCAATTAAACTTGAACTAACAATACACAACAGGCAATTACGGCCACTATGAGAATCAAGAGAAAACCATTCCTTGAGGGAACCCATTATCCCATCCTTTAACTGTTTATATGTGGCTTTTACTGCACACGTTTTTCTTACTCTCATCCCATAATGACATCTCCTTGTTTCCCATTCTCTTCCCCATGCATATTTCAATAGTCTTATTTTTGATTTTTTTTCATTTTTTCTTCCATTGACATGCTTTCCACATGATTCATCTTGGTTTATCATCCACGGATCATCTTATCTGGTTGAATTTGTCCTTTTTGGGCTGCTTTGCAGCGCGTCTCCCAGGCCCTTTAAACATATAGGGCAGGAGTCCATTGACTTTTTTTTAGTGCTTCTTTCATCACAGAGCACTTGAACTTCTGATTCGTATTTTCAAAGAACAGTTGAACGGGGGCAATTGATCAATTTTTCTGGGGAACACAAGGATGGGGAGTCTTTGCAGGAAAAATGTTTTTTTTTTTACAATTACACAGCAGAAATGTCTGTGAATGGGCACGATTCTTTCTCTGTGCTTGCAGGGTCGTGTCCCGTCAATTCTCCGAGTGTAAAGACCTCTCCCGTCCATCTGTGATATAAAACTGAATGAGTTTCCTTTGAAAAATAACTATGTCTCGATCATCAGTACTTCCTCTTCAACCCCAATCCTTAAAAAACTACTTATGTGTTTCTTTCAAACATTCCTGCCTCCTAAACAATCTCTACTACATTGCTTCTTATTTCTGATCCTTTCTTTCTTTTTGCACATTTTTATCTTCTATTTAAATACATGCTGGCTGATGTCGGGACCTGCCTTGTGATCTGGATTTATGCAACAAATACATCTGCCTGTCTGATATTGCCCTTATATTCTTATGGGCTTTCTTTTCCTTCAAAACCACATATCTTTTTAAAGGACACATTTTTTCCTAAGGTCGACATTCTCAGACAAAAGAGTAAAAAAAATAACAAACGACAAACTGGCAAAATAACAGATTAAAAACACTTCAAAAAGAACGTCTTCTTCAGTTTTTCCCTCTCCTGTCTTTTTGGCGCATCCATAGCTGAAGAAGACAGCGCTGGTGTGGGTTCTTGCTTTCTGTAGAAAACCAAAATAGAGGCAAAGTCATGTGTAAGTCTGGCAAGGTGGTCAGGTTTCTCCCTAACATAGATCCTTTCTCCTTGCTATTAATCAGAATTAGCACCTGGCACGTGTGGCGCAACGGGAATACTGCGTGGTGATTGGCTCATTTGCGAATCATACCACACGGTATTCCCTTTTACGCCGTGCGTGCCGGCTACTCTGTTCCCAGCGAGGGGCGTGGCAGCCCCTCAGCCAATGAGGAGGCTCGAAACGGGGCAATCCCCGCTCCGAGCTTCGCCATGGTTGGAGGCTTCCTTCGTCCCCCACCGGGGACTCAGGTAAGATTTTTTTTTTATCCTCCCTCCTCCCACCTCCGACCCCACCCGACTTACCTTCTATCCTGCGATCTCCGGTGGGGGATGATGGAAACCTCCAGCCGTGTGGAGACTCGGTCCGGGGCCATCCCCGCTCTAAGCCTCCACACAGCTGGAGGCTTCCATCGTCCCCCGCCAGAGACTGAGGTACTTTTTTTTTTTCCCTTCCCCGTCCCCCTCCCTTCCGCCCTACCAACCCCACTTACCTTCTTTTTTCTTCTGGTCTTGGAAGCAAACGCGCTGGGAACACTTGTGTTCCCAGTGCGTCCGCTACCAATGGCCGTCATGGGAAGGGAAAACGGACTACGTGTTCCCTTTCCCGGCGGCCATTTTTTTCATTTTTTTTTTTTCTGTTTCGAAACAAGCGAAACAGAAAAAAAATGCCATTAGCACCCCGGTCTAACCGGCCGGGGTGCTAATGGCAATAAGACCCTCGGCAGCGGGCCAATAACGCCCACGGTAATGCCCCCAGGGCTTCCTTAAGGACCTTGCTACGCTTGTAACTATGGCCCCGGGGGCATTTCCTGGGGTGGTATTGGCCCGCTACGTCGGGTCTTATTGCCAAAATATCTACTGCAGTCATTTCTCGACACTCAGCCCATTTAAATATAGGCTGGCTTTTTCTGCATTGTTGGTGCATAAAAATTATTTATTTGCCTGGCACTCAGGCCTGTATTTGGCTACTTTCTGCTTAGCTTAACATTCGTCTCTGTGTATTTGAAGTCTTCCTTCTGGTCGCATTGGGACTGCAGTCTTCTTTTCTTCCCCCTGCCTTGATTCTGTTAAAACATAATTGACACATTTTCTGCACCACTTGCTGCTTGTCTCCTGCAGCTTCACCTACACAGATCTTACCTAACCCTGTTATTTGGTACACAGCAATGGTCCTATTAAATATATAAAAATATGACGTATAAGAAATACATCATTTTGGCTATTCTAAACATTTCCTACACTTCTGCCAAATCTACCCGCTTGGCATCTTGGCATTCATCAGAAGTTAAAAAGGTTACTCCATGTTTTATCTGAAGTCTTCTGCGTCCTTGTAGTTACATATCACCATACTTGCATATTGTCACGAAAAACCCTGCTCAAACAACCCGGTCCACCCCGACTCCTACATACACAGCCCAGACCACCCTGCAGCAGACCACCCCGCAGCACGATACCTGTGTCAGGAATCCCTCTCAGCTGTGCCCCGACAGATCCCGCTGCACCAGGAGCCCCGCGCTGGGGAAGCAACGCGCAGGATCCTGGCGGTTGTGGCCACAATGGCGCTGGGGGACAGCAGGCTTTGCCGGCACTACTTCCTGGTCACGTGTCACTCGACATCGCTCACGTGACACCAAGAGACCATTCTACCCAGCCAACCCCGTTGCCACTTCCTGGTCAAACAGGTCACATTGACACGCAATGCCACTCACGTGGTTCAATGAGGAAGCGGTCACATGATCAAAGAACCAGCATAAAAGAATGTTGAATCCACTCCTCCACGCTTCTCAGCTGTTCTTCAGCGTTACGAGTGGCGTTTGTTGTGCTTGGATCCTGTTTTCTCGGCTCTTGGACCTTGTTTTTTCGTGTTACCAGATTGCCTTTGCCTGTGCCTTGGATTTGTTGCCTTGGACTTTGCTTTCATGGACTTTGGACTTCTTGGTTATGGATATTTGGACTACTCTCTTGTATTCCTCATTGGCTCAAGTTTGCTTTGGACTCTAGCTGTGCTCTGCATCAGGTGCTCCAACCTCAAAGGGGACTAGGGTTTCAGTATCCTGCTGGTACTTCCCCCATCCTCCACAATCATTGGACTGCGTGGAGTCTTCAATCCTCCCCCATCCTGCAGTTTAGGTAGGTGCTGTCCACTACACCTATTTTTTACCCTATCTGTAATTCTTGGCCTTGTACTTATGTTTGCCTAACCTTTTTCCTTGCAGCTACCCATGTTCCTGCCACTTCGCACCTGTGGCCTCAATAACTGGTTAGGAAGTATCTCTTATTCCTCCCTGACCGATGCTTGGGGACAGAGGTATTCATAGACATCGCGGAGCCTTGGCGTGACGCATATGCATGCTGTTCTACACTCACTTCTGTTTGTTCCTATCTTGGGAACATGCTACATATTTGAAAAGACTGTATCCCTTACTGCTTTTTTTCTGTACTTACCTGGGTCCTCTTACTCCTAATAATGATCAGCAGTCTGTTCACACTTGCGGTGTGAACCAATACTTACTTCTTCTGACTAATTGTTTCACAAGTACACACTTCTGTCAAAATATAATGTTTCTTCTCGTGATATTGTTAGACTCTGCTAAGGCCATATAGACACTACTCCTGTGCTCAAGAAAGGAAAGTAGGTTTAATCTGTAAAACATAAACTCCCATCATCATATACATTCACAATAATGTTTTTGTTGCTTTCCCTTATATGTTCTTTGGATCAGATCTATAAAAAAAAAATTCTTATATAATCAACTCAATCTTGGCCAACCACGCCCATTTGGCCCTTGATTAATCACATTGGGCCTCATTACAATGTAGGCAGTAGAGTGATAACGGCGCCGGTAGAGCTGCCAGAGCCATTATCACTCTACTGCCTCATTACGAGGTCTGCTAGCAGGTCCCACTCAGGACGTCTGGTCAGACCAGGTGTCGTTAGCAGGACCTGCTAGCAGACCAGGATGCTAACAATGGGCCCGTCATTAACGTGCCCATTGTTTAAATGGTGTCTTTTTGGCAGGCTGTGCCGTGCTGTTCATCTCATTTGTTGCAAACCAAGCAGCAGTCTGCTCCAATTGGTACTTTCCCAGACCTCTAACTGGCCTCCGCTGACCCATCAATGTGAGAATTGTGCCAATAAAGTCTAAATATATACACCAGCTGCAGTGAACGAGCCATAAACTGCTGTTAGAGAATAATTTAATTATTTTGCATGAATATGGGTTTTTCCACCATCTTGTTTTTAGCATTTAGTTGACTTTTCTCTAGTCTGAATGTTCTGTGAAGCTACCAATGGGGAATTTTTTATTTACTTTTTGGCATAACTCGGTTTCTGTTCGGTTTTCAGATTAGATTTTCGATATTCATAATATATGTGTAATACCTGAGATACCCTCAACGGCACAGGGCATTCTGATCCTAATTTTTATCGCCCTAAAATGTGCTTTTTGTCCTAAAAAGCGCTACATTTCAGATTTGTACAATACTGGAACTATTGATGAGCCTGTCAAGGTACCAAACATGAAGACATACAAAGCCACTTCAATGAGATTATGTATGTGCTCAGCCACTTGCAAAAGTATAATTGCAGAAAGTGCAGTGGTGTAGGAAAAGGGTACATTTCAAAAGGTTGAAATTATCCAAAAATTAAAAGATACCACAAATCTGAAGGGCTTAAAGAGTTTTGTTAGGGATGACAAGTTACAACAGGAAATGTATTAAATATTATGCAGGAATCACACATCCATTGACCAAATTACTGAATGAGGGAGTACCCTGGAAATGTCGAAAGGAACTATGTGAGGCAGTAGACAAATAATAAGAAAAAACTGTCTGATAAAAGCCCCATGTTTATCTTATACAAAGAAGAACCAGGATTTCTTTATAGAAATATGGTTCACCGATCTGTGTGTGTCAACAGTCTTATATCAAAAACATTATTCAAATAACAAAACAATTGCATATGCCAGCAAAGCATTGTCACACAACGTAGTGAATGTAAAAAGGCACTGTTGACCACTGTGTGGGCATTACAGCATTGTTAGCCCATATTCAGGGGTAACAGGTAACTTTTGACGCTAAACAACAAGCACTGCAATTCTTACAGAATAAACAATCAGGTCAGCGAACTTAGCTTAGTAAAGAATCACATCATGGACATTGGCATTTCAGTGATTTCTACTGGAAGTGAGATATGGGCAGAATAAAAAGAGTCCAGTTGTTCAAGGGCTGACAGACTTACATGTCTGTGTAGCCGTCGGTGCCACAGAAGATATAGAGTCAGAAACAAATTAGGTTGAACTTGAACAATCACCACACAAGGCCTTCGATGAAGAAGCATGCAGGGATCTCCCAACCCTGTATGTGGATGGATGTGCATACCAGGTGGGGAGCGATTCAGAAAAATAATTGGTGGCAGGAATAGGGAATGCGTGTGTCAATTGTAATGGCATCCCAGGAGTAAGCATGAGGCTTAGTTCCTAAAGCAGTCAAGTTGCATAATTGGCTGCGATTTGCAAGGCGATATCCATGACTGTGGAGAACAAATTGAGAGAAATAGTTTTAGTTACTAATTCTGATTATGCCCAAAACAGTTTTGTTGAATACTTATCGGGGTGGAAGTTTAGAGGGATGGTCACACGTAACAAAAAGCTACTCAAACATTGAAAACTGATCCAGGCCACCAATAATCTTGTTTCAGAGAATGACATGATCATTCACTGGTGAAAGTTACAACGCCATATGAAGATACCAGGGGAAGACAAAGAGGAGAATGACAAAGCAGATCAGTTGGTCAAATTATGGGCAGTGATGGGGGAGTTAATTCCCACTGAGCACCTGCTCAGTGAGATTCAAATGGATGTGGTAACACATTCCAAATCTCAGGGAACAGTTTATCAGCTTGTGGTGCTGTGGAGTTTTGAAATGCCTGACCAGGACTTGATCAAGCCACAAAGACCTCATCATAAGTCTATTTTACAATCATTTATCAGATGCAGAGCAAAATCCTTTGACATAAGAGGACTGCAAAGGGGGAGAATAATTGAAAATGTTATTAAATAATAAAAACAAAAGTCAATTGCATGATGGACTTATAGTTCAAGAATCCGTGTAAGGTCAAATCCAATGGGTGGTTCGCTTATCATTTCAGAGATTGATGTTATACCCTGTCCATGATGCAATAACAGTTGCTTACAGGGGTTCACAGAAAATATTGGATATATATTGAAAGATATATAGCAAAAATATGCTAATTGTCTTCATGTGTCCCAAGATGTAGAGTTGTATACCCGAGATATTTGGTGTGTGCACATTTTCAGCATGCCTCTCCAACACATGGAGCACCATTGATAAAAAGAGAAATAACATTACCCTGGTCAGATGTGCAGATAGATCTCATTGACCCAGGCCAAAGATAAGCACTGGGAATGTTAACAGTTACATGTTTGATGTCTAAATGGTTGAAGTGCATGCCAGCACCTCACTGCACTGTGCAAACAGCTACCACTTTGCTAGTGAATCATATATTCTCTAGATTTTGTTTGCCTCAAAGGATAGAATCAGACCGTGAAAGTCATATTTTTAGTGCAGTGATGACTGCGATATGGCAGATTCTGGGAGTGAAAAGGAAGCTGAATATTTCCTATTGGCCAGTTTCTTCTGGTGGCGTGGAACTTGTTATAGATAAACAATTGATGTTCTAGACAAAACTGAGGCAGAAGCAGGGTCCACTTGGAATGTGCAGCTCCAGTTGGTCCGAATGGCTATTAAGTCCAGAAGCCTCAGCCCTCCTGAAATAATGACAGGTAGGAAAATGGTTCTGCCCCAGCACTTGTTGTACAGGACCAATGAACAGGTCCTAGTAAATGCATCCACAATTCATGAATATGCAGATGAGTTAAGAAAGAAATTGCAGCATACATGTTCCTTTGCATTTGCACAGCATAAACTGCATTGTGAGTGCCACATCATACTATGATAGGAAAACAGCTGTCAGGGAACATGAAGTAGGCCACCAGGTGCGTAAATTCAATTTTGCAAAAGGCAAAAATAAAAATGTCAAATTCTTGGCATGGCCTGTAGGAAACGGTGGACAAGAATCATGAGAAAGGGGGGAGATCTGGCTGTGGATAATTTATCCACATGAACCAGATCAAGCCTTTTCATCCAAAACACAAGGTCAACAGGCTTGAATAGGCTGGAGAAACAAGTAGGGGGTAAGAAGTATATCTGTTCCATCAAAATCAAGGTGAGTATGTCAGTAAAACAATGAAGTATGTAGTTCACACACAAGATGTAGGGATTACTCCAAGTAGGTTAGTAGCTGTGTGTGAAAGTATGAATAAAAGGTGTGTATATTCAAAAATGTACTGTTTTAAATAATATATTGTATAATGGACATGTTCATTTCTAGGTAGTTGAAAAGGGGAATTATAAAAATAAAAAACATTTTGCTTGATGCATAACCTGGCTGTCTCTCTTCTCTGATTTAGATTGCTAACTCGTTACCTTCACCAGTGCCACTGAAGACGGGTATCGATTGAGGAGGCCTTTGGACCGGAGTCCCTTGGACCAAAAGAGAGGAAAAAGCAAAAGGAAGGAGACTTGTGGGAAAAAGAGTAATCCAGATGACGACGCATCATCCTATGCAGTGTGTGGGGGAGACATTGTGTCCTTTTATTCTTGAGCATTTTGACTGTGGTGTTATTCTTAACCCCTATATGTGAAGAGACATTGAAATTTCAAGTGCGGGTTGAACCGGGGCCTGCGTCTGGGTTTGTAGTTGAAGAAGTGCCAGGTTTTATTTTAGAGAATAAAAGGCTAATATTTCAGAATATCTACACCAGCGTGAATCCAAAGTTGGTCATGGAAAAATTCCTTAATGCATCTGAGGTCAAGTCTGCCCAAGTGTAAAAATGGTTGGAAATGCTTAAGAGCAGTGAGATACATCCTGCTGCAGTTGGAGAATATTTTCATGAATTTGCCCCGTTCAAAAAAATGGAGGGATGAAGAATGGCTGGTTTTCTGGTTGCTGCAATTGTCATGACCATAATTGGTGCTATTGTTGGGACAACAGTATCCACAGCCAATGCAGTCTCGGTAAATACTTGGGATGTAAAGCCCAAGAATTAGGCCAAGTTTTGAAAATAATTCAGCACTGATTGAATGAACTTAGGGGTCATCAGAAAGAGGAGGTTCAATGCATTAAACAAAACATCCTGGCCCTTAATGAACAGTAGACATTACATAGCATCAATGTCGTGGTTAAACATGACAAATTATTACAAGACATTTTGAATGTAGTGCATCAGTACAGAGTCTCTTAACACAGTTTCTACAACAAGTTGAAAATGTGGTGTCTCAGCTGATAAATGGTCATATTCTTTTGTATTTGTGTCATATGATATCATTCATCAAATGATGGCACGGATCACGCAAAGAGAGGTGGCAATAATCCAAGAGAAAATTGCATTTGAAATGGGGAGTGCAATTCCTTTATATATAGATGTAGAGCGAATGGAGTTACATTTTCTGTTGAGTATTCCGTATATCACTCCAGAGTTAATTTATCAGACTAAATTGGCGCACAATGTGGGTTTCTGGCAAAGGGACAAATACATCAAAATGGTAACTCCTGAAATGGTGACCTTTCAAACTTGGGAGACTGATTTGTATCTAGTCCCAAAGATGGTATACCTGTGTATAAATTCAGGGAGCAAAATTACATATGCCCATGGAAACCATTGTACCTAATGAGACAAGTGCAATTTGTGGGTTGCAGCAGATCATGTTATTGCTGCAGGGTGTGCAGTATCTATAAGTAACCCAAAACATGAAGAGTTAGCATATGCCAAATGAATTAAGCACAGCTGGCTGGTCAGTATTTGCACAACCAATTATTACGATCACCCACCTCAATCATGGTTCTTTTTTTGTGGAGCCATTAGAGCACAATGTGTTTTATATGTATGTTCCTAAATATTCGGTGGTTATAGTTGGGGGCATTAACATTATTTCACATGGATTGGAACCTGTGGGAAGGTAAGGTAGAAAACATTGAATTTTCCCAGAAAGCTATGTTTCCTATATATCCCTACACTGAGTATTTGGCAAGGCATAGAAATGTGCACATGATTAAAATTAATATACACCAAAACAACATCACTATGAGTGACATGGGTCTGACAGTGGGAGATGCTTACACATGGGGAACTTGCACAGAAAAGGGTTTGGTGATCATAGCTGTATCCATAGCCTCCACCTTGGTGTGGTTTATAATGCTTGTGCTCAGATTACACATGATGACGTTCACATTGTCAGCTGTTGAAAGAGGGAATATTCAGTTAAGTGGAGCACATACATTTTAAGGCCCACGTTGTTTCAGATCTGCAGAAAATGATGTTTGTTTTATCATGCTCACATGGGTAATGTGGTGAAGTTAGGATCCATGTTTCTATAGAGGCCCTTGCTTATTCAAGTCCCTTCAGAAACAAAGGGGGGTGATCTAGGGATAATTAGTACACAAATTTCAACTGTGCACAAATTTCAGCGAGGCCACTGATCTCAATAGAGACAGTGCACACCAGTGTAGGAGTGATGATAATGTTGCAGCATGTTTTAGTTGTGACTTAGTGCTGATGTGAGCCACTGAAGGATAACTAAAGAAGGGGTGATGTGGGATTTACTTTAGAACAGTATAGTGTAGGGTGCTAACAATTAATATGATTAAACACTAACTCTAGTAATGATTAACCTTAACAAGACTAATACTAGTAATTATTATTAATTAGACTGGGGTTGCTTAGTCCATAGTCAACACTGCATGCTGTGGGTGCAGGGGCATTCACACTGCAAAGTTGGCTGCAAAATTAAATGCAAACATTGAAAGCTGAACTGCAGGTGCGTTGACGTGAGGTTCAGAGCGCACTGAGACAGCATCATGTATTTTTGTAAAGGCAGCTTCTTTGTTCGACAGGAAAAATACAGAGGCTGTCAGGATGCTATGTCGCACAATTCTTCCAGGCTGGAGAAGAGTGCTGCACAAGGGTCATTGAGGAAAGAGAATCACTATAACTGGAAAGTTACTAAGTGTTGGCTGAAGGGGGAGGATGATTGACTGATGAGATCATGGCAGAATGCATGAAAATGGGTGGTGAAACAATAAGGATATTTATGAAACTATATGCAGAGGGGTGGAAGCAAAGAACTTAATCTATAGGAAGAGGAAATTAGGGGGCTGGCCATAGATGGAGCGAAGAGAGACAGAATGGGAGAGAGAGAGAAAAACTGAAAAAAAGGAATTGAAAGAGTGCTGTCTAAGCCATGTGGTGAGACAGCAGTACTGCAGGGAGCTAGTCAATGGCTGGATGGGAGCTGGCTGTAGTCTCAGAGGAAGCTGAAAAAGAGGGAGAGAGAGTGCTAGGGATACCAAGGTCATCCAGCCTGCAGGCAAAACCTGCAGGCTGATATTGGTGAGTATGAGTGATAAATAAAATAGTTAATTAATTGGGGCACCTCATAACCTAATCTGGGAATTGCCAAATTGGAACAAACAAACAAAAGGAAACACAAACACATTTGCTTTAAGGAAGTTGCCTTCGCCTGTGCGAAAAGAGAAATTAATTGGGAAGGAGGTGTGTTCTGCAGTAATGCTAAAGTTAATCATTCATATTTAACAAGGTTATGCATTTATTCTGCCAAGTTCTCTAGGGAGTAACTAATTTCACTGGAGGTGAAAGGGAAAATCATTCTCTGCTGTGGGTGGGGGTGTATAACAATCAAAGGATAGAGTTGTTTTATTTCCCAATGGTAAAATGTTAAATTGCATATTTCCTTTCATTAAGAATGTGCAGGTACATACTTTGGTTGTTGTGACCTTAGCTGAGAATGGAGTTGGTGGGCAGGTCCTTTACATGGACAAGATACTAGAGGGGGTTCTGAGATTAAGTTGCCGTATAAACAATAGTATTCTATTCCAGGGCAAAGTGTTCTTTCTGTTTCTTTTGCACATATTCAATGTGAAGGTAAGTGCTTTCTCTGCATTTTTTCATGGTTTGCTGAAAGTTCAGAGAGTGCTTCAGTGCATAGCTGTCAAATATGTGTGTTTTATTATTACAAAAATAATGTTTTCTCATACCTTGTGCATGTAAGTGTATGTGTGCTGGAGTTTTCAATTGAGCATATAAAAGTACATGATAATGAAAGCCTGTTTGCTGGCCTATATTTAGTGTGGCCAAATCAATCTTCCAAATGCAATATTGAGTGTGATCTATTCATTTGGTGTTCAGTATTACCATTAGG
This sequence comes from Ambystoma mexicanum, assembly GCF_040938575.1. Classification (NCBI taxonomy): domain Eukaryota; kingdom Metazoa; phylum Chordata; class Amphibia; order Caudata; family Ambystomatidae; genus Ambystoma; species Ambystoma mexicanum. The sequence goes on from NC_090932.1 coordinate 823,441,477, forward strand.
CAATGTTTGCTATACTCAAAGTGCCTTTGTTGCATTGCATCAAATGGACAGTTCCTACGAACAATCAGACAAGTTCAATTCCAGTGTTCCTGCTTCCAAATTATCTGTGTGGGGTATAATACTAACACGCATCCTGAACCTACTGATTGCGCTTCAATATTGGCAAACATTGTGTACTGGCAGCATGAAAAGAGGATTTGCAGTCAATTCTGGCATATATTGGTGAGAAAGGGCACACATATTCTATTTGGACACACCTTGCATTGGAATGTGTTTCAAAATGTTATTGGTATTTCTGCTGATACAGGATCTATTGGAGTGTTCATTTGTTTCCACACAAAATTGCTTCACTTTTTAACCCAGCTTATCTGAACTTGAGCTGTAAAATCCCCAATTTAACCCCACTAATATAAAAAGTAACCTCTCAGGGTAGAACTCCAATGGGCCCCAGTAAAGGTATTCACTTGCTTGCTGTGCTTGCTCACTTCAATTTGGGGTAAACTTGTATGCCCCTTCACATGTACAACTCACTAGTCTCCGTTGCTGTTAGTTACAGTGCTTGCTGTTTTTTGCTCCTGGCAAAGTTACTTAATGGGAAAGCTAAATTCACATAAAGATATTTTGCTCACCTCAAATTAGTGTGTTTTGGACGATTAGGTAGAGAATCTTGAGAGACTTGTTATTCATTATTTACTCTTTGACACCTCCTCTGCCTGATCCTACTCACAAAATATCACAAAACGATTGATATATGGAGACATGTCAGTGTTGTTTGTGTTTTTATATTGTGGTACTTACAGAACAAGTTCTAGATAAGTGCTTTCATATAGAAAATGTATGGATTTTGGGTCAAATGAACATCTAAGATAAGCATGAACCCTGGCAAACTTTCTGTTCATACTTCCTGGTGGAGTGACAGTGTGTGCCTCTCTGTGACACATGCAAGGTGCCTTTACATACAAATCATGGAATGCAAGGGTCTAAAGCAAATATTTCATGTCCTACAATAAACTTGTAACTGACTGTAGTACCTAATTGGAGCTAAGCTACTCACTCATTAATGATCTACAGGTCTATCTCTTATACTAGTGTGGATTGAGTGGCAGATGAGAGCAAATTCGAAAAAAAACGTTTTTAAAGATTTTAGCAGATGATTAATAATAGATCGTTTGAAGAAGAAACATGTGTCCAAACTATTCAGGATGGCCACCAGTAAAACAATCATATAAAACTGGATCTTGTACATTTTTCAACAATCTGACTTTAGTTACAAAAATGTTTACTAAACAAACAGTCATTTGATTAATATACACTCCTTTTAGGAGACCACATTGAGATTTCCACAGACTATCCTTAGAATGTGTTTTCTATGTTTTGTAGATATTCTGCTGAACTATTTTATGAACTTTTTAAAGAATGATAGACTTTGAAATCGTATTGTTATCTGAAATGTAATAATGCCCATGACCCGCGTGCTTAATAAATACAAATTCAGGATGCTGTGAAGAGATACTGGCATACAGAAAACTCTTAAGCAAAAAATAAAACAGTTGTAAAACAAGCTCTATTTTTTCATATGCTCACTTGAACCTATATGGGGCTGTGGAATACATTAACCAATATGTTTCATCAAAGTATCGGAATGGCATGGCAATTGCTAGTTGTTTATCTCTGCTGTGTCCTCGTGCATAATTAAAACTGGAAGACCCTCCCCTTAAGCTGAAAATAAATACGTTAGATCCAGTCCATTAAGCAGACTTGAAATTCATTGTGTAAGGGGCTGGCCATTTTATTCTCAGCCATATTTAAGTGTTTAATTCAGCTGGCATGTACTGTTTGGATAGATAATCTTGATATTTTTGGCATCCACAGTTTTATGAATGGGACTATCATCACGGACCAGATCCGAATGAGCAGTGTCTCTTTATTTCATTCTGGTTCCTATGCATTTGCCACTTCATAGATCCACTAGTTCAATAACTCGTTCAATAACGATTCTCATTCAATATCAATAAAATCTACATCTGATTCATAATGCATTTGTTTTTAACTGGCATGTCTGTATTATAAATATGATAAGCCCAGTCAGATGTTTTCGCTCCAGTATTCCATCATTCCTGCTCAAAAACATCTGGGAGGCCTCTGCTATCGTGGTGCCATGCATCCCATGGCAGCACCAGCATAAGAGGAGAAGCAGATTCCCCTTACAGCAAACTCTGGTGGTTAAACTAGTTCAGCTATTTTGCCCTCCATTATTCAATTCTTCTGGCTCAGGAGGCCTCTGCTTCCGCAAGGCCACGTCCTCCCGTGGCAGCAACAGCACAGCAAGAGAAGAAGTTAACCCTTGCTGAGAAGCCTGGGCAGATAAGCCTACAAATTCCTTTTTTTAAACATGGGAATGGCGCAATTTCTCCAGCAGTTGGATTATACCAAAATCAGCCAATACCAGCCTCCGTTTTTGGTGCAGAAATCCAGAGTCACAGTCTGGCAACAAAATTGAAAATATATTTTCAAGAATCTGCTTATGTTACCACAGAGTTCAGCTGTTGTATTACAACATTTGGAATATGACATTAGTCCGGTAGGTGACTTAGTTTCCTTCAAGCCATTTCTTTAGTCGCTTAGACAGTGGAGTATGGAAAGCCTTGGGAAGTATAAAGATGCACTAAAACATCTATTAAGTCTGGAGGGGGGGAATGTATACCCTGGGTTGCACATCTTCAGGAGCAACTAATTGGGTTAAATGAGTCTGCATTATGGGAAGGCCCCTGGCAACATTGATAAATATGCCTTATCCAGGATGAAGAAAGCAGCAACTGCAAGGAAAGGCGAAATGATGATAGAAACTGATCTAAACCTTAAATTAAATCTTGGGGTCTTGGGGGTTTAATTACATGCCCTTTTTGCGGTTTAGGTACGGAAACTGTTACTCATTTCTTGTTTAACTGCGTAAAATAAATTGAAAGATTTGAGAATTCAGTACCTAAAATCGTTACTTAGGTGGCCTAATTTACGAGCTACCACTGAAGCATTCCCATTCTGTAGGGATTCAACTGTGCACTGTATTGTATTTGCACTAGCCAGTTATGTCATAGGGCCTGGTTACTTGGAATGTAAATATTGGGAAAGAAGGAGGATCGAAGTAAATCAGACCCTTTGCTGTAAGTTTGTTGAGAAGTGTGGTGGCTGTCCATTTTCTATGCATTTATTAGAGGCTCCTATTGTTACGAGCTGTTAAGAATTTGCACTATGTTTATTCTTTTTATCTGTTTAGATTGTATATGGGATGAGTTTATTGAAAAGATTTAAAGTAAAATGAATTTCTTTATATCTTTTTATCTCTTGAGAATGGAAAATGATACTTTATGATTGTATACCGAATAAAGTATTGAAACAAACCGAAACAATACATTAATTTTTCATGTGAACGTAGTGAAAAAGAACCTGTTCACCATATAAACAAATAGCAAGATCTGTCAGTCCTTACCAGAAACGTCTGTTTTACATTAAGTGAGATTGTTGCTTCATACATTAAGGATCTGAAGAATAATGTCCTTTTTAGTACACTCGCTTCATATTTGGTAAAACATGTCTCCTATGAGAAATATACTTATTCATACATATGTTGTATTTTGTCTTAAAGAATTCTTCAAAGGTAGAAGTCATTACTGTGGTTTCATTTGTAGTTACTAATGTATTGGCTCCAACATGAGATTATTGGACCGAACAATCACAAAATACAATGAAGAATTGTGTGGAATTGCAATAACTGCTCCGGAAGAGATTAGTATCCAATCCTTTAACAATCCACATGGCTGCTAGCTGCCTCCAGTTCAATACTTCAATAATAGAGACAATGCAAGACCCATGCAGTGAACATATTCTGATGTATGCCATTATGCTGCAAAGTAGGCATTATTATCAGCTTGTGTAGTGGGATGATGAACTCGAAATATGTGAACATCCGAACATCATTTCAAAGTTATTATAGAAAATAAATGTATACTAAGACTGGTGACAATACTATATAATATAATGCACTGCATTCCTTCATGTTTTAGCTTTTAAATAAAGTATGACCTGTTTATTTACCATGTAGTCTGTTACTTATTTTTTATTTATTTATGGATTCGTTTTACAGAAAGGCTATTTGGTTAGAGCTCCAATTCCAGATGACTTTCTGTAACACCGTTCATGAACGCTGAAACATAGTTATTTCTATTTGCTTTATCACATTATTTCAATATATAAATAGGGAGGGAGCATTTTCAAGGGATTTTCATAACATGCATATTGGAAGTGTATTTTTTACTGATTTGAGTTCATAACCAACAAGTGAACAAGTATTTAAGAATAACAAATGTGTATGTCTACTTGAATGCAGCCTTAGCATTATCTGCTGTTCAGAAGTGGCCAGTAGGTGGCAGCATAGCATGTCACAACTTCCCAGCAGACCTGGGATATTTTGTAAGCAATATACAACAGAAATAATAATGGAGGGTTGCTGACTGTTAATAGCCCATTAGCACAAGATAGAGGTCCAAGTAAGGAAGGGTCCTCAATGCAGGCCCTGGGACATACCCACACAGTACCCTCCGACCCCCAAGGTGTGTAAATAACAATTAGTACCCATGGTGTTGTGGGGTACTAAGAACACATTTTTATGAGGATTTGGGTTTCTGTCATACACAACAAATTTGCTTTAAAAAAGTACACACAAAAAAGATATCTGCCACAGACAAATAAAAATAGTTGATTTTCTATGTCCATGGTGGTAGGGGTGGTGAAGGAAGGCAAACAGGGAACGAACGAGAATGGGAGGTAATGCTGGACAATAGGAGCTGCTGGGTACAGGGGTTGCAGGGTACAAAAGGAACAGTGGATAGATTATGCCAGATAGAAAGGCACCAAGGAAGCAGAGGGTGCAGGGAGCATGTGCGGAGAAGAGGTGGCAACCAGGGAAGTGTGGTGAAGGGGTGATCTAAAAACAAATGGCAGCCCGGAGAGAGACACTGTTGGCCTGCAAGGAAATTGACTATTGTCACCTATTAAAGCCCATGTTGCTTGCCACCTGATTGGCTGATGCCTGTCTGTGTGGTGCTAATTCAAAGTAGTCTGACAAAGGGAAGAATTGCATATGTGGTTGTAAAACGCATGTAAAATTAAATCATTTTTGTAGACTTGATGAAAGTATTGTCATGTAAAACCCAATTGTCAGGGCAGGATTTATTCGCGGGCAATTGGATGGGAAGGTTAGGTTATAGTTCACAATTAATTCAGAAATGTATTTATATATTCATGATTGATTGATAAATATCCCACCACGAACAACCTTGCTTTATGGCATTCTAGGGAAAAGAAGGGAGAACAGATGATTGACTGTTTTTTGCTATTTAGAGCAGGTAAGTTCAAGAAAGGGAGGGGATTCAAAAAGGTGCAGCAAAACAACATCATGAGGCTTAAAAGTACTGACTTAATCATAACAAGTACGCTGCAACTTTCCTACTGGATTTCCAGGAGTCCAGAATGCAGAAAAGGCGAGGTGAAGAATGGGGACAGTCCACTCGTGGGCCTGAACAAAGGTGGAGTTTTGAGGCATTCAAATATAGAGGATGCATTTGCCATTGGTGTCAATAGACGGACTGAGTTGTAATAAAGCTATATTGTCAGCATGACGGTGCAAGCAGTGGTTACCCATGTAAGGGAAGTCTTCAGCAGTGCTGAGAACAGCAGACAGTAAGGACAAGAGCTGGCAGCTGAGACACAGGCAAGGGCAGTGCATTGAGTAGGGGGATTGCACGATGTATCAGGGGATACAACCATGTTTCAAGAACTAACCTCCAATGCCTTCCGTGGATTTTAGGTAGGATCACTTGCGTGTAGAAGGGACCTGTGTTTTGACCTTGCTGAAAAGTCTTGGCATGATTTATATTGAGGAGGAACATACCCACCTACTATAACCACCTACTAAGACAATAGTGTTTGATTTTCTGAGTTAGAGTAATAAGAATCATTACTCCAGTAGACATGTTAAATAAACCAGAAACCTCTGCAGCAAAAGTATCTGCTTTGTTTATTTTTTAAATCGGTCTGGTAAAAGGACACCATGCATTGTTCTAGATGTTTTCAGGAGTCTACTTTCCGCAGGACTTTACTGAAGTGAAATATGGGACTATGCCCATCTTAATTAATTAAAAACAACTGAGTTCAAAAATTAAAATAGTTCAAGCATTTCGAAAGCTTGTTAGTGGAACATGGTTTATCCTACATTGCCAATGCATATTTTAGGTCCGCTGGTAAATTGTTGGTTGATGTTAAGCAAGCTCTGAGTTTATGGCAATGGAAAAAAAGAGTATTAACTCAATGCACCAGAAACGGTTTATTGGTTATCTGATACATAACGATTCTCCTTCTATTGACCCATACCTGCAATTTATATACTCCCCACAGAAAAGAGCTCTTTAGATTCGTTTCATTTGAATGTTTTCCACACTTGTTGAATTTACATCCGGATGATCAATTAACAACATGAATATCTGCCTGTTTTGTTCTGGATGTACGGAGGGGGTAATTCATAGAATTCAGCGCAGAAGTAGTGCACGCGGCCAGCTCAGAGAGGGAGTGTGCGCCAGCTGCATGCGCCAAACAGCATTCAGGCGCACCCCGTATTCATGGATTTCCCAGCCATTTGCAGCCTGGGCGCAGCAAACATCCAGCAGCACCAGTTACGCCCTCAAGAACGCCCCTTGTGCCAGAAAAAGCCATAGAAATACCCAATACTGCACAAAGGGACACGCTAACCCTGGACCAGTTTACAGGCAACCTACACTGTAACTGCATGTCTCAGGAATGTGGGGTAAACTATCCAAGAATAATTCTTCTGACCCGCACTCTCCTTCCTCCTTACCTGTCCGTGATTCCTCGGATGAGTCTTCTGAAGATATCTCCCTCCGGCTTCTGCAGGCGTGCTCTGGCTTTTTTGGATGAGTCTTAGGAAGAGCCCCACCGGAGGCCAGCCTGCCTAATAGCAGCCGGCCCGGCATTGGGGACATCCAGGGGGACCGCCCCACAACTAGGGAAAAGCAAGGCTGAAAAACCCTGTGACGGTGTTAAACTGCAGTTTCTTGAATGCAGTCGACTTCGTGGGACAAAAAGGCGTATCCAGTCTTTCCAGAAGGTGCTGAAGAGGATTCTTAGAAGGTGTTGAAGAGGATTCTTCCTAGGCAGCAACCCTGCCGCAGGAAGGTAGAAATTCCAATACCCAGAATACACTGGTGGGAGAACAAGACGCAAATGCGTGCTAACAGATGCGTAGTAGAAACACAAGGTAAGTGTAAGGGTGAAAACTCTGAGAAGGCTCGGAGCGGAAGAACGCTCCAAAGGAAAGCGGAGCGCAGGGGAGGGGCAGAATGGCGCCAATAGATCAGAACAAACCGCTAGGAGAAAGGGAAGAAGGAGGCACGGAGAAGGCAAATCAAGGGAAGCGGGAAGGCAGCAGGAAGTCTAGGGGACACAGAACCACCAGAACAGTGGACGGAGAACAAGCATGTATACCCAAAGAAGGAGGGTTGCAACGCATCGACGCTTAGGCGTGACGCGTATATGTACGTGATGCGTCGTAAACAACTAGAGCGCTGCATTAGTTTCCACTCAGTAGCCCTTCTTCCATTTCCACCATAGTTTCCAGGGACGGTGGATCGTGACAGAGTGAAAAACTATGCATACCCCGCTTGCAGTAGCCAAAACGTGTGTTTATCTACTCGCGCACCCCCTTGAATATGCGTACCCCGCTCGCGCCTACAATATCTTGTGGAAAGGGCCTACCGTAACCCTGCAAATATGCGTACCGTGCATGGGCAGCCAAATCGCGTGAAAATCTCCTTGTGCACCCCCTGCAATACGTGTACCCCGCCTGCGCCAGGCAAATCATGTGAAAAAAGTCCCCCCTGTGGTGTGGGCTGCCTGCGGGGCATGGAGAGGGTTGCAGGGGTGTCCCCTGTGGTGTGGGCTGCCTGCGGGGCATGGTCTGGGGTGTTGTGATGTCCCCTGTGGTGTGGGCTACCTGCGGGGCATGGTCAGGGATGATGGGCTGTCTGCTGGGCATGGTCAGGGGTTTTGGGCTGTCCCCTGTGGTGTGGGCTGCCTTCAGGGCATGGTCAGGGGTGATGGGCTGCCTGCGGGCATGGTCAGGGGTAATGGGCTGTCTGCGGGGAATGGTCAGGGGTGTAGGGGGGTCCTCTGTGGTGTGGGATGCCTGTGGGGCATGGTCAGGGGACCACCAACACCACTGTCCATGCCCCGCAGGCAGGCCACACCACAGGGGACCACCCAAAACCCCTGCCCATGCCACGCAGGCAACCCACACCACAGGGGACCCCCATACTCCCCTGACCATGCCCCACAGCCAGCCCACACCACAAGGGACCACCCAACGCCCCTGTCCATGCCCCACAGGCAGCCCATCACCCATGACCGTGCCCCACAGGCAGCCCATCACCCCTGACCATTCCTCGCAGGCAGCCCACACCATAGGGGACCCCCTAAACCCCTGACCATGCACTGCAGGCAGCCCATCACCCCTGAGCATGCCCCACGGGCAGCCCATATCACCGGGGATCCCCCTACACTCCTGTCCATGCCCTCCAGGCATCCCACCCCACAGGGGACAACCCAACAACACTGACCATGCCCCGCAGGCAGCCCATATGACACCATGCACCTGTGAGCCCGACTCATGTCCCCCCATCAGTGACAGGCACCTGCAGCAGGCCCCGACTCATGTCCACCCAACCAACATTGTCACAATATACATGCATGTAGCAAATGTCCACCCAAATCCCACCCCACGTTGCCCTCCCACAGTGCAACTCCACCCTCCTCCATTGTACTCACTTCCCAGTACACGCCCCATGGCATTTCATTCACAGAAGCGCACATGCATGCAACCAAAGACTTTGCCAACATGGCCACAAAGCAGCAACACATGACTGAGGCAATGGCGACTGACACATGCACCAAACTAATGAGAGCAGACAACACAAACATGTGAACTGATGAAAATGTATTACAAAAAAATTAACCAAATGAAAAGCAACCATGGCAAGGAAGAATAAATGAATGTGAACATAACTGAAATACAAAATCCCCAAAAAAGTGAGATCCCAAAAAAAAAGCAAATACTGAAAGTGGTCCATGTCCAGAAACACAAAATCAGAATCCAAAGGGAGATAACAGAAAACCATTCCATCATGGGTTTGAAAAACATACAAGAATAAAGTCCACAGTTCCAGAACTATTCACAATGAAAGTTCTCAGGGTCCATGATCCCAAAAACAATTGAAACCTAGTCAAAATCCTACAAAAATACAACTATGTACAAAAAGTGGAGCAATGTCCAAGGACTCCAAAATAAAAATGAATCAAAAGGAAACCTAAGCCTAATAAACTATATACAATGGCGGCGGGCTAGTCCTATGACTCACCTTCCACCCAAAGAGTCTTGGCCAGGGCATTATTGAACTTCGACTCTATGGCCCGGAGGTGGGACTGCGCCCTGACCTCGAGGACTTGCAGGGACGCTGACATGCTCTCCTCCAGTTCCCTGTGAGTCTCCATGAGGAGCTCTGCCTGCCTCAAGACTCACCACATGGAGTTCTCTGCCCTGACCATGGTGAGCCATGCCCTCTCTGCCCACCGCCGCTCTGCACCTATCCTCTGGCCCAACCGCTGCCACACAGAAGATACACTTTGTCCAGGGTCCGCCTGCCCATCGGCCGATGCCTTCCCCCGTGATGTAGTAAGTGCCGAGGCCTGACAACTCCCACTTTGAGCCTGCTGCTGCCTTGATGCCAACTGCCTCTGCCACCATGCGAGGCCGTGGTGGACGTGCCCTGCTTGATGGTGCCTGCACAACCTCCATTGCCAGGGTTCCAGTTGCTTGTGTGACCACTTCAGCTGCACCTCTGACTCCCGACTGTGGCAGGGATGGGATCTCCACCAGCGTGGCTCTGGTGGCTTGGGCAGGTCCACAGGAGGCCCTGGTGGCATGTGGGCCAGAAGATGGCATGGAGTATGACTGGCGCATAGTGTGTAAAGAGGAGAGGGTCACAAGAGTGCCCTGCACATGGAGGAAACCCCCAACCATGAGCCCTCCCAGCCGGTTCACGTTGGCACACACCTGTACGTGAGGATGTGCGTAGCCCCCCCAGGAAGCATGCACATCATCACGAATGTCGAGTGTGCGCAATGCAATACCAATTAGGATGGGCTCAACCATGTCACAGATCGCCACGTCTGCAGGTAGAGGAGTGCCAGTTGAAATGGGCCTCCCCCCTACCTGCGGACGGGCCTAGGACGGGGCATCCCTGCTGGTGTGTGGTGATGCAGTCTCTGTATCAGGGACAGGATTAGGCACAGGCCCCTCTGCGTCGACCTGTGCTGCCTCCTGCCCCTTCCCCTGGACTGCATTACTTGCACCAGTGGAACCACCCCCACCAGGCCCCATGTGTGGGTCTGATGCAGCCTCCTCCACCTTGTCACCCACCATCAACCTGGATGCCTCTGCACCGTCCTCCACTGTGTGGGTTCACCTGCCCCTACCGCAGCCGAGGAGCCCACTTCCAACCTCCGCCTCTGAGGCATCCGCACAGCAGGCCTGGCCTTGGACGTGGCACCAGTCCACTCACTCCCGGAAGATGACATGTCCTGTGAGGGTGACTGGGCCTGGCGTCCCCACCTGGTGGAGGCATCCCCACTGCTCTACTCCACAGCACTGTCTCCGCCCTCTTCCTCAGTCATCGCTGTAGATAGGGATTGATTGAACACAAGCATCAGGTTACTGAACAATAGTCTGCTAGACACAAAGCTATTGCACATGAGTGGCACTGTGAAACGTCACCCTCCACAATACATGTGTCAGTGCAAGTGACACACATGCAGACACAGGCATGGCACATGCAACAGACATTTGCATCCATGTCCAAGGCACCGTTGTAATATCCGATGGGGGGCTGAACGTCACATGCATCGTGGGACATGCTGATCACATGCACACACACCAGCGGACAGTCATGCTTCTGGCCATTTCTACCTCCCGAAACAGTGGATTCAGGCACAACTAGGCAGCATCAGTGAATTCACACATCGTGATAGTCATGTGTCATGCATCCAAGGTGTTTCCTAGTCACACACACACCACTCAGACACACGCACATGTACACCATGCATGACCATGATGGTGACATCAGCATCCATGTCTCACACCCCAAACATGGCCAAGTCCAGACACAGGCATGCAAACATTTCTGCGTCGTCACAGGCTGGTGCACATCATGCATTGCGACACAGACACCATTGACGTGGAACAGGCTTCAGTGGACTCACATGCAGCACTGTCATGGCCCTGCACACAGACATACACACATGGGTCATGCTAGACATGATGCCAAGGTGCACACTCCTGCCACACCTCAACATGCAGAACACTGGACAAGAACACATGGACACTTACCACTCAACTCAAGACCGGTCTACAGCTCGAGTACCTGGTGGTGAAGCACTGGGCAAGCACGCTGCAGGACCCGCATTTGGATGTTGGACAACTGGTACCGGCGCTCCACTTCTCCACGAGCTTCTATGAGCCGCCGGGCCTTGCTGTGGGTCCTGGACCTGAAGTCCTCCCAGCGCTTCAGGATGCGATGGTATTGACGGGATGCCACCCTCTCCACATTGATGGCATCCATGATGTCCGACCAGATACTCCTCCGTCCATCCATGTCGAGGCGTGATGTTGGTGAGAAGAGGGCATCATAATGCCCCAGGACTTCCTCAACCAGGATGCCAACTTCATTTGCTGTGAAGCTGACAGCCCTCTGCCTGTCTGCCAGGGTTTCCCACTGGTCCCGGATGGTGTTTGGACTGACATGGCAACCCCTGAGGCAGGTGTGGGTGGGGAACTGGGTCCTGGGGCTGGGCTGTGGAGCGATGGTACACCAGTCGGGAGTCTTCTGGGTCAGCAGAAGTGGTCTCAGGAACAGTATCCCTAGCAATGGCTTCTGTGCAGGCACCGAATAGCAGGGCACGTTGGCAGTAGGCAGGCTGGCAGCAGCAGATAGCTCATAGGAGGCTGCTCGGGGGGCAGGTAAATGGACTTCTGGGCAGGAGCGTGGTCTTCCATGTGTTGTTGCATGGCCAGCTTGATGCAGAGTGAGTCTGCATGTGAGAAAACAGCACGTGAGCGTGTAATTCGAGGAAAGGCTCTTAGCGTATAGGTGCCTAAGTGACATGACGAGTATAAGCGTTGCTTTCTGCACGGGTTAAAGGTGGACGTAGTTAGTACACCATTTTGCTGTATGTGCTTATTGTGGAGAGCGAGTGTGTGATTCTTCTACTTCTTGTGGGTTTACACATGATTATTTCACAACGGTTGCAATGCGTACTTCTTGTTTACTGCGACAGAGCTTACTTCTTGTTTTGGCGGGGGAGTTACCAACACGCACGTGCGTGGTTTTTTCTTACTTTTTCCAGGAAGACGGTGAGTCGCGCACGTATTATTCCCACTGAGGTTGCCTTTGTGTGTCGCGTACCCCATTCACAAGGTCCTAGTAGCCTGCGTGTTCAATGCGTACGCATTTTTTGTGTTTCTGGGTGCCACAGCATGCTGTGGGATCTTATTTCCTCGCACATAGGGTACCGAGGAGTTGCGTGCATGTTAGTTTTTATTTTTTGGGGTGCCTGAGCGTTGCATGACCTGTCATTTTTCCCCTGGGGTCACAGACAGACCGGCAGGAGTACAGGGGTATCTATTCCATCTAGTACCCATCTAGTACCCTGCCCCCTTTACCCCAATTGCCCAGGACAACTTTTTTCTGCACCTCCCATTCGCACAAGTACATCAGTGCCATGGTTGGGAGGCCACAAAGTGGTAAGGGAGGCAAAGCTGTGTGACCTCTCAGAGGTGTCCGCGGTAGGGGACATGGCCAGGATGACCAGGGTGGCCAAGGTGGCAGCGGTGGGCGACGTGGGCAGGGTGGCTCAAGAGGGCAGTGTGTCCAGGACCATTCAGGGACAGCTACCCCCCTATGTCACGAAGTCCAAGCCACATGTGGTGGTGAAAGTTGCTGCCATGTGGATTGTGGGCAGCAATGTAATCTGCTGCCCCAAGCACCCAAGTTGTGGAGGCTGCAGGGGCAGCTGCAGTTGACACCACCCTGGTGGTGAGTCACCCAGCTAGGACAGTATTGTTCCCGGTCAATCACAACAAGGCAGTTGTGGCGCTTTTCCTGGCAACAGCACCCAGCAGCCTATGCCTGCAGAGAGACTTTTGGACATCATTCCAGTGCCTGCTTCCAGTGGCCAGTCCACCTATGCTTCAGCCTCTACAGACCAGAGTGGCGTAAGCCACTCAGGGTCCGCACCACCTCTCAAGAGGAAGAACCGTGCTCTTGTGGAACAGGCTAGGACCCCAGACACAGCTCGGCCCTCCGGCATGTCAAGGAAGCAGAGTTTCAATAATCTGGAAATGGACGCACTTGTGGGCTATGTGTCGAAACACAGCCTATACATGCTGGTGATGGCAGGGTGCAAAACTGCTCCTGCTCAGCGTAGGGCCCACTGGCAGTGCATCGCGGACCACATTAGTTCCTTGGGATTTGTGAAGTGCACAGCTGATGATTGCTTGAAATTTTGGAACAACCTCAAACGCTGTGCTTAAAACAAGCTGGCTTCTAATTATGCCTCTACTCTGCTGACTGTCAGTGGGTCACCACCAGAGGAGGATGAACTCACAGAACATGAGGCAATCGCTGGAGAGTTAATCACAGAGGATCAGATCCAAAGTGTGGGAGACCTCCCAGATCTTGAGGCAATATCCGGTGAGTGTCCATGCGTGTGTGTCCAGACCATGTGTATGTTTCTTGGGTGATGTGTTGTGATCGAGTGCCAGGTCAGGCTATGTAGTCAGAACTGCCATATGTGACCCATGTAGTGCCTCCAAGCCATCCCCCGCCCCTGTGTTTGGGGTTCACTGTAGCCCTACTTACCACTGAAAACTAAACTGCCATCATGACACAACATTGTAATTACAGTTTTGTTATCTTTATCGACTGGTGAGGACCTACACATGTACTGCACCCGCTCACTTCTGAGCCCTGTTTCAAACCTTCAACATGGCAATTGACTTATTGCAGCATGTGACACATGTGTGTTTTCTACCACTCTGGGTGTTCTTATCAGTTCTGCCATGGTTATGCTACGTGCCAGCTGTGTGCTGGCATCTGTCATGTTTGTGGATGGTCCATGCCACTCACAGGCTTATGTGTGATGCAGGTACTATGAACCATGCAGCACATGTGTTGGTTATCCATGTTAGAGTAATCAGTGTCTGCTTTCAGAGTCCCCTTCCACTTCATTGCCACTGCATGCATGGCTGAGTTTGTGTCATGTGTGACATGTCTGATTAATGTATTGGATGTCAACATTCTGATGCCTATTGTCAAGTGACTCCAATCAAGCACTCCCACTAAGTCAGTGCCTTGTCTGGGATTGCTCAAGGGAAGCCCTTATTTATATATTATTATGCCAAGTTATTCTCTGGATGATAAACCCTTATATACGCCCCTCTCTTTGAATCCCTCTGACCTCACTGAGCCAAGAAGTAGGTTTGTTTTGCAATTTAAAAGATTTATGGGAAAAATTAAACAAGATATATATATATATCACACTTTTATGAATAAATTAATAATTGATAGCACACTTATGAATATAATGTTGATCAACAATAGATAATCTGACACTAGCACACTTCGTTACAATCAATGAAGAGTTAGTATAGGAAGGATAAGGTAGCAGAAAATACTTTTATGGTTTCAAGGAAAAGCAATGAGGGAAAAATGCAGCAAAGAAATAAACTTGATATGACTTCAACAAAAGATAATATGATCACTTTTTCTTTGACAATTCCCTCCCCCCCTATGCCAGATAAGGAGATGGAAGGAGAGCACACAATTCTCAGGAATACAAAATGCAATACAAATTTCCAGTTCCCCCCCAGCGAGTTTAGAGGAAAACAGGTATGATTTTAAAGCAGGCAAGATCCTTTTAAATATGGTGGCAATGAAGTGAAAAATATGCTGAAAATGCTTTTAATTCCCTCTAGAGGTTCAGGGTGAGTGAGAGATACTTTAATCAGTTCAAGTCAGCCCTACCAATGATTCAGGGATGGTTATCAGGTTGAAAACGGGATTCAGTAATGGAAGCAAAAGACAGATATTTTTACACGTGGTTGAGATGAAGCAAACTGTCAATTAGCGGCACTTTTTTCGAGTGCGTCGATCGCGATTGCGGAGGAACTATAAGGAGTAGCAAGTCGGTTCTAGACTCGTTGGAAAGCTTAGAATCTTAGCTTAGCTTCTAGCACAAACGGTTCAAGACATACGGACAACTTAGTGGAGGTAGATTTTCAGAAATTAAATTACAGTTTCAGAATGACAGATGCGCTTGCAAGGTTTGAATCAACAGGATGGACACGCGATTCCTTATGACACAGTTCTAATGGGTTAAATAGTTTGAATTAGATTATTTTAAACTAAGAGTTTGGTTTTGCACAGTTCTGGCTGAGTACTCACACTATGAATTTGAAATAGGCCATCAGGGTCTGGTCAGCAGGTTTGGACTGGACTCCGGCGGGTGGTTCTGAAGTCACAGCTCTCTGGGTCAGCTCTGCTCTGCATTTCACAGCGGTCTGGTCTGGGTCTCTCTGGTTCTGGTCTCTCTGGATACAGCACTGCTTTCTGGGTCTGCTACCGGTTCTGGCAAAAGTTCTTGGCAAAGTATCCAACAGCTCACCCGGCTGTAGAATAGTTTGGTTGGATTGCTGGATTCTGCTGGATTCTGAAAGCCTGCTGAGAAGAGTTCTCAGCTTGTGGGTTAGGCCTTTGCTTTAAGTTCTGTAGTCTATCTGGATTCTAAGTTCAGGATGTTCCTTCTAGATGTTGTGTGGTCCAGCAAAATGCTCCGCAAGAAAATGAAAAGTGAATCTCTTGCCTGTCCAAGCAGTCTCTTTTTATGTGTTTTGAAAGTGGGTGGGTCGGCTCATTCTGCATGCCTAACCCTCTCATGATTTGATAGGTCAAGGATTCTCTGTGACCTGATTTGAGAAGGGATAGTGTGTCAGAGTCAGTCAGAGTCTTACAGTCTATTGAAGAAACGCCCCTTTGCTTTTACTTAGAAAATGAATTGTTCATAACTAATAGGTTTCCCAGATACACACGTCGTTGAAATTACATACGCATTTCACAGATTAATGTAAGATACACTCTCGCCCAACCCTGATCCCCCTCAGAGCCTGGGTTCAAAAATGGCAACATTTTGTGCTTTTTAGTGACTTTCGCCAAATTGGTTTTTCCTCAAAATGTACACAGACCTTCACCCCTTCCCTGAGCATATTACTGGAAATTACTATGTCTGTATCCTAAACATAGGGTCTGCAATATTAATAAATAGCGGGGTTCGGTCCCAGAACACTGCACAAAATGGAATTTGGGCTCAAATCGTGAGGGCATTTTTCATTTTCAGGATCCCCAAATTGTACATTTCTGTGAGCTTAATACAAGATTTTAGAAGCATTTAACTTAAACATATATTTGCTGCAATATGAATCCACAGTCCTGTCTGGCCCGCTCCTAGGAACTGGTGGAGTCAGGGATCACATGTCTCTCCTTCCAGGCAGAGCTATGTTTACAGTCCACACCCAAAATCAGCATATCCCATTCAATTGAAAGGGTCTGTTGTGTTGGGTCCAGCAGGCTGCAGGGAAGTCCCCTCCCTCTCAATCAACAGGGCCATGTGATATCCTGCCTCCTGGTGTGGGTCTCTGGTGTTATGAGTTCTCAGGAAGGCAAGTCTTCTGAACTTTTAATTACATAAGACCCCCTTCTGTTCACTGCACAGTTCTGCAAGACAGCTCTCCTGTCAGGATTTATAGAGCACCAGCACCGGTTAATAATAGTCCAAACGTGGGTCAGGACACCCAACACTATGTGTGTGGGCTTTGCTGTTCACGTGCGTGTTCATTACATCTTTTTCAGTTTGTCCAGGTGATGAGGCACTGGAAGCTGTGGAGGAGGAGGAGATGGCACAGAGGCAGGAGTACTCAGAGCCCCAACCAAGCATCAGTGGAGGACGTAGGGTGGTGCTGCATGAGAATCCATTGCTGCTAGAGACCGTCCTGTCCACGGATGTCTCCGGGTACACCTCTGAGGATCTCTATGGCTCAGGTGCTGAATCAGACATTGACACACATGTCCCGTTGCAGGAGCATGTTTCTGGCAGGGATGCTGTTCTGTCCAATGTACCTGCGCTGGGGGTAGACCCCTCAATGGGCCATTCAGTGTTGGATAGTCTGCCTGTGGCGGTTACGGATGCAGGGTCACATCAAAGGATGAATGCAGCCCCGCAGCCACAGGCAGCACCAGCATAGCAAGGTGCACGTCTCCTTGGGCCCGACAGGTGTCGTGTCCGGCAATGCGGTGGCTGTGGACCATCAGGCAATACTGAGTGGGAGAACTCCATTTATGTACTGGCACAACAACAGGGGGCATCATGTGAGATGATGGCCCAGGCTGTGGAAAGGGGGGCCATTTCCATTCTCCAACCCGAAAGGCAGGTGGAGCTCCAGCAGCAGGCAACGCAGTCCACGTGCCGCTCACACAGGCAGGACATGTTGGCCGCCAACAGGGATCGACGAGCTGAACTGGGGGCTCTGCGCACAACCGTGTCTGCATAGGCACAGGCCCACAGGGATGTCTTGAGGGAAGATAACACCTCCCTCAGAGCTACTCTGGGTGCACTTGAGATGGCCCGGAGTAGACGGTCAGAATAGCAGCTGGAGCTGATAACACGCAACATCTCAGCTGAGCTCCATGCAACCCGTGAGGAGGTCCATGCATCACGTGAGGCCTTGCAGGCAGAACTCTGTGCTACACACGAGGTGCTGCATGGGGACCTCCAGACCATCATCCTGCAGAACCAAACCTTTCATACCAGCATACTTGCTGCCATGGAGGAGCATGCCAGTGCTTTGCGTGGTCTGCCTCCCGTACCACGCACACCTTCTCATATTCCACCAAAGGGTGACAACAGCGACGGCAGATCTCCCACGATCGGCTAGCCGTGCAGTCCATGAGCCCATGGAGGTTTTTTTTTTTCTCAACATCCACACATGTCCACCCTGCACCCCCTCCCTCCTGGGTGGTCCCCCCCTGGTCAACCATGGGCATTTTTGATTGAAATTTATTTTCTCTCTTTTTTAACTTTTTCTGTCTATTGTGCATTTATGTAACTGTGTTGCTTTGTATGGCATCAGAAGGCATTCACTGTGTGTTCCAGCTGGGCCCATTAAGGCTTGTCTTGTGTTTGTGTTTGAGGCTTGGAGTCCACACACATATGACACTCATGCTTCCCCTTTCCATGGGCTTGCAAGGATGGCACCGTGTGACAATAACTTACACAGAGGCATTGGGCTTCCATCAGGTGTGTGGGCAGTTTGTAGTCCAAACTGTGTATACACCGCTAGTGGAGATCCATGATAGTTTTTCCACTGCATCGTTGATATGTATATTGCTTTTAATATTGCTCATTGTGCATATGTACATGTTGCTTCTTCATGTGTTACCTTGCCTGTCTCCAACGCAGATGCAGTTCATGCTGTATGCAGTACCCTGCCACATTTACCTATCAGCAACACACTGAAGATGGGAGGGGTCCATGTGGTGAGTTTCTAAGATTGGGACACTTGGGCTGTTGTGATCGGTCACTGTCTGACGTTGCCACTGTTGGGTCCTGTATTCATGATTTGTCATGCAGGTAAATATATGTTCATGTGTACAGTTTAATTTTGATTTGTGAGAGGGAATTGTCTGTGGCCTGTTTTTATTTGTGACGGTGCACTTTGTGACAGTTGTGTCATGTGTTGTGCATTTTTTTGGTTGCTTTCACATTGCATGCTATGGCATGGTGTGTTGGGTGGGTGACATGGGCTTTGGGAGGTGTTAGGTGACATACCAGTAGTTGGCTGTGCTCATTTGCAAGGGGGTAGTGGCTTATGCAGCATGAATGTGTGCCTCTTGGTCACACAGCATTGGGTTTCTTTAAGTTGCTAGGGATGCACACATTGTAGCACTTCCAGGGTCACATTCTCAGGTTGGTACGGTTGTGTCAGTTCACTGTCCCTTTCTCATCATTGATTGTCACCTGGTATGTGCCAGGCCTGTGTGCACTCCGCAGGGGTGGGATTTTAGGTGAAAAAAGTAGCCACAAGCTGGGTATGGGCTGCCTCACAACTTGCCCTTTCCCCTCCCATTTGCAGGGGCTGTGTGTGTGGTTGGGGATGTGGTTGCACCACAGTGTCCACTAGTATGTACTGCAAGGTTGCAACGTTGTGCAGAACACATACTGCCACAATGATCCTGCACACTATTTGTATTTGTGTTTGTTTTATTTATAAAGGGCAGCCAGGCCCATGGGCATACGGGCGCATCAATTTAAGCAGGTTACAATACGTTACAGTTACATACAGTCGATAAGGAAGATACATACATGTTGCACAGACATACAAGTTACAGTTACATACAGTAAATAGAGGAGGATGCAGTTAAATAGTACAGTACAGTATTTACAATAAATACAATAAGTCAGGTGACAGGCCTAAAATCGGGAAGTTAAACTCTCGTTGTATCCAAATCCTGGAGCCACCGCTTAGTGTTACGCTTGAATAAGTGGAAGGAGGGTTCTGATCTGAAAGGAGTAGGGAGTGTGTTCCATAGCTTTGATGCCTGTTCAGGGAAGCTAGCCCCTGGCGCAAATAGTAGCTGCCCACCAGAGCAGTCAAGGGAGCAGAAACGTGACTTTAGCACGCCAAATGTGCGCTCCACTATGCCCCGGGTTGCAATATGGGCTGCGTTGTATCTTACCTCGGATGGTGTGGTGGGGTTCTGTATTGGCACCATCATGTTGGTGCTCAGAGGATAGGCAATGTCCCCTGGGGAGGTGATAATGGTTGTGATTAGTCGGGTTTCTCCATTTCTCTGTGTGTGACATGCATGCATGTGCACAGGCATTTGTACTCACCAATGAGCCATTTGTCGCCATGCCTCCCAGCTTCCAGGTCCCGGTTTAGTGGTGACATTCTGAATATGAAACTATCATGGGTGGACCCTGGATAGTTTGCGTACACAGAGGTGATGATTCCCTTGGCTTCGCATACCACCTGCACGTTGATGGAATGCCGTGCTTGCGGTTGTGATAGATGTGCTCAGTGGCCCTAGGTGGACGTAGAGCCAAATGGGTGCAATTAATGGCACCAAGCACTTTGGGGAAGTGTGCCACCCCGTAAAAGTCTTGTACCACAGCCTGCCTTTCTGCGAGTGTTCCGGGCATGTACATGTGCCTGCAGACTGAGGGGCGTGCACTCTTGATTTCCAACACCTGTTGTAGGCCGCGTGACTGCGTGGGCTGTGAGACGCCCCCAACTATGGCAGTTGTCTGCTGAAATGACCCAGTGGCCAAGAAATGCAGTACATTGAACACCTTTTTCAAGGGGCTCAGTGCTTGGGAGCACAGGGGGGGTGATATGAGATCATCCTCCCACTCAATGACCAGGTCTAGGATGATATGGGGTGGAAACCTGTACCTGCCATATACCTGGTCATCAGGTATGCCAAAAAGGCTGGTCCTGGGTAAAAAAATGCAGGGCCTGGCTATCCTCCTCCTCCTGCGGTGTCCCACGGCCACTGCTGCGAGGAACGGTACATTCATCGTAGTGGTATGAGCTTGTTTGTTGTTTGTGTGCACTTTTATGCTGCGGGGGGGCGCTTACACCAGCTTTCACCTGGCATACGTGTTTCTGGCTTAGCGAGTCTTTTGTGGCGCATGGGTTTGCCCTGTTCGATTCCAGGAATACGTGTTGTTAGCGCGCATGTGGGCGTTCTGAGGATTTTTCTGCGCTACTTCCCCTATAATGCCGAAATGTTCACGTGTTGTTACACGTTCCGCATTATATGCCCCCTTTTTAGGTGTGTGCGCTGGGCGGTGTGCGCCTTCACTGGGCGTCTCGCGCACAGCCTTGGGGATGTCGCAATGATGTGTGCACCATACGCGGATTCGGCGCAGGTCACAGGTAACTCACGCACAGCGCCTTCCATGAATCGCCAAACGGGTGCTGGCACGGCTTTCGCGCGCGTCCGCTGCGATTTTCACGCTTGAGCAACCGTTTTAGGTGCACATTCATTCCATGTATTACCACCTGAATCTCTACCACATGTTCTCCTTGTGTGTATTACCTACACTCACATCTAGAAGGGTTTGGCATGTACCTATTTAAAAAAAAACAATGCCAGATCTTTGAAAGATGACTTTGCATTGAGTAAATGTAATTCTTCCATCCAAATGGTTTTTGCGGTTTCTACTCTTCTGCTCAATGCTTGGTAGGGGCGTTCAAAAAACATTTCCAGACTGAAATGCCAAAGTGTCTGTTTTTTAGATTGCTAAATTAAAATTACTGAATTAATGAGGTCATGATTGTTTTACAGGACTTGGTATTTACCAAGTACTCATTCCTTTTTAACATGTACATCTTATTGTGGCTACATTTGTGAGCAGAACATATTGTTAAGAAAACCTACTTTATATGCATCACTTACTATTCTGGAACTTTTTATGGATGTATTGATGACAATTGTTTTATGGGATGGTTATCCTGAAAAAAAGACATAAAAAAGATCAGGTTCCAATGGAGAGATTGGAGAACAGTTGTGAAAGAGTTCCATATTTGTATGCAATAATCATCTGGGCAGCCTTGTTCTGAATGAGGTCTAGTAAGGTGGATTTGATATTTAGGGAAACCCATTAATATTTTCTAAGTTTACTGAGCTAGAACCATGGCTTAGAAACTTTTGTGAAGCATTGTGAGGAGAAAAGGGCTGTGCTTACTCGCTGTTTTCAGCTGTGCAAGGTGGCTTAATCTTAAAACCTGCTGTCCTGTTGCTTTAACTGTGAAAGGAGCAACGGTAATTATGCCCCCGGAAACGCCTTACAAAAGAGGAGGTGTTGCACCCTTACGGCGAGAAGCCCTGTGAGGAGAAAAAGGCTGTACGCATCATGCCAGGCCTGTTGATATTAAGATCTCTCTGCCTGCATGTGGGGAGCTTTCCAGTGTCATTTTTCTGACAAGATGAAGGCATTCTTTTATGCTGTTTCAATAGTGATGTTGAACTATTTTTATTACTTCTTATTCGTGTTGTTTTTATGCATTTATGTATGCTTTTGGTGAATAGATAGGCCAAATAAGAGCCATTTTATAATCTAACTGAGTGTGAGTCTGTGTGAATGATTGTATCCCAGTGTCCAAGGTTGTTTGTCAGTTAGAGTACTGGGGCGAAAAATAAGCAATATGTCCATGCACTTTTTGGAAAGCAAAACATGTTGGCTCTGTGATCACGGTGTCATGTGATGATTAATTTCATGGATCAAAGGATCTATGCTTAAACACTGGTTGGCAATTATTATAGTGAAAGTATGTTTTTTTCATAGTGGGAGTTAGGCTGTATTAATTAGTGTTTATCGAGTGTGCTTTGTGTGACTGCTGTTTAAACTGCAGTGAATACGTTATTGTACATAGACCATTGTAAAATATTGTAAATATGAAAACTCTGTTTAAGAAGAGAGATAAGGTGTCTTCCGCAGAAGGAGATTGACATAATGTTGTTATGGTTCCTGGATGGACAATGGGCCCATATGATGAATTGAATTAGTGAACGATTGGGAATGCAGCACTGGACATGCAGCACTGGGCTGTGTGAGCCATTGGTTGAACGTTTGGGCATTGCAGGGCCCACAGAGGTAGTGTCATGTTTATATTGGGTTCCAGTGGAGAAGGGAAAGGAATGCGCTGCTCTGGGGAGGCAAGGGTGGATTCTGTTGTATGCTTACAGAAAAATGCATTAGAGAAATTTGGAACTGGAAGCAGATGTTTTGCACTTTGAAAGGAGTTAGCTGCTGAGAAGGAAATGTCACTGATTCAGCAATTACAATTAAAAATCTGGCCTGACAAAGCACAAAAATATCTGGAAGTTGCTGAAAGTGCGACTGTCAGAGTTGCTCGATATAAATACAGACAAAGACGAGGCAGTTTCAACAAGAGGAAGGTAACCACTGTGATTGCCACTGCAGGGGTAGACTGGGATCCTGATAAATGGCATGGTGATATTTGGAGTTCTACTGACTCAGAGACTAGCCCAGAGGTTAGAGCAGAATCTGAATGAAAACAGGATGAAAAAGCTGTAACTGCTAAGGGAGAAACTATGCACAGGTTGGTTGGCAGGTTGGGGGGTTATGCCCCCATCCACATAAACCTGGGGGGGTTGTTGTAGATTTGACCACACTGGAGAGATTGCACATAACAGGTGGTTGGTGAGATTATTACTCATCTGTGGCAGAGGTCAGGGGAGCCTTTACTCACCTGGATGGAGCGAATATATGACGGGGTGCTGGGGGCCTATTAGTTGATTACACAGATTCCCCACACATCCTGCCTCTGCCCAATGACAGTAATATACAAGAAACATTGTGTGCTTGGCCTCCTTCAGGTGTGAATGGCCAAGCTTTGCAGGTGTCTTTATTGCACCTAGCGGCCCAAGACCGCAAATATCCCATCACGCGCGTGCACCCGTGTAAAGCCCCGTTAAGTCCCGCTTTGCCGCGGATTTTTCTCCAGCGCTTTTCTTGTGGATTGTGGATTTGTTTGCTGTACCAACTACAAGACCCAGCAGGCTTCACTGCACTAAGGGCTGGGAGGAGCTATATAAGTTCAGGGGCGCGCGCACCGCACACGCGCACCCGTGTAAAGCCCCGTTAAGTCCCGCTTTGCCGCGGATTTTTCTCCAGCGCTTTTCTTGTGGATTGTGGATTTGTTTGCTGTACCAACTACAAGACCCAGCAGGTGAAAGAAAGAGTGAACTGTTCACTGTGTGGAGATATAATAACTACAAAAACAGACTATAACACATTTCTCTCTTGTTTAGGCTTCACTGCACTAAGGGCTGGGAGGAGCTATATAAGCTCAGGGGCGCGCGCTCCGCGCGCGCGCACCCGTGTAAAGCCCTGTTAAGTCCCGCTTTGCCGCAGATTTTTCTCCAGCGCTTTTCTTGTGGATTTGTTTGCTGTACCAACTACAAGACCCAGCAGGTGAAAGAAAGAGTGAACTGTTCACTGTGCGGAGAAATAATAACTACAAAAACAGACTATAACACATTTCTCTCTTGTTTAGGCTTCACTGCACTAAGGGCTGGGAGGAGCTATATAAGCTCAGGGGCGCGCGCACCACGCGCGCGCACCCGTGTAAAGCCCCGCTAAGTCCCGCTTTGCCGCTTCGCCGCGGCAACGCGGTTAGTGCCGGACATTTAAGTTATTTTTTTGTCTTGCGGTTAGATAATAAGAAGGCGCTTTGTAATAAAGTGCTATAAAAACTTTGTGGTGTCTAAATAGAGGCACTACAGTGTAAACATGTATACACTTCGCACTGGCATGCCATGTACGGAACGAGTGCGTGCCCTACTGGAGTCCACTTCAAGAGACAGTCCAGCGTTTTCCCCAAAAACGGTACGACCCTCTGCTAAAAGTGCACCGTGGGACAAGCGAATAAAGAAGAAAAGATCACGACTTGATTCCGTCATGGGTGATTTGAGAAACTTTGGGTTTAACATTTGTCGGACACCACGCCCTGTGGCTAGAATGCCTGAACTCAATAATCTAAGTGTATCAAATGTAGAGGCGCAGCCTCTCTGTATTGAATTGGAGGTGGGCCCTGCCCAGCAATCTGCCGCGAACCCACAGTTGGTACAGGTTACAAATGGTGGTAATGAGGCGGAAGAACAGTTATGCAATATCTCACTGTCTGATTCAATGATGCTGCAGAATGTTCGATCAGGGGTTGCTAGTTTAGCTCCCCTCCCTAAAGAAAGCGATGATGCTGATGTTGTTAAAGATGTTGCAATTATAGAGCTGGAGTCATCGGACTCTTGCTTTGTGTCCAAGGAGGACGAATCTGATCTTTCTAAATCTCCAGCGCTATTCAATACTGGAGATACTTCCGAATCTGAAAGTTCGATTTCATTCATTCCGCCGACCCCTAGGAGACTAAATAGAAACAGCTCGGTTATAAGTCCGGGCCTTTTGACAAAAAAAGAAGCTCCCGTAACATTGGAAATTATGAACATGGCTTTGATGTCTCTAGCTAGATTATTTGAAACTTTAGATTCAAAAATTAATGTGATACAAAATAATGTTAATAATTTTAAAAGATCACAGAAGGCATTCGGTCTGTCCTTGGCCCAGAAACAAGAGTCTGATGCCGAACAGGCAGCTCTTTTGTCAAAACAATTGGGTATGTTGTTATCAACATGTAAAAATATGGTTGACCAGCTAAATGGTAAACTGAGCTCACTTATAGTTGGGGAAAACATACAAAGTTTTAACACTGCTGTGCCTTTTGTTGAGGGCATCATAAGAGAAGTAACAGCTGAGGAGACCATGAATGCATCCTTGGTGTCACAGTCAGGTCCAAGAATAGGAATAGCTAAATCTGTTGACGGTGTGAGGGGAGGAAATCTTGTGAAAATTACAGTATTGGTTCCCTCATCCGACCAGTTTGTGTCGAGTGAAGAGGAGGCAGGGGTTCCTATAGCTGACGATTCAAAAATAAGAGAAATACAGCAGTCAAAAGGGTATATACGATATTTGCGAAAAAGTCTGAGGGCCTCTCTAATCAATCGAAGACAAATGCAAAGAAATCAAAAAATCAGAAGTCTAAAACAATGGCTTCGAGTGGGACTACGAAACAATTCTTTAAATCTTTGTCTAAACCAGATAGATGCTCAATGTTAGCTTCTAATGCGATCACAAAAAAATATCAGAACCTATCTCAAGAAAGACAAAGAATGATGAATAAGGGTACGGACCCCCACCATGTGACTCCCCCTTATGCTCCCCTAGACGAGTTGGTGCATATTGCACAGGAGCTAGGGAGTGGATCCAGAAATGTAATGGCCCAGACTCAAGCTCCAACTGCATTAAAGAATAATCAAGTGAAAGTTGACCCAGTACCTAATGCAATAGTCAATATGCAGGATCTTAGAAAGGCTGTGGATGAGTATATGAGTCAATACCATCCTAAGCCGCTTTTGACTCATCCCCTGTCTCGGACTTCTATTCTATCAGTGGAAAAACCTGAGTTAGAGTGTGATGAGAATATTAATGTTGGGAGGGCCCTTCCTAGCCACGAAGTAAAGTCTTCTAGGAATGACTTATTAATAACAAAAGCAACATCTGATGCTCAAGACAATCTGCAAAATAATATCTTAAGCACAATTAAAGACTGTCTAGTTGCTCTGACCTCAGAACAAAAAATTGTTAAATCGTCCCTGAATGCAATGAGTAGTGGCCATTCTGATGTGGTAAAATCATCTCATGAAGGAAGCATCTCTAAAAATGTTTAGTTTAAATCTCCATTGGAGGAGACAAAATGCTGCATGAATAGAGAAACATCAAGTAAGCAGAGCTACCCTGATTTCAAGGCAACATCTAAGAGTAAAAAGCCCACCCAGTTGTTTTCCTTGTTTCTTAGTTGTCGTGGGGGTTCCTTTCCAACATACACAATGAACAGAGGAAGTATCATGCAAATATTTTCAGATATTCCAAATTTGGAGGATATTTGCTCCGGTGATGTGGTACAAGTAGAGTTCCCCGATGATAATGACCCAACGGTGTCCTGCATGTGGCTAGGCTCTCGTATCATTTACAATATCATCTGGTCTGCTAGATCTGAGCTTTTTGATTTGGGCTTCAATTTAATTCCAACCACAAAAGAGTCCCTACCGGTGGAGGTTACCTTCAAACCTGCTAGTCAGGTGACTAATGGTGAGCATACCTCAGGTAGGGGATGCAGTTGTGGGAAAGCGTAACTAGGAACAGATGATTCCGATGCCCGAGGTCAGAAATTGGTAGTCACGAGCTGGAATACTAGGGGACATAAACACCTGTTAAACAACGCTAAGTGCGATTTGAAAGAGTGTGATTTAGTTCTTATGCAAGAAACTTGGCTGACCGTCCCCCTATCGTGGGACAATCATTATGTCCATTTAGTACCAGCAATTAAGGGACAAAAGGGTAGACCTATGTCTGGTTTGGCAATTATTTCCAATATGTCTACGATAGGTATTATCTCTGAGGGGCCCAATCCAAATTCTTATTTGCAATGCTCAGTAATAATGTTCCAAAAACTGAAATTCCTAGTTATAAACATATATTGGAACCCAACTGCAATTTTAACTTCTACTTTCCTCAATGACTTGAATGCATTGATGGAAGATACTATAACTATCCCAGATATTGCGCATGTAATATTAGCTGGGGACTTGAACATACATCAGTTGGCACCACCTAAGAAAAGAAATATGGATCGGGTCTCGCCGTGGAGGGCATTTATCAATACTTGGGACTTAATTATGCTGAATGGAGCAGTGGAAACTGATAATCCTCCATCATATACTTGGACTTGTGGTGCTCAAAATGCTATAATTGATTACATGTATGTTGATAGAGGGCTGTTTGAGAAAATCTCTGAGTTTAAGGTAGTTCCTACCACAGCGAGTGATCATTGGATTCTGAGGGCTGAGTTTTTAATTCAAACTAAGGAAGAACTTCGCTCCGGCCTAAATCAATTGAGTGGTCTAATTATAAATCCCCAACGAAACAGACTACATTGGTCAAGTGATGCACTGCAATCATTTGCATGCAGTGTAACAAATGACCATCAGCGACTGTTAAGAGGTATGGATGCTACTGATTATCATGATAAAATGCATCTCTTTGCCCCTGTTTCAATTCCAGATACTAAGAAGAGTAATCAGTGTCACATCCATGTATTTGATCTGGCCATTAGAGAGAGAAAGAGGCAATATCGAAAACAGAAAAGGCAGATTTTTTATTTACCGGTACATTATCGAGAGCTGGCCCTACGCAAATTGAAGACTAAATATAGGAATTGGATCCGAGGTCATAAGGCAGTTATGTTCAACATGATGGAGAAAAGTGGTTACAGATGGCTAAAACCAAAAATACATCAAAAATCTGGAAAATGATAAATAATGGAGTGGGTGCTCCCCAACTAACAGCTCAACTTAATGGTGTGTCGGAGAAAAGTTGGGTCACTTATTTCTCCAGCATTTATGATCTTCCATCCAATAATATCTCAAAGCTGAATTTGAAAGTAATTAATCCATCTTTTCAGATTAATTTTGATCGAGAAGATGTGTTGTTCTACATCAACAAAGCTAGTTCTTCAAGAGCTCCAGGGCCTGACGGCTTATCAAATTTTGTCTTAAAACAGAATCCGGAATTATGGGCGTCTATTCTTTACGCTGTCTTCCAAGCCCTGCAAATAAAACAGGCAGTTCCTCCATCGTGGTGTAAGGCAATGACAGTGCCAATTTATAAGAAGGGCGATCAAGCGAATCCTGCAAGTTATCGTCCGATTTCTCTTCTTGACGCCCCTGGCAAGATCTTTAGCAGAATTGTCCTAAGAGATCTCAACAATTGGGCGTCAGAAGAGAATCGGCGAGACCCATTTCAAACTGGTTTTGTGGCAGGTCTTGGCACTAGCATCAACATAACGACTCTTAATGCAATCAAAGAGCTGTATGCCATAAGAAATCAACCAATATATTTGGCGTTTGTTGATTTTCGAGTAGCTTTTGACTCGGTAGATCGGAGCTTGCTATTCGAAAAACTGCTAAAATTTGGCTGTCCACCCTCACTTGTGTATTTAATACATTTACTTCATTCAAACACCTCAATGAAGGTTAAATTGAACTTAGAAGGGCTGTTATCGGAAGAAATACCTACCAAACGCGGCCTGAAACAAGGCTGCATTCTTGCTTCTACATTGTTTAATTTGTTTTTATTTGATTTGGTAACGAATTCAACAATGTTTTGAATGATGCTCCTAAACTTGGCAACCAGATCATTGCATGGCTTCTGTATGCAGACGACTTAGTTCTCATCTCGCAAACGCCGAGTGGCCTGCAAAACATGCTTGATAAACTGGATCAGTACGTCGCCAAGAATAATTTGACCCTAAATTTGGAGAAAACACAAGTGATGGAACTGGGGAGGTATGGATCTAGATTAAAGAAACAGTATTGTTGGTTTTTGAACAATCAAAAGTTGAATGTAGTCAATGAATATAAATATTTAGGTGTCAGATTTAGCAATTCTCCTATTAACATGCCTCAAAGAGACAGTATAAAGGGTAAACTGTCTACTCTAATATCGCAAGCGAGGATTTTACAATATAAGTATGGTAAGTTTTCGTGTAAGCACATTCTTATTTTCTATCAGCAGAAAGTAATTCCTATTGTTACCTATGGGTCTGAAGCCTGGTCACCCTTGCAGGCCTGTTATTGGAACAAAATTGAGGCAAGGTTTTGGAAGAAAGTTTTGAATCTTCCAAACTCCAGCCCAACGGCACTGCTTCGTTTTGAGTTGGGAATTCTCTCAGTGAACATTCAAGCATCCTGGAAGAGATGCTGCTTATTTCGGAAATGTGTGTTGGGTCTATCTAGCAATAGTGTATTAAAGATTCTGGCAGATTATTTATTGCGATCGGAACATTTATTCCCATCAAACTGGAGAGCGGCTGTCTTGTTGGACCTATCAGAAGCAAATATCTCATTAGATCTTTTACTATCTAATCCTATCAAAGCTAAAACTAAACTGTATCAATTAGATTGGCACATAACGCAACAGAACTGTTTGAAACTAAAAGACTTTGACAGAGCTCTGTTTGGGCATAAAAAATTCCGGCAAACTGCTGACTATTTATTAAAATGTCCCTCTCACAAATTGAGAAATCAAATATTGAGTTTTCGCCTGAACTTATGGCCAACCAAACAAATCTTGCTAAGGAGGGGCATTATTAAGATAGACTCCTCATTTTGTCGATTCTGCAATGATGGAAGATCTAAAGAAACCTTGAAACATTTATTGATAAAATGTGTTGCACTACAATTGCAGAGAAAAGACATTGTTGACAAACTAACAAGGTACCATTGCATAAGACGCTCTAATGATGAGCTATGGCATGAGCTGTTTGCGACCTCAAAGATAACAGTAAGAATAGCCACTATCCAATTTCTAAATAAGATACTGTGTCCAATATATCCAAGTAAGTAAGCTGTTTGTTTAATGGGAGAAATGGGGTAGAACTTGGTTCTCTATATACATCGATAACCATTTGAATATGATGTGCTTATATTTGATTTTAACATGTTATTATTGTTTGACTCATAGAATTAGGCATGCTAATTGGAAGTGGTTTCGCAGGAGGTTTTACTTATTTGTCTTAATCACCAGCTAAGCAAATGTATTTATTTTTACCTTATTTGTCAAAATCCCTTTTTTATGATATGTGTGTTATGTATTAATTTTGTTTTGAAAGGTTGATTTAATTAGCCATCCAAAATAATAAAAAAAAAAAATATATATCCCATCACCACAGACTGGCCCACTGAGGAAAGGAAGTTCTATACATTGAAGGAGGCAGTTATAACAATCAGAGAACATTCTATGGAGGAACCAGTTCATGTAGATTAACCGGTACATATGGGGGTGGTGCCATTTTCTGTGTCAACCATAAATATGGTCAAAAGAACTGCCCCTGCCGCATATAAGAGTGTAATTGTGACTTTGTTAGTGGGCATGGCCGGGAAGCCAACAGATGAAGTAGTGAATGCTATTCGGAAATTGTCAGATCTGAGTGAATGGGGCAAAGGTGAGAACAGACTGCGAGAGAAAGAGGGTGCATTGAGAAAAGTACAGAAGGCAGGAGACACAATAGTAGAGACTCCTGAGTGTCATGAAAGGACATGTTATGGCATTGTTGAAAGATGGTGTGCCACGGGAGGAGATTGATGATATTGAAAACAGAGAAATATATGAGTTATATAAAAAGAGAGGGCTTGCTGGGAATTAGCTCTATAAACAAGTTAAGACACAGGTGGTAACCAAGCTAAAAAAAGGGACCCTTCACCTTCAGTGCATCCTGAGGAGGGGCCTGGGAGAAGGATCTATAGGGATCCCTTCCCAATACCAGCCAACATATGCTGGCTGATTTGAGAAAAGTGGTGAGTGCAATGTTAGAGTCTGAGTCTAGATACACTAATTCCAAATTTGTCTAGGATTTTGGCCAAGTACCAGTGATTTTAGCTCGTATAAAAGTTAACAGACAACCTCATGTTAATGTTAAGATATTTTGGAAACCTGGAAACACACAAGAGGTCAGAGTTCCGAAAGACACCGGGCGGAGGCCACAGTAATTCATGGAAAACCTTCAAGATTTAAAGGTCGACACTTTACCATTACTGAGCTGGGAGGAAAGGAAACACCCGCTGTAAAGACAGGAGTGGAAATGAAGATAGGCAATTTGTTAAAGCAGAAATATCAAGTGATGATTGTCTGGATACCTGAATATAATATTTGTTTCGATATTTTGCAAGGGTTGACTTTAGGTCTGGCAGGTAAAACATATCAATTTAGAGTAAATGGATTAACTTGTATGCCAGCCATTGTAGGTAAATTGAAAATCCCTCTGGTGCACGTGCCTTTGGCCACAAAGCATGTGGCTATGAAGCAATACCACATTCCCGGGGGACATAAGGACATTTCATATACCAATTAAGCAATATGACCCGAGCGGAGGGAGCATTACCGACTCAGGTAATGCCGTGGGGCCCATAGTTATAATGAAGGCCCCGGGGCATTACCTGAGTTGGTAATACCCCCGTCACGAGGGTCATATTGATATTAGTACCCCGGCTGACATTATGTGCGTGACCGGGGCACTAAAAGCATTTTTTTCTGTCCCGAAACACTGCAGCGTTTCAGGGCAGAAAAAAAAAAAAAAAGAAACAACCAAGAAAATGCCCGCCATGCAAAGGGAAAACGGAGTCTGTTTTCCCTTTCCATGGCGGCCATCGGGAGCGGACGCGCTGGGAACACAAGTGTTCCCAGCGCGTCCGCTCGCGAAAAAGAAAAAGAAGCAGAATGTAAGTGGGGTTGGGAGGGAGGGGAAGAAAAACAAAATAAAAATGTACCTGCATCCCTGGCGGGGGACGATGAAAGCTTCCAGCCGTGTGGAGGCGCGGAGCCGGGATGGCCCCACTCCGAGTCTCCACACTGCTGGAGGCTGCTATTGTCCCCCACCGGGGACACAGGAGCAAGCAGGTAAGTGGGCTGGGGAGGGCAGGGAGGAGGGAGGGAAGGGAAGGGAAGGAAAAAAAAAAAGCTAACCCGAGTCCCCGGCGGGGGACGAAGGCAGCCTCTCAGCCGTGGGGAGGCTCGGAGCAGGGATGGCCTCGCTTCGAGCCTCCTCATTGGCTGAGGGGCTGCCACGCCCCCCGTCAAGGACAAGGCGGCTGGAATCCCGGCCGAGAATCGAAGGATTCTCTGCTGGGTAAGGACCCGGCAAAAGCCAATCAGAATGCGTGTTGCATTCTGCTTGACTCTTGTCAGGTAATAATAGGACATAACACTCCTGCTTCTACATATCTCTTATTACTACTGCTTGGAATAATCTGATCTGGCCTCTGAAATAAGGGGATGAGAACTGGAGTATAGTTGTGGATTATAGAGAATTGAACAAACAAACTCCTGCTTTGGTCCCTGCAGTCCCAGGCGCTATCACTTTAATTGAGAGCGTACAAAGGTTTGAGTGAACCTGGTATGCAGTGGTAGATTTAGCCAATGCATTTTTCTCTGTGCCATTTGCTGAGGAGTGTCAGGAACTGTTTTAATTGTCTTGGCATGGGCATCAGTACACCTATGGGTACTTACATAGCCTAAACATTTACCACCGGCTGGTGGCAGAACATTTGGACAAAATACCATGCAAACCTGATATATAGATTTCTTTTATATTGATGTATTCTGATCCAGGGCAAGGATGAGCAAATGGTGCAAAATCTGTTGTAAGCCATCATTAATGGGTTGAAGATGGAAGGGTGGGAGATTAACCCTAACAAAATTCAAGGGCCAGTTGAGACCCTGGTATTTCTGGGAATTCAGTGGCATAATGGGCATCAAGAGGTTGTGCCAAAAGCCCAACAAAAAATACTTGAGTTTACCACACCTTTGAACAAGAAACAAGCTCAGCAGTTTATAGGACTGCTTGGGTTTTGGAGACAACATATACCACATTTAGGGCATATATTGGCAACACTTTACAAAGTGACATGAATTAAACATGAATTTGCGTGGGGCAAGGAGCATCAAAGAGCATTTGACTTAGCAGAAGACACTGTGCAGCGTGTTCCTGATTTGTGGCCTTTGAAATCAGGAGAGGTGGAGTTGAATGTGTCTGTACAAGAGAATTATGCTAACCAAAACCTTATGGCAAAATCAAGATTGATAGCAGGTATCTTTAGGATTTTGGAGTCGCAAATTACCTGAGGCTGATGATAGATACACTCTGTTTGAGAAGCAATTACAAGCATGCTATTGGGCTCTTGTTGATACTGAGCAAATGACAGTGGGTCATGCTATACTGATCAGACCCAGAATCCTGATTATGCAATGGATGCTTAGCTCTCCCGAAACACACAGGATAGTGTACACTGAAGAAGCTCGTATAATTAAATGGAAATGTTATATCCAAGCCAGAGAAAAATCAGGAAACGGTGGAGTTGCCAAATTACATGAGCAAGTGGCTAGTGTGCCACCTGTAGACACTATACCACAGGAAGTGATAGAAGTGTGTGTCTCTCCAGTCAGATACAGAGTACCTTATGGGGATTTGACAGTAAAACAGACAACACATGCTTGGTACAATGATGGCTCAGCCTTTTATGTAGGAACTGACCGTTATTGGAAAGTGGTGTCATATAATCCCAAGGCAAAAAAGATTCTAACCACATCAGGTAAAGGAAAGAGCAGCCAGTTTGCAGAACTTTATGTATTGTATCAAGCTTTGAAATAAGAAATAACTGGTCAATGTCATTTGTACATGGATTCATGGCCAGCGGATAATGGGCTAGCTGCATGGCTGCCGACATGGCAAAAGAATGGGTGGAAAATTCATTCAAAAGATTTGTGGGGAAAGGAACTGTGTCAAGATATCTGGGAAATGCTATCACAGCGTCAAGTAACAGTGTATCATGTGGATGCGCACTGTACTACTGACTCATTATGCTGGTTCATTTCTGGTGTAGAAGAACACATCAAGATTTCCTCTGTGGATGCAAAGGGTCAGGAGGGTGATTTTGAGTGTTTGGCCAAGTGAGCTCATCAAAAATGTGCACACAATGGAGAGAAAGCTACTTGCAGGTGGGCACAAGCTTGAGGGATTATTATCCCTTCAGAAGTAGTGAAAACAATTATTGTGCAGTGTCCAGTGTGTCAACCATCCTTCACATTGTCGAGGGGACTTTACAAAGAGGCACGATGCCGGGGCAAATCTGGCAGATTGATTATATTGGTCCTATACCAATTAGTAAAGGTTGCCGGTATGGATGCGCAGGTTCGGACACATATTCTGGATATATGATGATATTACCATGTAAGAGAGCTACACAACTGAACACTATTACATTGTTAGATCAGATTACCTTTTATTACGGCGTGCCTTTGAAAATTCACAGTGACAATGGCTCCCACCTTAAAGGCAAGTTGATTCAGCAATATTGTCAGGAAAAAGAATAATAAGTGGCTCTATCATGTACCATAACACCCCAAAGCATCGGTTTTGACTGAAAGAATGAATGGCTTGCCAAAAGAACAATTGTAAAAAACAGGCAATGGTAGTCTGAAAAGTTGGCGCGATTGTGTGTTTTGTGCTGTACACATTTTAAACAACAGACCATTGACTGAAAATGAAACATCTTTAATGGGAATGGTAACACCTGCATTACAGATGCAACCTCATTCAGCTGTAGAGACTCTCTTATACTGGGAGATAATGCCAAGTGCTTTAGCTCCATACCATGCAACCCCAGAATCTGTAGGGGTAGACTTGTATTCTCATCAAGAGATCAGATTAGAATCCAGATGTATAATAGTAAATGAAACTGGGATTGGAGTACAGATTCCACCAGAACACATAGGATTGCTTGCCCCTAGATCTGGATTAGCATTGAAGGACATCCAGGTACTGACCGGAGTGATAGATGCTGATTATCTAGGAGAAATTAAAGTCATTTTAATGAACAGTGGAGACCAAATACTGCCTATGCATGTAGGAGGCAGGATAGCCCAGCTGGCTGCCATACCTGTAAAATTGTCCATTATCAGAAAGGAGGAGCCCCCAGCAGTGTTAACTAGTCGTGGGAACTGTGGTTTTGGCACATCAGACCACATGGTACTGGGTGCAAAGGTGTGGGTAGAGAAACCAAGTGGTCCACCCGTACCCGCAGATGTCATAGCGTCCGGCAGGGACCAAGTAGTTTTGCTGATGGAGCCTGGCCAAAAGAAATCGAACTATGTGCCAGCAGACAAATGCTGATATATCCTTTTCCAAAATTTATTTTGTGTAGAATCTGTGCCTGGCTAATGTCATTGTGATACTTAATGGACTCCATTTGGAAGGGCCAAATGACACACTGCAACAAACACAAGATGTCATATATGTGCAGCCAACTAGTGTGAGTCTGCTGATGTTAACAAATTATGTTTCAAGGTCACCTGATGCCGCCGCCGTTGCACCAGTCCCAACAGGCACGAAGAACCAGATTCAAAGGAATGAGAATACTGGAGAAAAGAGCTCAAGAAACCCTCATGCTAGCTAAACAAGAAACAGCACAGCAAAGATATTCACCTATGATGGCCCAAACCAAGAACAGCTGGGCACAAAGTGTTTTAAACATCTCAAATGCTTGTTTGACTGACATGCACAATTTTGAGAGAGGAATGGTGAACAATGATTCTTTGGTGTAGGATTCCGATGTGCAGCAATTATTCCCCATTTATGAATATCGCAGATTCTGCCAAGAAACAAACCAAAGATGGAGAAACCAAACGCAGATACTGGGTATATCAAAGGGGATATCTGTTATATGATGATCTGTAACGCTAAAGTGGTTAGCAAATGTCAACAATTGAACTTTGCCAAATAGGACAACCAAACTACATGGCTTTTTTGTGTGGTAACACTACTTACACATATATTCCAGCTAACATTTCCGGAGACTATGTGCTTTAACACAACTGGGTTTAATGATGTTTCCTTTGTGGCCAGCACTACATAGAATCAAAAGATCAGTTTTTGAAGCAATAGGGCTAGCCCCAGACTGTGATTTAAATGTTCACCTGTTGTCAGAAACTGAAGTCTTATCTCTTGCAAATTCATTGGTGGGAGTTTGGGGATTAGCTCCTAGGGGCTATACATCTTTGATTAAGTTTGCATGCTTAGTAGTGAAAGGGTTAAAACATACCTCTCAAGCCTTAGAAGAATTCCATCTAGATAGCCAAGCTATGAGAAAAGCAGCCTTGCAGAATAGAGCTGATATTGATTATTTGTTATTAAAACATAATTTAGGTTGTAACACATTTGAAGGAATGTGCTGATTTAACTTGAGTGTCCATTCCCAGTCTGTGCAAAACCACATTCAAAATTTGAAGGACTTAACAAAATCAAGTAACATCTTATCACAATGAGAATTGGTGCGATTGGTTATTTTCTTGATTCACAATGTTGGTAGAACTCTGCATTATGCCTTTGCTTATATTTGCGTGATTGTCATGTTTATAGTTTGTTGTTGTTGTATTCAATGTATTTCTTAGTAAGGATGTTTCATCGGTTTTGGAAGCCAACTTTAGTGTCACAGGGTTATGGAAGTAAAATGTGCAAGGGTGGATTGTAATGATTTTGACTAAAACATAGCATCTATGTGCACTTTTTACTAAGAAATAGCACATGTGTGGAGTGCACCAAGAGCTATAATGAACATTTGCTTCAGGGCTCAGTGGAAGCTGGACTTAATGCAAACTCTTTTCATTTGATTCCATTAGTAAACATGTTTTCAGCACTTTCTAATGCTTATGTTACTTTGCTGTGCTTCAAGGGCACGTTGGCGAACAGCTACACGCATAGACGGCTAAGACTGAGCGAGGTGCCGTCTGGTAACTGATAACATTGTTTTGGAATGTAGTCAGTTTTTCGCTGTTTTCATCCGAAAAGGAAAAACGTTCCCTTTTGAGTTGCTATGGGTCATTCCAGGTGGGAGCCCATGGGAACATTTGAATTGACAGGGACTTGGAAAAAGCCAGAAAGTTTTGGAAAATGCCATCATGCATTTGCAATAGCTTAAAAAGGGGAATGCTCGGACATTCAGACAGAGAGAAAGCTTTGCTGGTAGATGGATGCATCATGCCAGTCCTGTTGATATCAAAATATCTCTGCCTACCTGTGGGAGATCTTTTCACTGCAGTTTTTCTGGCGAGATGAGGCTATTCTTTAACACTGTACAACAGTGATATATTCTTTCTAAACTACTGTCATTACTTCCTATTTGTGTTGCTTTTATGCATTTATTTATGCTTTTGGTGAATAAATAGGCCATATACGAGCCATTTTATAATCTAACTGAGTGTCTGTGTAAATTATTGTCTCCCAGTGTCCAAGGTTGTTTTTCAGTTAGTGTACTGGTAAGAAAAATAAGCAATATATCAGTGCACTTTTGGAAAGTAAAACACCATCTTATAGTATATCCATGTGTGATACCCGTCCATCCCTCAAGTCCTTCCAGTGCGAGTTCTTGATTGCCTTCCCAGAACAATGCATGAGAAACCCCCACCTGGCCTTCTGGTGTGAGAGATGGCCAAGGCACAATTTACCCTATGACGATTCCCTGCAGTGAATCCCAATCTGTCCGAGTGAGATGATGGTGATTCTATCACAACCACCTTGAATGTGATTGTCTTCTTTTCGCAGTACATGCCAGGTGTAGTGACTAATCAATCTTGTGACAATCCATTGTGTGAAACGTGATACTTATTTATTTATTACATTTATATAGCACACAAGCAGCCCGAGGGCATTGTGGCGCTGTTGTAGGGCTGTGTTTCAGTTGGTGGTGCTTGTGGGAAACCAGGGTCATGATTGGTGTTTGTTAGTGTGTGTGGTCTGGGCCACAGCGAAATGGGCCAGTGCTGCCTGGTGCAGCGTGTTCCTATGCTTAGAATAGGGAATTGTAAGGTTAGGGACAGGTTTCAGGATAATTTGGCAAATAGCCAGGTTTTGAGGACTTTTTTGAAGGAAATGTACTCCTTTGTGTGACAGATGTGCAGAGCACAACTGTTTCCCTGATGGATGGAGCTAGGATAGAAAAGAATGAGTCCTCATCTCTGCTGGAGTGGTAAGGGGGGTGTCAGGATTAGGGGCTGTTCGGGACTGAAGAGACGCCAGAAACTGAACAAATAGGGCAAATACTACAAATCCCATGAGAACTTGTGAAAACTGGTAATTCCCAGCTGTGCGCACGTGTGGCCAGCTGAGTTTGATTAGGAACGGTTAATAAGGCCACACGGCATATGGCAGGTGTGGCTTATTGTGGGTGTGTGCGGAGCTCCATGTCAGAGTGAATTTCCACGGAGACGGCGGCGGGCGGTGACCAGGCGGTTCGAGTTACAAGCAAGGCTGCCGCTGTGAAGTGATGTTTCATCCAGCATCTGGGACGGCTTCTGAGCCTCCCGGACGTCAGATAAGTGCCTCATGAGTATTTTTCCACGTTTTGAGTTCTTTGTACCACGAACATTTGGTTATTGAAAGGTTGGGAGGCGGAGGGGACGGCCATGTACTCCACTGGTCCGGTACTGAGTCTGAATTACAGCTGCATTTTATACGAACATTGTTAGGGACTACGCCCTGGTATGCAATGCCTTTTCCAGGACATTCAGACACCAATCTTCAGTCAACAGGCATATAGGGTTACTTATCTGATAAAGGAATTACCGTACGAATTATGTCTGGTATAAGGAACTGAGTACTCAAAGTCAGTACTACTGTGTACATGCGTTTTCATGTCTTGTTGATCACTATTGCTATGTGCTAGCCCAAAACGGGCCATGTGTTATGTCCTTCATGAGGAGAGTAAGTTTCTCCAGTGTATGTTCCATCATGCTTGCTTTATGTAGTGTTTTATGTCAATGTGCATTGTGGTACATGTATTAAGATGTGCTGTGGTGTTCTCAAGGAAGTTACAAGTATGTCATGTTCAGGAACTATGCAGGGTTAGTAGTGTAGGGTTTTTTCATGTTGCTTCCCTCGACCTATCCACACTAGGGTTTGCTTCAACCTTTTCTCGGTTTTCCTATATCCCCCACCCTGTCCACAACCTCTTCCTAACCCTTTTCCCCCCACTGGCTGCCACGTGGTGTCCTGTTCACTATATCAGGCACCTGTGCCAACCACGGTGGGAGGGTCGACTTCATTCAGCTTCTGTGGTTCGTGGGAGAGTGTCGACCGCTCTTCCCTATTTGGTTGTGTATCTTAACAGGGGGATAGCAACGAGGAGAGCTGAGCCTGATCAGAGCTTTCTGGGTGGTTTGGTAGTGGATGATATTATTTTGTTGGAACTCTGGTCTTGTATTATGGAGGGCTTGGTGTGTGATGCACAGGGCTTTGAAGGTCACACTTAGGCTAATATGGAGCCAGTGTAGAACTCTGAGGGTGGGGGTGATATGTTCTCTGGGGGAGAGAGCTAGGAGCAGTCTGGCCGCTGACTTTTGGATTTGTAAGTGTTTCCTGAGCTGGTGTGCCAGGACGCTGAGATAGAGAGAGTTGGCGTAGTCTAGGTGGGAGATGATGATGGCCAGTATTGCAGAGATTCTTTGAGGATAGGAGAGATAGGGAAATATTTGTTTTAGGATAAGTGGAAGTGGCAGGTTCTGTTTGGAGAAAGATATGTTTGTGTCCATGATGCATCCAAGATTTGTACCAGAGGTAGAGGGGGCAGGTTGGGCTTCCAGGGTTTTGGCCATGGTAAAGGCTGCAGTTTTGCTTCATATTATGATTTCTGATTTGCCCAGGTATAGGATTCAGTGGTTGCTCGTCATCCATAGGTTGATATATGAGAGGCAAGAGACAAGGTTGGGAAGTGGGGAGGCTGGGTATTTTGAAAATGATTTGGGTGTTGGCTGTGTAATTGTATCAGGTAAGGTTGTGAGAGCATAATTGAGCTGGAAGTGAGCATAGGTGGAATGTTTAAAAGCGGGGTGATACGGATGCTCCTTTTGGCACCTCTTTTTTGATGGGGCAAAGGGCAGAGTAGAAAGGTGGGAGGAGAATTATTTGTGAGCGATTAGAAATAAACAAGATGATCAAGGTAAGTGCAGAATCGTTGATGCCTAGGGTGTTAGCCTGTTCCTGAGTATTTTGTGGTTGATGCTATCGAAGGCTGCAAATAGATCCAGGAGGATAGGTGTAGCACACCCTCCTAATTGGCAGTTCTTTTTTAAGTTGTCCCAGATACAGACCAGAGAGGATCCCATGCCACAGAAGGGGTTGGA
Source organism: Ambystoma mexicanum (assembly GCF_040938575.1). NCBI lineage: Eukaryota > Metazoa > Chordata > Amphibia > Caudata > Ambystomatidae > Ambystoma > Ambystoma mexicanum. The sequence goes on from NC_090932.1 coordinate 823,482,082, forward strand.
ACCCCGATTGGGCTGGGTCAAGGAGTATATTGGCTTCTGTGAAGAGGCCAAGTTGCTTATATGTCACATGGTCAATTAGTTTAGCAACAAAGCGGTATTGCAGACTGGGCGGTAGCTTGATGGGGAGAGTCGGTGGAGGTTGTTTTCTTTTAGTAACGGTTTGGCATGAGAGGTTTTGAAAGCCTCTGGGAAGGTGCCAGATGAGAGGGATTTATTGATGATGAAGTTGGCTATGATGCCAGAACAAGTGGAGGTAAGGATCTTTTTTGAAGGGGGATAGGCAATACTTGATTCCAATAATTTATGTTTGTCTTTTATTTTTTGAAGTAGCTTACTAGTTGACATCTTTGTAAAGGGGGATCCAGTTCTTATTGTGAGTGAAACTCTGCAGCATAAAGATGCTAGTTCACTTTAAAATGAAATATGCAAAATATATTAAATTTTCTGACAGTATCTTCAATCTTCAGAATACATTTTGCAACAAAGATAATGTGCTGCACTGATTTTTACAGGTTCTTTTTCATGCCTTTCTCCGTTTCCTGTAGGGACGGGTAGTGGGACACAGCGTGCTTCTAAACATATTCATTGGAGACTGTGCGAACCCAAAGGGTGCCTTACCTGCTAGTCTTCGGGGACTTGTCATCCAAGTGGCCAGGACACTGCCAATGGGTTTGGATCCAGTTCCTGGGGGTGGGCCAGTTTGGGATGATCACCTGGGCGAGGGGTCTTCAAAGAGTGGGGGTGAAAATGCCGATGGTGAGACCTTCATCTTCCCCATCCTATTTGATAGGGTTATCCAAAGTCCTGACCACCCCCCCTTTTTACATAAAATTTAGCCGAGGAAGAGGGTGACTGATAGTAACCAGACTAACTCGCTCACATAGGAGTGGACATGTCCTGTTAATCGGGTCAGGCAAAGTCAGGTACTTTACACTAAGTGCCTACACCTGATACCAGTTAGCTATCCACACACAAATAAAAGGCAACACCTAAAAACCCACTCTGACCAAGGCGGAACACAAGTATGAACAGAACTTCCAGGATGAAGGTACACCTACTGGAGCAGAGAAAAGGATTAAGTGATGAGAGCAGCAGGCTGAAAACCCCAAGGATTCCCACCTGGAGAAACGTGGAGAAGGCCAGATCCCACAAGTAAAGATTGCATTGTGTTCCAAGGACGCCAGCGACTCTCCCGGGTGAACGGCAGAGTTGGGGAAGACTTTGTGAACTTTATGTAGGAATACAATTTTGAGAGTCAAGAAAGAGACTTTAACGTGGAAGGCCAGGCGGGCCTCAATTCACCGTTTGCTACTGCTTAAAGTGTTAGAAACAGAGCCAGAGTTTGTCATCCTGCATACAAGGACAGAATTACTCTGTGAGTTTTAACAGGAGGAGGAGAGCTGGTTACACTACATTTATTCTTTTAAACACTGATTTTTCATTTGCTTACATTTCTTCTATTTACACCTTTTGTACAAGAGATAATGCAGGCATTCGTTTTTTGTTGGCAAAGGCCATTTTGAATTGACAGCCTCCACTAGGACTGTTTCGTTTATTGTTTGATGGGTGTGACTACATTGCAGAATCCATTGTGTCAGTGTCCTACTTGTGATACCATGCCTTCCCTGCAAGACCATTTGGCTTGATGCTTTGGTTATGTTTCTAAATCATCTTCCATGGTGTCTCTTGAATGAAGTGGATGAATTTTGTAGTTGTCAAGCATATTATTCATATTGTTCAAATCAAAATGTTCAAATTGTCCAGTATGTGGTGGATGTTCATATATTCTGTTGTTTCATTTTATATTGTTATGTATGTCTATAACCTATCTTTGTAGTATTAATTGGCTCTTGGAGATACTTTAGAGCCAATTTTTGCTGTGTTTAACTGAACCATGAGTCAATTGTTTAATCTTTTCTTGATAAAGGTAAACCATTCTGCAGAGCAATGAATTAAAGCTTGAGCTACTGGTCATCCTACTCCTACAGTTTACACATTTCCTTTGAGTGGTAAACATACTAACTAGCCACACATGCCTTTAACCAATTCTGCCATTTTGGCAGTCTTTGGTTGTAATCATATTATGGCTTGGCATTGGTATACTGTTTAAATGCAATACTATCATATAGATTGAGATGTTGGAGAGCATATGTGCATAACAACAAGGGATCTGTTATGTTGTAAAAATGTGCTGATGATAGATACAAGGCAAATTGTAACCATAGTGATTGCTCATTGGCTTTAATTTTGTGACACATATCTATTGTTTTTGTACTTTGCTTGTAGAAAGTTTGATATCAGCAGCCACATACTTTGCATTGAATTCCAACAGTAGTTTACAATGTTGCAATTTGTTTGTTTTATGCATTGCAAAGACAGGTGCCTGTTTATGAGTTAGTTGTGTTTTAAATTTCTACATCAGTAACAATATATTTATTTTAAATGTAATGTATCTTTTGTAGTACTTCTGGTTTTCCAGTAAGTTGAGTTGTGTAGAGTTTTCGTAATTCTAGAGCTGGGTGTTTAGCAGTGTACAGTTTATGCACATGAGTGTGCATTGCAGAATGGTGTGTTGCTAACATGTTTATGTGATGAAAGGTGCTTTCACAGAATGCTCCTGAAATGCAGCCTAGAGAATTGGAGCACATGTTTTGTACGATTTGGATTGTTCTTTTGTCTTTTAACTTAATGTATTGCTTTAGAAATTGTTATGAACAATTGAACGGCTGTTGGCACACATTACATGAATTGAGCTGTACCACCATTTGTAGACTGGATGAACTGTCTGGAAATGAGTAGTATTTGATTCCAATATATATTTTTTGGGGAAGATTTTTAAATTAAAGTTTCTTATTTCATAACAGTTTCTCCTGGTATCTCATAGTCTCTATCATAGTTATCTGTGTTAATTGGATTTGTTTACTCTTGCTACTTCATTGAATGATGCTTCTGTGCTAGTAGTATGATGCCATTCACTGGCACAAAAGTTGCAGAAGTTATCTACATTGATGTTGCACATGCATCTAAGTTTTGTTTGTTGTTTTTTTAACTAATTCTGTTAACGGTTTCATTTTGTGAAAATCTGCTATTAATAGAATTTTCTTTATTGTCCCTTTTTCTTCATCTTTTTTGTTTCCCGTTCTTTTCCTTGACTCCGTGAAATTGAAGGATTGAGAACAAAACTCTTATTTGATGTGTTTTATTTTGTAAAAATTGTAATCCAATGTAATCAAGTATAATAAAAAAAAGTATTCTTTTTAGTTCGACTTCACTGTAAATTATTGCTTCTAAGATCAGTTTTAAAGGGTAATTCACAAGTGAGGAACATTACTTTTCATATTTTTTATTAAATTGGTAAGGACTCGATGGAACAGTTTTTGCAAAATGTATTTTAAAAAAAAATGTGTTTGGGACTACATTGACAGTCAAAGATATGGTTTCTTTTTCTGTTATGTTTGTTGAAGGCTAATATCCTGTTGAAATAGTTTTAAGAGGTAATAGTTTGCCTTTATTTATTGATGGAGATGGAGAAATGAGACTCATTCTTGTAGTGTAGTTGGTGTGCTTGTACTTTACAAGAGGAAAGTTATTTCTTCTCTTGCTTGCACATTTTCTATGAATAGTTCTAGTGGAGGTGAGTGCATGACTCTCCTTTATTTTAACTTGTCCAATATGTTCTTTGGAGTTGGATTTTGGGTGGCATTTCTGGTATCTGTTGGAGAAAAAAATATTTACATCTAGTTTCAATAAAATGTATGTATGTTTTAATGCTGTTATTGGTTGATAGTATCTGGGAAGAGATTATTTTGTTCAGTAATTTTAATTATGAATTTGGAAGGGAGGGCTGTAGCTTTTGGAACTGGTTTTCTTTTTAGCACATTTCTGATGAATGAAAAGTGGGGTTTTAGCCATCTGAGGGTACTTGCTTTAGGACATATTAGGAGTTATGGAAGCTTTCACACATTACGTTTGAAATGCCAAACCATTAGACCATTGATTTAGCAGACTAAAATATTTGTTGTGTTGCGAATAAGTAATGCTATCGACTTTATTATTTTTTTGTTTTTTTTGTTTTATTGGTTACAAAAAGAAATGTTAAACCTTTAACATAGTTTCCAGCCTAAAAATCTCTCATCTGGTTCACACATCAACAACTAAATCCCCAATGTCATGTTGATGGGCATGATTAATTTGTCCTCTTATACCCCGATCCTTTAATTTTTGGGCAAGACAGCCACACTTTACTCAATGTTCAACGGTAGGATTTGTTCCATGAATTTGAGAGCATCCAGTGTTCTTCCAATTTTTTCCACTGTTAACGGCCTTTCCCAATTGACTTTATTCTGCTTCTTCAGTTTTTAAAACTAGATAGGTGAAACAGCAATGCAATTTCGAGGCAAAAAGAAACATTCTCTAAAAGGTCTGCATTTCCTGCAACAAGCTATTTAAAAAAAAGGTAAAGAGGGCACTAGAAAAAGGAAGCAGGAACTAATGTAACAGACTACTATTGGAATACTTGGATGAGAAAGAGGAAGGTGGCAATAACGTAATAGATTGTTATTGGGGTTCTGGGACGGGGAAGATATATGTGGGGATAAGACATGGATTACTATTTTTTTTACTCAATTTTATGTGAAGTCAAAACAAAAACATGTGAAATCCTCAAAGTAATACTTCAAAACTGTTATTAACCCCTCTCTCCAACCCACCACCCTGTGGTGCTCACCCAACAGTGGATATGCCATCCCGGTTGAGATTTCCAGCTATTCATTCTCACTGATTGTCCCCCCACCAGTGATAATGACAGAACCCTGCACCAACCATGGCAAAATAATCCTACAGTCTCTCTCTAAGAGATTCACCCTTGCTCAACCTTGCATCACCACCCCACTTCCACCATACTTCCTAAAGAAAGGGGACCATTCCATTTCTCTGGAGAGGCAGATGTCATGCAGCATACCCATGATCTCTTGCATGTTGAATGGCTTTCCCTCCCCTTAAGTGACCATTCTCTCTCATTTGGTAACGCTTTCCCCTTATACTTTACAGTTAAACAGTCTCTAGCTTCTGGAGTGCTTCTGTTTTTTCTATTTTTGTTTCCAATTTGCGTGTTAGCTTCTTTTAGTGATTCTCCATTATGTTGCTAGTGTGTTGTTAGTGTCCTCATATAAGAACAAGAAAATACATGTCACCCTTTCCTCTTGTATATTTTCCCTTTGTTTTCCCTAGCAAAATTATTAAGAAAGCAAAATATGTTTCCTGTCCTTATTCCCCAAGAAAAACAGAAACATAATGAAAATACTGTTTACCCGTTGGCAGTTCTCACCTGCATGTTGGTGGTTGTTGGCATCTTTTATCCATGCTTTCTGTTCTGTTGATTGCATTGGTTTTATGTGTAGTTGTGTTTGTCTAGCAGAATAAAATAGGATTTCTTGGTTTGTTCTTATTCTTATAATTGTTTCTCAGGGTTGGTGTCCCATGTTTTGTTTCTTGGGGTGTTTTTTATTTCTCACAGTTCTCATGTTTATGGCTCTGTTATGGTGCCCTTTTGATGCTGGAAGGGGAAGAGGAAGAAGTTGGAAGAAGAGGGGGAGGAGGATTTTTGTTTCTACTTGCAGATGAAAGAGGATTCCCCCTTGATGGATGAGGGGGAACTTTTTGCTTTTGTTAATTCCGTTTCACAAGCCCAGTCCACACACCAACACTGATCCTCCAATTTGGCCGGGGTGCCTGTGGCTTTAGGGGTGGAATAAATATAACATTGGAGAAGGCCCCAACTACTAGCGTAGAGTCAAGGGATGATCAACCTCTTGTGGACACCACCATGAAGCCATGGGGGTCTAGGCTTCTTCTGGACTCCCCATTGATGCAGAGGAGGAAGTGTCTCCTTTTGAAGCCCCCATGTAGACAGTCGTGGTAGACGAGCAGAAGGGCCTTTCCCCAATGTGGGAGGTTGGGTGGCTACAGGCAGTACATTGGATCAAACAAACGAGATGACTCCTTTCTGTGTTATAATTATAATTATAATTGTTCTTTTATAACAAGCTGAATACCAGCAATGGTTTTCTAAGCATGGGATTGGGATTAGAGCCAGTGTTGCGCTGTATTGCCCCTGAGCTATCCTTACTCACCATAGTTGGTGATATTGTAGAGTAACAAGTCGCCTGCCTACTCTGAGCCCACTGGCAACCAAACTGCCATCACCACACCTCAAACAGTGGTAAAGATGAAGTAAGTCCTACTCCGAAGGTCCATGGTACAGCACTCAATTGACAACAGACATTACATGCCAATAAAACCTGCACCCATCCTTCCTGCTCAGTCAGAACAAGTGGCAATGACACCTGTCGCCAGATGTTGGCCCATCTTGAAGGCGACACTGCAACAACCAGTTGGGTCCATTGCACCACTGACAGTGCCCACCTTTGAGTGGGACAACCCGAGACTATGTAATGAGGCATGCTGGGATGTATTGTCTCCATTGCGGGCAGTCTGTAAGCTGGGTGGATCTGGATCACACAGAGGCAGTGGCCAACAAGAATACAGAAAGGGAGCACCACCATCCTTCTCTCCTGGAGCTCTCCATTTAGGAGGTGAAAGAATGTGGCAGAATGGAGGAGAGACTGTCCACACACTTAACACAATTAGTGGCAGTGGTCTCTGTGAGAGTAGGTGGCATTAAGAACTTTAGTGTGAGAAAACGCTGTTCGAGAGCTTGATATTTTAAGTGAGCAGCTTTGCCTTTCTAAGACAGCCTGACAATATTAGTTGGAGGCTGCAGCCGTTGAGAGAATCCAAGAAGGTTACGGTGTGGCTCCACCCCGTGATAGAAACTTAGATCTGTAGTGGGCAGTTGCCCCCTATGAGAAAACACATAGTCTTTAGTGGGTGCCTGTGCACTGTGAGAGAACCTAAGAACTGTAAAGAGTGACTGGTCCATGTGGGAGAACACTACACTAAAATATTTTTTGGTGGCTGATCCCTGTGAGAGAACTCAGGAATGCTAAGGGGTGGCTGGACCCACTGGGAGAGCCTGGGAACATTCTACAAGTGGTGCTGGTCAGTCAGAGACAATACTAAACATTTACTCAGATAATAGGCAACAACATGTATAGTTGAGCAAATGGTCAGGGCCTCACAGTCATTATTACAGCAATTACCAAAGCACACACACTGTGAAACTACTCCCTTATTGCCAGGATCACTGTAACTTTCAGGGTGGAATCCTCAGATATTGAAGGCTGAAGGCCCTCAGGACTGGCCCCTTTGGGTGTTGTCTGGTGATGACAAGGCTAATAAAGCACTGCAAAACAAAAGGGTAATAAAATACATTACCCAGAGTTCTGGGTAAGTCCCAAAACTTCAGTCTCGGCAGCCATGCTGCTTGCCAGGCAATTGAAGTCATGCTGTCATGATGCCTACCCCCGGGGACCCAGACCAAGTCCAACAACCCCGGAAGCAGGCATCAAGTTATCCCAAGCAAGCCCAACAACCCCTGCTAGGGGCTATTTGGGTGCAGTCCTGGCGTCTATGGCGCCAGGCTCATATGGAGAGTCAGTCCTGGTGCCATAGGTGCCAGGCTCATAGTTTAAAACTTACCTGATGCAGACCATGCTGCAAACTTACCTGATGCAGACCATGCTGCAAGAGCTCCAAGCCAAAAGAGGCTTGGAAGGGACTACTTTACCTAGGGACTATTTTTTTACTCGGGTGGGGCTGGGGAGGTATACTTACCTGGGACTACTTTGGAGGCTATTTAAACCACGCCTGAAGAGCAGCACACGCTTCACGTTATTCTGAATCCAGCAGCGTAACGCTCACCGTGCCTGCAAGTCTGCATCCAGTCTTCTGCCACGCCCGCCTCGAGTTTGGAGCTCCTAGAAAAAGGGAGAAAGAAGGAGAAAAGGTTAGAACAAGAGTAATACCTTTGATCCTTACCTGAATTCCCGATCCATCGCGCCTTCGAGCTGGAAGAAAGAAGTTGTTTTATGCGCGTCGCCTCACCTGCTGCAGCGCCGCGCTGAACTCACCGGCCTTCGCAGCATCTTCACATTCCACCGCATCCTCCTGCATGTTCCCGCCGCACTCCGGCACCTAAGGAGAAGACAAGAACAGCAAGGTGAGCCAAGGGAATACACAGAGGAATATTAGTTACCCCCCCCATAGACTTACCTGATTTTACCACCGGGGGTACTATTCCTCTTCACGGGTCGGCGCAGCTTCCACTGCATCTTCGTCGAACCCCGACCCCTAAGGGGAAACAAAAGGACAGCAAGGTGAAACAAAGGGAGTAACAAGGGGAACCCTCCTCACCACAATAGACTTACCTTATTTTACCGCCGGAGGTGTTATTCCCCGAGACTTCATACTTTCTCTCAGCGCCTGAATAAGGGAGAAAGCAACAGGTTACATATTGACATTATTTTATCGAACTGTGTTGGAAAATACAAATCCTTACCAGAATATTACCGGTTGCCACAAGGAACTCTTCACTAGGGCCAAGCGGCAACCTGCAAGGAATCGGACAAGAGTGAAAGTCAGGCATTTGAACTATTACGAACTACATACTTACGGCGTCTTGCCGGGAATCTCAGAGTCAATATTGTTCTGGAACTCACCAATTCCTTTGAGCCAGTGAAGCAACTGGTTATCAACGCGCCCCTGCGCTCTATGCAGGATGGAGAGCTCATCTTTTCAAACCATCAGGTAAGACTATAAGAGGGGACATCAAAGGTGATCTGTGGGGAGAACAGCGGGGTGGGGGGATTTACGCTCAACTCCACGGGTGGTTAATTCCCTTTCTCCATTTGCAGAAGAATATTCCTACGGGTCAAGCAAACGAAGCTAGGTGGACCAGTCCAGTCCGTCATTTCGGCCCTACGCGTCACATTGGTGGAGACCGCAGCTGTCCAGTTCAGATCGACGCCTCTGTGGGAGCCAGGTGAGCGTAACACATGCATCCCCATAAGCACATGCTTAGCATCTGAGAAAAGCAATGCCTACCTACACACCTTCTAGCCAGTCCAGCAATCCATCATCAAGTCAGGATTCTAAGTTGTTGCTGTGCACCATGTATCCCTGTGCTACCTCCAGCCTGCAGAGAAATACATGCAAGACATAACCATAGCTGTTAAGACTCACCTGAAATTTACTGATTCTTGTCTGAGCACAAAACTGTCTCCTCAAGACTTCACAGCAACCCTACAATGAAATCAAAACAGACAAAAGGTTTGCAGCATGCAGGGATACCAGTTTCGAAACTCTAAAATTCCAAAATATTCACCTAGAGATGGAGCTCTGCCGCTTGCACCTGAACTCTATAGGCTACAGTAAAGGATGTGTGTAAACATTTAATCAGAACATCAACAAAGCTTATCAGCTGAACCAAAAACCTAAAGGCATTGAGGGTTAAATGTAACATCCACTGTTACAAATCTTTGAAATTCCCTGCATAGAAGTACGATAATTCATTAGTTTTGGACAATCTAATACTATTCAGTGCATCTGAATAGTATGCTGAACCCTATCCTGCTGCTGCTTTTGTTAGGAGAGAGGTTATACTTTGGACAATGCATTAAACATTTTCACACAAACATTATTTGACCTGCTCAATTGGAAGACAGTGGTAACCACTCTGTACTGCTATGTCCGTGACGTCATCAAGCCTACATTGTTTCCCTCTCCTCTTTCACTGCATCAACAGGTAAGGGAATTTTGAAGGGAAGGGATTATGGATAGTTGGTAAGGAATCAGGCCTAAATAGGTCCACTTGTCATTTCAGCTGTATCAGTATTGTCACCCGTATCACCCATGTCCCTCTCTTATGTTTGTATTCTTTGTAACAGAGCCACGCTTAGCATAGAGGTCTTGTGGAAGAGGAATTTTGTTGCTATTTTAGATGAACTGCTTTCCTGGCAACCTAGTGTTTCTTTCTTATTGGCAATGGAAGAGGAGAATGTGGATAGGCATGCCTTTTCCCACTGTGGCTCAGATGATGACAATAACCGGTGTTTCAAAGGGTCGCAGGGTCAACTTGTTTCTTTTGTAAACAGCTCATCATCCCAGCCCATGGATTAGGCATTGGATTTGTAATTATCTTTCTTGTCCCAGTCCAACCAGACTGCTATCACCTTGGTTGTTGCCTTACAGAATGCCAGTGACACTTATTATGATGGTGAATCTTCTAGGGCAAAGGATGTTGACGTTGAGTCCAGGTCTTCTGGATGGTAAAGCCCCAATGAACAGGAAACACTCAGGACAAGCTGTTTCCGGTGTTGTATTTCCACAGCCAAGGCACCCCTGGGTTTGGACAGTATTAGGACCATCCATGGTGGAGATGCTACAGGCTCTCACAAGAGAGGAGGGCCAGAATAAGACAGAGTGAGTCAGATATGTGGTGTCTCTAGACTGTCACCAAGGGGAGCTGATGTTGGGTCCACTTCAGTGTTGGTGAATTTGGATCCAAATGACCCGAAGGAGGGTCCTTCAGGGTTACAGTATGCACTGGGTAAACCTGTATTTTCCTCTAAATACATTGTTCACTTCAATTCCAGGGAATACTGTGTATCACTGTCAGCGGTGAACTATGCGAAAACTTTTGTGAGGAACAAAATGCCTTCTTTAGACGGAATCCACAAAAATTCCCTTCTGGAGGGGGGTGGAGGGTTGCCTCAACCACCTTGGTGGATCGCAAAACATTAACTGTCATATTTATAAATGGCAAGGATGTGGGAAAGGGGAAATGAGGGTTGGGCAAGCTGGCCAAGATAGGCTCCTTAATCCCCAAGGTCCACTGGTTAATGTGTTGCATTCTGTGGAGGAAGTAAAAGCTGGAGGTGTTTCCCTGGATCCTAGGGAAATCAGCAGATGGGCCCAACAGGCACATAGTATTTTGGGATGCCAATGCATCCATGTTATAATTAACAAGGAAGGGCATTGCCCTTAAATTCGGTTTACGATTATAATGTTTAACCATTCTAATTCATATCATTCTAAATAATCAGCCTCTGGCTAGCATCCAAAAGCGACATCACACCTGTCTAGCCTCTGCTAATGCCTAGAAGCTTGAGATCTTATATTTTACAGTTCCATAAATGTTCATGTACTGTCTTGCCTGTGTCTTGATTTTTACAATCTCTTATAATAAAGAAAACTGAATAGCGTAACTCATTTCATTACTAATGACCTAAATTCTGCACATGTTAACTAATATGGGTGACAATGACTACTAAGTTCTTCAAGAAAATGTTCTAGCTCTTTCCTTCACTGCTGTGAGACTTTTGAAGTATATATAATATGTTATTTTTTTCTATTTTTGACTTCCTTTCCTGAAGTTCAAACACGTGCTCCTTGCACCACTATTATTGCAGTTCTATGCTTGCGCTGAATGTTGACTACAAAGTGCCTTTGAAAAGCTTCAATGCTTTAATTCAGTTCAGTCCACATGTCTGAAGCGTCTTTGTGTCATTTCCTCAAGTCGCGCTGCTATGTATTTGTGTCAAACACTGTTCGGTAATATAGCATCCTCTTCCCAAGCCTAAACTTCATGCGCCACTTCTGAACCTTGCGCTGAGGTTAAGGATCCGGGCACACGCGCCACAATGAAACTATGACACCGTGCTCTATACACGCCAGTACGGTGTAAAATGAACTTGTGCTAATTTGTGCTGCTGATCCGATTACCAGTGCATTTAGTAATTTCTCAACAAGTTAAACGTTTCCAGAACAACATGTTAAAATAGCTTCTTGTCTTCCTTCCGCTGTCTCACCAAGTTCAAACAAACTACCTCTCTCTACTTAAAAGATTTCTTACATAGTCCTTGCCAAGAAAACATCAAACTCAGTTTGGCTCCCACCAATTTTTCTCTATCTTGTCCCACAAAGCACTTTCACCAGTTTTACCTGATTTACTGGACGAATTGGGCCCAAAAAAGAGCCCAAAGTACAACTAGGACATTATTGCTTCAAGGACTTGGATATAAGGCATTCAGGAACTCTCACCAGTGTTCCATGATATCTCATTGGGAAATAATGCACCAATCATTGTTGCAGTCCTCATTCACTATCTTGGGAAGGGCTCACATTGTGGTTTTCTTAAAGAGAAGGTGGTTAAGGAACAGAAAGTGCATCTCAGAGCACATCATTCTAAATCATTCTACCTCTCTTTCTTTCACCAATTCTTCACTTCTAAACTCAGCACTGTCTATGAGTGGAACACCTTCCCACTTTGTGTACTTCTGACCTCATAGTCCTGACACACGGTGAACGGTGTGTTATTGCCCACAAGATTGTATCCTAAGGTTAGACCTTAACAATGCCTATTTCACAGTCCCAAGCTTCACACCACACAGGCAACTTCTCTAGGTTCTTTAGGAAGGCATGTATTACCAGTTTTCAGTGTTTCCTTTTGGTCCTATTTCGGGCATTATTGGTGGTGTACTAGACTGCTCAGTCAGTGGATGAATTCTTCAGGACAAGATGGGACTGTCTGACTATTCATTTTTATGACATACATTATGAGTAAGTCAATTCAGATTGTTTCTTGTCATTCCCTGATGATTGTGATTTTGCTTCAATCAATGGGGTGGGTTTTCAATTGTCAGACATCAGAGCTGTTGCAGTCCCAGACAATGCTGTGTCTGGGTTTCATCATACACTACAAGTCTGCATCCCTTCACTTACTGCAGAGGAAATTCTTGTATCTTCTGTTCAGGCAATCATTTCAAGCCCTGTGCAGTAGAGGGCTCATCAATGAGTTTTAGGTTATTTAAGCTGGGTCCTGTTTTCACAGATGCAAGAGGAGAGTTTCTGTGGTGGCTGGCGCAAATGGACACATGGAATGTGAAGGTCAGTGTTAGGCAGAATCATATGCAGTACCCATTGGGAACACCACACAAAATTAAGACTACAAGTGACAGTACAAATTTACCTTTGGTAAAAGCCTGTACTACACAGTAAAGTGGTAGCGATGGCTGAGCAGCCAGACTTATCTCAAGAGTAAAGTGAGCAGTACCAATAGTTACACAAAGGACAGCAATTACTATGGTTCATACAAACACTGACTCAGGGTTCTGGACAAGTTAAGCTCAAAATGAAGTGTGAGCAAAATGGCACTCCAGTAATTTAAAAGGGAGGGACAGACAAAGTTAGCACCAACAAGTAAGTAAGCAGGATAGTCTAGAAAAAGTAACTACAGTGAGGAAATCAAATCAAGAGGACAGGGCCAAAGTCAATGGACCAAAGTCTTTGCAGAGGATCACACAGTTCAGAGTAGTTGTAGTAATAGTAGTAGCTGTAGTAAATGTAGTAGTTGCAGTTCAGTAGTATTTGGAATCACTATACTTGATCCTCACCGCTGTACACCTGTGTTAGGCAGAATCATATGCAGTACCCTCTGGGAACACCACACAAAATTTAGACTATAATTGACAGTACAAATTCACCTTTGGTACAAGCCTGAACTACACAGTAAAGTGGTAATGATGGCTGAGCAGCCAGACTTATCTCAAGAGTAAAGTGATCAGTACCAATAGTTACACAAAGGACAGCAATTACTATGATTCAAACACATACTGACTCAAGGGTCCTCATTACGAGGCTTGCGCTCACGGAATGAAGGGGGGCGGTACGGGACCGGCCCCCTTCATTCCGTCAGGGCTGATTGCAGGGTTCCCATTGCGGGACCCGGATCGGACGTTTGGTAAAACCAAGAGTGCTTTCCGGGTCCCGCGAGGGGAAGAAGGAGGTAACAACGGGACACTTATAATGTGCCTGTTGTTCCCTCCATCCGAATTCCCATTGAGCCCTATCGGGGCTCAAATGGGAATGGGGAATGGTTCCTGCAAGGAGGACTTACCGGGTCCTCCTATGTCGAATGACCCGGTAAATCCCCATTGCAGGAACCTGGAAAAGGAGCCCGGTTTGGAGGCAGCCATGGAGCAAATAGCTCCATGGCTACTGCCAAACTTTTAATGAGGCCCAAGGTTTCTGAGTAAAAGCATATACATTTATTTACACATAAGTTATGAAACATTTCACCATTATGAAGCAGTTGAAAAATCCCAATCTTAATACACTACACCACACCCAATAGATTCGGGACAAGTTAAGCTAAAAATGAAGTGTGAGCAAAATGGCACTCCCCTAATTTAAAAGGGAGGGAAAGACAAAGTTAGACAAAAGTTGAGCAGCACCAACAAGTAAGTAAAGAGGGCAATCTAGAAAATGTAACTACAGTGAGGAAATCAAATCAAGAGGCCAGGACCAAAGTCAATGGACCAAAGTCTTTGCAGAGGATCACACAGTTCAGAGTAGTTTGCGGTTAAGTCTTTGCCAAGAGTTCAGAACGGAGTTGGTCAGACAAAACGTTACTTTAAAGAATAGGGAAGGACAATCCATTGGATTGGCAAAAGATTTCAAACACTTTTACCACGGTCGGATGGAACGAACGACCGGATTTGAACAGTACCTTCAATGGAGAAGAAGGCTGTAGCTGAGGCAGATGTTCCTGGGAGGTCCTGCAGGCTCACGGTTCCTGAAGCGACTGTCGGACTGACATGAAGTAGAAAGACTGGAGAGTCCTGCACTGCCCAGGGAATAAACCAGCAGCAGAGCAAAGCAACAAATAAAAGGTGCGCTCCTTAAAACCCAAGCAGGTTCTGATCCTCCTTGCTATCCGGTTCACTGTAGCTGTGCACAGCAAATTAGACCAGAGGAGGGAGGCCTGGCTTGCAGATTGGCAAACTGGTTGTTCCCACCAGCTCAAGGGGAGAAGATTCCTTGCAGATCTTCTCTGTAATCGAAGTTTGAAGATTCGGACCCGCAGCAGGGCTTCACAGGGAGGTTCAATCGTGGTAGAGGACATCTTCTGTCAGCTTCTCTTCGGTTCTCTCGATCCAGTGGCGACTCTGCCTTCTCAGTCCCAGAGACCTGCTTTTTATGCAGTTTTCTCCCATTCACACAACCTGGCTGTCCATCACACAGCAGGGTGGCTGTTCCGGCGGGACAGTCACCACAGCCAATCACCCAGAGTGCAACCTGGGTCTCCAAGGAGACCCTGTGCATAGAGTTTCAAACCCCTCCCTCACATTCTGTCCCCCTAAGACATTCAGGCACCTAAGGAGGGCTTCTGTAGAGAAGCCTGCTAAAGGACGGCGAACAAAGGAACCAAACCTGGTTTGGCGCACAGAGTACAAAAAGAAATGGTGAATAAACCCAGCCAAACTAAATACAAGTAATTATGGTCCAGTGGGTTTAAGTTTGAGGCTACTAAGATAGCCTAAAACAATACCAAGGCTATTTAAAATAACCACGGTAGGAAAAATAGGGTAGATACCACTTCCACCAGCCAAATTTTAATGAAAAGGGAACATAATAATGTTCCATGAGAAACAGACAAAAAGGGATAGCTATTAACCCTTTACAGGACTCTATGAAAGATAGTTTGTACTGGGTCTGTGGATTTAAAAGACTAATAAAGTCAGTGGCAATTTTACATGTTCTGGGAGACAGTAGTCAGCACCAGAAAAGGGAGTTCAGAGTGGGAAGTCTAAAAGAGACAACCCTGTGTTACTGCAAAAAGGTGCTGTATAACACACAGTAAAAAGATGATGGGCCTCATTACAACCCAGGCGGTAAGTTCCCTACTTTACCACCATGGTGTAAACTCTGTTTACACCATGGTGGATGGCGGATTTACCGCCCCATTCCAAGGTGAGTGGGGCGGTAAATCCCCATTCCCCATTTACCCTTCCCCATTCCCATTTGTGCCCCATAGGGCTTAATGGGAGTGGGCAAGGCGCTAATTACGGCACCGTAAATTACGGTGCCGTAATTAGCACCAAGGCGGGTTAGCGCCTTGCATTATAACGCCTGCTAAAAGCAGGCGTTAAAATGGTAATCAGGCGTTAAGGGTTAACGGCGCCGACGGCGCCGTTAAACCCTTAACGCCTGGGTTGTAATGAGGCCCGATATCTATGGAGTAGGTGAGGCTCCACAGTCTATCAACACAAAAATGGTAAACACACACAGCAAAACACATGTAAGAGTGGGAAAAAAGGCTCACACTCTTACCAAGTGAAAAAATAAATCCTCGAAATCCAGCAAAGCTGCTGAGGGACTCAGTAGGTAAGGGAAATTAGCCATTTTTGAGAATTCTCTCTAACAGTCATTTTCGTTATATCCTCCAATCTGCTACTGGAATCTGACTCAAGTGTAAGAGGGTTGGGGGTCAGGTGTTGCATGACCTTGACTGGAATGGCATTGTCTCCAGGCAAGTGGACATGGGATAGCATGTGATTGGAGATGCTTTCTGGTGCTTTTGTGTTCCAGTGATTCACAGGCATGTTCTCCAATTGTGTTGTGTGTCTTCATATGGAAGACAGCACATTTTGCATCCATTATAACAAGGTTCGGGTACATTATCTTCTAGGAACCCTCAACTTCTGGTACTTGCCACCAGTGTGTGGATAGGCGTGATTGGTACTTACATTACTCTTTTCTCCTCTGAAGTTAAGGGGGCCCTTTTAGCTGGGCCTATTTTTGTCATGTATCAATTCCCAGCTCCCTAGGTTTTTCAGTTGCAGACCAGATCCATTTGTCCATGTGATGGATGCATTTTTCCAGTTCTCAGTAATGTGTGAACACTCCTTCAGGCCCAATTGCTTGGCACAATGCTAGTGATGGTTACTCAATTTGGGATGGCGCAGCCATGATACCTATTGGTTCAGCAAATGGCCTTGAAGTCCTTGATTTTAGTACTGGTCTTCAAAGAGCTCCTCGTGAATGCTGACTCCAACCTCATCCAAAGCTCTTGGATGGATTCCCTTCAGTTGGTAGCATGGTAAGTGTGAAGAAATATTTCTCTCCTGGGGGTATTTTTGCAAATGCTTTGTCTTGTATCAAGCAATCCGGGGCCACTAGTACAATCAATGAATATGACTTGGAAGGGAGTTGTGGGGGTTGTGGTTTTGCTGACACAGAGAAAGTTATTTGGATCCCTTTTAGGCAGGATTGGTGCAGATGGTGCACTGTTTCGGTAGTGTGAATCCTGCACTTGCTCACCAGATCATTCATAGTTTCCTCTTTGTGTGTCAGCCAGATATTTTGTGGAAAGATTTCCTGTGGGGGATGTCCGCTGGTCTGTACATTGCTGAAGGTAATCAGGCTGTCTCATCCTCCCCCTTCTTCCCAATACTCCTGTCTTTGGATGTCAACCAGATGTTGCCGATGTTTAGAAGCTGTGAGACCATTATAGATCTATTCTTTCAGAACCTAGTTTCTAAGTGGGTTATGTTCATGTGCCTAGTCTCCGTCAGGTGAGTTTTGGATGGTATTTCCTTGAATCTGCCTAGAAGGTTATTTTGCCCAGAGGGGTCAGTTGCATCACATAACCAATATGGTGTGCTGTTCCACCTCGTTCCCTTCCCTTTCAATTTTCCCCCAGATGTGCAGGCCAGTGATTAGATGGTTAGGAAGCCAGGGAGGTCGACCTTCAGGTACTTTAGATCAATATTTCATCTTATTTCCTGAGTCCTTCCTCTCAGTCTCATCTTCCACTCTCGCTAAGTGGGTTTGCTAGGTTATGTTCAGGCAGGAACAGCTATCTCCCTTTTAGGTGCTCATTTGGCAAGTCTGATTGTGGCTCATTCTGTTCTAGATGTGCTTTGGACGTGCATAATAAGATGACTCTTTGTCATGTGAGAGAATGTCAATTATTTCTAGCTTCTGCTGAAGACTCAGGTGTTTTATCAGGAGTACTATCCCTCCTTGCTACCACTCAATAACTGTATGTTGCTTGTGTTTCCTGACTTACCAGGCCACTTTTACAGAAAAGGACCTCTAATATCATAAATAGCAAAATCGGCTCAACGCAAGTCAAATAATGTTATCACACAAAAGTATTGGCAAAGACTAATTAAATAGATTGTTCACAGACCCCTGTCAATGTCGAGAGACAAGAGGGAAAGAAAACTCAAACCAAAAGTGCAATGAAGTTTAAAAAAATAGAAATGTAGTTTAAAAATTGAAACAACGTTGAGGCAACCTAGTTTATTGGACTCATAGATATGGTCCCTATGGATAATGAATCCTGCAAATAAAAAAATTAATAAAATGTCTGGAGAATATCAATATTTGGTCATTTAGGATAGCACTTCAATCATTGTGCCATTCCCAGATAGATGGTCGACCGGTTTCGGTGAGAAAACAACATACACATTGTCATCTTCAGGACCTTAAGGGTGATACATGAGTACAGTGTTTATTGTAAACATTATGTGATTTGTGAAAGGAAACTGCTCCCACTCTTAGTAGCAGACTTCACAAACTATATTTCCTCACTATTTGAATCTAGAATCCACACAGAGTTCAAAGGATATCTATCACTCTGTACACCCTGTTAGCAGCTCCACACCTGTAGGCTCACGTCCAACAATGGTAATGTGTCTTGTTGATGTGTTCCTCTATTACTTGTCAGACACTTGTCAAAAAAAACTTTTCATGGAGCCACTCCCCTCTATAAGATGTGCAAAAATGCAAGCTCAGGGTTATGTGTAGGATGCCCTGTGACTGGGCTAAGCAGTCCTCATATAATACCCAGGGCTGGAGATGGTGATTAATAAGGCGATTGATATGTTGTTTTTTCACCAAAACCTATGGACCATCTCTATGGGAATGGCACACTGATTGGCATGCTATCCTAGTTGATCAGATCTGGATATACTCGAGATATTTGGTTCTTTTTAATTGCAGGATTAATTCCCGTAGGTACCATATGTATGAGGTCAATAAACTAGGTTGCCTCAATGTTTTTCCCATCTTTAAACTAAATTGCTCTCTTTTTCAAAACTTGTTGTTGTACTTTTGGTTGGATTTTTCTTCCCCTCTTGTCCCTCAATAAACATTATGGTCTATGGTTATCTTCCATTTTGCATTGAAGTTCATGTTTTGGCACACTACCAACAATAAGATTCTATATGGTGATTACTGAATTGCACTACTTGGAGAAGCTTTTTTCTTATTCTATTCACTTTTAGACAGATGGCCCACCACTACACACTTTAGTGAGGGATCCTCTATGAGAGTCAGCTAGTCTTTATCAATGTCCTTTTATGTGGGGGAGAGTGGGTCCCACAGAGAGTTTGAAGTCTGTGCATAATCTAATTAGACTTTGCCCAACCCGTTCGTGTACTAACCAGGCCAACCATTCTTCTGAGGGCATCAGTGGTTCTTACTGGTTCGTCGGTTGTTTGGACATACCTGGAAAAACTCTTGTTCTTGCCATCCAATGGCTTAGCAATATTTAGGGATCTTGTATTAGAAAAGAAGAGAGTGATGTTTTGAAAGACTGGACTGAAGATCTAACAAATTGGGTGAGGAGGTTCATGGGGTCTGTCATTTGTATGTCTTTCCATTAGTTGTCCTGCTGTTGGAGCAATTAAAGAAGTGAAAAACATAATAATCATCTGCATGTCATTAATGGAATTCTTACTCTCCATCACAAGCTAGCAATAATTGCATTGTTACCAATGTTTCTTCTCACATGTATGTGATGTTATGGATTATTTATGGATATCGAGCAGAAATAAAGATTGATTCCTCAACAGTAGAGTCTTCGCTTGAACCACACACTCATGTCTCGTATGCAGTCACATTGGAATGTGTGGTACTGCAAGGCTTCTTTTTTTCACCCATTGTGTATAATGTGTATTTCATTCCTTTGTATGACCTCTCAGTCCAGGAGGGGGGTATATTCAACAACTATGCAGATGACATGCAAAGCCTAATGAAATTGATGGGCAAGATACCTTTAAGCAAATCCAGACCTTCTTTCACATTGTGTAAAATAAAATGTGGGACAACTGGCACAGCTTGAATCAATTCAAAACATAATGCATCTTGCTATATACTGACCATCAAAAGATTAGGACAAAACATCATGTACCCTTATATTCCCATTGCACACACCAATATCGATAGGATAGGTAAGGGTAAATAATTATGTATTATGTTTGATTTCCCCCTCTCAATGTCTACACAGGTGAACAACACAGTGAGTGTGCCATCGTATTACTAATTGGTTACTCAGACACATTGGTCTGTGTTTGTCTGAGGCTGGTCGTGTAGCATTTGCTTGTGCAATTAATAAAACAAAACTCTTTTTATTGCAAACTTCTCTTTCTTGGTGCCAACAACACCATGTTTCATCGTACCAAGGCTTTACTGCAATACCTCACTGGCTACCTTTAAAGGCCAGGGAACATTTTAAGGCACTTTTCTTATTACACAAGACCTATATTGGCTGGCACTGGTATACTCTAAGGACAAATTCAAATGGCACACTCCAAATCGACACCTTTGGTCTATGAATAAAGTCTAGTTTTGGTATCTCAGTTCAAAGGGGGAAAAAACAAACATGGGTTGTTCTTTTCTGGTTCCGTCTGTTGGACTATAGAATACCCTGCCCCTTGGGATTGTGGGATATATTTTAGGGTTATACCTAACTTTGTGGTGTTTTTATTATGGTGGTAAAGGGTGGTATTTTATGATGGTAGTATCACTTGTGGCAATTATTTGGGGAATTACTTTTTACATTGGTGAGACTAACTTTAGAATGGTGCCTAACAACTGTTTTTACCAGGGTTACCTCCTATAACAAAATACTGGACTTAGTGCACCCGGGCCAACTGTTTGGATTTCCTTGTGGGATCTTATGTACAATGCCACCAATATGTCCTTTTGGCTGATCTTCAAATTTGTAAACAGGCAAATTGAAATACCGCACACTCATTAACCTAGCTAGAGAGTTCACAGCAGATACTTCACTTGTAAACATTTATTATCACATACTTGTCTCTTTGTGCAGATCAAATCAAATGACCGACTGCCGCAAAAATGCACCAGTATACCAAGTGCCTTCAGAATGTTATTTTTATCATAACAGATAAACTTACAGTTTAGACATGGCAACAGTTATGCAAATGACAGTGTATGCATTTTTTTTTTCATGAGTGTGTTATGTGTTTGAGTGAGTGTGTTTCTTGTGGTGTAATGTATGCGTGTGTTTGTGTTTGGAATGGGGGAGTGCACGCCTGCCCTGGTAGTACGAATGTTCCTTTTTCAATGACATGCTGGCACATACTTTTGGGCACCTTTATGAAAACATGTTATCGTGGTTGCACTGCGATATAGTGTGATTTTGCAGTGGCAATTCTGGCATATATTTTCAACACAGGGATCATTAAACATGTTTTAAATTCATACCTTATACTGTTTCTGGCCTGGCATGACACCAGTTAATGAATGTATTCCAAATGTTACATTACATAACCAATTTTGAATTGTATTTTTTTTGTTACTACGTTCTCTCAAAAATAGTGCTGTAAAATGCTGTATATGAAAACATTAAAAAAAAAAAAAAGGTTTGGTGATGGCGGACCGGATTAAATCTACATTGCTTCTAGCTTCGTAGGTATACTTCGACGCTCAAACTAACCCAGGTGCAATATCAACAGATCTCCAATGGGGGGAAAAAAACAGCCGTATGCTGATCTTGTATCATTTATATTTAAAGTGACGCCTTCGCCTCGTCATCCACCGCAGGACCAAAAACGGCCACTGCCTCTGGGTCTACCAAACTCTGCATTCACGTGAATCGCGTATCGTGACCATTTCAGACTTGTTCCTAAAACCTATCTGCATATTTAGCAAGAAAAAAAAGCGTGCATTGATATGTTTTTGTAAAGCAGTAAAGTTAAAATTATTAAGAATGGTCTCCTGGCTTGCATTCATTTTCTCCTGCCTCCAGTGCCTGCCAGTCTGAAGCAGCAGCCCCATTACAATTAGTGTGTTTCAAGACCCTCCCATGAAGCAAATACACATATTATTAGTGTTACATGTTAATCCAATTATATTTCACAATATTATGGTTATATTTAAAATATAGATTTTGTATACTTAATATCTGAGGTGGTATTACACATGTCGACGTAAAACTAAAAAAACACAGCCAACATACTGTTATAATTTCCCTCTTCCCTAGTATGTTACAACATTTAATTTCGAAAGAATCGTGTAGATCTTTGAGACTTTAATCTTTTAGTCACTAAGAATAAGCCTACACTCATTAAATTCAGAAGCCTGTGATTTCTCAATTTATCAATATTCCACACTTCTCAAATCTCATTTAAACAGTTTGATACAAATTAAGTAAGAAGTATCTCCTCGTCAATAGCCAAAGGGGATTATTTAATGTAAAAGGAGTTGTCAATAGGTGGCAATAATATTCTTCATGACACCTGCAGCATACATAATATCGTTTTTTTTTTTATTCCTGAGATAAAAATCCCATAACAAAATCACAGGTTATTTATATCTACAAAGTTCTGCATTTCACCATTATAATTTTTCATGTCAAAGTGGGGCAGCTATGGGGGAGGTATAGCCTGACATCGCTTTATTAAAGCTGACACTTTTCTTGGATTGAATGCGATTCCATCCTCTCTGTGTATCGCGGCGGATCATTAGCATTCAGAGCGCTCCGCTATCAAGTAATCTGCTTCAAACTATTTTCATGAAATCAAATACATTTACTTGCCGGTAACATATAAAATGTATTTTATAGACCTTGGCTCGCATCAGTGTTGTTTAGTTATTTAGAGCGCAGGATAGTTATCAGTCAGTCTCATTACTGAGGGTAGACAAGCAATGCAGTGCACGCGAGCTGCTGCCCTCTACGCATGCGCGTTGCATTGATGAGGAAGTTCTCAGCATGTTCCATGAACTGTAGCATAAAAGGTCGTGGTCGGCATTTCCTATATTCTTTAATTTGTTAGCTGTGAAAAGTCTCTTTAAACATATATTTTACTAGAAATGTATTGCAAAGGAGCTTGTGAAAATCCTGGCATCACCACTGTCACATTAATTGCACTGTAGGTTTATATCCAGATCAAATAAAACAACGAAACACTTGAATAACAAACAAATAGAACCACTACAATGGCTCACCATTTTTAGATTTGTTTATTTTTTGGGATACGTGTCGGGTTATTAATGGCAGCTTAGTGTCTTCTAGTGTGAGAAACATCATGTATTGCCATGGAGTGAAGTGAAGGACGTTCTGGCGGCCCGCCACCAGTCACCAGGGCAGGCCGCACCAGATGCTGGTGTCACCCGGCTCACCAATATTACTGCGGTCACACAGTGTAGACACAGCCGGGGACACCCTGGTACGTCCGGATCACCTGACGTGTTACCTTGGCTGGAGGCACCCACCCGAGGGCGGCCTCGACTCTGGGGGCACCCAGGCCGCGGCACCAGGCCACGATCACACAGCAGACAAAAAGACGCAGACACGAGTTACCACTTCCTGGGGCTCTGCTGCACTGCCTCTCACGATGATGCAGTCATGACACATTCTCTCAGTTAAACCACGTATACATACCAATATGCTCCATTCCTTTCAGGAGATGCTAGTCATGTACTCCTGTTACCTTGAATTCTGGGACTTGTAGTTATTGACTGGTTTACAACAAATAAGAGGGGGTCAAGCAGGTGTAAAGAGTTGCTTCACAAGAGCCCCTCCCTTACATTAATTTTCAATCCTGAGTATGGTGCCTTTTCCTAAAGGCTTTGTTTGATTGAGGAACGCACACTAACAAGGTGGAGCAGTGGCACATTTACCAGGGACATCCGAAGGAAATAACAATACTTGTTTACATTGGCAGCCTGAGGCCAGTCTTTACACATTCACAAATGAAGGCATTGCAGATCGAGAGCGTGGGCTCCACATGCTGCCTTACTCTCAGGCTGAGTAAAACATGAATTCCATAAGCATATTGGGGTACTAGTACACACTCTCTATACGTAGCCGCCCTTTCTTGATGGTGCTTGCAATATATCATATACAAACTTCCCCGTAAAAGCTGGATTGGGAGCGAGTTATATTGCATTGCGCTTGGGCACTACCATGGTCGCATTTGTTTCTGGTGTGGTCGGTCTCGTGGAAGGCCAAACACTGCCAAGATACCAGATAAATAACGTATTGGATAGATGTGGTGCTGCCGTTTGGACAAAATCATGCAGGACAGCCAAACATTTCAACAGAGTTACATGGGCATCCATGGCACAACTCACAACTCGGATTGCATTGAGTGATTTAGAGGCACATTACAGGGGCATTGTGACAAATTGGCTTCTGCCCCACAGGAGTACAAGGATGAGCAGTGGCTAACCTGCCTACTCAGCCCTCACACTTCTACAAAGCAAGCAAGAACCCAATCATGAAGGTAAAACAGACATAGCTAAGAGATATACCGCTTTCACCGTGTGTGGTATTGCTTTCCGAGGGAAGGCTAGTTAACGTGACCCACTAGCAACCAAACCAGCAAAGTAATGCAGTGCAAAATAAGGGGAATGTCCAATCAAGGTTCTAAAAAAATATATACTTTAATTAAACAGTCCATCTACAATAATAACTATTTTGAACAGCACTGTACAAAACCCATGCCCGTTCAAAGAACAGAAAGTATGCAAAATAGAAGGATGCAACATGAAGGAGGGAAGAAATGCAATAATAAATGCAATGATTTCCAAAAGGATATGCTCTGGCGTGAAAATGGTTGAATTTTAATTTAGCCAGTCTCCAGGGCCCAAAATTAACCAAAAGGGCATTTACCAACCAAAAGCACCTTTTGCTAATCTTGGCAGTTTGACGATGGAGAGCCAGGCTATTAGGTGCTCTTTGTGCAGTTTGAAATGGTTCAAATGCGTTGGGCACATTGTTCTAGACGGGGAGTAGTGTGGAGCAGGAGGTGAGCTGGCCCTTCACTGTGATTTGACGCAATGCTTAAATAAGGGAGGATTGTGAGGGCCACTAGGGTTAGTTAGACAGTTGGTTCAAGGGCAAAGATGCTGGTGACTGAATACACAGTTCGAGTTGAGTGGTTTGATGTGGCATTCGATAGTTGCTGTTCAAAGGGTCACCACTGTTGGCTGCATTGGGATGTACCCCCAATGCCCCAAAGGTGATAGGAAGTACACATTAATGAAATCCCTACAGAGTGACCTGGTGGCCTATTCAAATTCTAGTGGTCCCATTCACAGGTACACCCGTCCTGCTTTATGTGAGCAGCAAGGGCGAGAGATACATTTTTGAGAGCACACCATGAAGAAATGTAGGGCAGCACCAAATAGCAGAAACAAGCTTGAGTGTAGAGACCATGTGACATAATGCAGTAGACAAATATTGAGCAGTGGGGGACTAGGTTTGACACAAATGTATAAGTAGAGAAAGATTTAGAGGGCACAACAAGCAGTGGAACAGCTTTCATTTACTAGAATACCAAGTAATAACTACAAAGTATAGCACACATCAGTCTTAACACTTATTAAATGCAGTAGAGTTTAGATTCCTCATATACAAATATAGGACCCATAATAGATGCAACTCTTTGCCCGTTTCCGATCTAGTAGGTCACAGAGGCACATGAATCTTTCCTCACAGTAAAATGCACGTATTTCATATCCGTCCTAGACACTGCACGAACATGGTCAGAGCCTTTAGAGGCAGAAGCGAAAAGTCACAAGTGAAGAGCGAAGAGGTAATATAACAAATATTGTTCTTACACAGTAATTAAAACTTGCAAGGTGAAGATCAAAGTTTGTTGAGAACAAGATAGTGCGCTGAGTAGCGGACAATTGCAGCACACTGCCCCCTGTCAGAAAAAGGCCACTTAGTCTGAAGCTTCAAGTACAAAGCAACAAGGGTACTTTGGCAATGGAGACCTGCTCTCAAATCATGACTTTATCTCTCCCTCTGTCCTCATTCTTATTGACTTCTCTTCTGCGATATGGTAAACCACAACATCCTGATCACCCGTCTCTGTGATACTCTGGGCATCACAGATCAGACCCTGCGTGGCTCGCCTCCTTTCTGTCTGACCGGCCCTCCCAGGTGGAACTTGGGCCCTTTCTCTCCTCTATCACTCTCTCTACTTGTGGTGTCCCCCAGGGAACTAACTTGTCCCATGGTTCTTCAATATCTACATGGTCCCCTTGGCCCACAGGATCTCTACCGTTACCTCTAACTTTCAGTGTTATGCAGATGACACACAGCTCTCTTTTAAGCTACCCTCAGCCTCCTCCTCCTCGCTCATCCCGGACTGTCTATCCACAATTCAGTACTGGTGTGCTGCTAACGATCTCTGCCTGAATGCCAATAAGACAGAGATTGTCCACATTGGGACCCCTTTCACAGTGGCCTGCCTCACTTGGCCCTGTGCCCTCACCTACCAATGAGGCAAAAAATCTTGGAGTCATCTTCGACTCCACTCCATCTCTTCGCACATCTCAGACATCTCAAAAACATCCCACAACCAACTGCACCTCCTCAAAGGTATTCTACCCTCTCTCACTCTCCCCCAGCGGCTCACCACCTCGAGAGCCCTGGTTCTCTCTACGCAACAGCCTCTTTCTCAATCTTCCTACCTCTACTCTCTGTCCTCTACAACTCATCCAGAACAGACTTATCCTTCGCCTCAAGCCAAAGGGATGCATCTCTCTGGCACTGAAATCCCTCCACTGGCTCCCCGTGGTGCAAGGATCAAGTTTAGGACTCTCTGCATAGTCCACAAGATTTTCTGGGGCCAGGGCCCAAACTATTTACAACACTCTCTTCCTAAATACTCTCCCTCTAGAGTCCTCTGTTCATCATCCTCCAACACTCTGAGGGTGAGCCGCTTTCACAAACAGAGATTTGGGGATAGATCTTTATGCTCTACAGGTGCCTCCCTCTGGAACAGCCTCCCGGCCTCTCTCTGTCTTGAGCCAGAGCACTTTAAGTTCTGGAAACCCCTCAAGACCTTCCTCTTCTCTTCCTCCTTCTCACTTCCTCTACCCTGATAGCCTGCATTCTTTCCTCTCCCACCCTCTTTCCTCCTCCTCCATAACTCTGCTCGGTTTTTACCATCTAGTTGCCTGCTTCACCTCCAGAGCATTACAGTTTGCAGGCCCCCTGCCAGTCTTTGCACTTGCCGCCGTTTCAGCACTACTACACTTTCTGCTTACGCTCTATGAGCAAGGCAACCTCTCTGCACTTAATCCAGGGTCCTGTTGGACTGGACGCATTTGTTCCCCCCACCCCCTCTTCCTGACACCCGTGTGTACGTATGCACTTACTAAATGTACTAGAACTAGTAAGTTCCTCTGTCCTGGATCCCCCCCCCCACCTTTTCTGTCCCCCCTCTATAGCTGGTCAAAACTCTAACACTTCATGCACTTGCACTAGGAGAAATTCCGTCAGGCCTAGTGTGCTAGTTTTATTGTTTAGATCATTCGGAAACTTCAAGGCCTAAGAATGATTATTGTATTCCCTTGTATCCTTCTCGTCTTGAAGCACTTTACCTGTGTATAAGCGCTGTATAAATAAACAATTAAATAATTAGAGGCAAAATGATACCTGTTTAAATGTAGAGAATAAAGTAGAGTATCATGGAAGGGTGTGGGAAATGAGTGACGCTTCTGTCCCATAACCAGCAATATTCTTAAAGCCTAAATAAGCCACATACACCACACACACACACATCCACACATAAATGTATATTTAAGATTCACACGTGGTCCTGAGGTAGCACAAGAAAAATGACACATGAGTCTATGTAGTCCCACGATGGGAAAGGAAGAACATTTTCTGAAAGGTGAAACATGTTTCTGAAGAGAAGTCGCAAAATTAGCTGTCATTTGTACAGTCACAAGGCTGAGAACGATCAGAAGGTGCCAACATTTCGGTCTCATGGGGAAGTGATGAGGTTTTATTTTGTTGCCACACTGTACACATCTCGCAAAAATGATTGGTTAATGAAGGGGGAAGAAACCCAGCATGGAACACTCGAGGTAGGATAGCCAATGGGAAACTAATTTGTATGTTGCAAAATGTAAGAAATTACAGTCAATCAATAACTTGATTCCGACCTTGGGGCAAC
Organism: Ambystoma mexicanum; assembly: GCF_040938575.1. Lineage (NCBI taxonomy): Eukaryota > Metazoa > Chordata > Amphibia > Caudata > Ambystomatidae > Ambystoma > Ambystoma mexicanum. The sequence goes on from NC_090932.1 coordinate 823,510,059, forward strand.
AAAAGTACATCCAAACTCATACACATACAAATAATAATAAACAAGACTGTTAACTAAACATCCTTTCATGGGCTATAAAACAGTGACAATGACCCCATGTCCCAGCAAATAGCCAACACACCATATCTCAATGAGTTCTGTTCCAGGCATCATACAGTGAATTATTGAGGGATGGGGTCAAATTTGAATTGTGCTGTTGGGTAATGGGCAGCATCTCATCTCCAGTATCCTATTGGCCACTATCAGATCCATAAAACCAATCCATAAACAATGAAAGGTGGTCTCACCCTGAAAAGGCAACCTGGTGCAACTTGATGAATCCACAGGGAGCATTTATTCATAAGTGCTTCCCTGGTTTCTAGACAATTGAGTGCCAATTTGGGAACTTTGTGTAAAAATACTGTCCCATCCTCTGCTACCCCCTTTCACCCTTTTGGTTTTCCTACCCTGTCCTGGCTGTGATCTGCAAATCGAGGGGCAAGAGTTGTTGGATGTGGGTTTAAATGGTGCGTAACCAACTCCACCAGCTGGCCTAAAAGCTGTGGACCTTGAACTAAATATACGGTCTGGCCACCAAGCAGTGGGCTTGAGTGAAGATCACGCTGCATGGTTCAGCTTTCCTTGGGTCAGAACAGGAGGGCTAATATGGTTTAAAGCCTGCTGTACCCTGGGTATTATTGAAGTCAGACATCTCTATAGCTGCTAGCGTGGGCTTCGGCCCAGTCATACTAATGCAGGTCATGTTTCTCAAGACCTCATGGTTATAGTGGTCTGTTTTCCCCAATGGTTTTAAAGCCCTCAGGGTGTCCTTCCTTCTGGTTCGTGGGCCCCATCAGGCTCCCCTTCTACCATAGAATTTAAGGAGGGCCAATCACAGCTTCTTCAGACAGCACAGTGCTGCATTAACAACCATTAACCATAGGTTCCTCCTTTGCGACTTGGTCTGGGTTGAGTGGGGGGTGGTGTCAAGTGAGGTATAAAGATCGCAAGGGCTAGTGCACAGCTGGAGACTGCTCACAGGAATTCATGACCGTGACTGGGCACCTCTGGTTTTAATCTGAGCCTCTAAGAGAAGGGCTGGCATCATTAGCAACACACTCATGGAATTTGGCCCCTCGCTGACTGTGTTTTTCGTGGGTGCCATAGGTTTATTGGGGGACAGGGCTGGTACCAATACTGTAGTATCTGGTTGGAATCCCTGTCTTATTGATTTTTCCATCTTTGCTACCTCTCGTTCTGCCTTTCTTGGTAGATCCCCACCCGGTGTGAGGGATTTAATGGAACACTAGTCACAAGGTTCTGGGCTGGGCTGGTCGTCAGAGGAACTGGATCATTTTCCCCCATGCCAATTCTATTTGAGGGACTGGAAAAGTTATCGATGTTGGCTGTCAAAATCTTGCTGGAGGCCAGACTCTAAAGGCATGAAGTAGATAAAGAAGCTGCCTTTTTACTCCCTGCACCCCCTACACAGTAGTTGGATCCTCCTGGAGCACTTATCCGACTGGTGAGACGCACAGACATTAGTGGGGTAGCCATGCCATTGGCTATCAGTCTGTCAGTAATCCTGCGCTCGTGCTGTGGGTGTCCACTCTACCACTATTAGTATGCGTATTGTCTTTTTCCTAATTTTCTGTGCCCCCCCAATCATCCTGATTTGCGCCAAGGAACTGGTTAATTTCTTTTATCAGGGTGTATGCTTGCCTGTTATCCTAGTGGGGCTATGGAGGTGTTTCTTCACAGCGCCGACTTCAGCACAGAGTGAGGGAGTTTCCATTATCGATTTCCGTTTAACCATAAATATTTTCCTTTTTGGTGCCTCAAAGCCTAAGAATTTACAACAACTAATAAAAATAGAGAAGCTGGATAACCTGATTATTAGGTTATTGTCAAGAAGAGGTTAGTAGATTGGTCACAAGGGGTAGGTTAGGCCAATAGGGCTAGGCACTGTATAGAATTATGCAGGGGACAGAAACTACAGTCCAATCAGTGAATAATAATTGACAAGCATCCAGAAAAATTGTTAAGGCTCTGTCACTCACACCTATAGAAACCGCCATTTAATAGTGACGCACTGAATGATGCGTGTATTATTCCCGGCTGAGGCTGCATTCAATAAACTTTTGTTTTTCTTGCTACTTGTGCCTTTGTATTGCTCATTGGATTGATTTTGTTTGGCTTATCAGGTTTTTGAGCATATTTTACATTTGAACTGGGGTAGTTTGAAAGGTGGTCCAAAGGAGGCAGAGGCAATGTGGAGCATCAAGTATGAGCTAAAGCAAGAATGCACTCATCTGGTGTGGTGCATTGGTGAACTGGTTTGAGTGTGTGAGATGGAGGCTTGACGATCTGTTGAAGCTCTGAAGGGAGCTACAAGGGTCCTAGTGGTTCTGTCTTAGCTCTCAGCTGCAGTGAGCCTCACTCCAAGGTCACATGGAGTACTGTAGTCAGTGCTCCCGGTTTCCCAATGCAGGAGTGGCTTGTGCACATGTTCAGAGGTCCTTCATTATGATGATGTCCGGAATAGCAGTGTTACTGGCAGAGATACATCGCTTGTTCCCACAGAAGGTCACCCTAATGTGCCCTGCAGATGGGGAGAGAGCAGAGCTAACTTCTGTCTGTTTCACTCAGCCTTCACCTCCCTGGTGGAGGACTTTGGAAAGTCAATAGAGGTCCAATTAATTCTTCCTCAGCTGTTTGTTCAAAAGCGAATCAAAGAAGGAGTGGGAGGCCCCCTTTTTTAAAGTAAAAAGTCCATATGTGATTGGACTAAAGCATACCTCTGTTAAGGGGACCAATCCCTGCGCTTGAGACAATGGGTCTTTTCCTTCTGACATCACACACAAAGTGCTTTATGCTACAGGAAGGGGAGGGGACAGGAAAGAAGGATAGAGATAGATAGAAACAAGATGGTGGAATATGTCTTTCCATGGATTGACATCCCTCTGTCTACACTAACTCTCACCCTTTATCTCATCAAAAGCATCAACAGCCCTTTTCGTATGCAGCACCTCAGTGTGAGGCTAGTCATTTTGGGATGTGTGTTCCATTTGATTCCTGTTTCTCAGTACAGCCCCTGCTGGGCATCTGCCCTGCTGGAGGGCATTACCAGTCCCCACAAAGGATCAAAGGACAGGCACTGTCATCCAGCCTCTTGCCCTGGCAGTTGTAAGAGCCAGGGGGTCTGGCCAGAATACACATAACTCTTCCACAGCTGGCCTGAGCTCACAGGGATGACAAATGTGTGATATATATATATATATATATATATATATATATATATATATATATATATATATATATATATATATATAAAATATATAGTTTTATTAGTATACAGTTCATTACAAACATTTATTAAACTTTGTAATAAACCATATATTAATTTAAAGAAAATGTGTGATACCAATTTAATAAGTAGGAGAAATGCTAGCCACCATGTGTCATCTCACAATATATTCTGACTCGGCATAAGTTACAACAGTACATGCTAGTCTATCTCGTTGGAAGAGGAGGGGGTTCTGGAGGACCGATGGATCCCCAGTGCAGCATGTAGCACTGCTAGAAGATCTGTTAGAAGCATTGGTGCAGCCATCTGTTATGGCGACCATTAAGTGCACAACCCACACTAATGGGACAGACGAAATGTCAAGGGGGAATGCAGGAAAACATTACAGAAATGGTCATACAGTGCACCACATGTCAAACTTTTAGTATAGGGATGACAGTACGGACGTTGTGGGGCACTTTTCCCCACCCTAATGGGCTCTTCTGTGAATTACTCATAGACTACACTTACATGGATGAGCATTGTAATGGGTCCAGGTACCTCATTGTGGTGGTCTGTCCTTTCTCAAGGTAGGTGGAAGCAGGGCCATGTGTGCACCGGGATGGCAAGTGTGCGGCAATGTTTCTAGTGTGGGAGGTTTTCCTGCGCTGGGTGGTGTGTATGGTTTTGAGATCAGATAATGGCACACATTTCTTCAATGCGTTATTCCAACACGGTACAGCACTACTTGGCATGAAGCATCAGATGTGTTTGATGTATCACCCACAGGCAATGGCATTGTGGAGAGGATAAATGGCCTCCTTAAGAGAAAGTTATCCACATTGTGTATCACATTGAAGAAAGACTGGGTGTGCTGTTTGCCCTTGTCCCTATTTGGTTTGCGCAAGCAGTCAAGTAAAGACCACCATTTGTTGCCCCACAAAGTAGTCATTGGCTGACACATGCACTTTTGTATATCCCCTGTGAGAAGGGTGTCCAATGCACATAGGGCTGCAGCGGTGCTAGGGGAGGAATTCAAAGAATAAATGGCTACACTAACCCAGGCCATTAAATGTGTTTGCCGACAGATTGCACCTCCCAGGATTGTGACGACAGAGACGCCAGATGCCAAGAACACTACAGTGACAGACCCCGAGCATATGACCAAGCGACCACTGCTGTCGGGGGACCTTGTGCATGTCCGCCATTTTGTCTGTAGGTGGAACAATCCATGGTTCCAAGGCCCTTACGGGATGGTGTTTTGTACTCCCCTCACTGTCAAAGTGAAGGAGCTCCACTACTGGGTCCACCTGTCTGAGGTTTGATGGGCTCCTCCAGAAAATGCAACAGTCCATCAGTTATCGTAAAATAAGGGGGGAAAGTACTAGTACCTGACCACCTGACCGGCCTGTCCAGGGGCAACACAGGTGTGGTGGCATGCTGAAGTGGCAGGCCAAAAGTCAGCTGCTAGCTCCATGCATTTCTTTCTTTCTTTCTTTCTTTCTTTCTTTCTTTCTTTCTTTCTTTCTTTCTTTCTTTCTTTCTTTCTTTCTTTCTTTCTTTCTTTCTCTCCAGTTTTGTTTTTCTGTTATGTACAAAGTAAGTATAGTATGTTTTTCTCTTTTCGTTGTCTTGTGTCTGTGTACCTATTTCTGGAAAGAGGACGATGGACACACCTACAGTAAATAATTTGTTAAGTAGGGACGCAAGGCATAGACATATGAATGAGAGAATATGGACCTATATCTGTTATTGTGGATCAGTTATTGCTGGAGGAATGTGTGTGATATTGCTAGTACTATTGGGAGTGTATTGGGAGAGGGTATTAGGGGAGGGTATTATATGGGAGGTCCTAAAAAGGGGTGGGCGGGGGAAACAGGATTGTATTTTATCCAAATGGACTGACACATATACATGTTAATGATATGAGTGGATCTAATAATGAAATACATTTAGTGACTCTAGTATGCAGGATATGTCCGTGGGGAAAGCAGAGAATAGGTTGTTTCCAGCAAGTTGGGGATTGTCTACCACTACAGAATGATATAATGTTATTTCCACTAGTATTACTAAAGCGTCCATCCTTGAGAATGTGTATGGAAGAATGAAAAGAGGATTACAGCAAATGTATGATGTGTATCAAGTGCTGGGTTTTGATGTGATTGAGGAAATTACAATACTGTCAAAAGGAGGTGGTGTATTTCGGACAGATTGTGTAGACAGACGGGAGGAAAATAACACCAAAAAGAGTAGAGGCCATACACAAAACTCCGCGACCAAAAACAGTGAAAGAGATGCAGACGTTTTTGGGCTTGTATAATTACAGCAGATCATGGGTTTTTGATTATTCCATGTACACCATGCAATTGTTACAAGCACTAAAAAAAGCACAGAAAAACAAAACACACATAAAATGGACAGCTGAAATCGGTGAAATCTTCAAGGAGTTGAAACATGAGTTAGTACATGCACCAGTGTTAGCAACTTCCAATTACAAAGAAACATGTCACCTGTTCTCACATTCAGATGAAAAGGTAATGACAGCAGCATTGACACAAAGGGACACGGACACAGACCATGTGCATATCACAGTGGATCACTGGATGCAGCAGTGCAGGGTAGGTATGTAACAAATAGTACATTTGCTATTCGGCCGAATACTGATAGTTGACCTAAGTATTCGGCAGGACTGAATAGTGACCGAATAGTAGATTACTACTGGAAATGTGTCAAGATATGCCTGACAAGCCAAAACTGTTGGCTTTGTCAATGCTTGTTTTAACAGGACTTCAGTGAAGTACATGCATAGTGCTTATAAATAGATCATAGCTGTATCTAAACTTGTGCAGCCGTGAGTCTATTCTGACACTGTGTCTTATGTATTTTAAAGATTGTGAAATGTTTTATTAAAGCTTTGTTATGATGGTGTGAGGGATATTCTCGGAGTGGAGCACTGAGCAACGGTGGGGCTCGTTCACTGACACCCACTTTTCAGATGCCCCTCGCAGCAGTCAGCAATGAAGAGGGCACTGGCATGGTTTGTGAACCTGCAGAGAGGTATTTCTGGGTATAGGAGATTGCAACTTGAATTGTTTTCCCCTGTATGTAAGTTTAAAGAACCTGACATGAATGACCCGGTGAGAACTGGCCTCCTTTGGAAACATGCGGCTCCCGTGACTGTGGCACCACCTGTAAATGACACACAATGTGCATTTGTTATCGTTTTCCCTCCCAGTGGGGCTCTGTGCAGTTATTTGGTGAGGTTAGTATACAGTCTTACCCTTTCAACTGTTTTCTAAAAAGGTGAAAAGTAAAATATTGGTTTTCTGAAGAAAAAAACATTATTTTTTTTTTCTCTGAGTTCATTACAAGTCTGGTACTGCTATAATCTTACTGTGTGAAATGTCCCAGTGTTTTTCCAAGTCCGCAGTTTAAATAGGGGAATGGATTTGTTGGCTATCTGTATTTACTAAATACTCCTTCTAAGAGCCACCTGGGCGCAATATAACCTATTCTTCATAACACCAAAAGAACTAAAATCAATAGTCATTAAACGTTGTAACAGTAACTGGAGTATTCCCCCATACAATGCTGCCAAGTGGCCCCATGTCGTCTAGGCCAGAAACAGTAATTCTGGCTTTTCGCTTTACCTGCTAGGATGTGTACACCCATACTTATCAGAAAAAATGAAACTACAAGGCCCATCATGCAATGGGAGATCTGGGCGAGGCTCAGTGACAGCTATGAATACAACAATAAGGTTTCAAGGCCAAAAATAATGACCACAGAGAATGCTAATCCCTGCTATGCCCTCTCCTAAATCGTTATGACGTGCAATACAACACTGAGACAACAGCAATAATCTGAAATGTCTTGCTACTGCTACTGCTATAAACATTTGAAGGGTGAGCCAACGCAGATCGCTAGTTTCCTCACGTGGGCTTGAGGCCGGGCTGCTCGTAGGCTGCTCGTAGGCCCAGGCAGTGGTCTCCGCAGCAGGGGCCATAGGGTCGCTGAAGCTGCTGCTCAGTTAGTTCCATTATCTGGGAAATCTGACCTCTGGGGCATCACATTTAGACAGTGCCAATGGGATGGGGTGGAGGACAGAGCTGCAGACAGGGTGTTCGCGGGCGGGGATCCAAAGTGCACCGCTAAGTTAATATTTATTGTTGCTCTTTAATGTTATTAGAGTGTGAGGAGCAGCTCAGTGTCTTCAATGTTGGCTCTCTTCCCAGCATGCATCGGGTCAGATCCAGTCAGCTACCTACACCCTCCCCATTCCCGGTGGGCCCACCGTGGGGACTCTGGCACCATGGTCATAAAAAGAGGACACAAAGTAACAGGCTGGATACTAAGCATTCAAAGAAGGTGGCCATATTATGAATGCAGTCTTTCAAAAGGATAAGAAGTAATCTAAAACATTATTAGCAAAAGAAATATAATTCAAGTATATGACATACTGGTAATAGATAGGGATGTAACTTCGGCTTTGAGTAAGGATTCCATTAGGTATTCGGCCGAAGCCAAATACCTAATTTTCAGCCTGAATTCGGCTGAATACTTACTTAGGGGTGTACTTAGGTACACCCCTAATGCAGGGACATTTCCAATGTGAGCAGGCACTTTCTGCTGCTGCAGTTGCTATTGAGAAGGCTTCCACAATAACTATGGGATGCCCAGTAGTTTTGTACATGGAACATGCATTATTTGCAGTACTGGAGAAAACAAAATCAACATAGACCACTCAGAGATCTTCAGGGTATGAGGTAATATTAACCAACCCAGCCATAGAACTGGTGAGATGAAGGATGATAAACCCAGCAGAGTTCATTGCAGAGAGAAAAGAGGGAGGAAATTATGTACATGATTCCATAGCATGCATAGAAGGAGTGAAGGAAACCCCCTAGTTAAAGAGTAAGTGATAGAAGGGGGGGCATGATTTTCATTGACAAAAGTTACAGCAATGATCAGACCACAGGGCAGAGGCATTCAGGTTGTGCAGTGAGAGGACATATACAAGGAATACACAGACACCACTGCCAAACCATTACTCTGCACATCCAGTGAACATCTTCTCTGATTTGGCCAATGTCACTTCCACAGTGCACTCAGTGTTAGCACAATGGGAAAGGAGAGGATTTAAAAAGATGGTGTTCAGCATGCAGGATACTTGGTAAACTGCTAGAAATGTTACATTTTCCAGTAGAGTTGGCATTATAAAGTGCAGAGCACAGACTCACTAGCCATAGCCGCCTGCCACATCCATTACAGCCCACATCACTATCGCTGTAAAATTCCCCTTTTTTGTTGTAATCACTTTAAACTCTCTTTAAAATAAAAATGTTTTTAAAATAAAAACAGTAATCAATATACTACAGAAAACTGCAGTTATCCATAAAAATACACAAACAACTGTGGTTATTGGAAAGAAATGGATGCAAAATCCAAAATTCTCTCTCTTAGCACTGATTTGTGATACTCTGGCCTGGTGGACAGATGTATAGAAGACCATCCTATATTGTGACAGGGACAACTCTGGGGAGCTGTAGCCAAACCAGTTCAGGTAGCAGTGACAGGCGGTCTAGGCTAAGATCTTCAGAGGTAGTGAGCTTGTAAAGGGTCCACAATAAGGTCACACAATGGGAATCACAGAATACACTTAGACAGGATGTATACAATTACAGTTATTTATTTATGGCCAAAACACACTATGAAAAATGACTACTAGCAAAGAGAGGTATCACACAAGATTTATAAACATAGCTACATATACACAGTCACTTGTAAAAAGGACATACTATTCATCACAAACTCCTGCAAAGTAAAGGTATTGTTATATTATGCACTTATACGTCTGTAGAGATTGATTCCTAACTAAAATTGTCTAGCCCTAAGTTGTCTGGGGCCTGTTGCCCAATAGTTCGGGTAAAAAATTTCCACAGAAGTTATGAAGCAGGAGCAAATGCAGCTAGGGTCTCTGGGGTCCAGTGAAGGGTTCTTATGGTTAGGATACAAGTTAGACTAATCCCTAAAAGTAGGCCTAACGTTCAGATGTCTTGTGCAAGTAAGCAACAGCAAAGCCAATAATATTAGAATTAAGGTTTATTATAAGCCCATTGACTTAAAATGGGAGTATTGGGGTAGGTAAGTAGCTCTATAACTTACCCCCAGTGCTCCGATTGTTTCCCAGACTTGGCAGAAAAATGGAAGAAGGTCTGAGATTGCTTTTCCTGTCGAAAGTCACAGTCCTCGATTCGCATGGGTTGCAAGTCCGAGCTAATCTCCGGTTGGTGTCTTTCACTGTTGAAAGGACTTTCGATTGAAGAATGCAGCGAAACTCAATGCAGGACCCCTCTCAGGACTGGCTTCGGGTCAGGTAAGCAATTTCGGATGGTGTTCACCACAGCATGGCAATGCAAAGAGACTCAGCAGCCGCTGTTGGACTTTCCCTCCTATCTCTGGTCCCCTCAATGCTAGGATGCTGCCGTTACGTAGAGGTCAGTCTCGTAGTGCCAGCTGAGGATCCCCCAAGTTTCAGGCCGAAGCTTGGAACGGTGAAGCCAGCAGCACAGTAGCCCAAAATCGAAGCTAGTCAGGCACAGAACACTTCCAGGGCATTTCCTAAGGCTTCCTTAGGCAAGGCACCAAGCAGATGTTAGGAATGTATGGTAACTCCACTCCAAGGGTCGCAGCTCCTTCGCAGGACTGCTAAAGATCACAAGCAAGACAGGGCTCCTCCAGGACAGCAGCAGAAGTGTGTTGCCAGGACTCCTTCAGTCAGGTCTCAGGTTTATTTGCAGATATCACAGTTGGATAGGATACTTGGCTCCTTCATGTTTCTCCAGGATCGCTGAAGAATTGGTTCAGGGGCCTCTTCTTATCCTAAAAGCCAGGTAAGAGAAGCTGCCATCACTAGCCAATAGCAGGACAAACCCACACCCACATCCCAGCAGTGGTCCAATCAGGACCACTTGTAGGAACATCCATGCATAACAATTAGACACACCAACACCAGTTTGTGGATTGTGACTTGACGGTCCGAGCGCACATACTGCCAGCAAACACACACAGCCCTCCAGTAGCACACCAAAAGCTTCTGCTTTCCTGAGCACTGGAAGTCCTTATAAGGATTTTCCTAGCATCTCAGGCCAGGAAGAAGGATAAAGAATGAGATGGCAAAGGGAAAAACGAAAAAAATCTTGTGGCATTGCCATGTTTGACCACTAGCCACAGTTAGTGGCAAAATACAGTACATTTTGTAAGACTAAAACTACAATTCCCCAAAAGTTGGAAAAGGTCACTGCTGCTACCAGCTGAAACTTTTAGCACACCTAGAGTAACCACAAATCATCTGAGTGTTAGTCTAAGCCAAAACAAAAATGTACCCCATTGTACTGCAGTATAAGCTGCATTGTACAATGGTAAAAAGTTACCACAAGTAATACAAAAATAATCAAAAGTAGTAACACAGTAACATGACTAAGGAAAGCTTAAGGCTTCACTGCACTATAAAAAGTACAGGTCAGATTAAAAAATAAATGCAAAAGTTTTGGGGGTTCCATAAAGATGGAAGGACAGGTGCAGTGAAGAGGATTCTTTCCTAACACTCCCCTGTCCTCACAGACACTCACCAAGTGAGGCCCCCGTCTTGCCATGCTCCCCCACTCCCTCAGATCCTTTTCCCCTCCCATGCCTTCTCCCATTCCCTCCAAACACTTGTTGTTTTGTGTGACACACTTTAATTCCAGATTCTTTCTATTATAGCCGAAATTATCCAGCAGGATAACCCCCGGTTAGCTAAAAACATTCAAGCTCTGAACTTGGTCCCCAGCACCCCCAAGCTCCCAATTTCACATGGTGTCCTCTCCCCCCCCCTCCCACCTCTAGCTTGATGCCATGTCATCCTTTTTCCTCCTGCAACTGGCATTTATTTCACATTTTGGTTTCAGGTAACCCCAGTTATACTTGTTATAACCACAGTTATCTCTTGTATCAAGCAAAAACAAGCATTGGCAATGTCGACAGCTTGGGCTTTTGTGTAGGCATGGAAAAGGCACTTGCTAGGCACAGCATTAGTGGTATTAACTGGACATTGATGGCAGCTGGTGCAAAATGTTGTAAGTACCTGGTTATCTAATAACACATCCTTACAAATTCCTAATACTTATATATCAAGCCGAAACTGTTGGATGTGGCACTGCTTATTTTTAACAGGACTTCAGTGAAGGATATACATAGTGCTTATAAATCAAGTGGCTTAAGGCAGACCTGGTTACGACATTTATATTACACCATTAGAGCATTTACAGACCCAATTAAGTCATTTACTCTCAGAAGACCGCTTTGGAAAAACTCTGGCAGACACTTCAAGTGCAATGTTTGATGATAAGGCGAGCTCAAAGAGTTCCCATGCGGAGGTGTTTTGGGCAGGGATGGGCAGGAACCTTGTGGGAATGGCCACAGGGATTAGTATGAACATGGGCAGCCAATGGATGGGCACATAACCAAATATGCATTTCTCCCTATCTCCACTCTAATGCAAAGGTTTCAGAGTATAGGTGGCTTAAGTGCCATCTACTTGACTAGACTAATTTGATTAGGACATATATCATGGAAGCAAAGAAACTGCTTGGGATATAATGTTTGTAATGACAGTTCAGTAAGAATCAAAGCAGACATACTCAAATCAACACTGATAACATTGATTTAAGACTATGACAACATTCTGAGCCTTTGTATGGAATTATTGATGCTTACATATAGACATTTCTCCTTACATGTGCATACCCACAAGGTTTGGTCATGCTTTGTTTGTGGGAATTACATGTCCTAATAATGTAACACATAGTATTTCACTTTTTATTACAGTGCTTAGAAGCAGGATACATATGTCATGGCACACGTCTTATAAATGCGATAATATGAATGTATTAATGTTATATTTTGTTTTGAAAAAGGATCGGCGAGAACAGGGGCCAGGAGAGATTGTGGGACAAATATGATTAACGTTTCCTTTTATCTGCACCAAGTGTATGGCTCAGTGAGTTAAATGCTCAACTGTCACATGTGCCAGCCTGTAATTTCCTAGTTCAAATCTTTACCACATGGACATGAAAGGGTGAAAGCAGGCAGAATGTATGCCACCGACACAATCACATTACATGCCGGACATCCCATCACAGACAATACACTGCATACACCGCAACGCATACCTGCAGAACAAACACCACATGTCACATGTACACTAGAAGTATTCTGACAATGTCAACCTAGCCAACACAATGCAAGGCTGACACAGCACCCACAAGACAAACACTACACACAGTGACACAGAAATATCCCAACACATACCAAGAAACAAAAATACAAAACACACAGCGACCTCACTACAAATGTGACATAAACACAAGTGGCTCCAACAACCATCAAACAAGGTGCAAAATAGAAAAAAGAAACCTGCTCACATGAAAGGCACAACACCTGGCACACACCCATATTCACATCCCGGACACACATGCAGCACAAGAACAATCCATAAAAACCGGGACAAAGGCAACACTACATGTACGCATACGGGTGCTGACTCATGTCCAGTTTGTGAAGTGTGTGTGCTATGTGGCCATGAAGGTTGTGCAGTGTGGGACATTATAGGTCCTGACCATGATCATGGTAGGTGTCTCTATTGGCATGGTGTTGTGAGTCATTCACATGGGAGGCATGCATGCTCATTCCTTGATGTCTGCACCTTGCCTTGGCTCATCTGTGTGACTGTGCCATGATGCCTATGGAAATCCATTTGTATCAGGTGAGTAGTCCTGTGGCAGAGGCCAGTGTGTCCACTCCATCAATGATGTGCCCATCCAGCCATGCAGCCATTGGGAGTGACATGTAGATGCATGAGGTTTTTGTGCATCAGGTCTACATCTTCTTCTCTGGTGTCCTATGTGAGGGTTCAGAAATGTGAGGCGGACAACTTTGCAAAGGTTTTTTCAACAAAAACCAATGTATTCAAAGAGAAGGATGGATACATGCCTCACTATCCCTACCCTGATGAGGATTTCCCTGCCTAAAATAAACTCTCTACAAAGTATATCTGCCACTCACACTTATACATACAATAAATAAATGAGGAAAAGTTCAGAGACAACAAAATAATATAATAATTGAATTTGTAATGTAACAACAGTCTCTCCTTATAACCTGGTGAATTCCCCTTCCCCAGATTTAAGCAGGATTCTGCTTCACAGTTCTAAAAATAAAGTAAGGAAATCCTGATTTGCAACTAAGTTCCAACACAGCCCTTTGCAAATTCAACTTGTCAACAGAAAGTTCCAACATTCAAGAAGTGATTCAACAAAGAAAATGTAATGTTCTTCCTCTTTTCTCAGTTCCTCAATAGCAATAATAATTGTCTTGGTCAGGATGATTTGCCACAACTGAGGATTTCTAAAGAAACATAACTCCTTTACAGGAGTTTTACAAAGTTCTTTCTTCAGTAACACAAGCAACGTGCACTGTCTTTGGCAGAACCACTTTATAGCACTTTGTCAACTTCTACCTGGTTTACTTCCATGCCAGGCCTATTACCTCCGTTCACACCTGGTTTGCTCCCATGCCAGGCCTACTCCTGAAAGGTTTGCCCTCCGGGTACACTCCCATGCCTGAACAACATTTCACAACAACACATGCTTTTGTGGTTCAAATCAACTGACAAGAGGTTCACAACAGCTTCACAGTATTGATCATTTTGCAGCTTCAAAACATTTAACAACTATTCAGGGAAAACAAGATTCACATTAGTGCTCTTCAATACTCCTCTGTAAATAATGCTCCTCTTCTTCTGAATAACCTTTTGCAGAAGGGCAGACATTTGCTACTCTTGTTTGCCCACTGCACAAGTAACAAAATACTGACAAGAATATGGTCTTGTTCTGCTTCTCCCTTGGCTTTGGCAATGTGTGTTCATACCAGCTTTTGCTATATGCTGTACAAAGTATGGGAAACAGGTTTCGATACTTATGGACTTTTTATTTAGCCCCCTTCTACCCTAGCAATTTCTGTTGGATTTGAACTGCCTTGATTTTAGTCTATCTTGACTTGGGTAATGCTTGTAGGTATTAGGTCTTAATAATATTGCCACATCAGGTTGCTGGGTATTCCATAAACTCACACGCTTAAAGTTACAGTAATTTGATTATGTCATATAAGGCTTTCTCTGCTTTTCAACAGTTTGGAATTCAAAATAACTTTGAGGACCATTTTCACTCATGCGCAAGTGCTGCTTACTAGGTGAACGCCTGCCTTGAACATGTGAGCGGATGAGGAGCGCTCCGGGTCACTACCAGTTTGTGAACTCAGCGGGTACGGCATGCACATCTGATTCCCTCACTGCTTGCAGGACTTCTGCTTTGGTTGCTCCTCACGACCTGGCAAACCACTTCTCCTGGTCCACCATCACCCTCACCACCTGCTCCCAAGGCCCTCTGGTACACGCCAGCCACCGGAGCCCACCTCCAGGGAAGGAGAGCTCCCTTCGATTTTGCTACCTGCTGCGCAGCCTCTGTAGAACAGGTCCCAAGAGGGCAAGCTTCCCTCTTGCACGCTTCCCGCTGTGCAACCTCTGCACTCTAGGCTTCTGGAAGCACAGACCCTCTCAGGACTAGTAACCTGATTTCTGATGTACAGTAGTCCCAGGCGTCTTCTCCCTCCTCCAGTATCTGTCTTGGCTGCCTGCACGAATCACACTGCATCTTCCTTTTGCTCTAGCTTTTGCTCTTCCTCATGGCCTGCACTTGAGGGGGCCTTTTAAATCTCTCAGTCTCCCTCAGGTGTGGGTCATCTGATTTAAGAGTCTGACCACTCCTGCAGCATTATACCTTTTTAGCCCTCTTCTTCTTAGTCCCAGTACTTAGGGAATTATGGGACGTGAAGTCCTGTGAAGTTGGCATCAAGGAAGGAGACACAAACAACAGATTCAAACTTGAACAATATTTTATTTTAAAAAATGACACGATGGAGTAAGGCCTAACTTCCCCTTTACTAATGTGGGATGTCCCTACCTAAAGAAACTAAGGAACGTCAGTGTCAATAAGATCAACATAAAAATCTGTCTGTGTCCAAATCTTATACCTGCCCTCACAACTAATACCAAACAATGTGCAGGGACATCAACCATAACTCAAATAGTGTTATACACAAGTTCTGGCTTATTCATCAGCTTTCTCCCCCAAATGTCAATAATCTCACCACAAGGTTCAATGTCTCTTCCTGTTAGCACTATATGACATTCAGTTTATAAATATTAAGGTGTCTTTCCCCAAGTTCAACACTGTTACAGGACACCAAATCCTAGGGTTGTCTTTCCCAAGCTCAATGTTCATATGAAAATAAACTATCCTTGAAGCTTTTTTCTTTCAGCTAATAAATATCAGGGTACCCTTCACCACCTTCACCAAGTTCAACACAGTTTCAGGGTACAACAATTCCAAGGCACCACAACTTAGGGTTCCCTTCCCCAAGCTCATGGCTCATAGGAAAAGAAAATATTCTTGAGACTTTTATCTTCCAGATGAACTTGTATAACCCAGGGTCCCTTCCCCAAGTCCGATGTTTATCACCATTGGCTTTCCTAATTGCACCACAGCAAGCCTCATTGTTAACATAGAGAAGTTCCCTGGTCAAGGTGCAGTTTCAGACCACATGGTCAGCCCATTAGAGGTCACACAACCAGGAACTTAGTATTCGCTTTGACATCAACCTTTGTTTCACAATTAGTGGCTCTCTGGTCTTGGCGCAGTTTTAGATCACACGGTCCACCTATCAAAGGTCACGCAACCATGAGCTTCCAAGCTTCTTTCAGAGTTCAATATGTGATCACCAAACAGTTTATTAAAGGGCAGCTTCACAACTTTATCACCTTGGTTCTTAAAGCCTTCAGTTTAATTTCATTGTTAAATTTGAACTTATATCATTGTATTCAAAGAAATGGTTCCTCTGGTTATCAGATTTGCTTTTATGTAATTCAATTTGATATTCAAATTATGTTTCTTTTACTACTTTCATTCAATGTGATAGTTAATGGAAGATATGTGGTTCATTTCATTCAGTAGGCTATGTTATTTCACTTGCTTCATTCAGTTCTCTATTCAATATTAATAATGTTCATTTCATATAAGTAACATTGTCCACTTCATTCAGTGTGCGAGGTTACGGTATTCAATATGTGTAACATGTTTGCTTTGTTCAATATATTACGTTACTTGTGCTTATTTCATTCAGTTCTGGATTCGGCATAAATAACGTGCTTCCTTTAATTCATTTGACCGGTATTGTGTTTTCGGTCCTAGAGCGCCCTGCGTATTGGGAGTGTCCCAGACACTTAGCCCATCTCATTGGCTCCTTCTTTCTGCTTTCGATTTCCAGGGGACAGCCAAATAGCCAGGCTTTTCAACAATGCTCTTGCTGGCTGTTCTGCTGGGCTTTGACTTTTCCTTTCTGCAGTGTCTGCTGCTCGCCTGCCAAGCTGAGGAACCTCTGATCCGCATACACCTTCCGACGGGATTCCCAGGACTTCTGATCGTGTACTTGCTTCCCAGCTTCTCTTCCCGTACACCTTCCAATCTGGTCCTCTTGCTTCGGCATCTGCCTTGGCTCTTGCCTAGGTCCTTGTCTCGGTTTTATGGGCATCCCTCTTCAAATCCTCAAGGACCCTGTATGCAGTTGATCCTTCCTCGCTTGTCCACCCCCAGGTGTAGGATCCAAAAGTAATGGCCTTTCCCTTGCCACCTATATAGAGGATCCAAAGGGAGTAGAAGTGAGAATACCCTCAGGTTTCTCTCATACCCATCCCCAATGCAGGATGGACCATCTCATTTCACATGGAAACTGGTATCAAAAGCCTTCACTACTTTACTTTTGACTTTTGCAAGTTTCCACCATGGAAGGGATGATATTATGGTCCGAGGCATCCCGCATGCCCCTTAAGCTAGTTGTCTCTGTCTGGGGCATGGTGTTTTCTTTGCTCTCAATCTCTTCTTTTGAATGACATTTTTTCAAAGAATTTTCTTCATTTTCAATAGCATTAGATTTTATCTGAGCTATTTGTAAGACCCTTTGATCAAATTGTGGTAACTCTGTCACTAAGATTAATGGAACTGGTAAGTTATGCACTATCATTACCATACGTTGTATCTCTTTAGCCAGAATGGAAATGGGTATTTCAACCTGGGGATAGGTTTCGATATGTTCATGTACACAGCCTATTTTCTCTTTATTCTTTCTTTCCCATTTCAATGGAAGTAATTCTGCCCTTAGGGCATACTTCTTACTGCCACTAGTTGGTAGCGCCCCTGTGACTCTAACTACTAGGACAGCTGGGATTTGATAGGAGTTTTTTTTTCCTGCCTGTATAGAAGAATATATTTGCATGTTCCCTAATCTTGATAATCCTATTCTTTTTCTGTTAAGGTTCTATTGTACTGTGCTGGATATGATTCCTTATCTGGAGATACAATTTTCTTTCCTTTAGATGGTTTAACTGAAGGTGAACAGGACATTTCAGTTTTATACAATTGACACTTTCTTGCTGCTTGCCCAAATCCCTTACAGGAAAAGTATTGTTTATAAGAATCCAGAATGGAATTCATTACCAGTGGATATGATATGATATGGCATTTATAATGCGCCTGTACACAAGTGTTTCTAGGTGTGACAAGATAAGGAGGGGGAAACATAGGTAGGAAAAAACAACAATTTTACTAGGTCTTGTGTCATTCAGATCACGCAAGTGCAGGGAAGTGGAAGGGGAGAAGTGCTGAGGGGAGAGGGAGGTGCAGGTAACTAAAAAGTGCAGCCAGCATGTGGCTCAGTGAAGGTAACTCAAAAGGTGCCGCCAACGGGTGGCTAATAAGTGCAGAGGGAGGGGACTGTAGGGTTGCAGATATGGAGCACAAGTGCTAGGTTAGCCTGGAGGCAGTGCAAAGTGCAACTGAATATGCTGGAGCCTGGACTTATGTTCAGAGGGTAGCCATGTGACCATCTATGTGGAGCAGTCGGGACATCAGCAGGGGAGAGGGAGAGAGAACGCAGAAGCAAAGAGGAAGGTCTTAAATTGCTTCTGGAACTGGAGGTGGTTCTGCTCAAGTTTTAGAGAGGCGGGGAAACTGTTCCAGACGAAGGCCTCAGCTGAAGATAGACAACTGCCCCCAACTCTCTGCTTGGAAAAGCGACTGACCCTCAGAGAGTTGGAAGTGGATGAGCGGAAAGCTTGAGAGGGGAGATGTTTAGGAAGAGAGAGTTGGAGGTATTGCAGTTCCAGGTCCCAGAAAGCCTTGTGGACGATGCAGAGGGTCTTGAACTTGATCCTTTCCACCACTGGCAGCCAATGAAGAGATTTCAAAGCTGGAGTGATACAATCCCTGGGCTTGATGCCAGGAACATGTCTCTCAGTCCTGTTCTGGATAAGGTGTGGAGGTCGGAGAGTAGAGGCAAGAAGATTTAGAAAGAGGCTGTTGCAGTAGTCCAACCTTGAGAAGACCAGAGCTCTGGAGACTGTGAGCTTCTGGGGGAAAGTGAGGAAATGAAGAATACCTCTCAGAAGGTGCAGCTGATAGTCTGACTTCTTAGAGACATCAGAGATGTGAGGAGAGAAGAAGAGGGTGACCCCAATGTTCTTAGCCTCACATGTAGGAGCAGGAAGAGATAGGAAGAGAGGGGAAAGGAGGGAGCTGGTGTTTCGATGAGGAGGATCTCAGTCTTACTGGCATTGAGGCAGAGATCATTGGCGGCACACTATTCGTGAATTGTGGTCAGACAATCTGTAATTAGAAAAGGGGAAGAGGGGGATGAGGGGAGCCTGAAGGAAAGTTGGATGTTATCCGCATAATGCTGAATGTTGGAGCAGAAGGAAGCGATGCAGTAGGCAAGAGGTGCTAGGTATTGTTTGAAAAGCCAGGGAGAGATGTTAGACACCTGGGGAACACCACAAGTGGAGACAGAGATAGAGGAGAGGAAAGAACCCAGTTGGACCTGGGAGGGTTGGTCTGTGAGAAAGGAGGTCAGCCAAGCCAGGGCCTAATCAGTGATACCCAGGTTATCACAGAGTTGTTTGAGCAGGAAGGCATGGTTCACCATATCAAAGGCAGAAGAAAGATTGAGGAGAATAAGGTGAGAAGGAAGGTTAGAAT
This sequence comes from Ambystoma mexicanum, assembly GCF_040938575.1. Lineage (NCBI taxonomy): Eukaryota > Metazoa > Chordata > Amphibia > Caudata > Ambystomatidae > Ambystoma > Ambystoma mexicanum. The sequence goes on from NC_090932.1 coordinate 823,529,508, forward strand.
CAAGGTTAGAGAGCAGATCTTCACAGGTGTTCAGGAGAGCAGTTTTTGTGCATCTGTCAGCTCTGAAGCCAGACTTTTGGTTGTGGAAACAACCAACAGATTCAGTGTGCAGATTAAGTGGGAGATGGCCAGCTTTTCCAAGAATTTGACCAGGAAATGGGTGATGGTGGGCGGGCGATAGTTAGCTGGAGAGTAAGGATTGGCAGAGGGCTTCTTTAGAAGGGGGTGCACAAGGGAGTGTTCAAGGGGGGAAGGAGAGGTTCCAGTGGCAAAGGAGTGATGGCAGAAATTGGCCAAGGCTGGAGCAAGGGTATTGATGTGGTCCTTGATGGTTTTGGATGAACAGGGGTGAACCCATTTTCACCAGACTTTCAAAGATGGGGATTGTCTAGAAACACTGTCAGGGGTGAACAAGAGAAATGAAGTGAAGGGAAGAGGAGAGACAGCCACCGGCGGGCCAGGAGTGGAGGGGTCAAGGAGAGAGAGGAAGAGAGGGTAGACCGAATGTCCTGAGTTTTAGTGATGAAATGAGAAACCAGGCCATACAGGGGGCCTTGGAGGGAACAGGAGAGGAAGAGACTGCAGCAGGATTGGCCAGCTCCTTGCCTATTTGGAAGAGTTCAGCCGAGTTGTTAGATGCCGCAGAGACACAGGCATGGCTGTGAGTGCTCTTCTTGGCGAGGACGGAGAGTCTGTATTGCCTTTGGAGGAGGCAGCAGGCCAGCTTGTCAGAGGGTACACCTGATGCCCTGCACTTCCTCTCAGCCACCCCGAACTTGCGTTTGAGGGTGACAAGGTAGGAGTCGTACCAAGAGTTGCACTTGGATTTGGGCTTCAAGTGGATTCTCATGACAGACAAGTACATCAAGAGTGTTAGAGATAGAAAGATAAAGGTTAGATAGGGCTGTGCCAGGGTGTGAGTCAGCCAAAGGTGCAGAAGGATAGTCCTTTTCTTTCCCTTCTTCCCTTATGGTTTTTTCTTTTCGTTTTATCGTAGTTGTAATTAAGGGAAGATGTATAGGTAGTGATTTTTCTGAGGTTGAAGCAGGATTAGTGGACAGCACACTAAGGCTACCTGAAATGTTTTTAGATATCTTCTCCTGAAGGTTTTCTCTTATCATTTTGTTAACAAATATTTCTCCTAGTGTGTCATATCTTAAACTAAACAGCAGTTGGCCTTGCTTCATTTCTGTGGGATTATCTGAGAAATTCAAAAAGATAAGTTTCAATCCATCTCCTCTGGAAAGAACATAAGAGATCTATGATTCTTTATTTTTCCGGAGGGATCACATACAAACGTACTCCTGGAGAAAACATACTTGTCACCCTAAAGAGATTATTACTTTATCTCTCCCCGGTATAAAACAATGATGTGTGCAAAAAAGATTAAAATCATTCCCCTCCACAACTCTCCTGATGGGAAGAATAGCTTGTGGGTTCAAAGGCCTACATTTTATTACTAATGAATAGTTCTTATTTTGGAGAAGATGAAAGCCATCCTTCCAGTTTTCATTTTGTTGGTGAGACCATTTAGAAATGTGTTTTTGTTCTCCCTATACCTTCTCATCTTCTAGTCCCATACATCTCTTACCATTGTTATCAGGGATCCTAAGAGTTTCCCAAAGTTTCTGAGTTTCCTCATCAACTTCCTCTTCTTGGAGTATGGAGAGCTTAGCCTTCTCCAATACCCGTTGAGCTATCTTATGGCTGCGAAACAGATTAAACAGTTTCTTTTCATGATTTATTGCTAATATCTTTACCTCGTGTCAGGGTGATTATCCCGGGGCCGGAAGAGCCGTCCGCGGACCTCCGGGCTGGGAGGCCCCAACTCCTCCCGTGTTTCCCAAAATGAGTATGAGACACACACAAGGAGCAAGGTGGTTCTGCTGTTTATTATAACAATGGCAGGGATGGGTCTTGGATCGTACGCGTCCGTCCAGACTCTCAATCTTAGTGGGGCTCGCAGGCCCTTTTTATAGCAGTATGACACGCTATCTGCGTCACCTGGGAAAGTTAGCAAAAACCGTTTGCCACTCTGTATTGGTTCCCCGAGTTGTAGGGTTAGTATAGGGTATATATGGAGAAGGATGTTAGTGATTAAGGATGAGTCAGGTGGTATACCTGGGCTGTTCCTACTATTAGATACTTGAAAAGTGCTACCAGGGGACCCCTGGTGATTGGCTACTACTACTGACGTCAGTGATGAGCCCCCCTGTCTTCTGATTGCTCCTCCCACAAGCCCCCAAGCCTGGGACCATCGTCATTCCCAGCTCGCGGTGTACCTGTCATTAGCAACAATGTGCAACTATGTGTTTGTGCAAGCAACGTACAGGTCTGCTCATAGGCTTGTGAGCGGGTCATTCCCATCGCCGTAGGTGTCCATCTTGCTTCTTCGTTGTTGCAACCTGTGTCCCAGACGTGGGACCCAGGCGACTTTCTGTCTCGTGGGTCTGGCACCTTGTCAGATCAGCTTGGTTACGTGTGGAGAGACCGTTGCTGGAGCAGAATTCTGCACATTAGATTTGTATTTCGTTTCTGTGGGTTTGGCTTTTTTTACAGGTGTAACCTTGGCGCTGGGCTGGTAGCATGCAAATTACAACATCGTGGGCTTGGCTGTGAGCTCTCACGGGGGCTCGTTCTGCATGATCAGCACTTGTACTCTTGCTCTGAGAGGATTTTCATGGCGAGGCTCTTGCTTGCGGCCTACTCGGGCCTAGTTCATGGGTGGCGGTACATAATCCATTGTATGGAGATCGTGGGTCGACAGGGCATCACAAGCAGTGTTAGGTATACACGATGGTGTCGTCACAGGGCGAGTGGTAGGAAAAGCATCAGCAAGCGTATACACAAGGTCTTCAGGCGTCTTGCGTTTCTGCATTACTATTAAAAGGCCTATGTGAAAAATAACAACGATGCATGTCAGTGGGTGTGTCAGTCACCTTCGTCATAGCACTGAATATGTTCTTCGTGTAGGTTGGTGTGTGAGTGACCAGTGTGCATGGTGGCACGTGTGTTCTTGGCAGTTGGCTAGGTCGTTATGGTAGCTCTAACGATGTGGATACTTGTGGCTGTTGTCTTAGTCAAGCTCATCCATGCCGCTGATGTCGGCTTGAGTCGGACATGCTGGTGGGCATATCCTTATGTTCCTGAACCAGGGTATTTTGTCATCTGGTAGATAGACAAACTCGTCCTGTGGGGGGTGCCTATGCCGTGATCCTCTAGTCTTGATGAGATTGGGGGGAGCTTGTTTTCCCATTCTCCCACTTCAGTCCCCCCTCTGGTCGACTTGTCGACCACAAACATATATTTTTCTTTGTCTCCTCTTACTCTCCATACTTTAGTTATTCCAGCCAAGTGTCCATAGTGGTTGACATGATCTTCGAACGACCAGTACATATAAACAAAGTTTCCGCCTGGTTTGCAGTATACCCACCTTCCGACATAGCTCCTCGGGTTTCTTGGGTTCTCCACTTTCACAGATGGTGGATCCAAGTGGTTGTGAAGGATCTGTTTATGCAGCCTCTCTCTTTCCTTTATTATCATGTCAGTGTGCTGGTCATCATCAGTTGGCATCAAGGGGTGCATGCCGACCATTTCTGTCATTTTGTCTGTAGTGCGTACTTTTCTGGCCTTCCAGAACCTTATTACAATCAATACAGCTGCAGCTAATATTATGCATCCAACTATAATCTTCAGTCCATCTGACAGCCATGATGGCATCCATGACCATATGAATGAAAACCAACTGGTATCCTTCTTTACTCCTTTGCTTTCTTCCATCATTTTGGAGTGCATCTGTGCCAGTTGTGATACTGCTTTAGTAAGTGTCCCATTATCTGCGTCATTAGCAGGGTTAATGTGCAGCATGATTGTCCAATTTTCGCACAAACTCCTCCTTCCATGGCCGTGAGAAGATCCAGCACATATCTGTTTTGTAGTGTTACCATTCTCACCACTCGTAGCTCTTCTTTTATGGCATTGAATCCATTTACTGTCGAATTAATTGTCATCACCAGTTCCCACCGGGTGATCTGAAGCCATTTTGCCTTCACATATGCTTGTAGTCCTGGGTGTATTATTGATGAATAAATAATCTGTGTTCTGGTGGGATGGAGGTGAGTGCTGTTTCCGATCTTCCCAACAGGTAGTTTCCTGTCAGGGGTTCTCCTTGTCTTTTCATTCTTGGTAAAATGTTAATGTTGTTATTTTTGTCTCCTTCTTGTGATTGTATAGACCTTTTCCTCCTCTTGTTCCCTTCGTCCATCTTGGGGAAATTGGCCATCTTAACATGTTTTTGAGGCACAACCCGTGATGGTACGTTGATGTGTACCATGGTACATATTCCATTCCATAATGGAGGCAAGGTGTGGTATGCCTTATCACTGCAGGCCCAATAGTGGTCCAATATAACTGCCATTCCAGCACCCCCCTCTGGTAGTTTCACTACGCTTCCACAGTTGGTGCTGTATCCCACATCCACATCTCCTTTGTGTTGGTAGCATAGTTTCTGTGCAGTCAGTGGTAGTATGCTTATTGGGTCTTCGTCCTTCTCCATCCACATCAGCATGGGTACATATTTACCCCACGTCGTCCAACATCTGTCGTTGTGCTCCTGTATGGTGGTAATATTTTCTCTTGTTATCATGTTGCTCCCAACCACTCCTATTTCCCATTCATTGTTCGTATATATTTTCCCAGTTATTGTTATCAGTGGTCTTTTCCAGCAACCTTGTACACCAGGAACTTCAGTGGCGTACTAATCACACGGCAGGTATTCTAGTGTTACTTTCTTTGTTTCTCCTTTTTCGGGGCCATCCGTCATGTATCTGAATGCGTCAGCATGTAAGCTGCTTTTATGGTAGTTCAAATATGTCTTGAGGAAATTATTTTCGTATGGGTATGTGTCTCTTGTTTTCCACTGAATTCTCACCACCGTCCCTTGGAATCGTCCCCTCGTTTGGAATAGTGCCAGATATATTATACATTGCACTGTTTTTTCCCGTATTTCAGTGGCAACAAATGTTCTTGATGCGCTCATGGCATATGGGATCAATGAGCACACATAGCAGTTGTCCTCAGTTGTCTGCTTACCAATTTGGATCATGTGCTGGTACCACATGTTGTTTGAGACATGTGCTGAATCTGTTATGTAATTATCGATACCTTTATTGTCAGTATATGTGCTGCGTTCAACTCTACTTCCCTTACCTTTAGGGTTGCTAGTACCGCTTGATATCATACCTCTTGCAGGCGTGGGAGGGGGTAGGTTAGTTTTGGATGCAGCCATAAAATTGGGAGCATAGTTTTTCTGCCATACAGAGGCAGCCAATAGACCAGTGATGACCAACACTCCTATCAATTTCATTACAAGAGCTAATCTCACTGACTTTTTGCTCTTACCTTGCTGCAGTCCGGCAGCTTATTCTTGCGACGTTAAACGGGCCCGCCTGAAAATCCGGAATGTGCTTGTTATTATTGTTAGTATTTGTTAGTTAAGCTCTCCCTATCAAGTAATCGTTCAATGCCCAGGCGAAGACTATTCCCACGCTAATCTTAGTGACCTATCTCTTAGAGCCGGCAAGTGCTCGTTAAGATGGGGAAATGATTGTTCTATGGCCAAAACAAATGCAGAGTAATATACGCGTACCCTCCTCCTCTTCAGGTACTTTGGCCTCCTTATATGTTATACAAATTGGTGTGATAGTGTTAAGCGGCTTCACTTCAACACTACAGCTAAGTCAATGCCTAGTATGGGATGCTGAGGGAAACCCTTATTGATATATTTTTAGGTCCAGTTCATGTACTCTGATGACAACCCTTATATAACACCCCTCTCTTAGAATCCCCCTGAAACCACTGAGCCAAGAAGTAGGTCTGTTTTGCAAATTTAAAAGGTTTATTTGAGAAATATAACAATATTTATCTATCACACTTTTATAATAAATTAATATTGGATATCACACTTAAAATATGACAGTGATCAACAATGGATAATGTTCTACTGGTAAACTGATTTGGTTACTTAGAAGTAGTATAGAGGATGATGTAGCTGAAATGCTTTATGGTTTCAAGGAAATGCAAGGTGGAATACATGCAGTACAGAAAATAAACTGATATGGTTTCACAAGAGATAATATGTTCACTTTTCCCCTGGTGGCAATTCACCCCCCCTATATTCAATGCAAGGAGATGGAAGTAACACACACAGTCTTCAGGAATACAATCAAATACAATACGGAATTCAGTTCCCCCCCATCAAGCTTAGACAACAGGTATGCTTTTTAAAACACAGGCCCAAAATGCTTTTAAATGTGATGGCAATGGATGGGGAAATGTGCTAACTGATTTTAATTCCCTCTAGAGATTCAGGGTGAGTGAGAGATGCTTGTTGGTATTAGTTCAGGCTCACTTTAGCAATGCTCTATGAGTTATTACCAGGTTGCAAACGGATTTTAACAAAGGATTTTAACAAAGGAAAGAATGGAGCTGCTATTTTGACAAGTGGAGAAATTGAGCCAAATCGCAAATCGCGGTAAATTTCGCGAGTGCGTAAATCGCGATTGCGGTAAAAGTATAAGTAGTAGGAAGTCGGTTCTAGGCTTGTTGGAGGAAAGTTAAATCTCGTTCCTAGGACAAACGGTTCCAGAGATACGGACGATTTAATAAAGGTAGATTTTCAGATTTAAAGTAAAACTCAAAATAACAGGTGACAGCTTGCAGCTGCAGAATCAACAGGTGACAGTTGTGCAGCTTTAAAAATGACAGATGACATGATTTCTAGGAGGCTGTTCTAATTAGGATGAAATAGTTTGGATTAGATTATTTTAACTAAGAGATTGGGTTCTGCACAGTTCTGGCGGATACTCACTCCTGATTTTGAAATGAATGGGCCTCGTCACGGATCTGGTCAACTTGACTGGACTTCGGGCGGTTCTCTCACAGCGTCTGGGTCAACTCTGCCCTGCTGGTCTAGCCTCTCTGGATACAGCAGCCTCTGGTTCTGGATACTGCTCTGCTTTCCGGTCCGGATCAAGTGGATTCTGGATGTAACACTGCTTTCTGGGTACTGGAAAATGTTCTTGGCAACGAATTCAGACAGCTCGCCCGGCTGTTGAATAGTTTGCAAAAGATTTTGAGGCCTGCTGACAAATACTTTTGCTTGCAATGGGCCTTCTTGGTTCAAAGTTCTGTAGTCTCTGTTTAGCTTGGAAGTCTAAGTGTTGGATCTCTGGATGTGAAGTCGTCGGTCAGCATGCTCCGCAGCAAATGGAATTGAATGTCTCTACCTGTCCCAGCAGTCTCTTTTTATGTGTTTTGAAATTGGGTGTGTGCCTGGCATAACTGAGCCTGCCCCTCTCTACTTGTCATTGGCCCAATTCTCCCCTCTCCCATGATTGGGGGAATTGGGTTGTGAGTCAGAGTGATGAGGTCTGTTTATGGGTCAGAGGATCCTCCCCTGGTCAATTTGCCCACAAATCTATATTTGATTCAAATACATATTTTCCAGATACACAAGTGGTTGACATTACATGTACACATTATAGATTCCTTATGGTCCATGCTTGTCCGCCTCTGATCTTCCTGGGGGCTTGCATTAAAAAATGACAACATTTTGCGCTTTTTGACTGGTTTACCAATATCAGACATTTGCCAAAAATTACACACATGTGCGCAAGGAGTATGGACATTAATTGATGAAGTGTCAGATTCTTAACATGCAGACATTTGGAGTAAGACCCTATTTTCCACTAGCAACCCCCAGCATACACCACAGGGTCCTAACACCTCTTAAAACATGCACAGAAAAATCACAAGAATAATGATATTACTTATATAATTCTGACAAGTCCGCACTATGAGGTATCTATCTTTTTAAAATTATGCTCTGGCCCAGATGGGTGTGGTTTAGGTTCCAAAGCACATGGGGGAAGCTTCTGCCTTTCCCCGCCTCCAGCTCGGGTGGCTCCCAGAGGCACTTCTCCTCCCACTTCTCCCAAGAGGAAGCCACTTTACGCCCCCCCCCCCAATATAACATTTGCCTGAGTCCAGGACAAGGCTTTGTGCAACCTCCTGCAGGTGCCCTTCCCCTAATCTAATCAGAGAGGTGTCAACTCCTTTTGGTGGAGAAGCAGGATGCAGCGAGGCCTGGGAAGAGTGGCTGAGCAGGTTTCTCCTGTCGGGGGTAGTTGTCAGGCAGAATTCAGCTAAATGTCACTTTAGTTCCCAGTTTAAATCAAACTTACAATTTATACATATACATTAAATAATTACTTCCTTCAAGTCATTTTAGAATATAGTTTTACATTGTATTCACCTCTTAGTAAGTCTTTCCTTGGCCTGGTTTGGGTTCCTCTGTTCAGTTTTACACAAAAGTCTGGTGGTTTTAAAACGCCGGCTTTCTGATAATGGTGAGTACCGGTATTGCATCCATTTTTGGGATCTGTCTTGAATTACTGCATTTCAATAGAGTGGTCTTTTGCTTGATAGTATAGGACCCTTGCTTAACATTGTTTTGATGGCATCCTTACAGTAGAGTGGTGATGTGGAACCCCCCACAAGAAGGTTGTTTCTTTGGAGTGGTCTTGTGCCAACTGCGCAGTTCTCCTGGATTCTGGCGTGAATGTGGGCGGCGATAGCTCATCCCCACGTCCACCCAGTCTATTGATTTAGTTTGTTCTGGGATAGAATAATGGGTGGCGACAGCTCTTCCCCACATCTACCCAGTCTAAGGATTCAACATGGGTCAAAACCCTTGACAAAACCCCCCGCCCGACTGCGCTTTGATTCGAGTCGAGGGGAAGTCGGGTGCCAAGGATGTTTTGAGCCCTGTGCTGGTATGTCCGCATTATCTTCTTCCAATTCTGTAGATGGCACAGTTCAGCATCTTTTCCTCCACCCAGTTGGATCGATCGGTTCTCCTCGCCGGTCCTGATGGGAATATTGGGCGGTACGCCGGGCCCCTCGGGTCTCTGCTCCCGGTCCCTGGTCGTCCTCCTTGGTCAGTCTCCAGGTTTTCTTTCTCCTAGGACGACAATGGAAAGCGGCAATACCTATTCATAGACATTTCTCCCCCACTATTGATATAGTGGGGCGACATATACATTTTATACTTTAATAGACATAGCATTCCAATTTTGAAAAACAAGATATAATTCAGAGACAGTGGCTTACAAGCGTCATAATATTTTAGGGGCTAGATGTGGGATATTTTAGGGTTGGAACAGAATTGGTATTGCAGAGGACTCCTCCAGTTGCTGCATGGTGTGCCTGGGATGGCAACACTTTAGCTGATTTATATGTACCCACTTGTCTTCCCCTTCTACCAGATTACCTTTGGGGATGCGTATCTTATATGCAACAGGGGAGATCTTGTCTATAATTTCAAAGGATCCCTTCCATGTAGGCAAACATTTTCGCTGTTTGGCCTGGTTCCTTTGGAAATTGTATAGATAGACCCAGTCACCCACAGTATATTCATTCCTGGTGGTCTTCAGGTCGTAGTGGGTTTTCATGCTATCAGCTGATCGTTCTAGATTCCGCTGAGCATAGGCAAAAGCATGTTGGAGGTGTTTCCTTAAATTCTCCACATACTCATGAGTTGTGGAGGCATTTATCAACGTTTGCTCTTGGGTTCTGTAGAGCAAATGCTGGGGAAGCACCATCTTGCGTCCAGTCATCAACTCAAATGGTGACATTTTGGTTGCAGATGAAGGGGTAGATCGGATGGCCATTAGGACCAGAGGTAATCGGATATCCCAACTTGGCCCAGAATCTGCCACAAACTTTTTTAATATGCTCACATTGGTTCGGTTGTATCTCTCCACTGCTCCAGAAGAAGCTGGCCTGTAAGCAATGTGTAGCTTCCTTTTAACCCCCAGTATCTCCCACATCTTTGTCATTACTTCACTGGTGAAGTGGCTACCTCTGTCTGACTCAATCCTTTGAGGTAGACCAAAGGGGGAAAAGATGTGGTTAATCATCAGGGCAGCTGCCTTTTCTGCCTTGCAGTTTGGGGCTGGGAGACATTCCACCCACTTGGTAAACAAGCATGTAACGGTTAACAGACGAGCGAATTACAGGGCCTACAAAGTTGATTTGCAAATCTGACCATGGCAGTGTCATCCCCCTCTTTTGGAGAGGCGCACGGTGTGTGAGGGATGATGGCTGAAATTGTGCACACACAAGACACCCCTTCAAGTATTGGTCGAGGTCCTGCCCCATGTGTGGCCAGTATGCAACCTCTCTTAAGATTTCCAGTGTTGTGTGAAACCCCCTATGACCGGCGGTGGCCGCATCATGGGCGTGACTTAACATCAGGCTTCGGAATGAGGTAGGAACCACCCACTGATCATGGCCAGCTTGGGATTTCCTTACCAACAAACCGTCTTGGATTCGGAACCTTTTTGGACATTTCATCAACACTCTTAGGTCCTCTTTCCCAATGTAATCGGTATCCATCAGGGGAAAGTTCTCAGGGTCCTCAATGTGTTGGTAAAACTTACCAATTATTGGATCCCCCTTCTGAGCTGTAATCAAATCAGCATCAGGGGTCTCCTTACTCTATTGTGCAGTTGAAAGATCATTGTGAGCATTGGTCTGGGACCTAGTGATTGCAGTGACCTGGATTTCCCCCAACAGGGACTCTATTTCTATTAGATCCCCTTGGATGGCCCCGGTTTCGGCCAACTGATCAGCTAAGTCATTTCCAGTTTTGTCTGGTCCCTCTACTTTGGAATGACCCTTGATCTTTTTCCAGTAGATGGTCATCCCATTCGATGTGACCAGATCATCAATATTTTGGATTAGCTTCCCATGTTTCAGGGGTTTGTTATTAGCACATAACATGCCTCTGGTTTTCCAATTAACCAGGTGCTCCACGAACCCGTTCCGTACATAATCCGAATCTGTGATTATGACCAGTTCGTGGAGTTGATGTTGGACAACAGTGAGGATGGCCTGATGCACAGCCATCAATTCTGCCAGCTGACTACTTCGGGGACCAATTTTGTATCCAGCGGAGGGTTCTGGGGACTCATTCACCCATGCATTCCCTACCATGGCCACCAGTTCTTTCTCCCCGTTGTTGTCAACATGGTACGAGCATCCATCCACATAGACAGTGGGCATTCCCTCACACTTGTCTTCTTCAAAGACTTTGTGTGGGGAATTAAGGTATGCCTCCATGTTGTCCTTGATTTTTAGACTTTCGTCCTCGAGACAGTTTTCTCTGGCATAATCATGTAAGTCAGCCAGACCTTGCGTGAGGGGACTCTTCTTGTTTTGGCCATATATGACCTCTACAGGAAAACCTTGCATTGACAGAATCCAGGAAATAATTCGGGAATTACTCACATTTCCGGCCCGGATTCTGTCACTTTGGAGATATTGCAGAGGCTGGTGTGGAGTCTCCACTATGATGTGTTCCCCCTTGATAAACGGGCGGTAATTCTTCAATGCCCACACCGTTGCCAGGAGTGCCTTCTCACAATCGTTGAATTTTTCCTCCACTGAGGATAAAGTTTTGCTCGCATAGGAGATTACTGTATTGACCTTGTCATGCTTTTGGTATAATACTGCCATCAAACTCGTATTAGAGAACCCTGTCTGCAGGAAGAACTCCTTGTTTCTGACAGGGTAAGCTAGGAAAGGCGCTTGTGAGAGGCTTCTTTTGAGTTGTCTTACTTCCTCGGCTTGTTCTGGACCCCATTGCCACTTGATCCCCCCCTTCAGGAGATGAATCAGGGGTCTGGTGATCTCTGCGTAGCCCTCAATGAACTTTCTGCTGTAATTAGTCAGTCCAAGGAGGCTCCTTAGTTCCCGCAGAGTGGTGGGATCTTTCAGTTTCTGGAGTGCTTCCACTTTCTTTTCCTGGGGACAGAGACCCTGAGGAGTAATCTCATGCCCCAAAAAAATTAACACGGTTCTACACCACTGTGCTTTCTGAAAGGAAAGTTTTGCTCCGGCGGCCCTCAACTGCGTCAGAACATAACGGATCTCCGTTATGTGTTCCTCCACAGATGAACTTTTGATGAGGACATCATCTACATAAGCCAGGTTACCCCTCGCACCCAGGTCGGGCATGGCCTTATGTAGGAAAATGTTGAATTCATTGCCGGAGTTGAGGTATCCGAAGGGTGTCCGGGTCCATGTGTACTGCTGGCCCCCAAAGGTAAAAGCCAGTTTGTATTGGTCCTCCCTACTGACAGGCACGGTCCAGTATCCATTGGTCAGGTCTATTGCTGTGAATACCTGTGACCCCTGGATCTCGGCCAGCCCTTGGTCAATGTAGGGCAGAGGCCATCGGGAAGTATGGACCCGTTTGTTGAGCTCCCTAAGGTCAGCGCAGAGTCTCCACTGGCCGTTTGGCTTCAATATTCCCAGGACCGGATTATTGAAAGTGCTGTGGACTGGACAGATTATTCCCCGGGACTCAAGGTTCTTAATTATTTCAGTAAGGGACTCCATGGATGCGAGAGGCAAACGATATTGCTTCACAAACACTGGAGTCATTCCAGGGTCCATGGGCATTGTTGTGGTGTGGATGTCGGTGTGACCACAGTCATATGAATCTACCGCAAAGAGATCTTGGAAATCCAAGAAAACTTGTTTCAACTTTTGCTTCTGTTCCAGAGTCACGCAGGCATCAGCTAGGTTGACTCTCTCTTCCACCATCTGCCTGAAGCCTGGAAATACTTCTGGTTTGGCTGTCTCAGCGGCCTCCTCCAGCTGGGTGGAGAAGTCCCTGGTCATAGTGCTGATTTGGACTGGAGGCTTCAGGTGGGAAAGGCAGCCCTCATGGACCTGGAAAATCACCTTGTCCCCTCTGAAGTCACAAGTCACATCTTCCTTACCATAAGGGCAAGAAGTGTACACCAGGAAGTTCCCCCCATGCCGAGTGAAAATTCCTGTCTGGTGTTGTATTGTCCTCACTGTCACTGTCAATACAGTCCTTGGGGATTGGTCCTAACAGTTCATTTCCTAGATCAATGGAGAAATGTCGGTCATAAACCGCCATTCCAATAATGGTGCCTGCGGCTAGAGTAGTACTCTGTAAGTCGCTGTTATCCACCTCTGTTGGAATGGTGTCATGTTCTATGTTGACTAATGGAGTTGGGTTTACCCCCAACCCTTGCTGTTGGAGAGAAGCATTTAGATGAATATAAACATCAGGGTTTTTCAATTTTTGTCCTCTTTTAACTTTCACTTCCAGGGAGAATTGTCGGGTCCTTTCTGGGATGGTGACTTCCTCTTTGATCTGAATTTCAACTGCGTAAGGTAGCAATTGAGCTGACCTAAATGCTTTTTCTGGATCATCAACGCCCATGGGATTTTCCGCTAATTGGGACCAAGCTTTGAAGTTTATTAGGTCCAAACTAATGGCAAAGCAATTGAGAATGTCACTGCCTAAGTAAAACAAGGCAGTGACGTCTCGCACGACCCAACAATTATGGACTATGCTCTTGTTGCCTATGGAGATTTTGAGCATACACCTGCTTGGCAGGAGATGTTTGGAATTAGGTGCTTCCAGGTCCATTTCCCATTTATCTATCAGTTTGAATGTGGGAATGGCTGGATCTTTTGGGAGTTGGCGGAACATGGCTTCGCTAATGAAGCTCTTACCGTTGTTCACACACACTCGGGCGAGAACAGAGTCCTTCCCATCATTTAACTGAACAGGGATGAACAACTGCTCTCCAATTTGCTGAATATCAGCCAGGCTCTGAGCTGATTTCACCTCTTTCTGGACTATAGGAGTGGGAGTGTCTGATTGTGGATTGGTAAAGAATTTCAGACTGTTTCCTTCCAGTGTGGAATACCACCTTAAACTGGAAGGAAGGTTCATTTTCAGACATAGAGAGGACCCCCCATCACCAGTCTGTTGTCCTACTGCTATTACTGTCACATCTGGAATTTGGTTGTTCTGGAAGTGAAATTCTACTTGGTCAGATTTTTGTTCAACCATGTGGCAGGTGCCGTTTAAACTAACATGGTTGACACTCTGTTTTAATTTTATTGGTCGGCTAGTCTGGGTCCAGAGGACCTGGTTTACGCAATCTATTAGGGGTGACAACCTTCTCAGGAGGTTATTCCCTAGTAAACAAGGGGTGCCCTCTGGAGTCACTACTATGACCGGGTGTTTCACCTTGTGTCGCCCAATATTGATGTCCAAATCTGCAGTCCCCTCGACAGGAATTTCCTTCCCGTCAAAGTTCTGCAGTTGTCCAGGAAGAGAGGTGAGAGGAATACAGTAATTCTCCGCCCTTCCTGCATTTAGTTCATCAAAGGCCCTTTTGGACAGAAGGGTAGCTTGGGATCCAGTGTCCACCAGTGCCGAAATTGTACCCTGCCCCTGTACTTGTACGGGGGCATAATATCTTCCCTCCTTCTCCTCAAGGGGGCACAGATAATGCACATTTTTGGACAACTGGTGGGCTAACTTAGTGGTTTTGGACATTGCTAGCGAAGAGATTTGGGCAGAATTCTGTGGAGAGCCTGGGGAATCTGAAAGAAAAAGTTGGCAACTGGAAATGGTTTCGGGTTCTGGGCCGCCCCCCCCCTTTTTGGAGGCAGTCATCAGGATGGGTTTGACCCATGGGATTTTGGTATTGTCGGTTCTGGGATGAGATGATGGGCAGCGGTAGCTCAGTCTCCACATTTCCCCATTCTGAATTGGCATCCCTTGGGACCCATTTTTCCTTGGGAGGAGTTCCCCCATCTCTGAAGGAGAAGATCCTTTTCCCAGGATCTTCTGAGGATCCCTCTCCCTCAAATTGGAAGACCTGTACCTCCTCCACAAAGTGGGTCTGTTTGGGTCCTTTGTTTCTCCTACCCCCCCTCTGCTCCTTGGGAGGCAGGCTTTCAGGGGCAGGAGATTTTGTTTCCGGTTCCTGGTTTTCCAGGGGCTGTTTACAAGTTGGGAAGGAAGCTTCCTCCAAGGCTTTACACCCCCCTTCCCCTTGTGCCTCCTCCCTGGGAACCGGTGGGTTATCGGGGTGCTACCCCGTCATTGTTCTGGTGCACCAGGCCCAGAGTGTGGGGCATTCTGCGGTGGCATGCTCATCTGAGGGTTCTGTTGAGCCCTCAGTATGTGACCCAGATCCCGTGCCATATTTTGGACCTGGCGCTCAAGTTGTGAAACCCGCTCAGGCTGATACGGGGCTCTATTTTCTCCCCTGGGCTGATCCCGGGAAGGGTAGCTATCCCTTCTCTGGTAATACCCTGGGTTGGGAAGATTCGGGTGCCCCTCCACCCTTGGCCTCCCCTCTCCCGGATTAGGTTGTCTGGGCTCAGGGAATTGGGGAAAGAAGGATGGATGATTTTGGGGCTGGAAATCGGGTGGATACCTGGGGAAAAAGTTTGCCCAGGATTTGGAGAATTTCTGCCCTCCTGTGGGAAGTTGGGAGGGAAATTCCCTGGGTTAGGTGCTTGGCTGGATCCCCCCCTTGGGCTGGAGGAGTCCACACATAACCCAGGATGGGTCGGTTTCCCTTGTAGCGGGGACTGACATAATCAGGGGAGTGAGTGACCCCATTTGTGGGACTACCTCCTTGGCTCCCTGTCTGCGACTGGCCCGAGGGCCTTCTGGGCTTGGCATTATTAGGTGCAGGTAGGTTTTTAGGTAGGTAGGTTTTTAGGCCCCCCCATCCCGAAATCCAAAACGGGAGTGACCTTTACCTCTAACACCTTGGTAGCAGCAGGGGTGCTGTTGGTTTTGGGGTTTTTCTGCGCATTATTTTTATTTTCGATGGGCTTTTGCACCTCATAGATCCGGGTAGCCTGTTCAATGACCCAGTCTAAAGATCTTTTCTCATGAAAATCTCTCACGTACTGGGTCATTATATCTTTGGGTAAGGCATGGAAAAACGTATTGATAAATTCTCTGCTATCCGTGTGCACCCTTCTGGTGGTCTGTGCAAAAGCACGCTTTAATTCTTGCACAAACTCTTGTGGGGCCTGATCCTCCGCACATTGCGAGCCTCTTGAGGATTTCTGTGCACAGAAAAATGTTTCAAGATGGCCGCCCTGTATGTGGACCACCTTGAATGGTTTTGATCCTCCAGCCCTGCATAGAAACTGGAGTATTCTGGTGAGAAGGTCCATTTGACGTACTGGATGCAGCTACTGCTGTCCTTCAAATGGAAAGTCGCCATCATTTGCTCATAGAGCTCCAAGTGTTCCGAAACAGAATACTTGGCGTTCTTATGATAAGGCGTGATGACACTCCTTATTGCCTTTATTTGTTTCAATGGGTCCTTAAGCAAGGCCCTTTTTGCCTTATTGGCCTTTTTGGTTTGGGTAACCCTGGTCCATTCATCCTCTGACTCAGAAGCACTGCCCCCAGAGGTGCCCGTCTGATCTTCCAGGTTTTCCCGGATTCTGCGAGCCTGGGAATGACTGGCAGAATGTGGGGACCTGGTCTCCTGTGTCCTGTGACGCTCAGAGGAGTCTTCAGATCCCTCCTTGCTACAAGGATTTGATGGGTATCCCCCCCACTGACCTAACTGGGCAGAGGTTTTCAGGATGCCCTTAGTGGGCCTACTCTCCTGGGGTTCCCCTCTAAATTGCACTGTGCTTGAGTGCCCATACCCGGATGCCCGCCCCTCCATTCCTGGGTGGTACTGGCCTATGAGCCCCATACTTTTAGCTGGATAGTAATCTGCCATCCCTGTGGCCCCGTGCTCATGTGCGCCAGGGAACATGGGGGTGGCAGAGTCCAGGGACTGGTAGAGGTGAAGGCCTCTGGCACTAGGGCTCCTGAGGTTATGCTCAGGAATTTCTCTTTCCCAGTGAACCTCATCTCTATCCGCCCCTGCTCCCTGTTGCAATGCAAGAGCCTGCACTTTCAGTTCCTCAGTTAAGGCCTTACTAGACTCTATCAGTCTCTCCTGCATCGCTACCTGTTGCTGGAGCCTATCATTGTGCTGGCAGAGAGCCTCATTCTCTCTCTGTGCCTCCTGATTCGTCCTGGAGTACTGGGCCAGTCTTTGCTGTAGGAGGGTTACCTCCTGAGCTGTGTCCCTATTGGCCTGCTCCTTTCTTGCCAGAGCGTCCTCCACCCTCCTGGTGTGCTCTAACAAGTTCTGGTGTTCTTTTTGGAGGTCACCCAGTCCCTGGACGGCCAGGTGATTTTCTTCCATTTTCCTTTTTAAGTGTCAGACTTCCTGGCCTAAGGTATCCCTTTCCTGACTAAGAGCCTGCATCTGTGCCGCCAGGTCGTCCCTTTGCCTTTGGAAGGCACCAGCTTTCTGGCGCTCCTGGTCAAACTCTGCCTGGGTATCCAGGTCTTTCAAAATCAGTTTATTGCTTTCCTCTTTTCCCTATCTAGGTGGCTTTGCAGGGTGACTACCTGCTCAGCACATGCCCTGTTGAAATATAATTGTTGCTCCAGCTTTTTCTGGCTCTGCAGTAGGGAGTCCAAACCTTCTTGGTACTCCCTCTGTAAGGCCAGAAATCTGGTATCCTGGTCAGCCTTTTCCTGTTGCAGCACATCCATATCCTTCTTTATTTTAGTAATGTACTGTCTGCTGTCATTTTCTGACTCCGGGCTCCTGAGCAGCCTCTGCTCAGAAGAGTCCAGATCAGATTGGGCCTTCTCTAACGCCATCTGTTGCCTATTTGCCAGATCTTGGCCTTCAGCACATTTGTCCTGCATGGCTCCCATATATAGGTACAAATATGCCGCTATACTGGCAATCTTATTATGTTCATCTTTGCCTTTAGGGGCCATATATAGTTCACTCAGGGCCACATGTAGGGGACCCTGATCTCTCCATATATCTGACCCAGTTTCAGTGACCTGTTGCATGATTGCCTGCAACCAGACCGTTTGGTCCTGATGAGTCCACTCACCTCTCACAAATAGCTTATGTGAGAAGTGCTCTCTGGCTATTTTGATGTCTACCAGTGTCGTCATTCTGGAATTTGAGTTCCTTCCTGACTTACAGAAGTTTGTATTTTATTTTTGCAAAACAGACCGTTTCCTTAGAGCGTTCCTTTGAGGAGTGCTTTACAGCGTAACACAGCGTGGTGATCCGACTGGATGTATGTCTCCTGTCAGTTAGCACACTGTATTAATCTGCACAAGTGATAGATCTAACCCAGAATCTCCGGCTACTAGCCCCCACTTTGTTAAGCGGCTTCACTTCAACACTACAGCTAAGTCAATGCCTAGTCTGGGATGCTGAGGGAAACCCATATTGATATATTTTTAGGTCCAGTTCATGTACTCTGGATGACAACCCTTATATAACACCCCTCTCTTAGAATCCCCCTGACCCCACTGAGCCAAGAAGTAGGTCTGTTTTGCAAATTTAAAAGGTTTATTTGAGAAATATAACAATATATATCTATCACACTTTTATAATAAATTAATATTGGATATCACACTTAAAATATGACAGTGATCAACAATGGATAATGCTCTAATGGTAAACTGATTTGGTTACTTAGAAGTAGTATAGAGGATGAGGTAGCTGAAATGCTTTATGGTTTCAAGGAAATGCAAGATGGAATAAATGCAGTACAGAAAATAAAGTGATATGGTTTCACAAGAGATAATATGTTCACTTTTCCCCTGGTGGCAATTCACCCCCCCCCTATATGCAATGCAGGGAGATGGAAGTAACACACACAGTCTTCAGGAATACAATCAAATACAATACGGAATTCAGTTCCCCCCCAGCAAGCTTAGACAACAGGTATGCTTTTTAAAACACAGGCCCAAAATGCTTTTAAATGTGATGGCAATGGATGGGAAAATGTGATAACTGATTTTAATTCCCTCTAGAGATTCAGGGTGAGTGAGAGATGCTTGTTGGTATTAGTTCAGGCTCACTTTAGCAATGCTCTATGAGTTATTACCTTGTTGCAAAAGGATTTTAACAAAGGAAAGAATGGAGCTGCTATTTTGACAAGTGGAGAAATTGAGCCAAATCGCAAATCGCGGTAAATTTTGCGAGTGCGTAAATCGCGATTGAGGTAAACGTATAAGGAAGTCGGTTCTAGGCCTGTTGGAAAGCTTAGATTCTAAGCTTTCAGAGGAAAGTTAAATCCCGTTCCTAGGACAAACGGTTCCAGAGATACGGACGATTTAATAAAGGTAGATTTTCGGATTTAAAGTAAAACTCAAAATGACAGGTGACAGCTTGCAGCTGCAGAATCGACAGGTGACAGTTGTGCAGCTTTAAAAATGACAGATGACACGATTTCTAGGAGGCTGTCTAATTAGGTTAAAATAGTTTGGATTAGATTATTTTAACTAAGAGATTGGGTTCTGCACAGTTCTGGCGGATACTCACTCCTAATTTTGAAATGAATGGGCCTCGTCACGGATCTGATCAACTTGACTGGACTTCGGGCAGTTCTGCTCACAGCGTCTGGGTCAGCTCTGCCCTGCTGGTCTAGCCTCTCTGGATACAGCAGCCTCTGGTTCTGGATACTGCTCTGCTTTCCGGTCCGGATCAAGTGGATTCTGGATGTAACACTGCTTTCTGGGTACTGGCAAATGTTCTTGGCAACGAATTCAGACAGCTCGCCCGGCTGTTGAATAGTTTGCAAAAGATTTTGAGGCCTGCTGACAAATACTTTTGCTTGCAGTGGGCCTTCTTGGATCAAAGTTCTCTAGTCTCTGTTTAGCTTGGAAGTCTAAGTGTTGGATCTCTGGATGTGAAGTCGTCGGTCAGCATGCTCCGCAGCAAATGTAATTGAATGTCTCTACCTGTCCCAGCAGTCTCTTTTTATGTGTTTTGAAATTGGGTGTGTGCCTGGCATAACTGAGCCTGCCCCTCTCTACTTGTCATTGGCCCAATTCTCCCCTCTCCCATGATTGTGGGAATTGGGTTGTGAGTCAGAGTGATGAGGTCTGTTTATGGGTCAGAGGATCGTCCCCTGGTCAATTTGCCCACAAATCTATATTTGATTCAAATACATATTTCCCAGATACACAAGTGGTTGACATTACATGTACACATTATATATTCCTTATGGTCCATGCTTGTCCGCCTGTGATCTTCCTGGGGGCTTGCATTCAAAAATGACAACATTTTGCGCTTTTTGACTGGTTTAACAATATCGGACATTTACCAAAAATTACACACATGTGCGCAAGGAGTATGGACATTAATTGATGAAGTCTCAGCTTTTTAACATGCAGACATTTGGAGTAAGACCCTATTTTCCACTAGCAACCCCCCAGCATACACCACAGGGTCCTAACACCTCTTAAAACGTGCACAGAAAAATCACAAGAATAATGATATTACTTATATAATTCTGACAAGTCCTCACTATGAGGTATCTATCTTTTTAAAATTATGCTCTGGCCCAGATGGGTGTGGTTTAGGTTCCAAAGCACATGGGGGAAGCTTCTGCCTGCCCCCGCCTCCAGCTCGGGTGGCTCCCAGAGGCACTTCTCCTCCCACTTCTCCCAAGAGGAAGCCACGTTACGGCCCCCCCAATATAACATTTGCCTGAGTCCAGGACAAGGCTTTGTGCAACCTCCTGCAGGTGCCCCTCCCCTAATCTAATCAGAGAGGTGTCAACTCCTTTGGGTGGGGAAGCAGGATGCAGCTAGGCCTGGGAAGAGTGGCTGAGCAGGTTTCTCCTGTCGGGGGTAGTTATCAAGCAGAATTCAGCTAAATGTCACTTTAGTTCCCAGTTTAAATCAAACTTACAATTTTTACATATACATTAAATAATTACTTCCTTCAAGTCATTTCAGAATATAGTTTTACATTGTATCCACCTCTTAGCAAGTCTTTCCTTGGCCTGGTTTGGGTTCCTCTGTTGAGTTTTACACAAAAGTCTGGTGGTTTTAAAACGCCGGCTTTCTGATAGTGGTGAGTACCGGTATTGCATCCATTTTTGGGATCTGTCTTAAATTACTGCATTTCAATAGAGTGGTATTTTGCTTGATAGTATAGGACTCTTGCTTAACATTGTTTTGATGTCATCCTTACAGTAGAGTGGTGATGTGGAACCCCCCACAAGAAGGTTGTATCTTTGGAGTGGTCTTGTGCCAACTGCACAGTTCTCCTGGATTCTGGCGTGAATGTGGGCGGTGATAGCTCATCCCCACGTCCACCCAGTCTATTGATTTAGTTTGTTCTGGGATAGAATAATGGGCGCGACAGCTCATTCCCACATCTACCCAGTCTAAGGATTCAACATGGGTCAAAACCCTTGACAATAGGGCCTCAGGGGTGTTATCATCTGTGGGCAGCATCTACTCCTGGGCAGAGCACACTGTTAGTTACTTCACTTTCTAAACAATACAATGATATGCCGTACCTGCATGTGCAAGAGAAAATAAAAGAAAAACATAAAAGTGTTTATATGTGTATGTGTAACATCCAAGTTTGTTGTACAATGTCCTTCAATCGGTGGTGGCCTGGGCGGGGCTGGGATTCGGGGGACTGGGGCTGGGTTAGGCAGAAGCTTGTTTACTTTGTGATCTTGTGACCATGGGGTGGGCTATGGGCAAGTGTCCAAAGTCTATGGCAGTGTTTGTGACTGAGGAGTTTTCAGGGGCAGTGACACAAATGTCCTTGGTGGCAGTTGCTGTATCCTTGTCTGTAGCCAACGTTGTTGATGTTGCTGGTCTTGTAATGGCCCTGTCATCAACGCTAGGGCTGGTCTGATGTTTGTAGGGCTTCATGTCATGTAGGTGATTCCAGGCGCGCTTATCGTGTAGCTTTACTGCTCTGGGAGCCACTGCCTCTACAAAGTGGGGCCCGGTAAAGGGTGGGCTGTTTCACTTTCTATTGAAGTTGCGGAGGAGCACATGATCTCCCTCCGCAATAGTGCATAGTCCTTCCTTTTCTTGTTCCTCGTTGGTGTCTTCTTGTTGAGAACTCTTCGACCAGCCCCGCGTGTGCTCGAGCTGTTGAGATACAAAGGCAACACTAGTAATCAAGGAAGACACATATTGATAAATTTCGTCACCAAAAACATTTGCAGTATTATCATGGTCAGTAAAGGCCCTTGATGTTGGCGTTAAAGGAAGGCGCATTTGACGTCCTGTCACCACCTCGTGGGGAGTGAGGTGGTGATCAGATCCTGGCCTATTCCTCAGCTCAAATAGAGCCAGCGGAAGGCAGTACAACCAGCTCTTTTTAGTTGTCTGCAGAATTTTCGCAATTTCCTCTTTTAATAGGCCATTCAGGCGTTCACATACACCGTTGGCCTGCGGATGGTATGCACGTGCACATTTATGTTTAATACCCAGCAAAGATGTGATGTGCTCAAACATTTCATTTGCAAAGTGTGGGCCATTGTCCGACCGCAGCACTTTGCAAACACCCCACCTGGGGTAGACCTCTCTCACTAGAAATGCAGCTGCTCTGAACACATCCATGTGTGAGCAGGGTCCGGCCTCGATCCACCTGGAAAATGGACATACCACTACAATCATGTACCTATGTCCTTGACATAGAATTGATCATATCAACGTAGTCAATATGAAGGTGTAGGAAGGGTCCTTCTGGCTGAGGTATAATACCTTTTATCACTTGCAGTGTGTGACCGGCCGTAAACTGTTGGCATGTGAGGCATTTGCTGATGAAAATAGTAACATGAGAATTTAACTCAGGGCAGAACCAAGCTTCCCTAATTTGTGCTGCAATCACTTCCTTTCCTGTATGTGCTGGATGATGAAGCTGGGCCAGGGTGGTGTTCAACAGTGCCAATGGCATGATCACCTTTCCAGTATTATTTTGATGCCACAGTGCATCTGTTGGAGACATCGTACATCCTCTCTTTACCCACAGTTCTTTTTCTGCCATTGGTGCAGCTGCCTGCAACTCCATTATCTGTGTTGCAGGGAGATGAGTTTACCCATCCTTCATCAACATCTGTCTTGCCATTGATCTCCCCCTCCCTCTCTCTGATTCTGGGGGGGGTCCACATTTCACCAAAATATGCAGCATGCTTGGCATGTGCGTCTGCTGTTTCATTACCTATCGAGATAAGGTTATCTCCATGAGTGTGTGCTTGACACTTAGCCAAAGCTATCTCTTGGGGGTTGTTAATTACTTCTGCTAGTAAGAGGGCATGTTGTACTGGGGTGCCATCAGCTCTTCTAAACCCCCTTCTCTGCCATTTTATTAACCCGGAGTGCACCTTTGATGTTACATATGCACTGTCAGAGTATATAGTAACTCTTTTGTCAAAACTTTCCTTTAGTGCCAAAATCAGTGCAACCAATTCCGCTGCCTGAACCAAAAAATAGTGCGGTAATTGCACGCATTTTACTGGGACATACATCAAATCTTCCGTCATTTTAACTACTGCTGCCTCTGTTCTCCTTATCCCATGGCTCTGATCAATGGTTGATGACCCATCAATGTCCATTATCTCACCCCCCTTTAGGACATCCTCCTCCACCTTCCTTGTGCTGGAGTGCATTTCAATAGTCTGTGTGCAATCGTGGGCATAATCACCTTCCTCAACAACTTCTGCTATGAATCTGGCTGGGTTTACGTTACTGCATCTGACAATTGTCAATTTGGGTCTGGATAAAAATTATTTCATAACCGGATGCCCTCTGTGTGGTCAGTGTGCACTTAGGTTTGTTTAAAATTGCAAACAGTGCATGTTCCACAAATAATGTCGTGGGGCACTCCATTGTTATCGATGATGATTTTTCCACCGCAAATGCAGCTGCGGCGAGGCCCTGTTCGCAAGGGAAATGTCCTAACATGACAGGGTTCAAGTGACCGCTGTAGAAAGCTATTGGGTTGTGTCCCATGCTAGTTTTCCGAGTCAATACTGCTTTCATTACTGCTGAGTCGCAATGTGAAAAAATGAAAAATTGATGTTCGTAATTTGGAGTGGCTAGTATGGGAGGTGTGGATATGGTGTGTTTCAACTCATCAAATGCCTCTTTCATTTCTCTTGTCCACCCCAACCTCTTGTCCCCCTTTTGTGCCTCTCTTAGTGCTTCGAGCAGGGGTCCTATGTATGAGCTGTAGTCGAAAACCCATGCACTACAGTAGTTGCATAGGCCCAGGAACTGCTGTAGCTCCCTCACAGTTTGTGGTTGTGGTGTGTTGGTTATAGCTTGAGCTCTTTGCGGTGCAATGTTTCTTCCGTGCTGGGAAATATGTTGGCCAATGTATAGTACTTGTTCTTGACAGTACTGTAACTTTTCCTTGTCTACCTTGTACCCCTTTTCAGCCAACATTGTCAGCATTTATACTGAGTCTTCCCTGCAACTCTCCTCAGTTGTGCTGCAAATTATTATGTCATCAACATATTGCAGCACCGTGCTCTCCATTTCAATGTTTCCCAAATCCATCTGTATTACTCTGTTGAAAATTGAGGGTGACTCGCAGTACCCTTGTGGTAACCTGGTGTGTTTCCATTTTGTATTCCTGTATGTGAAGCTTGTCAAATCTTGTGAATCTGGGTGCAGAGGTATTGAGAAAAAGACATTTTTGAGGTCAATCACGGTGAACCGTGATGCCTCTGCTGGTATTCCACACAGGGTTTGCTGCTATGGGGTATTCTGCCTCTACAATGTAATTCAAGGGCCTGAGGTCCTGGATGAAACGCCAAGACCCTCCTTTAGCTTTGCGCACTGGGTACACGGCCGTGTTACATGTTGATTCTGATGGTACCAATATGCCATTATTTATCAGGGCTGTTATGGTTTCGTATATGCCCTCATCTGCCTCTTTTGATAGTGGGTACTGCTTCACTCTAGGTAGTATTGCACCCCTTTTCAACTTTATTTTTACTCCTCCTATCCTATGCTCATTATGCAGCCCACGTCATAGGGACTGGTAGTCGACAGTGATGCTGGAACTTTAGCCATGTCTTCCTCATAAAATGGTACTGGGGTAGATGCAGGTGCCTCGAGTGCCATTGGCATTTTCAGATCTACTTGCTTGTATGTCACTCTCGACCAGATGTCAACACTCATCATAAACACCATCTCTCCTTCTCCTTTGTTCTCTGAAAAGAGCTCTTCGTCAGACACCTGCGTGAGCCTGCATCCCTCAGCCAGTGCTATTACTGCTCTCCATGCTCTCCCTTCCCTGTCTTGGGCATGTACTGCGATGTAATCTTCAGTTGCTATAATGCTCTCGAAGCTCACCGAAATCACCTTCCCCTCTGGTTCACTAGCTGGTGTCTGAGGCCTGAACAAATATGCTGCTGGCCTCCTCCAAATCTTGCCTTCTATTCCTGGCATCCATGCAAACGCCATGTCAGTTCCATATTGGAACATTTCGCCATCCACAGGCTCAGCTCAAGCTACTGTTTGCAGTATTTGTCGAGCAGTAAGCATGTTTATTCCTGGTGTGGAGCAAATTATGCCGTTCTGGGTGAATGAGATCGTCATATTTAATCTGCTCATTATGTCCCTTCCATGTATGTTCACTGGCAACTCCTTTGAATACAGGAGTGGGACAGACATGTCATAATCTCATATAGATAAGGAGATGTTATCAGTAAAGGGAACCAACCCTCTAGCCCCAGAGAATCCTTGAGTGTGCATGGCCTCGCCTGACATTTTAAATGTACCCTGCAAGACCTAGTTGCCCCAGTGTCAACAAGGAAGGAACATTTTTTGTCACCTATCGCTACCTGAATGTGTGGTTTCTCCGCACTATTAGGTGTTATCGACAGGATGGGACACATCAAAGACGTCTGTGGGCTGTCCTATTGTGGGTACAGTGACTGACCGCTTCCAGTGTAAGGGCTGTGTCCCAAGACGGTCACCCTCCCTAACTGTGTCTGTTGCAGTGGTGTATTAATGGTTGTCAATTTATTGTCCTGCATTTGGGTGAGCTTCTGTACTGATTGCACTTGGTGTTGTTGTGTAGCTACCACCTGTTGCTGTGGTGGTGTGTATGTCTGTACCTGTTGTTGTGATGCAGCGTAGTGTTGCACCTGTTGCTGTGGCTGTTGTGGTGATACTTGCTGTTGTGTATTGCTCTGTTGCGTTCCCTGCTGTTGCTCGTAAACCTTTTGCTCCCCCATAGGCCCTTGTGGTCCCTGTTCTCCCCAGGCTGGTGGGGTGGGCCTCATTCTACATGTGTGTGACATGTGTCCCACCATTCCACAAACCCAAAGTACAAGTGGTTCCCTGTCCTGCCATGGGAAATTCCCTGTATTGTCTTGGTACCCTTGTTGCCCATTAGGGTAGTAACTTCGAAATCCTCCCCCTTGCTGTTGTGCATGTTGGCCATACCTTCTCCCTCTCATCATCCCGCCCCTCCCCCGGGAGTTGTTATAATATCCATTTCCCGGTGGCATGTACCCTCCCCCTGTGGGAGCCGTGTATGGTGGGGTGGTGGCATCTGTTGTGTTATAAGTTGTGGTGGTTTTGGTAAGGGTACTATTTGTTGTTGTATGGAATCTTGTGCAGCCACTACTTGCGTGGGGTTTGGTGCCATTATTGCCGGTGTAGTTATTAGTGCTCCTTCCATGGTATACTTTGTTAGTTTTTTCTGCACTAATTTTGCCTCTTCTGCTTTCCTATCTTCTTCCTTTTGTTTCATCTTTCCCTGCCACATCCTACAGTGGTGTATTATTGTTAGTTGTATTTCCGGCCAGGCCAGGCCTTAGCTTCCATTCCCACTATCTTCTTCAGTTGTCATTATACTGTCTCCGGGAGCCCTTGTACTAGTATGTGGTAAAAAATGGCTGGTGTTTTGTCCCATTGCTCCCTAGTTTCCAAGCGGCACTTCTCCTGAATCGCCTGGATATATTCAACAAGGTCTTCATTCTCACGCATCGTGCGTGACGTAATTGCTCCTATGTCTGATGTGTCTGGGTACTGGACCCTCAGGGCCTGCCACAATGCATGCCTGCAGTTGGCAAATGGTGCCCCGTCATGTGACGTGTTTGTTATTGTAACTCCGGGGAAGCCTGCCCTCTTCCAAATGTCATCTGCCGCGTCCCCCAATATTGATATTAATAGTCCCTTCACATCTCCCACTGCTAGTTTCTGTCCCGCGGTGTGTTTTTCCATCTTGTATATCCATTTCCCTGCTCCTCCGCTTAGTAATGGGAGCCTGCACTTTATATACTCCTTATCAGCATGCTTCCAGGGGACATATTGTGGTCTGGCCCATCCCCTCTCCAATAGTGGCATTAAATTGTACCCCATTTGTTCCCCCCGTGGTCGCGGGATGGAATCTGTGCACTCCTCCTCTTCCTCTGTGTCAAATAAATCTGCTGCCATATCTATATTACTGCTGCTTGTCGTATCTTCTCCTTCATTTCTCCTCCCTCTACTATTACTCTCTTGGTTCACTGCAGGTGTGAGTGGCTGTTTTTTTTTTTTATTTATTTAACATAAATGCTTGCGTCCTGGGAGGTCTCTGAACCTGCCGATGTATGGTGTGTGTTCAGGCGTGGGTGTGGGTGGGCGTGTTGGGCGTGATGATATGGTTGTTACTGCATGTGTTGTTCCTCCTGCCACTTCTCTTACCTGTTCTTCACTTCTCTTCTCTTCTTCCCTCTTCCTGCATGCCCATGGTGATTCCCCTTTAGTGCGTGTGATGTACAATTTATCTAAGCTCTCCCTACCGCCACTTCTTCCTTCTCTTCCCACACCCTCTTCTTCTTCGCTGCAGAATACATCCAGGAGCGACAACCCCCAATCTGTCCTTTTCCCCCTTACTGTCACTGTTTTTTAAGTCTATTAAATCCGTTCCTTTCTGTTCGCCTCTACTAGTTGTTCCCCCTTGCGCTGATGTTGTAGCCACTTCCGCATCCCGACGTGCATATGTTCTTACCCCATGCTCCAGTTTCCTTTCTCTGCTCTCCTCTTCCTTCTTTGCCACTATTTCACCACCTATTTCCTCTCTCTTCTTTCTCAATTCCTCCACCACCTCACTAGTTACCTTCGCTAATATCCTTTCCTCCTCTCTCCTCCTCTCCCATTTCTCCTTTTTCCTTTGTAATATGCTTTCTAGTACTTTACCTTCTTCGTATTTCCTGGTGCTTTCAGAGAGTATTTTTTTCTTCCATAGTTCCATTTCCTTTTCCTTCTCTTCCTCCCTCCTCTTCATGTCGTGCTGTGCTGCTCGGGATACCCTTTCCGCTATTGCCTTCATCCTCTCTGCTTCCCTTTTCCTCTCTTCTGTACGCTCCTTCATCCTTTCTAGCTCATCCCTTCTTCCCTATCTCTCCTTTCTCCTTCCTTGTGCCTCTTGCTCGAACTGCTTAATCAGTGCCCTCCGCTCATCCCTCAATTCAGCCAATCGTTCCTCCAACATCTCCTCTTCTTCCTTTGACAGCTCTCCTTCCCTTGTGTTACTCTCCTCACCCTCTATTCCAGTACTACCTTTGTTGTCCTTATTCATTCTCCTCACCACATCTTTTTCTTCTCCTGTTAATGTCCCTTGCAGCTTTAAGAGCACCTGCGCTGCTATCCATTCGTCTTGTCCTATTTTCGAAATGTGCTCCTTGCTGTTCTTCCCTCCCTTTGTGCGTGCCTGCATGCAACTCGAAACCACCGTGCTCGTCACCTCCTCCCCCCTCTGGTAGCTACATGTAGTGGTATATGGTGGAGGGCTGTATGCAGGGTTTGAGTACCCCTCAGCTGCCGTCAGTTGTTGCCTTGCTGCTTCTTGTAACTCCGTCACTGGATATAACCCACCTTCCTCCTTCTTCACTACCTTCACTAGGTGCATGTCTTCTGTCCCTTCCTTCTTTACTTCTACTTCGTGTACAGTACCAGGCCTTTCATCCCCCTTGCTGTCTCTTTCCGCGCACTGTGTGTCACTGGTCACCGTTTCCCCGTTCCCTTCTTCCTCCTTAATATCCTTCCCCTCCTTTGTTTCTTCGCTCCCCTTCTCTTCTGCCGTCCCTTCCACAGTGAACATTCCGGTTGGTCCTGGCCGGGATCCCTGGAACATCCTCCACAACTTAAATATCTCCACGTGATGTGCCAACTTCTTCCCTTTGTACGTGTTGTGTGTGTGTGTCAGCAGTGAGTGTTGGACGTACGGTTCAAAACTGCCGTTAGGAGGCCATGGTGTCATCATTTTGTTGTATGTTCCTTGTGTCCATTCTATGCTATATTTGATAAGTTTTTCCCTGTGGGGTGACAGCGTTTTGCAAATATGTTGGAGGGAGGTAGTCAGAGTGTTCCCTCACCCTCCAGATCCCGACCCGTATGACATGGTTATACTGTGCTTTTAACTCCCTTCAGCACAACCGTCGTTACCTGGCCCCTTAGATTGGGGACTTTCGATTGTCCGCTAAAAGTAAAACAGTTACAAGTATACAGTCCTTTTCATCTGTTTGTTTTCTTCCTTTGATACCGTTGGTACGGCCCCCTGTGGCCGCGGCACACGAAGCCCCCTGCGGCTGTGTGCCCTGTGTGACGTGCTTGTACAGCCACCCCACCTTTTCCACTCCCCTCTTTCTTCCACCTTACTCAGCGTGGCCGCCGTTCTCCGTGTGCGGTCACTTCCCCCTTTTCACCCTTCCCGTATTTGGGGGTGGTCGGCGTTCTCCATGTGTGGCCTCCCCACCTCTGTTATGCCACCCTTATCCTCTGCTTACTCCCCTACCACCCCTCAAACAACGCGATGTGGTCAAGGTGTCCTATGAAGGCCCTACGGGTGACGTCACCAACCTCTTCAACTATTATCGGTAAGATCTTTAGACATCAAGAGAGTGCGCAATATGTTTTAACTTCTTGTCCCCGTTAACCCCATAGTTGTCCTCTTGTTACACCCGGAACAAGGTAACCAACAATACACTCTTATAATCGGACTGCGCACGCTGCGTCGCCTCGCGTGTGACACACCCCTCGCCGGGGGGGCTTAACCAGCCAATTATCTTCCGTACTTAGCAACACTCTAGCTACCTCCTACAGGAAAACGTCATCTATCTATCGGGTTTCAACTACTCGATCAATAGGGATACTCGTCTACTCATTGATCAAAAACGCCAATTCATAGGAAAGCCACACACCCCCTCTACAGTTGCCCACGATCTGGACCAATCAGTGTCTACAAGCAACCGCACGTGGTGCCTTCTGGCTCCACCCACCCTGCTTCTGTGAAGTGGTAGAGGACGGCCCTCGTGCCTGTCCCGTTACCGTTCACTCATCTATCAACACTTATTAATCAAATCTTTGCAACACACTGTAATAACACCTCCCACCGCCCTTATTACAATTCCTCCCCCTCCCTCACAATGTCACATTTCTCGTTGGGTGTGCCACTCACCAAGTTCTCTTGATGCGGGGCCGCTCGACTGCGTGCACCCCTCCAAGCGGCTCGCCACCTCCCCTCGTCTGGACCACGTCTGGACACTCGCCAACCGCGGGCAGGATACTTCTCAACGGGCTCCTGAGAGCCAATATCCGGATTGCGCTGTCCAGTCTTCTCGCAGTTCCGCGATTATCCTGTAGTCCTCAAAAGGGGGCAGCGGCAGAGGGGGCCCTGCCGCCGGGCCTCCTCGCAACGAGAGGCCTTGAAAAAAAAATACTCAAAAGGGTAGACCTTAAAGATATCTCAGCAGTGCCTCCAACTTGTCAGGGTGATTATCCCAGGGCCGGCAGAGCTGTCCGCAGACCTCCGGGCTGAGAGGCCCCAACTCCTCCCATGTTTCCCAAAACGAGTATGAGACACACACAAGGAGCAAGGTGGTTCTGCTGTTTATTATAACAATGGCAGGGATGGATCTCGGATTGTACACGTCTGTCCAGACTCTCAATCTTAGTGGGGCTCGCAAGCCCTTTTTATAGCAGTATGACATGCTATCTGCGTCACCTGGGAAAGTTAGCAAAAACCTATTGCCACTCTGGATTGGTTCCCTGAGTGTTAGGGTTAGTATAGGGTATATATGGAGAAGGATGTTAATGGTTAAGGATGAGTCAGGTGGTATACTTGGGCTGTCCCTACTATTAGATACTTGAAAATTGCTACCAGGGGACCCCTGGTGATTGGCTACTACTACTGACGTCAGTGATGAGCCCCCCTGTGTTCTGATTGGTCCTCCCCCGAGCCCACAAGCCTGGGACCATCGTTGTTCCCAGCTCGCGGTGTACCTGTCATTAGCAACAATGCGCAACTATGCGTTTGTGCAGGCAACGCACAGGTCTGCTCATAGGCTTGTGAGCGGGTCGTTCCCATCGCCGTAGGTGTCCATCTTGCCGTTTTGTTGTTGCAACCTGTGTCCCAGACGTGGGACCCAGGTGACTTTCTGTCTCATGGGTCTGGCACCTTGTCAGATGGGCTTGGTCACGTGTGGAGAGACCGTAACTGTAGCAGAATTCTACACATTAGATTTGTATTTCGTTTCTGTGGGCTTGGCTTTTTTTACAGGTGTAACCTTGGCGCTGGGCTGGCAGCATGCGAATTGCAACATCGTGGCCTTGGCTCTGAGGTCTCGCTGGGGCTCGTTCTGCATGATCAGCACTTGTACTCTTGCTCTGAGAGGATTTTCATGGCGAGGCTCTTGCTTGCGGCCTACTCGGGCCTAGTTCATGGGTGGCGGTACAAAATCCATTGTATGGAGATTGTGGGTCGACAGGGCGTCACAAGTAGTGTTGGGTATACATGATGGTGTCATAACAGGGCGAGTGGTGGGAGAAGCGTCAGCGAGCGTATACACGAGGTCTTCAGGCGTCTTGCGTTTCTGCATTACTATTAAAAGGCCTATGTGAAAAATAACAACGATGCACGTCAGTGGGTGTGTCAGTCACCTACGTCATAGCACTGAATATGTTCTTCGTATAGGTTGGTGTGTGAATGACCAGTGTGCATGGTGGCACGTGTGTTCTTGGCAGTTGGCTAGATCGTTATGGCATCTCTAACTATGTGGATACTTGTGGCTGTTGTCTTAGTCGAGCTCATCCATGCCGCATGTGTCGGCTTGAGTCGGATAGGCTGGTGGGCATACCCTTATATTCCTGAATCAGGGTATTTTGTCATCTGGTAGATAGACAAACTCATCCCGTGGGGGGTGCCTGGGCCGTGATCCTCTAGGCCATGGTCTTGATGAGATTGGGGGGAGCTTGTTTTCCCATTCTCCCACTTCACTCCTCTCAGAAGTTGGGGTCTATAAGTATAAGTATATTAAGGGGAGTGAGAATACCCTCCGGTTTCTCACAGTCCCTAATGGCAAAATTAGCTTTATTAACTTCTTTTGTTTTATGAAAAGCCATTAGAAGGGTGGGGCTTTGGGGGGAAGTTAAACAAGGAGGGTTCCCATCCTCCTGACCTGCTTCCCCCCCTCATCTAATTCTCCTTGAGATCACCTCCCTACCCCCAGATTTGGGATCAGAAATCGTCAGCCTTTCCCTGGCCACATGAGAAGGGTGCCAGGTCAGGTTTTCTTGGGGAATCATTGCTGATTCATCACACCTTGCATGAGCGAGACAGTACTTGGAGTGATGGTGGGTTCCCAAGGGCAAGGGTCATATGCATGGTATTCCAGCATGGTGGAGAAATGGTGTGTGGGTACGAGATAGTTATGTGCCATGCACTCCTGGGTGAATCTGCCATTGCCTGCCTGCATATATCATATATAAACACCACACTTGCACTTGCCTGCTGTGTCGATAAGGTGAATGAGCACTTATTTCCAGCAACCTTGTGGGTTGAAAGGCTCTTCTGCAACAGTGGACACGCTGTTCATTGCAGCCTATCGCCACTGATTATATTAGGTGGAATTGTGAATTTGATGGCTCCTTAGAATGCATGGGGATCATGAGTACTTCACCGGAAGCCTATGAATATGTGTGAACAGTACAATCTAGCCAGTTTCTTGCCCAGAGGGGGCCTGATGTACTGTGGACATCAGGATGTTATGCTGCAGTATACATTTGGAATACAGATGGGTATGTTGCAAGTATGCGTGCACGTGTGTGTCCCACAATGAAAAACTATGTGCATTTTGAGCCCTTGCATAAACGTATGGCAGTATGAGTTACAGGGCCAGCGTCGGACTCATGCGGAGGGAAGGGATATCATCCATAGTCTATCTTTCAGGACCTCTGCATCGGATGTAAGCACACTTTTTTACTTGCATGGCTGCATGCATGTGTCTTGCTGCTAGCTTTGAGAAGGGTTGAGGTCTGACATTCCATGTATGGTTGACTGTGCCTCCACTTTTCGTGTCCCAAGATTAATTGTTGCTGTCTGTTTCCATTGTGGAATATTTGTCCCTGAACATGGATTTTTCTGATAAGTGATGACCATTCACCTGCCGTTTAGAGCCTCCCTGTTGATCATGTACAATGACATTAATGGGCTGATTTTCCTGCATACTGTGCTATGTATGGTGACAGCTACCTCTGTGATGTGGTGTGTGGGAATTTCAATAAAGTGTACTGTAGCCCCTGCCACCACTAATTTTTCTGCATGTCATACATGATGTTTCTTGTGCATGCTGTTGCTCTTATGCATACATGGCTACTTGATATGATATGATAGAGCCTATACACAAGTGGCTTCACTCACGTGCATGTCAATTGGCTATGCAGGGGTGGTGCGTGTTTGCGGGGGGGAGAGTTGTAATTCCATGTGGTTCATGCAGGGGTCCTGTTGCAATCTACTGCTTGATGTGCCATGGTGCTCTATGACTGGTCATCCGGGGTGGTGAACTACGACTGTTGAGGTAGGTGCATTGATGTTCACTCTCTGATGTCTTCATCATGGGCTCTTATATTGAGTTAAAGGATGTGGGTGGTGAACTCTTTCGAAGTGGAGTCATCTGCGGTGGGTGGGTTTGTGCAGTGTAGTACATCCTTATGTGGGTGAGGTGGTGTCAATGCCATGGAGTGGGTGGAACTTACTGGTGTGTCAAGGTTGCTCCACGTTGTGCCCTCGCACCCTGACCCTTCATGGAAGGTTGTTCTGGAATGTGGTGTGCATCAGCATTTGTTGTTGTCCACCGGCTCTCACAACCAGTGCCCTCGAGGGCAGCGTTATAGTGGCATCATGAGTAGTGTGTAGTCTGTGGCTGCATGATTTGATATTTACTTACGTTCAGCTTGTTGTGGGCTGAGGTTACCAGGCCTCATGTTATCTGTGCATTCCTTGACTGTTCCCTGGTGATACGCTCTTGGAATCCACACTCATCTCAGATGTGTACCCCCTCCCCTGCCACCTTTTGTGGATGATGTTTCTGCCTCACAACTATGTACTTGGTGGGACTAATGCATCTCGTTGTGTGCTTGGTGTCACCTCACCAGGCCGTGTTCACTTGTGTGAGAATCCCAAGGTCCAGGCACACAGTGTTCCAAGCATCCATTGTGCACTTCTGAGTGCTGGATTTTCTGCTGGGGGATAGCATAGACTCAACTATACGAACATCATTAGAAGATGGCTATGGTGTTCATGTTGGTCCTCTGTGGGTGTGGCATGCAAACAACTGGTAATGTGTGATGTTATGTATGAAGGATGTGTGCAGGTGTGGATTTTTGTGTGGACCCTGATGCTGGATCTGGTGGTGCTGTGGGTGATATGGTGATTTGTGTGATGCTGAGTGCAGATGAGTTGCTGTTGATCACTGTTCGCTACATGTCCTTCCATCATTGGACTTTTGGTGATGTGCACTACTGGTGCATAGGAATGGTTCTATGCATGTGTCCATTTCTCTGACGTGCACTACAGGGCTGTGTGTGTGGAGGTGGCATGTTTGCTCCGTGTTGGGTTGGCACATGCGTATTTCCTTGGGTGTCCCAGCCAGGTGGGTGTGTGCAGGCTGTGCCTTGTACATGTCATCCTCTCATCACTGACAATGTCTTGTGTGTGGTCACTGTTCCTTTTGGAAGTGCCCATGGAGCAGTTGATCAGCCTCACTCATACTGATGCTGCTGTCAAACTGGCCTCCCCCATGGTCAATGACCTGGCTTGTGGCTTTGGCCTGAGGTCAGGTACTAGGTCTGCATGTACACCTTTGTGTACTACGATGTTCTGCAGGATGCAACAGTCACGTATGATGTTGCACAAGACGTATGGCCAGTACTGGCATACACCTGCAGAGTGGTCTTGGCATCTGACTCTTGAATCTAGGAGGCTCACCCAATGAAGCCACTGGGGCCATGTGAGGCCATATTGTACCTGTCCTGCTACATGGTGGCGGGGCACCTGTAGGGTGTCATGAGTAAGGGCCGAAATGGGCATCCGGCATCACATGTAAGAGGAAAGAATTGAAGGGTGTCAGTGTGAATTGGATGTTCCTTTGTGTATCATGTTAGGTGCATGCTACTTGGCCTTTTGTGCACCAGGTGTTGTTATGCACATGTTGCGATGGTCATCTGACTATGTGCCTGTGCTCCTGTGTGTCAGGTATGTTTGGTGGAAGGTGGTAGAAGATGCATTACTTACCAATTAGCCACATGTCCCTGTATTGTCTGGCTTCCGACTGCGCACTCATGCTGGAGACCCTGACTATGTGGCAATCGTGGATGGAGCATGAAATTCGGAGCACACATCCATGGACAGGCCTCATCCATCACAGACCACTTGCATATTTATGGAGTGCCATGGTGTGCCCTTGTATCTGGACATGTATTGGTATGCTGTGTGTGCTGATGCGCATTGTTGCTGTTTTCATTGGTTTTCACTTATTTGTGTGGGTTGTTCTGCAGCTTTGTGTGTGTATGATTTGCTGACAGGTTGTTAGAGTTTGGCATGGGGGTGTTGTTCCTTTACTGGATCATTGTATTGATTTCATGTATAATGTGGCAGTATGTGAGCTCCTTGTGTTCTGTGGTGTGTTCCAGAACATGCACTTGGTTATGCGTGTGCATTCTCCTGTCAGGTGGCTTTATGGTGATTGTGAGTGTTGTCTATTTTTAAGTGGTAATTTCTCAGTGATATTGATTGTTATGTCTTCTTGGGATTATTTATGCCTTTAACACTTTGCGTACCTTCTGCCTTTGGTACGCTTTTTTTCTTGACTAGCGCCTTTCTATGTTTTGGTTAGATGTTCTTTTTTGTAAATTTGTGTAAGTTGGCTCCACGGAAGTTGAGACTGATTTTGGGTATGATTTGGACTTACCACTCATATCCTCTTTGGTAAATATGGGCTGTATACATACAACCTCTTTTACAAAATGTACTTATTTTTTCATTTGATGTATACGCTGTACCAGAAACCTTTTCAATGTAAGCACTTTCAATCACCATGAATATGGTCGAATTTGTACATAAGTCTATACATATGTGCATGTGAAATGTAAACTGTAATTCATTTGCTTTACACGTGCATGTGTACTTTACATTAAGCACAAATACCATATATGTACATGCATGGCAAACATAAGGTATACTTATTTGGATATACAAACATTACATGTATTATGAAATGAGGCTGAAGCAATACTCATGCCCATGTGGCTCTTATCGACTAACTATGACTTGTTTGTGTGTAAGTTAAGATAAGTATGTGTAAGTTATGTCCACGTTGGCACATATACAAACGCAGATATTGAACTTCAGCGTATCACATATTGTGCACAGAATCAGACGTAAGTCAAGCCACACCACTAAGAAAAAACATGTATGTCCAAAATTACTGCACATAACTTCTGTTGGCGGAACGCACACCAGTTTAAGTCGGTGTGTCAAGGAAAACCAAAGTAAAGGATGATGAACATGTGTAAATAACACCTGCAAATGGTGGCAACAGTAAAGAAAGACACATGTGATCACAGTTCAAGGGAGTTTATTAAACGGTATGCAGGTTGGAAAAACACCTAATCTAAACCTAAATCTAAGATGGCAGCAAGCGTCGAGCATCAAATGAAAATAAGGCAGTCCTAGTGGCGTTGCATGAAATAAAAAGAGCCTATACTAAGAAACCTATTGCCAAACCATACAACTAATACAAAAAGGTGTTTATGATGGTTTTCAGGAAAAGAAAGAAGTGTTCACAAATAATATGTCAGGATACAGTAGCTTAGATCTCCCTTCCCCATGTTTTGTTCATGGGGTAATGCGGGATCTTGGAACACAGCACACTCTCGAGCTTCCCCAGCACGAGATGACAGTTCGGTTCCATTTTATCAGGAGCCTCAATGGCTAAGTCTCTTTTACTTTCAAAGTCTCTTGCCTTCGAGGGTCTGACGTATTCAAATAACAAAACAAAAGTTCCTTCAACAAACTGAAAGTTTGTTTCCTGGTTTTACTTAGGGTGAGGGTTCTTCACCCCTGGGTCCCCCTCTTCCGGGCACTGACCCTTGTCCCACGTGGTGTACGTGGATGGCTTTTGAAACCCTGGATCTCCCTCTTTTGGTCTTAGATCCTAAAACAGTTTCTATCGATATCAAGGCCTTCAGTGGTTATAGTTTCCTGGTCCCATGAAAGAACCATTGTACCATTGACATCTGTTGCAACACACTTGGGATATTGTCCTCATTCCTACGATTCCCTCTGTGGAGGTTTTGTGGGTCTGCGCCATAAAGGGCAAGGCCGTGTCTCTCCTTGTCAGTCTCTCGAAATTCATTGTCTTTCTCCTCCCATTGAACTCACTGGGTCTGGATAGCTGCCTCATCTTGTGATCTGCTTTGCTCGTACTGCGCTCTCTTGCTCCACCTTTTATCCATGTGGGAAAAGGTAAGGACCGTCAGGTGTGTGTAAATTAGGTCAATTGCCTGACTCTGCCTGACCCTTGTGTCGGGACATGTCGGGTAAACAGGCTTCATATTTGTCTGTTTGTCATAATGTAAGGAAGTGTTCAGGTTGGAAAAAGTGGGTGGTAGAGTTTTCAGGTATCCTATAGGTTCGGAAGGGAAAGAAGTGTTGCATGGTATTATAACCATCTTTTTATATCTTGTGGTGATCTCGGAAGGATAGGTTTTGTAGGGTTTGTGGTGAAATGAGTCGGATGGTTTGCGGGAACTGTAGTTGTTGGTGACATTTGACTGGGAGTTCGAAAAGTGATAATTAGAGGGACGGGATTGGTAGGGTTTGTGAGGAAAACGTGAATAACTGGGATGTGAAATAAACAGAGGGGATTATGGGAACTGTATTGTTTTGTCAGGGTAGACTGGGTGTTCAGGAATGAATTATCAGAGGCACGTGAAGCCGAAGGATGGACAAAATTCAAGTGGAGACCGCAGAAACAGGATTCTCGGATATACACTTTTTGGGTGCAACCTGGTTTGGGACCTCGAGGTTTGGTTATGTATGGAGGGTTTGTTGGACCTGGGCAGGAGAGTTTTACTGGGAGGAAGTGAGGCAGAGATATTATAACCTATAAAGGTCTTAGGGAGTTTGCCCTCCTCTCCTTCTCCCTGGCTTGTGCCATACCATGTCTCACCTGGAGTATTTCCCTGAGCACAACCCCTATCCAGGTGATCCTCTCTTGTTCGTCCGCTCCTAGGGTTGGGGTATGAGAATTTCAGCCCTTCCCAAGCCACTGGAATAAGGGGTTCCCAAGGTCTGCTTGGAAGAATACCCTCAGGTCTCCTACACTATACACCCACAGACTATCACCAAACATCCCTGCCACCACCGAGAGAATCAACAACCGTACCCACAATGCTTAGCATGCTTACACCACCAACCTCATGATTTAACTTATGACACTCCACACACACTCAAACAATGCAGCACACATGGTCAAAATCACTAAACTGAATGACACACACACACACCCCAAGCAGAGTCAAATGCCTATACCTCCACCCTTGACAAATAATAAATACCATACACATGTGACCTCAATTGCTGCATAGGTCATGGTATCCAGCAAGATGGAAGCTTCAAAGGAGGTCCAGCACCAGATGAAATTCACCGAAGATGAGATGGACCTGATGGTGGAGTTCTTCCACGG
This sequence comes from Ambystoma mexicanum, assembly GCF_040938575.1. NCBI lineage: Eukaryota > Metazoa > Chordata > Amphibia > Caudata > Ambystomatidae > Ambystoma > Ambystoma mexicanum. The sequence continues at coordinate 823,568,268 of NC_090932.1, forward strand.
CCACCACACTTTCATGCTCTGGATGACTGGACAATCTACCACGCTTAGCCAGTGGCATGCAGAATGTCTCAGGCTCATGCAGCAAGTCACTGCCCTAGGTATTGAGCAACACCAGACTTCCCTATAGCACAAAAGACATGCTATAGCGCAAAAGGCACAAGCAGACCTGGACACATACATCGACAGAAGATGCATGCACATGACACACACAACTGGCACATGCATCCCAGACTCCACAGAAAACACACACATACACCAGTCACATGGACATGTTAGTTACCACTGAAAGGGAGCATTCCATCATGCAACATGTGCCACCTGTTCACTGGCACCAAGCAACGTACCCCACCTGCATGAGCACCAACACCCTCAACAACCATTAGGGGCAAAGCCACATATATAGAGGTGACACGACTACCACATGCAATGCACCATCACCTGCAAACATATACACCGTGTTTCTTAGCTGCCACCCACCCAGAGGATGTGCATAAGGAGAAGTATGTCAGAGGTGGACATGTCAGAGGTTGAGGCCGAGGTGTGGCATGAGCATGCACAGGAGTGGCAGCAGACAGGCCATGGAAAGCTATGTAGATCCAGAGGAACTATGGTAGCTCTGTCTGCTGCAGCAAATGTGCCTTCTCCTGCTCCTCCTTTCCTCCTACCCCTCATCCATGTGTCCCCCAACCAGCATCATGAGGCCAGCTCCCCTCCCTGGACTGTCTCATGCCCTTGTTCCCTTGTGACACCTGCCCCCCCTTCCAGAGCTTGGACCAGCACAAGGGTTCAGGGAGTGTGCCCCTAACTGCCACCCTCCACAGGGCACCTCCATGTCCTGTGACACCTCCCGGAGGGGAGCCCCTCCCGAGGGTGGGCGACCCTGGCCATTGTGCCAAATGGACTGGAGGGGCCCACCCTGCCCATTGCACCACACAGACCATCAGTGCTGGCTGCAGCTCAGCCACCTATGGAGCACACTGTCTCTGGCCCAGCGACTGCTGGCACTGCACCAGGGGACCAGCCGCATGCCACCATGGCTCAGGTCCCCCCGACTGGAGGTGCCAGTTTTTGGCAAGCAGGTGCAACATCCCCAACATGGAAGAGAGTACATGCCACACAAATTCTATTAGCATGGACTTCTGGCCATTCGTATTAGTATTTCTATTATTTCTACTATTTGTTTTAGCATTTGTCTCCACATGTGAAGTGCACTTAATTTTGACATACTCTGGAAACCTTTATGTGGTGAAATGCGGGGTAGACAAATATACTGTCCATTATACATAGTATTTACGCATTTGCCACTTCAAAGGTTCCCTAGCGAGAATCACTGAAATAGATAATTGTTTTTTTACAGTGGAAAGAATCAGATTGCATCACTATTGTATTAGTGCAAGCTTGTGTTTACTGTTGAATATATGGCTGAAGTGCCAGGTAGTGCAAGCATTAAGAAGGATAGATATTCATTATTATTAGTATAATTGCCACCTGTCACCTTAACCAGAGCATTGCCATTTTGCACTAGGCCAGTTAGGAGTTGATAGATTTCTGTTATTTCGGGTACTGGGCCTACATTGTATTCCTGCCTCACACCGCGAGTTTCCAGATTGCCAAGGCCCTTGGATGAAGGGTGAAGCGGCACACTGAGATTGGTTATTGTTGCAAGGAGATAGGTAACGCCATGTTCCCAATAGTAGATAAATGTGATGGCAGTGAAGGACACAGTTTTGTGTGAACAATGCCTAAATACAAGGCCTATCCAGGGTATTGAACAAGTTTGTGGTTTGGGAGTCACATGAGGTGTTACCAAATGTACAACTGCAAGGTCTGAGAATCGCTGAAGGGTGCCAAGTCATCTGATCTCATGGGAAAGTAGTGTTATGTCCATTTTGTTGTCACAGGCTACTGACTTCACTGTTCACACCTGCTTCAGGTTTGGGTTATCTTGTGGGGCATGCACGTCATGAGGTTGTCTTGGCCAATCGGAAAAGGCCATTTTAGCCACATTAATATCAATAATGCTGTCCAATTAAAACTGAGTATTTTCTGCTGACTCCCCAAAGTGGTCTTCCGCAGGGGCCGGCATTTAAATGGTTATGGGTAGGTTAATGACCAATGGGTTTGGGTTGTGTAGGTTGTGTTTAGTTTTTTGTCTAGGGACTAACCAATGGTGAGAGTGGGATTAATATGTCCTTGATATTTGTAACAAATGTTGTTTTGTGGTTTTCATCTATAAAAACTGTAACTAATATGGGCGTGTCGAAAGCGCATTCTGTTTTTCAGTTCTACGGAGCTGGTCGATCCTCCCGGCCATATTGCATGTAATAAACTTGTTTTTCTTGCAAACAGCGCACTCCTTATTGATTCCTTGGGTTGTTTTATAGATTTGGCCTTCCTTACAGAGTGATGACTTCTAGCAACAGTTGTTGAGGGTCATGCTTGAGCTGGCAAGGGATGTGAGGGAATCGGGGAGAGACTGTTGTAGGAACAGAGGGCTTTAAGAGAGGAGATAGCAGGGCTGAGGGCCAATTTACGGGCAGACAGAGTAGAACTGAGGGCCATCAAGGATCCTGCCTGTGTCATCCAACAACATTTATCGCTGACATGGACAGCCCCCTTATCTCACAAGTCCCCAGCATTGTCTGCCACACTGACTCCTCCTACGTCCAGGGGTGGCCAGTGGCGAGACAGAGCGTGCCGCTCCTCGTCCTTTTCCTCCAACTCGACAAGCCAGTGGTCCCTGCATGCTGAGGTGAAGGAAGAAGAGGTGGCATTGGTAGTTGTGTGAAGTGAGTTTTCATAATTTACCCGATTGTGTCCATCCCATTTCTCTGTCCCTGCATAGTGTGCCATTTCTGTGGTTCATTTGAATTCACGTTTTTGTTGACCACTTGGACCACTGACTCCATCTGTGTATTACACCTTCACTTTGTATGTTTTATTTCCCTGCACTTCCCTTTCATTCATGTCTTCACTGGCCATGTAAGTTTTTACCTTTTCCCCATTGTTTTCCACACCGTGCTGTACATTTAAATACAATTTTCCATGTGCCATTCATGACTTGTGTCCATTTTGTTAAGTGTGGCTGTGTATGGTCTGGTGTGTGGGGCGATGTTGGGCCTGACTCAAACACATGGTCGTCACACCGCTGCAGGCATCCATTTGGTGAGTTTGCCGATTCACTCTGGGGCGCTCTGACTTTCCTCTGTCTCCCGCTGTGCTATACAAAGCTTTGCTTAGTTGTCTACTCACCGGACTGCTCCGCCTCTTGCCTGTCACTGTGTGCCTGCTAGTGAGCTCCGTACGTCACCAAAGGAACTGGTGCCAGTTCTCTGCTGTACTCTCCTTTGAATCACTACTTGGCACTTTATTACTACACATTTTTCACCAATTGCTTGGCTGCATTGTATACGTGCTTGTTCCTTTTTGTCTATGCTACCATTTCACTTTGTTTTGCACACAGCTATTGGTCACTACATGGTTTACTGTATGGGCTAATGCTTACCTGCTTAAATGTTCACATGCAGTTTTCTGCTCTGCATAATCAACGTTACATACGGTTCATATCTGACGCCATATTTTGAAAAGTGCTGCACATTTAGAACCTTTAGCGCCTTGGGAAACCTGGATGGATGGCTTTTTCGATTATGTGATGGCCATTCACGGCCCAAATGTTAATATGGAGCGCCGCAGGTCTCTGCTCATGCACTGTTTGGGTTACAAGCATAGGCACATTCTTAAGAGTCTTCCAGAACTCTCTATTGCCTCTGATGCCTCTGGTGAAGGTTCTGAGATTCCCTCTGCCTATGATGTCATACTGAAAAAACTAGACAAACATTATGAAAAGATTAGTATCATTTCCCAACAATATAATTTTAGCTCCATTGAACAGGTTCCATGTGTTAAAATCGCGGCAAAAATGGCCGTGGACACAAAATATTGTGGCAAAAAGGCTATTGTTATGAAGCCACAATCCAATAAATACACTTTTCCACGTGCCATTCATGACTTGTGTCCATTTTGTTAAGTGTGTATACTTTGTGGCTGTGTAGGGTCTGGTGTGTGGGGCGATGTCGGGCCTGACTCAAACACATGGTCGTGGCAGGAATGTCCATGGGCATGGCATCATAAGTCATTCACATAGATAGGTGTTATGTCTGCTTAATTCTGTCACAGGTTTTATTATTACCTAATTGTATGTTTATTCAAGGCTGCTTGGCAATGGCAATTATACTTTTGTAGTAATGGTCATGTGCATGTGTCCATGTGTGTGGATGCGTGTGTGGTCGAAGGTGGAGCAAGTTGCAGTGCTTAGATGTCAGCCATATGTCCCCGTAACGTCCAGCTTACAACTGCACACAAATGTTGGAGGCCCAGAATATGTAACGGTCATGGACGCAGCCCAGGAAATTGGCGTACATGTTCATAAACTACCCACCACCAGCATCGAAGACCAGTTTGGTGTTGATGGAGTGCCAGGGAGATACCTGCAGTGATGTCACTGGTCCTTTGGAAGGAGCCAGTGGAGAATAAGTGCAAGACAGGCATGAGTTTCACATGTGCCCCAATGGCAAGTGAGCACGCAGTGGTGTGGTGCAAATCAACCTCCGACTCCTGCAACATGTCCATGATGACATACAGAGGGAAGTGAAATCTTCTGTATATCTTCTTGACGGATTGCTGAAGAGGGTCACCCTGGAGCAGAAGACCCGCTCCCTCCATCACCTACTCGGCTGGGATTTGGCAGCAGCTGCAACAGCAGTATCATGCCTTTGCTGCATGTAGAGTGCTATTGCCAAATCGCATGTATACATTTTAGGCAATGGGGCATGGTGTGGTGATATATATCGGTACCTGTGGCATCATGCTGTGCGTACTGATGTGCATCATTGCAGTATTCATTGGTTCATTCTTGTTTGTGTGGGGTGTTCTGAAGCTGTGTGTGTGAGGTTCATGTTTGTTTTGTTTTCTGGTGATGTGGGTGTATTTTGCATGGGGTAGTGTTTCTTTTTCGGCATTGTTGTATTGGTTGCATGTATGATGTGGCAGTGTGTATGTGTGATCTGGTCTGTGGTGTATTTTTAAGATATGTGTTGGGTTTTGTGTGTGCAGTCTCCTTTCAGGTGGCATATGGTGATTTTGGCTATTGTGTCTTTTCTATTAATTGATTGGCAGGGATACTGAGTTTGGGTTTTATGTGTAATTGGGGTTATTAACGCCTTTTTGTCTTTGAGTAGCTTATGCCTTTGACAGAAGTTCTGCTTTGATACAGTCTTTTTCTTGACTTCCACCTTTCTGTTATTTAGTCATAAATCCTTTTTGTAAATAAGTGTAAGTTACCTCCATGTAAGTTTTGACTCGTTTTGGGTGTAAATTGGCCTTACAAGTCGTTATCTTCCTTATTACATTTGGGCCATGTGACTGTAATCACGTTTTTCATCGGGTTTTCCAGATGCAGGTGCAGCGCCCACCACTTGAACGGAAGTACAGATTGAGGAAGTTCTTCTAACCATATATCAGAACCCTGGGAGTGATGTGAGGGGAACGTGTCACAAGATCAGTAGCAGCATTGACAACTTTAGGTTAATAGCTAAAAGTTGGCACAAGGTAGCACTCACAAACAGTAGCACTTTTTGTTTTGTAACATAGATAATTGGGACATTGTCGCTTTTATTCTCTGCATTAAAGCTTGTAGCTTGTTATTTCCATCTGCAGGGGTCCCTTCCCTTAAGACAAAAACTGAGCATCTTTGGCTTCTCAGCTTGCCCAGGTACTGTTTGTGGGTCTGCAACACTATTTTATTGTCATTTGATCTTGTTTTAAAAGTCTGCTGCGCTTAGTATGTGTGAGAAAAGTTCCCTTTGCCTCCCAGTGCCCGCTTCCCTGTTTGGTGTTGTTCCCACCCTCCTCCCGGCTCCCAAAGCTCATGATTGGGCATTGTTGCTCTATTTCAACACATATCCCAGCACAGCCTCTGCCCGGGTAGCCCTCACCTAAGGGCCCCAAGGCAAAGGGCAGCTCCCAAAGAAGCAGCTCCAGTCGATGATTTTCTGTGTTTACCTGGGAAGCCTGCCGCAGCCAAACAGATGTGTTTCTATCCATCCGCTTCCCTGTTTGGTGTTGTCCCCTCCCTCCTCCCGGCTCCCAAAGCGCATGGTTGGGCATTGTTGCTCTATTTCAAACACATCTCCCAGGGCAGCCTCTGCCTAGGTAGCACTCACCTAAGGGCCCCAAGGCAAAGGGCAGCTCCCAAAGAAGCAGCTCCAGTTGATGATTTCCTGTGTTCACCTGGGAAGCCTGCCTCAGCCAAACAGATGTGTTTCCATCTGCAGGGGTTCCTAACCTCTAGATATAGACTGAGCGTCTTTGGCTTCTCAGCTTGCCCAGGTACTGTTTGTGGGTCTCCAACACTATTTTATTGTCATTTTATCTTGTTTTAAAAGTCTGCTGCACTTCATATGTGTGAGAAATGTTCCCTCTGCCTCCCAGTGCCTGCTTCCCTGTTTGGTTTTGTTCCCACCCTCCTCCTGGCTCCCAAAGCACATGATTGGGCATTGTTGCTCTATTTCAAACACATCTCCCAGAGCAGCCTCTGCCCAGGTAACCCTCACCTAAGGGCCCCAAGGCAAAGGGCAGCTCCCAAAGAAGCAGCTCCAGTCGATGATTTCCTGTGTTCACCTGGGAAGCCTGCCGCAGCCAACTAGCAGTGGATGAGAATGTTAGTGTGGTCAACGCAGAGAGTACAGCCTTTACTGCACTCCTATAATGCACCACCACTCTATACAATAGCTCACCTCTGTCAATCTGTCATTTCGCACTTATTTTGTGATACATTCTGCCCCCCCTCCATTATTGTTGTGTTCCAATTCCAGGTATTTCCCTTTAAGTGCTATGTTTCTAATCTAGGTGTTTTTCCCATTAGTGCTGTGTTCAAATCTAGGCGTTTTCCCCATTAGTGTTGTATTTCAAATCTAGGTGTTTTTTCCCATGTGTGCTGTGTTTCAAATCTAGGTGTTTATTTCCCCATTAGTGATGTGCTTCACATCTAGGTGTATTTTCCCTATTAGTACTGTGATTCAAATCAGGCTGTTCCTTCACATTACTGCTTTGTTCAAATTTAATGTGTTTCCCCTCTAGTTCTGTGCTTCAAATCTGACTGTCTTTTCACATTACGGTTGTGCTCCAATTCTAGGTGTTCTCCTCTAGTGATGTGTTTCAAATCTGTTATTTCCCCTCATTGGTGCTATGCTTCAAATGTAGGTGTTTTTTTTCCATTAGGGCTGTGCTGCAATCTGAGTGTTTTTCAAATTGGCACTGTTTCCAATTCCAGGTGCTTCCCCTCTAGTGCTCTGTTTCAAATCTACATTTTTCCATTAATGCTGTGTTCCAATTCCAAGTCTTTCCACTCTAGCAATGTTTTCTAATCTAGGTGCTCATTTGCATTACTGCTGTGTTCCATAGGTGTTTTTCACATTGCTGTGTGTTTCAAAATTCTAGGTGTTTCCCCTCTGGTGCTGTGTTTCAAATGTAGGTGTTTTTCACATTAGTGCTTTGCTTCAAATCAAGGTTTTTTTTCACATTACTGCTGTTTTTCAATTCCAGGTGTTTCCCCTCTAGCGATGTGTTTCAAATATGGGTGTTTTTCCCATTGATGCTCAAATATAGGTGTTTTTCCATTAGTGCTATGCTAAAAATCTGGGTGTTTTTCAAGTTGGTGCTGTGCCTCAAATCTAGGTGTTTTTTCACATTACTGCTGTGCTTTAATTCCAGGTGTTTCCCCTCTAGTACTGTGTTTCAAATCTATTTTTTTTCATTACTGCTGTGTTCCAATTGCAATCCTTTCCACTATAGCGGGGTGTTATAATCTAGGTTCTTTTTTGCATTACTGCTGTGTTCCAACTCTAGATGTTTTCCCATTTATGCCTGTTTCAAGATGCTAAGTGTTTCCCCTCTAGCTCTATATTTCAAATCTAGGTGTTTTTCCGATTAGTGCTGTGCTTCAAATCTAGGTTTTATTTTCACATTACTGTTATGTTCCAATTCCAGATGTTTCCCCTCTAGCGTGTGTGTTTCAAATCTAGGTGTCTTTTCCCATCACTGCTGTCTTCCAATTCAAGGTGCTTCCCCTCTAGGCCTTGTTTCGAATCCAGGTATTTTCCCATTAGCGCTGTGCTCAAATCTAGGTGCTTTTTACTGTAATGCTGTGCACCAATACCAGGTGTTTCCCCCTAGCGTTGTGTTTCAAATCTAGTTTGTTTTGCCATTACTGCTGTGTTCCAGCTCTTGGTGTTTTCCCGAATAACTGACATGCTCCAATTTCAGGTCTTTCCCCTCTAGCAGTGTGCTCCTAATTTAGGTGTTCTTTTACATCACTGCTGTGTTCCAGTTCCAGGTTTTCCCCTGTAGCATTGTGTTGCAAATCTTGGTGTTTTATTCCCATTGGTCCTGTGCTTCCAATCTAGGTGTTTTTTCATGATACGGCTGTGTTCCAAATACAGGTGTCTCACCTCTAGCATTTGTGTTTCAAATCTTGGTGTTTTTTCCATTGGTGCTGTGCTTCAAATATAGTTGTTTTTTCACATTACTGTTTTGTTCCAATTCCAGGTGTTTCCCCTCTAGCACTGTGTTTCTAATCTAAGTGTCTTTTCTGATCGCTGCTGTCTTCCAATTCAAGGTGCTTCCCCTCTAACGCTGTGTTTCAAATCTAGATGATTTCCAATTAGTGCTGTGCTTCAAATCTAGGTGTTTTTCACATTACTGCTGGGTTCTGGCTCTTGGTGTTTTTCCCATTACTGCCGTGCTCCAATTCCAGACCTTTCCCTTCTAGCGCTGTGTTCCTAATCTAGGTGCTCTTTTGCGTTACTGCTGTGTTCCAACTCTAGGTGTTTTTCCCATTGCTGCACTCTTCTAATTCTAGGCGTTACCCCTCTAGTGCTGTGTTTCAAATCTAGTTTGTTTTCCCCATTACAGCTGTCTTCCAGTTCTAGGTGTTTTCCCACTGCTGCTGTGTTCCAAATCTAGGCATTCCGACCCAGCACAGCTGTACTCCAAGTCTTGGTGTTCCACCACTACAGCTGTGTTTCAAGTCTAGGTCTTTTCCCACCAGTGTGGTTCTCCAACCTCTGGGTGCTCCACCACCACTGCTTTGTTTCAAAGCAGCTGTTTCCCAAACATTTCTGGATCTCCAAGCATGGGGCTTGCCCACTACTCCTGTGTTCTAATTCCAAGTGTTCTCCACTAATGCTGGGGAGCTAGTTTTGCACTTGATCTAAGTGTCTAAGGCAGCTGAAACCCGCACCTGGAAAACTGACTAAAATACCCACATACTGTAGACAGCCGGTTACCAGAGGTAGGCAAAGCTTGCAAACTAGCAAAAAGGTGGAAAGATAGCCACATCTGCCAGCAGCCTAGTAGTCCGCAGAGGGCAGAACTCATTTCTAGCTATAGTCACTATGGTCACTTTAAGCACGCTTTCAAGATTCACCCTCCAGCTCTGCCCCATTAGTACCTCTCCCCACCCTCACTTCACTGGTAGTATAACCATCCTTAATGCCCCATATAGCCAGACACACTCCTACTGCAAGCCATCACCCTCGACTGAGTCACACTCACTACTCCACCAACAATAATGACAGACATTAGAAGCCACTAAGAAAATCCAAATACCAAGCAAGCAAGAAGGAAAACAATAATGGCAACAAAAATTCGGACCAACGTCACTGGAGGGCTAGGGCCCCTGTGACCCATTCACAATAACATGAACTCTGAAAACCCAACCAACAATAATGACAGACAACAGAAGCCACTAAGGAAACCCACATACTGAAGAAACAAGAAAGAAAACAACATTACTAATAACACATTTAGACCAACGTTGTTGGAGGGCTAGCACCCCTGTGAGCTAAATTCCAGCCACATAAACTCCAAAAACCCAACCAAAGGACCAAAAGAATGAAAGGAGGAAAATAAAAGCAAAAATCATCAGGAGCTTGATGGCACCACATTTTACCACAACCTGTTTTACTACCCACAGACACAGCAGCCAATTCAATGTGCCTCACCACTGCAGCAAACGCAGCACTTTCAATACTCTCAGGGTATGCCACAGCAGCAAATAATGCCCTCACAGCAGCCCAAGGTTATTCTGAGTGCCCAGAACAGGCAAATGATGCCCTAACAGCGTACGCTCATAAAACCAGCACAACCAACCTCACAGCCAAAGTCATCTTTCGTCCTGCCTACTGGAGGCGCCCCACAGCAATATCAGCCACCAAATCCTCTCCAAGCAGAGTCACAAATTCAGGTACAGACCCAAGTACAGACAAACAACCAGTACTGACACACCAATTTGTTACCCCAGAGCACTGTACCACACTATATGGGTGCAGCGGTATTGGGGGCAATCCTTTCCTAGCCCACAGCATCAACATAAACACACAATAGCACAGCACACAAAAGGCTCTGTGATGCCCAAAACAATCGGTAATTTCAGACCCTAAGAGGAACCACAGGAGACAGTGAGCATAGGCAGCAAGTCATTTTCATTTTTAGCTGACACAGGGGCTACCAAATCTTGAATTAGAGAAGGAAGATTCCCCTTGTTGGACAGAGTAATGGACACACAGGTATTCTCTGGGGCCATTGTAACGGCCCCTATTGCAACAGATCTACCCCTCACCATTGGTGATCAGGAAATAATTGTGCCTCTACTGTACTCCAAATAAACTCAGATCATCATATTGGACAGAGATATTATGAGCAAATTAAACATCACCATTTGATCTACTGACAATTTCATAATGTGTTGCAATCCTGGGGTGTATTACCACTGAGTGTGCACAATGCTGGAAACACTATGCGCCTTCAGCGCAGAGTAAGGGATCCCAATATACCACCAGTTGTTCATCTATGGGGTGCAGGTGGTGCTAGATTGGGTACCAAGGATAAGAGATCATACATTTTGATTACCACAGAATTTTTGTTCAGACCATCAAGCCAACGGTTTAGTGGAACGCCACAACAGCTTGCTCAAGGAGCACCTTGAAAAGATGTGCACCACACTTCACAAGAGCAGGCCCCAGTGCTTGCCACTGGCCCTCTTTACTCTGCGCAACCATCCAGGGTCCGATCACCATCCCACTCCTCATGAGATTGTGACCAACACGCCAATGCTTATGACTCATGCCTCTACTAGAAATTCTCACCCTCTCTCTGATGCTTATAGTATCACTGACATATTGGGGGAGGAGTTCAGGGGCTACCTTAGGGAGCTTACTTGATCTCTTAGGTTTATCTCCTTACAGACTGGGCCCTGATACCACTGGCCGGCACCATGTTCACCAAAGAAAGAGGAACAAGACATCCCACCCCCGCTACAGCTGAATCCCAGCAATGACATTCTGATTAGGAACTTTACCATGAAGAAAGGTTTTTGGGGACTTAAGTCGTAACATTCACCACCCCCTGCTGTGAAAGATGAAGGTAGGAAGCAATGTATCCATTTACCTGACGTCCACCTAGCAAAAGCAATGCCCCCCTGCACCCGTAGGAGATGAAGTGGAGCAAAAGAGAAGGGAAGTTCATACCATCCAAGTATTTCTTTGTGTCCTCTTTTTTCAGCTTCCGTAGATGGAACTGTTTTTTGCAGTGGGGGTAAAATGAAGGGGAAAAAGATTACACCTGTAGTATATTGCATTGCTTACCTTTTACTTATGTCACTCCTCCTTTTCTCCTCACTCTTCTGGTTCTTTATCAGCCTGGAGTTTTTGTATGTGTTAGGCAGGAGGGTTATTATGTTCTCCCAGCCATTGGTGACATGGGGAAAAAAACTGTTGCACCCATAACAACTGCCCACTCAGTGTCATGCGTTAGCGTTAAGAGAAGTGTATCCCAAACTGATTTGTTTTTGGCCCAAGTAGGGAGCGAACCTCACACCAGAATATTCACTCCAAGAGAGGTGCAGGAGCAAAATACGCAGTGTTAACTTCATCTAGCATTATGTGAGGTCACAGGTATTTTCCAGGATCAGACAGTGACTCTTCAAACGGTGGCGCTAGTGCTTCCCAGCCGTAATGTACAAGTACATTTGTATCTTTCCTGCATATAATGCACTCTTTTTCTTGTGGACCGATTTTTTCATCCTTGTGCACATGAGTTGGGAGTGGCACCACCTTTGCACACTGCACTAATACACCTATGCTGTGGATGCATATCATTATTTGCTTAAAAATCTTTTAAAACATAACATACATTGAGAAATAAACAACTGCAAAAAATACATACACACATGTGCTTGTAACTTACCTGTTGTTACATTTTACAAAAACTTCAATGTCAACTGCTTTAATAACAACAATTATTACTTAGCACTTTTTAATTTACATACGCACGTGCCAACAATTACTAACAGAGCTTGCACAATGTAAACTACTTCTCTGTTGCTAAAGTAATCACCAATGACCGTACAGAAACACTCTGCAAACTTATTTTTACAACAAAAGCATGTGCGCATAGCATGACCAAACATGGAACGTTTCCAACCAGTGCTATTAAAAATATTAAAGACTTCAATAAAAGACAATGGCCTTTCAAATATATTTATAAAAATCACTGCTGGTATTATAAAAAAATGTTAAACATGTACTTTCTAATTAGGTATTTAAAAAATACTGTATGCTTATTTTATTTCAGCACATTTCAAAATGCCAACCCATTCTTTTGATGCTTCAATTCATCCAGGTTAGTAAAATAGTAATTACAGAATCTACATTTACAAGTGAATGGAACAATTATTTAAACATGAACTTTGTTTAACAATAAAAATCTACATTTTAAGTTACTTACTTAATAATGCTACATGGTGACAATTATTAACTGTAAATACAACTGTAGGCAGCAACAGTGTACTCTGGATTTGTACAACAAGTTCATACTCTGCATACGCTTTACAGATACAACAGGTGTGTATTCTCAACAGTACAGATAACATTATTATCGTGCAGTTTACAAAACATTGTACTTATATAAAAAATAATTTACTGCTTAAAAAACGGTATGCTTCACATGATAAGATTCAACAGATGTGTACGTTGAACAGTACATATAACATTATTAGTGTAGAATTCTAACATATTTTACCTAGATTAATCATAATATGCAGCAAACAAAACTGTATGCTGCACATTATAAGTGTATTAATTGCAACATTATGTGAATTCAAAATGCATCCTTATTGGGCAATGCAGCTTTTTGAAAGTGTGTCCCGTTTGTATCATAATATACATTTATAAATATTCATGCAGTCATAATGTAATGCTTCTAGCACTGCATACATTTCACATGCTTTACAACTTCAACAGGTGTGTATGCTAAATAACCATGCATTAGGTACACTTAATATTTAACAAGTGAAATGGTAATTCAGTTAATTATTTTATAATGTTATATGGCACTAAATAGTAAGTACAAATGCAGTAGAATAATATTTAGTTTATACGCTTTCATATGTGTTACAGCTTCAACCAGTGTGTACACTCAATAGCTACCCATTAGGTACACCTCATATTCAACACATGTCCTTTGCAATTATGACTTACATATGGTCAGTTCTATTGTATGTATAACATAAGTACTTTATTCATTTGACTTTTATTTGGCAGGCCTCACTGTGCCATACATAAAACACAACAAACAAACAACAACAAAAAACAATGCAGAACTCAGAGGAACCACAGAAGAGGCCATATCAAACACAGGTTCAGATTCTGATATTATTAATACTTCTCAAACAGCAATGTTTTGTGTCTCTTCCTAAAAACCAATAAGCTGGATGTTACCGAATATCCATTAACAGTTCATTCCAAATAGGAGAAACAAGAGAATAGAAACATTTCCCATTGCCCCCTGCTCGATAAACTCTGGGACAGGTGAGCAATGCTTGAGAATTGGACCTGAGGGAATTAGTCAGTTTATAAGGATGAATGGCTTCAACCAAATAACTAGGAGCCTGAACAATCAAGCATTTATAAACCATAGACAGGACTTTCAATTAAGCTCTTGCCTTTACGGGAAGCCAATGCACAGACTTGCAATGATCAGAAAATTGCTGAATGCGATTAATGCAGGCAATAGCTTGAACCTCGTCATTTTGCACAACTTGCATTTTTTTAATGTTTTTAGCAGAAGCTCCAATGAGCAAGCTGTTACAATGATCCAATTTGGTGAGGACAACTGCCCTAGCAAATGTGGCACAGTTTTCCTGGACAGAGTTGGACAAATCTGCTGGATCAGCCTTAAATGAAAGCATGAAGAACTCACCCGCTCACTGGTGTGAGAATCCATAGTTAGGGACAAGTATAATGTTACACCCATTTTCTTGAGAGTATTGATGGCACAATTACACAATTATGAGTTTGTACACTTTACATACCGTTTTGCTTGATTCTTCTACCCTGCTCGCCCCTCAGCCCCCCTCAAGCCTACTTCTGCAGGAGTCTGTCCTGATAAATTCTGGTTTCACCATCACTGTCTTGTGGCCAATGCTGGATTTGACTTTTATGGACTTCATTCATTCACGATGTGTCACCCTTTCTCAGCTCTCATGCTGGACTTCCTTTGCATCTTGTACTCATGGTGGCCCTGAATCATGCTATTACCATTTTCATCTTGTATCCTGGCTTGCAACATTATGACAGTCATTCTGACCCTGGCAGTGGGGGGTTAACGGGGCCGCTGGAGGAGCCTGCTCCATTAACCCCGACCGCCTCATTACGAGTCCCGCGAGTGGTCCAGCATGCTAACAATGACCTGTTATTAACGGGCCTGTTGTTAGCATGCTCTCCATTCCCATTGAGCCATATGGGGGCTCGAATGGGGATGGGTTCCTGGAATGGGGAAATACTGGGCCCTCCAAGGTCAGAATGGCCTGGTGTTTCCCCATTCCAGGAACCCAGCCTCGGTACCCGGAATGGAGGTAGCCATGACGCAAATAGCGGCATGGCTGCCTCCAACGTTGTAATGACCCCCTATGTGTTACTACTGACTTTTTGCAATTGTATTCACTCTCCCTTCTTGCTTCTCCACTCTTTTGACTGCTAACTTTCTGTTCTCTCCTCCTTTCCCTTCTCCCTTTTCCTATCTCCTCCCCTTACTTTCTTCTATGCACTTACTCTATCAGAATTGTCCCTGGATCTAGTTTGATAGCAACCTCGTCTGTCTCCTCCCCCCTCCCCTTACTGTTTTTTTCCTCCCCAGCCCCCCCTCCAGCACTATCTGAAATGTCGTCAGGCCTAGTATGATAGTTGCTTGTTTTGTTCCTCCCCTACCTTTCTGCACCCATTCTCCCTCCCTCCCGGCTCTACCAGAAATGTTGTCAGGCCTAGTATGGTAGTCGCCTGTCTGTTTCCGTTTCCTTCCCAATCTCCCCCTCCCTTCCTTATCTATGTCTTAGCTCTTGCACTATCTGAAATGTCGTCAGGCCTAGTACAATAGCTAATTTCACATCCTTACTGTTCATGGCCTGTAAGAATGTCATTGTATTTTCCCTTTTCCCTCCCTAGGCTTGAAGTGCATTGAAACACATTGTGTATAGGTGCTATATAAATAAACTATCATATCATATCATATCATATACTTTACAGCCTCAACAACACAAAAATGAAACATAATGTACAGCTTACAAAACTGTATGCTTCACAGCATAGATTTCATATGCTTTACAGCTTCAACTGGTGCGCACGCTGAACAGTAAATGAAACATTATTAGTGTACAATTAATAAAACATGTTACCTACTTTACAGCTTAAAAACTGTATGCTTCATAGTATGACCTTCACCTGGTGTACCCTGAACAGTACATATAACATTATTAGTGTACAGTTAACACAACAATTTACCACGATTAAACCTAATGTACAGTTTACAAAATGTTATGCTTCACATTGTAAGCGTATCAATGACAACAGTATGCTGTAATTTGTCACTTGCATTAATTAAAACATTTAAGCATATACGTTTTAATTGTATACACTTTATATCCAATTCTTTCTAACATTTTTCATAAAGAACATTTGATTATGCTTGTATGAATGTTTTTAAATGTGTATTAGTGAATACTATATTGCATACTTCACATATTATTCATTAAATATTTCAATAAAGTATACTTAGCTTTAATAAATGTTTAATATTACAAAAGTCATGTACGTACTAAAGTATAATACATTTTAATATCTTTCTCTATGTCCACAAGCAACTGTCCTTATAGTTATCAAAATAACCACAATGATACAACTATGTACGTTTTAACACAATTGTTCATTAAAAGAAAATATTAATTAAGATATATATATATTTTAAATAATTTGCCAAATGTAACATATTACATTTTTTACACTAATAACTACATTTACCAATTTACAATGATTACATTCACATTAACATACACATTTCTTACTACTATAACGTGTCTTTTTTATAGGTGAAACATCAATATTAATACAGGATGAAAACCCAATTCTGCAAAATATTGAGAAAAAGAAAAAAAACATAAACATTATCATAAATTATGTATGAAGAATTTGCTATAAAAACAACTGAAAACATCTACAACTAAAACTTACACATAAAATCAAATTGCATTATTACAATAGAATTAAAATACACTTGTGCTTTTAAAACACATGTATTAATACAATTTAAAAGTAAAAAAATCATTGTCCTTCACAAAACAATATTTCTCTTTGTTATTTCAAAATGTGCAATTATTACAAAGGTAAAACAATGTTGTGTTTTTGCCCAAGGCAAAACTGAGTGCAACTGCTCTAGCAAATTTGCAGATGAAGTGCATAGTATGGTATGCACTCTAGCAGATGAAGCATCTGTGTAGAAGCCCGCCAAAAGTGGAACAAAGGGCTCGACCTTTGGTTTGGAGTTACAGAGGCGAACAAAAACGCCATTTTAAAACCAAGTTTTGGCAGAAAATACCAACCGGTGAATTAATATTAAATAAATAAACCGGTGGTATGTTAGAGGCTATGTAAAAAAGTATTAGCCTTGAACAATGGGAAAATCACATAGAGATATATTCACGGTTGAATATAAAAAGTATTATCCACTGCCACCAGCCAAAACTCGATGAGGGGGGATGGGACAGTGCCCCCTCGCACAACAGACCCAGGGGCAATCGAATTGCCCCTACCAGCACGTCCACAATATGATGGTTTGTACTGGTTCTGTTAGTAATTTGGGACTAGTAAAGCCAATGGTGACTTTACATGCCCTGGGAGACAGTAGTCAGTCCCAGGGTATGGAGTCTATGGTGGGGGGTCACTATGACACCCCAGTGTTACTGCACAGAGGGTGCTGTGTAACACATATAGGAAAAACACATGAGACCCTATGGAGTAAAGGACCCCATAGCCCATAAAACACATTAACATTCAAAGGAACACCACAAATCATGTCCAAGAGTGGGAGAAAAAGAGTCTCACTCTTGGCAGGAGAACAAAAAAACTCCAGAAATCCAGCAAAGCTGCTGGGGGACTCACTAGGTTAGGAAATTCAGCCTAAACAGAGAATTCTCTCTAACAATCTGATAACATGTGTTTTTTTAATTCAAAATGTATCTCATATCATTTGTAAAGCAGCCAAACATAAGATACATTAAAAGACTAATTTGAAATACAAGGTGGAAAAGACATAAACAACACAGTATGAACACAGAGGAATAACATTCAATATAGACAATAGTTCATTGATGCAGTAATTGATCAGGTTCAAAAGTTAGTCACATTCAAAAAGAAGTGCTGTTTTGTTTACTCATTAACACGGTCCAGAGTCAGCAATATTGAATCAGACTCATTAAAAAGGTCAGTTCATAGATGCTATATGTTAGACTATTTAACAAAGTCCAGAGTCAGTGAAAATAAATCAGACTCATTGACAAGGTTAGGTCGACATAACCATGGCAGTACGTTTTAGCGATTAATATATCTAACACCTTCTTCAGGCCCCAAAGCTCATGATTCCAAAGTATTGAAAGCCTCAAATTTAGGCTGGAGGGGCTGTCCATTCCTGGTGAAGACTCGTTTTGATGTTAGTCTTTCTTTTTAAGAGGCAGACTAGCATGTCTATTCTTAGGGTGATTGCATCCCTCCTGGCTGTCAACATTGACTGACTAGGCTGCCAATACGAACTGAATAGACATTATCTGTGTCTGTAACTAATACACCTTTAGTCATCTTTAAGAAACTTGGCCTGCTACAACCCGGGCCCAGATAACCATTGATTGAGAACAAATGTAAAAGTCAGTCAGTCAGTCGGTCAAACAACTTTATTCGGCCGAAAAAGGCCATCAAAGTACATCCTAACAATACAGTTATAAAGCTGAAAATACAATTCAAATACATAATTACAGGTCCACAACAAACCATAAACCGCAGGGCATTATAATTTACTGCCCCCTTTCTAGAAGCCCCCAAACAAACCTTCTAAGCCAGAAATTGTTTCTCACCAGCCCCCGAACCCTTCCATTTCCCGCAACGCCTCGGTCCCAATGCAGTTAGGTTTGCCCCTGAAAGGGGACTGTTGCTAGGGGCAACCCCGATGTGGCACACAGGGGCAGTGATGGAAAATGCACTAACTGCAATGTCACTTTACGTTGACCACTCAGGGACATTGCATTTTTCCAAGACAGCCCTTGCCATATGAGTATCCCTCAAGACTAGTTTGACAGTGTCCGTAGATGCTATGGGATTGGACAATCTGGTACATTCCAGCAAAGAGCCCCTGGAGATGAACCCACATTCCCCCACTGCCCGCAGCCAGTGAAGACATTTGTTATGAAGGGCGTCCCTTGGTTCTCTTGTATAGGAGGTCAATTTTGGGACACCATGGAGAAACACCCTAAAGGTGCTGCCATCTTCGCTAGGCTGGTACCCAAACAGAGGCCTACATAGACCAGGGATTATGGTACCAGCCTCCCTCCCCACTGGGCACAGGTTTCCCTGAGCTCTCCCCTTGGGGTTTGGCAATGCTGAAGGTTCAGCCCCCAAATTTAAAGACCCTGTAATCCCAATGGTCTCCCCCCGTTCAGATAGTACTGGGAGAGTGATCGCCTCTGGTCCACTCTTCAAAAAAGGGGTGGACCTATCCATAAAGACAGGGGGAAGTTTGGGAAGTAAGGGGTTAATTCCCTTGATCATACCAGGATTCAAATCCCCGGGCCCACCCCCTGATGAACACATACCTCCCCTCCCCAATCCTCCTTCCCCCTTGCCGCTTTGACCTCAGACAGTTCTGATAGCAAGAGATGACAGAGGCAATTTAACGAGTTGGTGAAAGCTAAGGAGGGTGAGACTGATGGACAAAATTCTCCTTCAGTAGCGGCATTAGAGGCATTAGAGGGCCAGAAGGGGTTCAGAGGAGGGGGTAGGCTAACACCGGGCAACAAATGACTCCCATTGCTGGGTGGACGGCTGGGCACTTCTCTCATGTCCAGACCCAGACAAACCATGGCCACGTCTCCAGCATCTAATGTCACATGCACAGGGGGCGGGAATGGGTGGGCTTCAGGAAGGTCCAGTGTCGACTGCAGGATTTGGGTGTCGAGGCCTGGGTCTAGGCCCAGGTATGGGTGAGTGGGGGCCAATTCCAAATCCAAAAGGGGAGCACAGGGTAAAACAGAGGGTTGAGCCGATGTAACAGAACCTCCAATCAACTTTGAGATGCCCGATGAGATCCTCTCACACCCAGTTGACAGTTTGTTCAAAAAGTCAGTGGTGGCCTCACTGTTAAAACCCCCACCGGGAGTAAGCAAGTTGGCTGGGCGTGCAGAACCTTCCAAAGAGGGGCTGGTCAAACTGATTGATGCGAGAGGAATCAGCCCAGTACCACAAGACCCAGAAGGACCTGCCAACAAACTAGAAATATGGAGAGCTCGCTCTTTGACACTCTTTTCTTCGCACACAGTGGCCATAGTCTCTCCCTTTCCAGGGACCCCCTCCTCGATCTTCTTCCTATGATGGGCTTACCGTGAGCCACTGGGACCGGGGGGCCATGGATGTTTTGAAAGAAGCAAGGTTTGCAATAGGTGATGAGGGGAGAAATATCTCCTTCTTCCGGGGCTCCTGAAGTTGTGCTCCGAAGTGAGCCCACCATCATGTGACTTATATACCCTAAGGGTCCACTCCAAGGCTACAAAAAGTTGCCAAATCCGGGGGGTTTCCAGGGGCGAGAAGATGGCTCACCTCACCCCCCAACACTGAAGGCCCACAGCAGTATATGTGTCAAATCCTACAACTTCCCCTTTCTCTTTGCCCAAATCCTCCTCACCTGAGTCTCCGGTGGAGCTAGAAGAAGTTGTCCAATCCTGTCTTCTTCTGTACTTCTTTGGTTCCTTTTTCTTTTTGGTTCTCCTTTGGCGTAAATAAGGATGTGGCTCCTCTGAGGCCACTGTGACCGGATGGGAACCAAATCCGGTGATCTCCCAGGAGCCAGTCCCAAAACTCCAGGGAAAAAAAAGCCATTGGCTAAAAAAAAACCTGTGTGGCAGATGTTCTTGAGAGTACTGCCAGAATGGATAGTACCAATAGGAACGTTCCAAGGATGAAGTCCAATCTGTTAACTGTGGTTCCCTCTTGTGGTGAAAAGAGGGCTTGGAGTAGTAGATCTGCTGAAGTAAGTTATGCAATCAGATGACAAGAATAGACTTTGGAGTGGGGAAGGAACTGCAGGTTCCAGCATGCACCGCAGAAGGTAGATGTTGTCAAAGGAAACTGCAATCCAGCTAGTACCGCAGGAGGCAGGCGGTATGTTGGACCAGCGGCTCCTTAGCCAGCGGCTCCCTAGGAAACTGGCGGCACCAAGAACCTCGGTACCGAGATAAATGGTAAACAGGAAATGTGAACGCTGGTAGGAGAACTGGAAACAAACAGAGCCTATGAAACACAGAAGACAGAACACGAAAGGAATAAGAAAAGGGTAAGTAGAAATGGCAGAATCAGGAAGTAAGAAAAGGATAGAAGGGTTTAGAACGGAAAAAACTAGTAATACACAAGTAGAAACGAAAGAAGAGGGGATAGGAACCGAAGGGGGGATAGAAGGAAACTCCCGTGATCTTACCAGAGAATACCGCTGAACAAGAAATACACCTGGAAGAAATGACACCGTGAGTGATTGCAGAAAAGGGAAAAAGGCAGAAGGCAAGGAAGCAGTAAGGTTATCTGTTAAACAGAGTAATACGAGCAAAGGTGCAACAAACAAAGTTAATAGTTCATGATGATACAACGCACCGTTGTTACTGTGCGTGATGCGTATATACGCTCCTGCCGCCATCTTGGTGGAAGACTAGACCGTAACCGGATGTTGAAGGCATCCACGTTAGGTGTATCTCCACCTATACCATAACTTCCATGGCTGGTGCATAACAGTATGCCCCCTTCTATGCCCGAACCCTCCTGGTTTACTGGGATATAGTCTGTGAAACTTCTCTATTAGTTCTGAGGCATGTATATGCGACCTAGGTTCCCAAGTTCTTTCGGAAACAGGGTAACCCTTGCAATGAACTAGGTATTGCAATGTTCCTTGTTTGTAACGTGAATCTGTCAACCTGGCTACTTCATACTCCTCTAGAATCGGGGACGTCTTGATGTCTTTCTTTCTGGTTCTTCTGTGGAATGGATCCTCGATATGTTCTTTCAACAAGGAGGTATGGAATACTGGATGTATTCTACTGAAACAAGCAGGTAGCTTTAATTTGTACACCACAGGATTGATCTTAGCCTCTATACGAAAGGGACCAATATATCTCGGGGTGAATTTGCCTAACCTCGTCCACCTGGGTACGTACCTGGTGGAAAGCCAGACTAGTGATCCTGGACCCCATTAAGGTACTGGTCTTCTCTTGGTGTCAGCGTATCTCTTGGAATTCATCCTGCTTTCTTCCAAGGTATGTAGAGCAGAGGCATGTATCTGTTGGATTTCAGCCAATGTTTTATCCACAGACGGTGCTTTGGTATCGCTAAACCCAATCTTGGGAAAGAAGTGAAGGTGATAGCCGTAAGTACACAGAAATGGACTCATACCAATAGATGTGTGGCAGGTATTGTTGTATACAAACTCTGCCAAGGTGATCAAGGAATCCCAATTGTCTTGTTCCTTATTACAGAAACAACGGAGGTACTCTTCAAGAGTGGCGTTGAGTCTCTCCGTCTGTCCATTTGACTGCAGGTGATAACCTGATGACATTGCTCTATGGATTCCTAGCTCCTTACAAAGTATGGACCCGAACTTTGAAGTGAACTGAACGCCCCTGTCAGAAATGATCACTCGGGGTAGTCCATGTAGCCTTACTATGTCTCTAAGAAACAATGAGGCTGTTTCTGCTGCCGAGGGTACTCCCTTTAGAGAAGAGAAATGGGCTTGTTTGGAAAACGAGTCAACCGTTACCATTATTGCTGTCTTTCCCTGAGAGGAAGGAAGGTCCACAATAAAATCCATAGAGATGTTTACCCAAGGGCGAGTGGGCAGATCAGGTTGCTGTAATAGACCGATAGGTTTCTGCCTAGACACCTTAGCACTGGCACAAACTGAACAAGACCTGACATATGACTTAACGTCAGAATTAACCAAAGGCCACCAGAAGCTTTGGGTTAGTAGCTCATGTGTGGCCTTCTGGCCTCTATGTCCAGCCAGTGGAAGGTCATGACATAAGCTGAGAGCTTGTTCTTGGAGTTCTGGAGTGGGTAGAAAAAGAGCTGACTTGTAAAACCATAACCCTTCTCTCTCTTGTAGACTCTTGGAAGCAGGTGTCTGTTTCGTGCAGGATTTGTAGCCTTCCTATACCTTCTGGAGATAGAGATTGATCATAGCTATGAATCTTTGTTTGGGTAACAACTTCTCTTCGTTGACCAATGCAGCCTTCTCCTGTCCGGGCTCAGGCCAACTTCTGGAAAGAGCATCAGCTACCCCGTTCAATGTACCTGGTATGTAGGTAATCTAGAAATCAAAGGTCGAAAAGTAATAGGCCCAGCGGGCATGACATGAGTTATGACATTCCATCTGCTGGAGGACCCTTAGGTTTCTATGGTCGGTTCTTATGAGGAAAGGATTGGTTGCTCCTTGTAAGAGGTGTCTCCACTCTTCAAAAGCCATTCTCATGGCCAGCAATTCTCGCTCAAGTACAGAATAATTCCGCTCACTGATGGTGAGGATTCGTGAGTAATAAGCGATAGGGTGTTCCTGACCTTCATGTCCTCCTGTAAAAGCACAGCTCCCAGAGCGCCGCCGGAGGCGTCAGTCTCAACTATGAAAGGTTTTGACTGGTCTGGTTGTATAAGAACAGGAGCTGTGGTGAATAGTTCCTTTAGTGTGGCAAATGGTTTCTGGGCAGCTGGATTGCAGGAAAAAAGAACTCCCTTCTTAAGGAGTGAGGTTAGAGGTAACATTATCTCAGAAAAATGCGGAATGAAGCGGCGGTAGAAATTCGCCAATCCGAGAAAGCGTTGGACCTCCTTGACCGATTAGAGTTCAGGCCATCTGAGAATGGCCTTAACCTTATCTGGATCCATCCGTATGCCTGTAGAAGAGATTATGAATCCAAGATAGGGTATCTCTGAAACTTCAAATGAACACTTCTCAGGCTTGGCAAACAGATCGCTCTCTCTTAGCCTACGAAGAACCTCCTTAACCTGAGTACGGTGTTCCTGTAGTGAGCTGCAAAATACCAGGATATCATCCAGATATACTACAACAGATATGTTGAGCATGTCCGAAAACACCGGGTCCATGAATCTCTGGAACACCGCTGGGGCATTCACTAGACCGAAAGGCATTAGGCAGTACTCAAACAACCCCAGCGGTGTTCGGAAGGCGGTCTTCCATTCATCGGCATGACGTATCCTTAGCAAATGATAGGCACCTCGTAAGTCAATCTTAGTGAAGAATTGTGAGTCCTTAACAGCTTCTAGGATATCCCTGATGAGGGGCATGGGGTATCTGTCCCGAACAGTAATACTGTTCAATCCACGGTAATCGATGCAAGGACGGAGTTCTTTGGTACCCTTCTTTGCTACAAAAAAACAAAGACGCACCGCCTGAGGACTTCGAACTTCTGATCAGCCCATTGCTGAGATTGGAATCGAGATATTGCTTAAGCGCAGTCTGTTCCAGTTGGGATAATGGATACATCCTTCCGAAAGGGCAAGGGTATGTTCTCCTTGAGCTCGATGCTGCAGTCCTCAGGGCGATGAGGTGGAAGGAGTTCGGGCACAACATCTTTGAATACGTCCTCGTATTCCTTGTATTGCACTGGAATAGCAGAAATCGTCAACTGTGGTGGGCTACCTGGTAGGTGGATTGTGCCTCAGGTTGTGGTACCTTGATACAGTTATTACCGCAGTATTCCGAATCAAAACTCAATCGATTGGCACTCCAGTTGATGCACGGGTTGTGAAGTCTCAACCATGGTATTACCAATATGAGAGGGAAGTGTGCTGCTCTAATCACATCAAAAACAACCTTTTCATGATGGTTACCCATTGATATCTGCATGGGTAGTGTTTCCACGGTGATGGGTCCAGAGGATAAAGGACGGCCGTCTACTCCCTCTACTGGTATTACCTTCTTCTTGGGTTGGAGAATGATCATGTTGTCCTTAGCCCGGGAGATATCTATCAAGTTGCCTGCTGCTCCACAGTGCAACATGGCTAGAACCAGAATACATCTTCCTGTTGTTGTGGTTAATGATACTTGAAAAATCATTAAACTGTTATCCACTGCTCCTTCTCCTGATCCTGTGGGGTTGCAAGGACTTGAGCTACTCTCCCCGTTGCCTCCCTTGCAGAGGGACGAGGTTGAGCGTTTCCCGAACGCCGGATGGGAATCTCGGTACAGTCTTTCAGTTGATGTTTGGACGACCCGCAGTACATGCATAAGTTTAGCTCGCGCCTGCGACTTCTTTCTTCTGATGTCAGAGGTCCACGAGTAGCTCCGATCTGCATTGGTTCCTCAGTGGAGGATCTATCCTTTGGTAATGGAGGAGGGTTGCAGTTTGACTGACCTACTCGGACTCTCTTCCTCTCATGGCGTCTCTGGTTTATTCTGAATTCGATCCATAGAACCAAGGTTACTAGCTCAGCAAAAGTGTCAGGCCTGGCTACTCGAGCTAATATGTCCTTTATCTCCTCTTGGAGTCCTCTACATAATATCGTCTGCTGAGCGGTATCCGGCCATCCAGCCAAGGTAGCCAACCCTTGAAATTGAGATATGTAGGATTGCACATCTTGGTTCCACTGTCTAACGTCCAACAGTGCCTCATATGTTGAGTACTGAACTTCTGGCCTCTCAAACCGTATCTGTAAATTTCGAATAAACAAGGCATAGTCGTTCACTGATGGATCCTCAGCCGTTACCAAAGGTGTTGCGCATCTCAAGGCATTACCTGTCAGGTTGAATACCAAGAACCCTACCCGGGCTCTTCCAGACTCGAAGGCCCTCTTTCTGAAGGAAAAGTATACTGAACATGCATCAAGAAAATCCTTTATACCCTTTGGGTTTCCGTCGTACTTGGGCATGGAGAAAGGCATTGCCGGTAATTCACCTCTTTCTTCATCTCTGGTTGCGGCTTGGTTCCGCAATGCTTAGTTTTCAGCCTGGAGTGCTTGCATGTCGACTTGCAGCCCTTGAATGGCATTGCACATCTCCTGTATCTGTTCTGGCGTAGCCATTGGAGTCTTCTCTGGGTGTTGTATACTGTCAAATCCTACAACTTTCCTTTTCTCTTTGCCCAAATCCTCCTCACCTGAGTCTCCGGTGGAGCTAGAAGAAGTTGCCCAATCCTGTCTTCTTCTGTACTTCTTTGGTTCCTTTTTATTTTTGGTTCTCCTTTGGCGTAAATAAGGACGTGGCTCCTCGGAGGCCACCGTGACCGGATGGGAACCAAATCCGGTGATCTCCCAGGAGCCAGTCCCAAAACTCCAGGGAAAAAAAAGCTGTTGGCTAAAAAAAACCCTGTGTGGCAGATGTTCTTGAGAGTACTGCTGGAATGGATAGTACCAATAGGAACGTTCCAAGGATGAAGTCCAATCTGTTAACTGTGGTTCCCGCTTGTGGTGAAAGAGGGCTTGGAGTAGTAGATCTGCTGAAGTAAGTTATGAAATCAGATGACAAGAATCGACTTTGGAGTAGAGAAGGAACTGCAGGTTCCAGCATGCACCGCAGAAGGTGTTGTCGAAGGAAACTCAATCCAGCTAGTATCGCAGGAGGCAGGTGGTATGTTGGACCAGCGGCTCCTTAGCCAGCGGCTCCGTAGGAAAACGGCGGCACCAAGAACCTCGGTACCGAGATAAATGGTAAACGGGAAATGTGAACCCTGGTAGGAGAACTGGAAACAAACAGAGCCTATGAAACACGGAAGACAGAACACGAAAGGAATAAGAAAAGGGTAAATAGAAATGGCAGAATCGGGAAGTAAGAAAAGGATAGAAGGGTTTAGAACGGAAAAAACTAGTAATACACAAGTAGAAACGAAAGAAGAGGGGATAGGAACCGAAGGAGGGATAGAAGGAAACTCCTGTGATCTTACCAGAGAATACCGCTGAACAAGAAATACACCTGGAAGAAATGACACCGTGGGTGATTGCAGAAAAGGGAAAAAGGCAGAAGGCAAGGAAGCAGTAAGGTTATCTGTTAAACAGAGTAATACGAGCAAAGGGGCAACAAATAAAGTTAATAGTTAACGATGATACAACGCACCGTTGTTACTGTGCGTGATGCGTATATACGCTCCGGCTGCCATCTTGGTGGAAGACTAGACCGTAACCGGACGTTGGAGGCATCTATGTTAGGTGTAATCTCCACCTATACCATAACTTCCATGGCTGGTGCATAACAATATGGCTCACCTCAAAGTCCAGACCAGCGGATCAGGCCACCGCGGAGCTGCTAACACCCCCAGCGGGCTGGCAACACCCCGTGCCCTGTCCCTGCGGGCTTCACCCGTTCGGGCTGGGGTCCGTGGCATGCATAGGTGAGGGGGCGTGGCCAGGAGTACATCGTCCCTCCAGGGACAAATGGAAACCAGCGGGCCGCCAACACCATGCGCCCTTTCCCCGCTGGCTTCAAATATAAAAGTTCTGCATAATTATTTGTTTTCAGTAACAATTAATAAAGTAAATTAAAAGTCTCATATATAATTAATGTATTGCTAATAACATTAATAACATGTGATATATGATATCCAGAAAAAATTAAACAGGTATGTAAATGTAATCATATTATAACTTGTACCAATGTTTGTTATTTTTCAAAAAGCTGTTTCGCAAAGATCGTTAAATGCGCTGGTAAAATAAGTAGAGGGCAATGCTTTGGTCATCAATATAGCTGAAACAGAAACCCTGCATTTGCATAAGCTAAATATTGGCAGAGAAAATGGTATGGTGGACACTCCACTGATCACAGTTACAAAATATAACTATCTGGGCTTTTTCATAACGGCCAATCCTAGTGGGAAATGTTACCATGAGAAGGTGATGGAACATGTTTGGAGAAAGTGGCTGGTGGCAAAACACTATGGGCCTCATTACACGGAAGGCGGTACATTACTACGAGGTCCCTTTGCGGGACCCGACCTTAACGGCTGGTGTAGACCAGCCGTTAAAGTTGGGACCCACAAAGGGACCTTGTTGCTAATTATGGTACCGCAATTTGCGGTACCGTAATTAGCTCCTTCCCCATTCCCATTGAGCCCTATGGGGCAAAAATAGGAATGGGGAAGGGCCATGGAGAAAGGGGGAATTACCACCCCACCAACCTTGGAATGGGGTGGTAATTCCCCTTTTCTCCATGGTGGTACCGGTATGGTACCGATATGGTACCGCCGGCAACCATGGTGCTAATAGCACCAGGCTTTACCGCCGTCCATGTAATGAGGCCCTATATAGTTTACCGTGGTGGTTATAATATAGAAGGGTTTCTGGAGATATGCAGGGTTAGCATAATGTCTACAATATTTTATGGTATGGTGGCATTGAATCATGAACAAATCACATAGTTAGAACAGCTAGAAGGTAACATTTTACAATCAATCACATATGTACCGAAAGCAGTATCTGTGAGGCATTATGTTTGGAGTATGGTGTGACATCATTAAACACTTTGTGGTATGTTCAACAAACGGTACTTCATGCCAAGTTCATCAGTAGTAACCAGGACTCCAATTTCCTGATTTTGATAATGGGCAAAAAAATTGATAATCAACATAAAAATCGTTTTATGGCTGAAGTCAAAAGATGTACATTAACGTTTATCGAACATCTTAATTTTGATCCAGATATATTAGAACAAGACCCCAATTATGAGGTTAAAATAAAGAAGAAAGCAGGAAATTGGGAAATATTGAAGAATGTGGATAACCTCCATGCAAAATCTTGTTATCAGCATCTGTCTTGGCATGGATGGCTCAGTCGCTCGCCGGCACCTTATTTGACCAAACTAAGTAGCATGGAATCTTAAACAATTTTTATTACGCTTGTGTATGAATATACTACCTACTATGGGGATTACAGGCTCCTGGTTATAAATTCCTTATTTGGAAAGATTATGTAGTGTTTTGTAACAGTGAGGTTGAAACCTGTCACAACATTCTGGCAAGCTGTAAGACTCTGGAGCATCTCCATGTACGGGCATATGCACATTTTGTCACTAATTTAGAAGACTGTTCAGGAGATCAAATTTGGTCTAGTATATATGGGGCAACATCGGCTCACATTAGTACAGCTGTATTTGGTATATGAAGAGAAGTGAAGAAGACGATTAATTAATATTTTTAGGAATTATGAGTAAATGATTGTGGAAATAGATTCGTGTAAGTGTACATTTTATGATATTTTTAGGTATTAAAATTAATTGAGAAAGGTTGAATGAAATTAAAATTAGTAAGGTTGATATTAATGTTTTCCTTTCATTCCTTTTTATTGTATTGTGTAAACTGTGTTATTTTATTTTGTTGAAATTTGAATATGACCTATTGTTATGTTTACTTTTTTAAACATTTATTTTGGAATGTCTTTCTTAAATGTGCTTAAAGTTTTTATATTTTGGAACTAAATGCACAATACATTTTAAAAAAAACATAAAACATAACACAATTGCATCAAATATTTATACATCTCAATTAAATAAATTATAACACATAATAATATACGAAATGTAATAGTACTTTAAATCATTTTATAAACAATTACGGTACCGTAAAAAATATTGGAAATTATCTGAAAGCTAGGATTGTGGGTGAGTTAAGGTTAGCATGATATTTGATTCAAATATACTAGTATTATATATGTATTGATAATATTTCTATGTTATGTTATGTTGTCTTGCATTTGTATAGCACCTTCGGGCATAGTTCATGGCATCAAAAAACTTTTGGCTGTCAGAGAGGACAAGGAGGAGTTTGATAGAACAATCAGTAGTGGTAGGGTGGAGCAAAGTCGGGTAGATAGTTTGAATTAGGGCGAGGGATAGATAAAGGGCTCAGGAAGGATTGAGACGTAAAAGCTAGAAGAGCTATATGTACCATTGGCACACATGTATCGTGGGACACAACTTTATTTTATGGGGTGCAGCGCAAAAAGCGAGATAGCGGGAGAAAAGGCGTTCTCTGAACCAGGGGCTATGTCTGGAATTTACCCGCTGCATGGTGAGCTGGGGCATGTTGAAGCCATGGCCACCAAAACACAGTTCCAAAACCCTTCTACGTGTATCCCCAGGCCCCCAACAACATTTACCAGGAGTTGTATGACATAAATCTGAATCGGCGTATGTTTGTAACAGCTCCCCAAACAGCAAGTAAAACAATTAACTTGTTTTGCTTTTCTCATTTAGGTATGCCATGTCTACCTAAACCCAAGGCTTGTGCGCAAAGTGCTTAAGAAGAGCAAGCTTGTCTATGGCTGAGCTGTGGTCAGACTTGTGAGCTTTTCACAGAGTCATCATAAGCTACTGCATGTTTGTTAGGCAGAATCATATGCAGTACCCTTTGGGAACACTGCACACAATTAATGCTGCAAGTGTATGCACAATTTCACCTTTGGTACAAGCCCGTACTACACAGTAAAGTGATAGCGATGGCTGAGCAGCCAGACTTATCTCAAGAGTAAAGTGAGCAGTACAAGAGTTTACACAGAGGACAACAATCACTATGGTTCAAATAAACACTGATTGAAGGTTTCTCAGTAAAATAATATACATGTATTTACACCATGATTTATAAAATAGTTCACTATCATAAAGCAGCAGAAAATCACAGTCTTCATATACTTCAATAACACCCAATCAATTCTGGACAAGTTAAGCTCAAAATGAAGTGTGAGCAAAATGGCACTCCAGCAATTAAAAAGGGAAAAAAGACAAGGTTACCAAAAATCAATAGTGCCAACAAATTTTAGGCAGGGCAATCTAGAAAAGGCTACTACAACTAGGATTCAAGTCAATAGGTCTGGGCCAATGTTAATGGTTCAGAGTCTTTGCAGAGGATCACACAGTTCAAAGTATTTTGTAGTTAAGTCTTTGCCAAGAGTTCAAAACGAAGTTGGTCGGAGGAAAAGTGATTTAAAGGAGAAGAGAAGGACAAGCCTTCGGAGAGGTGAAAGATATCCCGCACTTTCACCGCGGTTGGACAGAACGAACGACCGAATTTGCACAGTACCTTTAAAGCAGAAGAATGCTGTAGCTGAGGCAGTTGTTCCTGGCAGTTTCTGCAGGCTCACGGTTCCTGAAGTTTCCGTCATGGGGACAAGAAGGAGGACGGCTGGAGGGTCCTGCACTGCCCAGGGAAGAAGCCAGCAGCGGGGCAAACAATGAATAAAAGGTGCACCCCTTAAAACCCAAACTGGTTCTCTTCCTCCTGGCTATCAGATCTACTGCAGTAATGCACAGCAAATTCGAACAGGATGAGGACCGATGTCTGGTGTTTGGCGAGCTGGTTGTTCCCATCAAGCTCAATGGAAGAAGATTCCTTGAGTCAGCGAAGTTTCAGGTGATTCGGACCTGCAGCAGGGCTTCACCTGGTGTCCAGTAGTTGCACCAGTCGTCTTCCTTCAGCTTCTTGTTGGTTCTCTCGTTCCAGTGGCGACTCTGCCTTCCAGTCCCAGAGACCGGCTCTTTATGCACCAAATCCCCCATTCACACAGCCTGGCTGTCAATCACACAGTAGGGTGGCTGTCCCGGCAGGGCAGCCACCTAGCCTATCAAACTAGAGTGCAACTTGGGTCTCCAAGGAGACACTGTGCAGGGGGCTTCAAACCCCTCCCTCACATCCTGCCCACCAGACACTCAGGCGCCTAAGGAGGGCTTCTGTGCAGAAGCCTGCCAAAGGACGGCGAACAAAGGAACCAAACCTGGTTTGGCGCGTATAGTAAAACACTAGAAAGACCTTTACAAAAAGATATGGCAAACAAACTCGACCAGAAAAAGTTAAAACAAAAGTGGATTACCGGGTCGAAGTTCAAGGCTACCACCATGGCCTCAATGTTACCAAAGGCTATTTTCATAGTCTGCGATAGAAAAAAAAGGGTAGATACCACTGCCACCAGCCAAATCTTAGAGAAAGGGGAACATACTAATGTTGCATGAGAATCAGACAAAAGGGGATAACTATTAACCCCTCCAGTACTCTATTGGAAGATAGGGTGTACTGGGTCTGTACATTTAAAAAGACTAATAAAGTCAATGGTAACTATACATGTTCTGGGAGACAGCAGTCAGTCCCAGAAAATGGAGTTTAAAGTGGGAAGTCTGAAAAGACAACCCTGTGTCACTGCACTAAAGGTGCTGGGTGACACACAGTAAAACGATGATGCCTATGGGGTGGGTGAGACTCCATAGCCCATGAGCATAAAAATGTAAAACACACACAAAATGAAAAGTTCAAAGACCCAAAATATAGCAAAAGATCTGGAGGGCTCTAAGGTAAAGGGAATTAAGCACTTGTGTGAGAAATCTCCCTAACAATGTTCAAACCATGTTCAAGAAAACAGAGAGTGCAAAGACCCTCTATTCACTCCCCCGAGCCATGAACAGACATGTTCTATAGATGGGAAATCTGGAAATAAATATGGACACATTTAACTGAGAATGAGGGTTCAACCGGGGTTTACTTGGGAGCAGAAGCACCAGTCCAATCTTCCTGGAGGTTCCTGACTCTTTCTAGGGCTTTTAGGGTAATGGTTTTATTGGTGTTTAAGGCAGGAATCCTCTTAGGCTGAGGCTGGGCTCTTATGGGAATTAATTGATATCATCTCTCCTTTTGTGTCCTGTTAATAGATGGAATCATGGGAAGTTAGCTCAAAACAGTGGTGCATTATCTACTTAACAGATTAGATTTCCTTGTTTACCCTTCTGCTTTTTCCTCTTTTTTTGGGTGTGCGTGTTTAGGGTTTGTATCTGCTGTCATATGGCATCTTCAAAAGTGCTTGAGAAATAGACATTTGTAGCAAAACATTAGAAGGAAACATCAACATAATATAACATGATCTATCCAGCTAATATAAAAGGAAACCAACATCATATCCCGCATCCCGAAGGCGTGAATGAGTAGATACACTACCACTCAGTTACATTCTAGTTAATATGCATTCAGCTTTTGTAAAAGAAAATATTTATCCCAGCAGAACAAGGCATTGCACAACATGCTTCTTCAGCTTAAAACAAGACATGGCATAGCATAACATAACACAGTGTAGCATACCAAATCTGATTGAGTGTAACACTTCAAAACCGCGCATGGAACAGTTAATGCAGCTCAGTGCAGGCATATAGCAAAATAGCCATTGATAAGCATCCCAAACAAATAATCATGCAACCCAGGAGAAACCGCACCATCGAGGTAGCGTGTCACACACACAAACACACACACTGCTCCACACTCACCATTTCTGTGTTTGACGTCTTCTACTTCTCTTGGGGATTAACGGATTTGAACATGTAAATGAATGGGCCACAGTTGTGGGTCTTCAAAGGCAAGGGACTCCAACTCTCAAACCCTTCCTTCACTCTGCTCTGGGGAAAATTGCTGCTTCCTTTCACTGAGAGGTGCTATTCCTCCATTATGTAAGACATGTTAACTCTATTGGCCACGGGAAGGAACATTTACATCCTTCTTGTTGAGGGAGAGATGGTTCATCCTTTGAAGAAACTGGTGGCTTCCATTTAATGGATTTATGTTGTTGCCTTACTGTTATTATTTCTCATGAGTGTTCTGCCATTAAAAATGCTTCTGTGAATTAGGCCCTACGTTTTTTGTTGGTTTAGCCTTAACGTTTGTATTTGTTGTACAATACTGTACATAGAGCTGTATTGGGTCAGCACCATGGAGTTTTTTGATGCAAAATGGTTGTTCAATATGTACACTGAATTAGTCCCAACGTGACCATTGGATGGAGTTCTTTCTTTCCATTTCTCTTAGATCTTTAACTGTTGGTTATGTAAGTTATTGTTCTTGGTATTGTTTGATTGTTTGGCATTTTCCATTTAAAGGGGGGAAATAGGCTTAATGGTGGCCTTCTGTATACCATCTTCTTCGCTATATGTTTGTCACAGTAGTACGTTTGTCCAAATTCACAGAACCTATACTAGTAAATGGGAGATAGATTAGCTAATTACTGGTCCCAACTACACTTGGATTGCAAAGCCAACGCCATAGTGTGGTATTACAGAAATGTTGCCCCTGAACGAGTGCACTAGGGCAAGAAGTGCAAAAACACAGATTATTTCAATGCACATTTGCAGCAGATCAACAGATTAGGCAATTTGTGTCCTAGTTCTAATTGCACTTACTCCAGTGCACATGCCTTGTAATAGTGTCCGTAGTATCTGTGTGATCAAGTTAATGGGTGACTTTCATGTTCACACCATTCATATCCACCTAAGAAGTGACACAATTGACACTTGATTGTCAGTTATTCATGTTCTATCTTTAATATAGATGCAGGCCGACATGAATTATGTTTCTGTTGCAAAATGTTCAGCGCAAATTTACGAATCGTTTCAACGTTCCGGGGATTCTCGATTTGCAACCGTTTCCTTTAAGAAAGCTCAACTATTTCCCTGGCAGACATCTTTGTGTTTCAATTCGAGCAAGTCCTCACAGGTGTTTGTAAAGTCTTCCTTTTTCGTTTAGTTGGGTCTGATGATGAAGGACCCAAATGTCTCCCCCAAGTCAGTGTTGGACAAGCAACTCTACACTTTCCCGACTCCAGCCATTTCACTTTCTGTCATTGAACCACTAGTGGCTTAGATGACAGTGGAGGTTTGGGTGAAAAACTGCAAGGGCAACTGGCACACATGAATATTACTACACTGATGTTCAGGGCCACAAAAAGGCAATTGTATGCAACTGCTTTGGGCACAACAAGCAGCAGGCATCAGTCACAGCCTTTTGGCCCCATATCCTATGAAACATGGGCTATTTGTTAGGGAGAAATGTGCCAAAATAGTACCTTTGTTGGAGTAGCAGAAATAGTTGAATGGGCCCTGATTATGCATTACACACCTGTAGATAAATAGGGGAATTAAACTTTTTGGGGAGGTTCATGAAGCCCTCTCTCAATGCCCGGAGAGACAGCAATATATTCGTCAGTGGGTTGCTGTGTGTGCCAGCCATGGAATTGCCCAAATATTTATAATTCCCATCGTGTCTTTATTATTAATCATCATGAAACCCCAGCAGTGTTCACCTTTTTCAAATTACTTTCATTTCATGTGTTTGTACATCATCTTGAATGCGTTCACTATGGTGTGACAATAACAGTTACTAATGCATTTTTACAATAACATATATATAACATATATATTTTCAGGCATTTTGTTTGTATGTGGACACGTTTTTTGCACTATCATTGACTTAACAGTGGCATTTGAGGATAGAAATCAGCTTTTATTTCTACGTTATTTCTCTGCGGTATTTTTCATCACAGGTTTTTTCATCGCCGTTTTTTTCTCGAAAAACTCGTTTTTTTTTTTTTGGGGGGGGGGTTACCCCCCAAGCGCCCCCTTTTTTTTTATTCCCTTACACCCACAACCATATATTTAATTTTTTAACCCCCCCAAAAAAAAAAACGATTATTTTTTTTTCAAAATAAAAACGGCGATGAAAAAACACGCCATCAAAAATACTGCGGTGAAATGCGTGTATACCGCATTTGAGGATACAAATCAGCTTTTGTGGCGTTGGGTGCTGTTATCTTTCACACACGCTGAACAATATTTCTCGGCGTCAGTACATTTGTTAAAATATTATGTAAGGAGCCATACATAGCCTCTCTATGACTTTCATCCTAAACATGATGATTCTGAAAAACGAGGAGGAATTAAACTATTCCAAACCTCTCAAAAGTAATATATACTATAATCTTTTTTAGATCCTTGCCTACCAATGCTTGCGAAGGTCAGGATATTTTTGTAATGTAATGTTCTGTATTGTGGACCTGTATAGTGGATATGTTGGTGGATTCATGTTTCAGCGTCTGAATAGCCACAACATATGATATAAGAGAATGCATGTCAATATCGGACCGTCTGCGTAATGCATCTGGTTATTTCCCAACGCTCCTTTTAAAATCTAACTCAAACACCCATACAATAACAGAATCTACAAAGATATGCATGATTTCACAGGTGAAACCATGTACCTTTTAGTCACAACCCGATTGACCCGATTTGACTCTACACAACGGATGTGCCCTAATGGATGCAATATGAAAGTGTTTTGAATGCAATGATATACACAATGCAAAGCAGCAATGCTCTCCTTCATGCATACTACTGAGCATTGATACTCTAGACATTTCTGGAATGTAATTGCAGTTGTCATGTTCCATATAGTTACATCCTATGTGTCTTAATGTTATCAATGCTAATCTTGTCAGTATGAGTTTTGGAATGCATTTTCATATTGATGTATCTTGGTTTCATCACATCTTTCCCAGATTACTTTTAGAGTGTGCATTGCATGAATGCTGATTAAACAGGACGCTTACTTTAGAAATGCTGGTCAAGAATGCCAATGTTTTCCACATGTTATTCATTACAGCCACATCGTATACTAAGGTATCCGCCACACACTAAGACACAATTATTGTGATGTGGATGTTTGATCATCAGTATTGTGACAACTAAATTGCATTTAACTCCACAGCTTGACTACACATTATTGTTTTGAGCAACAGCATCCACGGCAACGTATGTGTGCATAATATAAACATAATATTTGATTACCCTGAAGAGAATGACCAATTTTATGTATATCATTTTATTTGATATCTTGATATACTAGCACTCTTTCAGCTCGTTAACAAATTGAGGGGGCAGAGTAGTAGAGTGAGCGAGAATGGGTGTGAACAATTAGGGGATGCTCACTAATGGCTCAATGCTTCTGTTGGTTGAGCTCCTATAATGCAAAACCCCACTAGAGCAATACGTGCAAGCTGTCCGTGTGTAGCGACATTGAAGGAAAAGGTTCTCCTATGTGTTTGATTAGACTAATCGTAATGGCATCCACCTTCTATCCTACATCAATGTATGAAACCTTGTTTTGGGCGGGGAGCATTACATTTTGAAGGATTAATATCCATGAACCGCACCTGTCACCATCCGACATCTTGTGATAACACAATCTCATGCACGGTCAAGCTAAAGTCAAGGGTCTTGGTGGCAGCATTGTTATGTGAGCAGGGGCACAACCCCCTGCTCACATAACAATGCTCCTGGTTGCGATGTGAATACACGACAGAGCTAACAGGGTAATTCATAGAATTTCGCAGAAAAGTGTCGCAAGCGGCTGGCGCAGAGTGTCCGCGTGCGATTGTCTGCGCCAGGCACGTGCGCTAAAACCGATTTCCGCGCACAGCGTATTCATGGATTTTAGGCTCCCAAACCAGCCGTGGCGCAGAGTATCGCAGCGACCCTGCAGCAGCGCCAGTAACGCCCCCAAGAACGCCCTCGCGCAAGGAAAAGCCATCAAAATCGCTAAATCATCGCAAAGGGCTGCGCTAACCCTGGACCAGTTTACAGGGCTGCCAAACAAGGAACGCAAAGCGGGTAACGTGCATATCAGGGGTACGCGTGAAGTTATACACGCGATTAGCCAGGGTGCCAGGGTACGTGTATTTCAGGGGTGCGCGGGAAGTTCCACACGCGAATAGCCTGGGCGCGTGTATTTCAGGGGTGCGTGGGAAGTTTTACACGCGATTTCAGCAGGGTACGTGTATTTCAGGGGTGCGCGGGAAGTTCCACACGCGAATAGCCTGGGCGCGTGTATTTCAGGGGTGCGCGGGAAGTTTTACACGCAATTTCAGCAGGGTACGTGTATTTCAGGGGTGCGCGGGAAGTTCCACACGCGATTAGGCTGGGTGGGTCCTCACAGGTGTTCCCTGTACACCCTCGACGGCCCGGGCACAACCGTGCACATGTCCCCCTGCACCCCCACCCCCCAGCAGTGCAGGGGCACCCTCCACCAGGCCCCCACCCATGTCTCCCACCACCCCCACCCCCCAGCACTGTGGGGCACCTGCCAGCAGGCCCCCACCCATGTCCAACTCATGTCCCCCACCACCCCCACCCCCCAGCACTGTGGGGCACCTGCCAGCAGGCCCCCACCCATGTCCAACTCATGTCCCCCACCACCCCCACCCCCCAGCACTGTGGGGCACCTGCCAGCAGGCCCTCGCCCATGTCCCATCCATGCCCCCCTGCACCTGGGTCCCAACAATCCCCAATCATGTCCGTAATGGCCATCCTCCCCTGCCAAAAGGCCCAACCAACTATCACATCCACCCACATATCAAAGGCAATTACATGTTACACACCCAATGTAAATAATGCAAATGAACACATGTCTGTCACACACAATGGCTGCAAGTGAATGTTAAAACACCCAACATGACATGCATGAAAGCAATGAGATGATACGACACATTGAAGGATGAAAATAAAAATGTATTGAAAATCAACTTGAATGGAAATGAAATTAGAAAAACCACAAAGCAAAACAACAAAAAGAAGAAGAATGTCCATGAAAAAAATCCAAGAAATCAAAAAATCCATAGAATAACTATTTACAAGACAATCCCGGGTCCATGAGCCCAACCAAATGAAACCTAACTATGTCAACTAACTAAAAACTGAACTATATACAAAAAAGTGGCGCATTGTCCAATCGCAACCAAATAAAAAAAAATAAAATTTAAAGGAAACCTACCACTAACTATATAACTATATACAATGGCAGCGGGCAAGTCCTGCGGCTCACTCTGTGATGTTGCCGGCCAGGGCATCATCGAACTCCATGTCGATGTCCTGGAGGCGGGACTCTGTCCTGGCCCCGAGGTCTCGCAGGGATAACCCCATGTTC
This sequence comes from Ambystoma mexicanum, assembly GCF_040938575.1. NCBI lineage: Eukaryota > Metazoa > Chordata > Amphibia > Caudata > Ambystomatidae > Ambystoma > Ambystoma mexicanum. The sequence goes on from NC_090932.1 coordinate 823,606,672, forward strand.
ACCTCAAACTCCCTGCGAGCTTCCTCGAGGCACTCAGCCCGCCTCAACGCCCGACGCATGGAGAACTCCGACCTGACCATGGTGAGCCGCTCCTCTTCCGCCCGCTGCCGCTCCGCACCTATCCGCTGGACAAACTGCTCCCACACGGAAGACACTACCATCCCAGGGTTCTCCTGCCCTCCGGCCGATGCCTGCCCCTCTGATCTTGATGGCCCCGAGCCATGATGCCTCCCACGTCGAGCCTGCTGCTGCCTCCGACGCCACTGCCTCTGCCAGCACGACGGCATCCAGGATGATGGAAACCACCGACGCCGGCGTGCACGTGCCCTGCCCGATGATGCCGTCACATCCTCCATCTGCTGGGGTCCAGTTGCTGTGTTGTCCACCCCTGCTGGACCTCTGACTCCCGACTGTGGCAGGGATGAGATCCCCACCGAGCTGGCTGCATTGGTCAGGGCAGGTCCACAGGGGGCCCTGGTGGCATCTGGGCCGGAAGACGGCAAGGAGAACGACTGGCGTATAGTCTCCACAGAGGAGGAGAGGGCCGCCAGATTGGCCGACACATGCAGGAAACCCCCGAACATGGCCGATCCCAATTGTGCCACGTTGGCACATTGCTCTTCGTGATGACGTGCGTGCTCCTCCTGGGAAGCACGCACGGCATCACGAATCACAGCCGTGCGCATCGCAACCCCAATCAGGACCTTCTCCACACGGCCAGGGGTCCCCTCGTCCGCAGGTGGAGGGGAGTCAGATGACATGGACATCCCCTCTACCTGCGGACGGACCTGGGACGGGGCATCCCTGCTGGTGCAAGGTGGTGCACCCACAGGTTCAGGGACAGCGACATGCACAGGCCCCTCCACGGTGACCTGTGCTGCCTCCTGCCCCTGGACTGCACCACTTGCACCAGCAGGGATGCCCCCACCAGGCTCCATGTGCGCCTCAGTGGCGGCCTCCTCCTCCTCTGTGGAAACCACCAACCTGGCTGGCTCCTCGCCGTCTACCGCCGTAGCAGGCCCCTCTGGGGGCTCACCCACCCCTTCCGCTGCAGCCGTGGGGGCATCCCCGCCGCCTTGCTCCACAGCGCCGTCTCCGCCCTCTCCTTCACTAGCCACTGCGTAGAGGGAGACATAGAACACAAGCATCAGGGTACTGTACAATGGTCCCCTAGACAGGAAGCAATAGCAGATGAGTGCCACTGTCAAAGTACACTTCCATCATGTCACACCACAACACATGTGTCAGTCCAGGCAAAACACACACAGTGACAGTCATGGTGCGTGCCATGGACATTTCAATGCATGTCCAATGGACTCTCGAATCATACAATGTAATGGGACTCACATGCATCATGGGTCATGCCTATCACATGCACACACTTCACCTCAGTCACATCCATCTGGCCCCGTACACCCCAATCACAGTGCATACAAGGATGACTAGGCTGCATCAGTGAATCTGTACATTGTCACAGACATGTGTCATGCATCCATGGCACTCACAAGTCACAGACACGCAGGTCAGGCACACAGACATGGATACCACATATGTATCTGGCATCAGCACCCATCCCTCGCCCCCACCCATGTCCAGGAACAGAGACTGCCATGCTCTCATGTGTGCAATTTGCACAGGGCTCCCCCTGTCGCATTCAAACACATGCAACAACCGTGCGGTTCACACATTACAGGTCGCACATGCATTCCCATGATGTCCCTGCACACATACATGCGTACATGGCCTATGTCACACATGCAGGCAAGTATCATACAACCAGCACACTACAACATGCCCTGTCTCACACAGCAATGCTTGGCCACTTACCGCTCAACTCCAGACGGGTCTCCCTCTCAAGGACCTGGGCGTGGAGCGCTGGGTGTGCGCGTTCCAGGACCCTCAACTGGATGGAACTCATGCGGCCCCTGCCCCCCTCCACGAGGCGCCGGGCTTTCATGAGGGTCCTGGACCTCAAGTCTTCCCAGCTCTTCTTGACCTTCTGGATGGTGCGGGTTGCCACCCCCTCCGCGTTGATGGCAACCACACAGTCGGCTTAGATCCTGTCCCGTCCTTCCTTGTTGGCGCGGGACGATCCGAAGAGGGCATCATACTGCCCCAGGACTTGCTCCACCAGGACACCAACTTCGGTGGCAGTGAAGCTGGTGCCCCTCTGCCCCTCTGGCTGGGGGTTGCCACTGGTGCCAGATGTTGATGTGCCCGACATGGCAACCCCAGGGGCAGGAGTGGGTGGGCAACTGGGTCCTGGGGCTGGGCTGTGGAGCGATGTTATCCGAGTCGGGAGTCTTCTGTTCCAGCAGGGGTGGACACAGCAACTGGACACCTGCAGATGGCTGATGTGCAGGCACCAAATGGCAGGGCACGGTGGCAGCAGGCAGGCAGGCAGGCAGCAGCAGATGGCACGTGGGAGGCTGCTCGGGGCACTGGGGGGCAGTAATTTGGCCTTCTGGGCAGGAGCGTGGTCTTCGGTGTCTTTTCGCGTGGCCAGCTTGACACGGAGTGATTTGGCACGTGAAAATCCTGCACGTCAGCGTGAAAATCGAGGAAAGGCCCTTAGCGCGTAAGCGCATCAGCACGCGTACGCGATTTCATTGGACCAAAGGCCCTTATAGCGTAAGCGCGTCTGTGACGTTTTGCGCACGGGCGTTGTCCGTACGCCATTTCATTGGACCAAAGGCCCTTACAGCGTAAGCGCGTCCGTGACGTTTTGCGCACGGGCGTTGCCCTGGCAGGGCTTGGTGATCCCGCGTGCCTTTATGTTCTGTACGTGCTTTTCGTGCGGTGCGTGTGTTTTCCATCCGTTGGGGTTCACACGCTATTACTTCACAGCGGGTGTTGGCTACGCGTTCTTCTACACGCAAGGCAGACGGTGAGTGGTACCCCGCTCCCCCAGGCCCGATCGCGTGAATAACTTCACGCGAACCCCTGAAATACACGTGCCCAGGCTATTCGCGTGTGGAACTTCCCACGCACCCCTAAAATACACGCGCCCAGGCTATTCGCGTGTGGAACTTCCCGCGCACCCCTGAAAAACACGCGCCCAGGCTATTCGCGTGTGGAACTTCCCGCGCACCCCTGAAATACACGCGCCCAGTATATTCGCGTGTGGAACTTCCCGCGCACCCCTGAAATACACGTACCCTGGCTAATCGCGTGAAAAACTTCACGCGAACCCCTGTAATACACGTAGCCCGCTCCCCCAGGCCCGATCGCGTGAAAAACTTCACTCGAACCCCTGAAATACACGTAGCCCGCTCCCCCAGGCCCGATCGCGTGAAGTTGTACCCTGCTGAAATCGCGTGTGAGACTTCCCGCGCACCCCGGTATAAACGCACACGTATTTTTTGTCAGCGGGTGTCCGTGTTTGTGGGTACCCCTTTGCACGTCATTTGTCCTGGAGAGCCACAGTATAGGACATTCATCATGGCAGTATATAGGTGCTATTTGTTGGCGCACCTTTTGGCGCACATTTCTTACAGCCGCAGAGACGCTACCGCCTGCTTTCTTGTGGCGGTCGTGTTTGTGCCTGTGCGCTGGTTTGAGTGTGCGCTTTTTTGCCCTATTCTATTCCATGAATACGTGTTGTAGGCGAGCGTGTGGGCGTTCCGCGCACTTGTGCCCTGTACTTCCCCCGTGACGCCCACGTTTTTGCAAGTTGTTCCCCATTCCGAGTGTTACGCCCGTGTTCCGCCTACTTTTGTTGCGTGCGCCGCGCTATGTGCGAATTTCGCTGTGGCCTGTGCGATTTTCGCTGTGACCTGGCGTACGCTGTTAGGTGGCCTGTGCGCCAACGTGCGCGGCGCACTTTTTTATCGCACATCCGCTGGTTTTCTCGCGCACGGACTTCCATGAATCGACGTGCGCTGCTTTTCGTCCGATTTTCGCACTTGCACTGCGATTTTCGCTATTCCACTGCGATTCGCACGTTTTTGCCCACTTGCTCCGCGCTAATTATTCCATGAATCGGCCTGCACGCATTTACGCAATTTATGTGTTACCACCTTAATGTGCAAGACACACACTCACTCAAGCAATGCATTGCAACATTCATTTAATTTGCTTGCTTCACCCAAAAACATTTTTGATTAAGATCTTGTGCATAAATAAAGAAAGCAGTAAAGCCATTAACATAACTATATGATTTGTATTGAAATTTCAAATGAGAGATACACCTCTGGTAATAAAACAGCATACTGTCAGCACAAGAACACAAACATCACACCATTGATTTTATTTTGTTTTAGATTTCAATACCTAACAGCTCAAAAAAACAGATGGCCAATTACATAATTATGTTTTTTCTTTGTGGTGGCACAAAAGGATTACACTTCACTTTCATGTTTGTTCGCCAAGATACCTGCAGTCCAACGTTAGATGGAATGTCACGTCGTTATGTTAAATCTCCCAATCAAAGAGCACTGCAAAACAATTTCCTTTTCTGTCTTTACAGCTGCAGCATTGATTTAATGCTCTTATATATTCTTCTGAATTTGACACCTCGTGCCAAATCTTTATTCTTTAAATGGTAAATCAGTGCCTTGCTTTTGATATTCAGATAAACAAATGGACAAACAGGCACACCTGTGGTGCTGAGTCTTGCCTTATTATATTAACCGTCTGACTATTTGAAGCGATATCGTCAAATACTAGTTGTAGATACCATGAGGTGCATTTTTGTTTTGTGGCCGAGACACGATTGACATATATATCTTTTGTTTAAGAAAGAACAATTTACTATGTTGCCTTTATAAATGCATGACATTTGTTATACCTTTTTAGTTGTGTGTTTATATTGTTGAAATCCATAACTACAAGCACACATCCTGCAATGTATACTTGTTACGCTTATCTCATGTCTTCCTAAGCACCAACATGTGCTTGAAAGACCTGAAAGACACGACCCAAACAAAATGTCTTTTTTTAATTTGGCTATGTATTTAGCGATTGCAGACAGCAGGCAGCTATTAGATAACGAGATGTTTACCACAAGTAGTAGTTTGCTCACATATTTAAATCTGCATCTATGCCTTTCTTGGGGGAAAACAAAAAATACTTTCAAAGCTTGTTGTATGAGGCCAAAAATGTAATTAACTGATCTGTGTTGACATTGTCAAAGCAAATACTTCCAAGTCAATCGCGTGTTCTATGCTCGTTTCAGTAGCTCGCATTCATCAATGATCATTATTCTAGTTACAGCATGTGAAACATTTTTGGAATCAAGTGTAATATATCGGAACTCCTTATCAGAATGGGCTAATTTGCAGCAATGTGTGAGTCCCCTCAATGATCGTAGTTGCCTTTGTGAGAAATTCCACTTGTTGACTGATCGGAGTCATTCATCTCTGCCTATTCATGGACTAGAATACTAAACTTCAAACTATGCACCATAGAAAAGAGGAGGAGGGGTGCTCTGAGGAAGTGTCTTTCTTCCTCAATCTGCTGTACACCAATGATGTACCAATGCAAAAGGTCTGGTGAAGAGTTGGAATCCCTGGCCAGGAATTGGTCAGTCAACGGCACAGTCCCACTGTTTGGCGGCTCCAAGAAATGAGAATCTACGACCCAGAAGTCCTGTGTCCTGACTAGAAGAGAGGAGGAGCATATAAGCTCTGAGCCAAACAACCAAAGCAAAATCTGCGCTGCTGTTTGGCGTCTCCTAGGAGCGAGATTATAGGACCCTGAAGCCCTGTGTCCTGAATAGGGGAGAGGAGAAGCGTATTAGTTCCAAGCGGCAAACTTGCAGCAAAACCTTTGGTTCAAGGGCGTGGTCCAGCAGTTTGGCAGCTGTTTTAGTGTGAGCAAGGAGGAATGAGCAAGGTTTGTGTCTGCTCCTGACCCACAGCAGCCTCTGGTTTCTAGTATTTAGAACGTTCTGGACTCTTTAGCACTGCTTGCCTGCCCTTCTCTATGTTTTGTTTAATGGAGTTCTCATCTTACTAGACTTGTTCACCAATACTGAGGATTTCCAAAGAAATTGCAATTAGCATGTGCTGAAATCAATTCACTTGGCACTTTTTCCTCCACAAAGCTGGGACTCCTTTGATTGTTTTGAGGGCCAGTGGGAGGGAGGGGGGTAGTGAAGGTGGTCCTTCCCCAAAAACAGATCCCAAGCTCAGAATAAATGGACACACCCCAGTAGGGAATGAGACCAGGAGAAAGATTGCAAGTTGAACAAAGTTTATATAAAATAAATGATGCACGCACAGGACTCTGCAGCTCTGAGAGCACAAAAAACGTTGTGCCATACATTGTAAAATACCTGTGTTCATTGGTGGGCCCCTATGGCCCAGTATGTTGCAGTATACAGTGCCAGACTCCAATTGGTTGCTGTAGCTTGGGAGGTCTGTGGGCACGTGGGTCAGCTGGGCTCATCTCTACAGGTGAAGGTCAGGCTGGGTCCACAAGATGCAATTGCTCTAACGAATCTAAACTACACAATAACCATTGGCATGCTAAGAGTAATACAAAACATAAAACATGTACCAGAACGTGGGATAGCCTGTAAATCGTGAGCAATTATATACACATTCTTAACCCAGGGTTTTGTGGTGCCAGGAGTGCGGTGGTCCTTCTTCCCAGGTGCTTTATCTAGGGGTTTTGATCTGAGATGTATTTGTCCTGGTGCCTCATGGTTCAAACAAATGGATTGATAGGTGTTAGTTCACGGAGAATATATGATCACACAGGATTAGGTATATTGGGGGCAATCTAGGGTGGCCCATGGGGAAGGATCTCACCACTGCTACATGAAAGGAGAATAGAGGGGCAAAAGGTTGTGCAGGCAATCATTTCTAAAGGTGGGGGTCTAAGGGGCAGTAGCAGGTTTGTGGAGACGGATGAGTACACAAGTCAAGATTCGCCCCGGTCACACACAGGCCAGTGAGCTCAGAGGAATGGAAAGAATACATTTTCTGTTTGCAACAATTTGCATCTGGGCTTCCGTGAGAACAGGGATGGTGTGGCACAGACAGGGGAGGAGGTGGTGGGGGTTGTCGGAGCAGGCTGTGCGTGGCGCTGGACAAGAGGAGAGAAGGCTTCTTAGAGATCATTGTGTGGCCTAGCAAACAAGATGGAGTCTGAGGTGGCACAAAATGGAGTCTGAGTGTATCATCCAATGGCTTCCTTCTACTGTCATCAGTGAAAGACAAGGAGTGCGTCTCCCCATCATGGAATGGCTAATAGACTTATTTCATGTGGAATGTACAAGGGGGGGCAAAAAGACCCTTCCTCCCTTACAGTAGTCAGACTAAGGCAGCCCTTATAAGCAAGCTGTCGTGGCATTCCCCAGCCGATACCCCTCTTCACAGTGTCTATTATTATGTTAACCATGACTTTTTCCAAGAGTGTTACACTTGTGTGCTGCTTTTTTGATCCACCTCATATATAATATTTGTTAACCTATTATTTGTGATGGTTTTATCACAAGCAAATATATATATTGCACTTTAAAACATTATTAATTATAATTATATCTGCACTATTCTCCACTTTGTATAGTTATTCATCATTTAAATGTACTGCGTTCTGTGAATCATAATGCTGAAAAGAAAAGATGTGGGCTGCTTGTCACCATACAACTTATCCAAAACAAAATGTCCCTAATCACTGCTAAACCAATTGAGCAGATGAACATTTTTATTAATGAAATTTAAAATCTGCTCTACTTCTCCGATGATAATATGTAGACAAGTGGTCCAGAAGGTAAAACTGTGGTTCCTAATAACATTGCTTTTGTAGCCATTGATATCTTTGATACAGAGGATATTCAGTCCTGTTTGGGAAATGATGAGAGAAAGCAGATGAGTTCTCAAATATCTAAGTTATCTATTGATCATTGCAGGTTACTTTAGAGGGGAAATGATTTAGATGTTTTGCAATTCAACATATGGAACCACAGGACGGGGCAGGAATTATGGCGTCCTGCTGAAGTGCATTTTGCTGCTCTGTTGGTACTATTGAGGGTACCATAGCAACTACCCAAACTGCTGTCCCTGATTGTCTAATCTCAGAAGAAATTGAACCTCTTATCACCATTCCTATCTCTAATAGTTTTGATTCTTTCAAGAATATAGTTGATCAGGGCTACTACCCTCTGTGGAACGTTCTAACTTAACTATACCTGGAAAAGCTGGAATCGTCTTGGATTCTGGTACTAGGAAAATAAAATCTACAGTGGTGTGTTTTGTTAGTACATTCACCCTCAGATTAATATTACCCCTGGTATGCCCCTTGGCAATGTTACCATAGTTGAGTCAGTAGGGAATGCTGTATCTATAGGGGGACCTGTGGTAGCTCCTTTGGCAGTCAGGATGCCCAGGTATTTGAGATCATATACCTTAGAAAACTATTGATACACTTGTGGGAGAAGTAGCTGGTCTGAAAAGCCTGATCTCGCAGAAGGAGGTTCTCTTAGATAACCCAGATCATTCTTGTCCCACTCAAACTACCGCAGTTCCTTCTTGGACTAAAGGTAACCCACATAACAGGCTCGCTAGTTCTTTATTAAATAATACTGCAAAAAAGGGTAACATTGGTGGCATTTCATGGCCGCTAACTGTTGGGGGCAATTTTGGTTTTCTGAAGGGAGCTCCTAATGGCCCCACTGCCAATCCCGCAAATTGCTGCGATGGTAGGTCACTGACCATGACTGCACCATGTTTGGTATTTTAAGTCATACCAAAACACTAGGCGTCAGGTTCCGAAATACACAATATAGATTCAAGGAGAGTAAAAGAACAGAACTGCATAATGAACATAGGCCGAATGAGAATGTAGTAGACATGTAAAATGTCCCTAAGTTGGGGGTGGGTGTATATAAATATAGGATTCCCTTTACAAATACATGTACTCATTGGAATTGTACAGTGAAAGGCTATTGCTCTATAATTCGGGATTATTTTGCTCATTCTACCAGGCATTTTATGTTGAATTTCAGCTTGGATTATGTGTGCATTGAATTCAAGGATGAATTCCATGCTTAGCGATTAGTTACCATTGAGTTCCATACATACCTTCCAAGGGTTCAAGGATTGAATTAAGAGCCACTCCCACTATGATTAGGGAAAATAACTATTGTAATCCTGTTCGTATTATGAGACGTTCTGTTGACTGGGAACATGGATTAAATCAGAATCAAGACAATGGGCATCTTTACGAGTTTGGCGGTAGCCGTGCTTAATAAGGGCATGGCTACCGGCAAACTCGCTACCGGCCCCTGCACCCACGAATGGGCCATTACCGACCCATTATGAGATGAATGGGCCGGTAATTGGCCATTCACGGGTGCCGGTATGGCCGGCCTCCCGATCCCCATTCTGCCCTATAGCACCCTTAATCACACCTTCTGCCCGCATGTGCTGGCCTGCACGCCTGGTCAAACCAAGCGTGCTGTCCGACAACGGCAAGCAGAACTCGTAATGTGGCGGAGAGGTAACAACGGTGCCAGTAGCACTACCGGTGCCATTGTTGCCTTTCTGCCACATTCGTAAAGAGGCCCAATCTCACACCATTTCAATGCGCAAAACAATTTTACTGCTATACCGCATGCCTTTGCGATGGTGCTCAGAGGCATAAGAGCCACTCTAGTTGCATAAATCACCAAGATTAGGCCCAAGAGAGAGCCCACTGGGGCATTAGTTTCCAATAGAGCGTTAAGCAGCTGAGATCAATTTTACATTCAAAGGGCAGAATTTTGAATTCCAGCACGACCATTTCCATAGATGTATGTTTTGGGAGACATAGAAGGCTTTTCATAAGGGATCCTTCAAGCTTACTTATCTCCCCCAGCTGTGTGAGTGCCCACATTTCAACACCGTACAGTAGGATGGAGGCAATCTTGGCTTGGTATAACTGCATCAACGAGCCAGATGAGAATCCACCTCCATTTCATGCAAAGGTGTGGATCACACGCAGTATTGAATAAGGAGTATTTCAATGCGCAAAACTTACAAATGAAAGTTTGATTTTGGTGAACGATTGTATACAATCAGTGTCCACTAGATACGTTGCTAATTCTGCATTTGGGTTTAATAATGGAGGTTCCTTTATGGACAACACAGGATTGGAGGAGGTGGACTGCCTGCCAAGGAATTCTGGTATAGTAGCTCTATGCCTGGCTATTCCATCAGCACAATCTTCCACTTCTCTAGTTTGAATATCCTTTAATGGAATATTGCATGTCTTGAAAAGAACCTCTTGGGTGATAAATGGTGTACCTACATTCGGATGCACAACTTGGCCTGTTTTGAAGAGACGTGGTGCCTAACTAATCTCCATATTCAAGGTTAATCCATTTGTGTCATCCCTGCTTTGAAAGGTGTGTGGTGCCCTTTTCCGAAGAGAGCATTCACTAGTAGTGACACTCCCTTGGGACAAGTGATGGAATTATACACATCTAATATTAAAGTAATCTTTCGATTGGTCACAAAACCAAGTAAACTGGTGAGAAAAAAAAAGCATTGAAACATAATAACTGGTATGAAAAAGAATGCCGCCTAGCAAAGTCTATCCTGATCCTGTATCAGAACGTCACTGTGGTCTAAAACAAGAACATTCTAGGCCAACTTAGGCGCTATTACATACATTCTTTTGCAGCAAATTAGTGCAATTGCTTAATGGAACCTGTTATTAAAAAGATACTATGACAGTGTGGAAATGAATTACTAGTGGGAATATTGAGCAACAGAAAAATTGTACTGCCAGCATTCCTAAGGATGAATGGCATAATCATTTCAGCACTCTTTGAATAGTCATTCAAAATGTGACATTGGGGCAATGAACAACCACTGATGTTTTGCTAATACATAAGTGGAACAGCGAATATTAACTAGTGTGCAGGTTCCAACAGGGAGTTAGCTTGCAGCCTTATACTAACTATGGCAGACACGTACAATTATTGCCATTATCAGGATATGACATGCCACCAATAAAGTGTTAACGTTTTCTCTTTTAGGAGGGCTTTGAAAACAGTTGTAATAAGCATAAAATGGAGCATAACATTTAGAATAAACCATATGCAATGCTCTCAATAGGGTGCTTTATTACCTAGAGCAGATTGGGTGACAGTGCTAACACAACCACTACGTTGGCGCTGGAGTTCTACCCAATAGAATTCATACAACTGAAATACAACAATTGATCTTGTTTTGGGTGCAAGCTATTTCAAGGCCCTGATTCATGGAATGATTTGCGTGTAAAACGGGGATTTGCGTGCCATTCTGCCCGCAAATCCCTGTTTGACGAATGGGGATTTGCGGGCGGAATGGCACGCAAATCCCTGTTTTACACGCAAATAGTTCCATGAATCTTGCCCCAGTGTAAACCATGAACACTGACAGGAAAGTGTTCATTCATTCATGTCCATCTTTATTTCAACACACGCCATTAAAGCGAGTTAATAAAATAAAATGCATTTCAATATAGCAATAAAATGATGCATAATTATATTGTAAAAACACTGGACTGTTAACACCTATGAAACCATGATTTATGCATACAATTAACAACAGGTAAACATAAATCTTGACTTCAGTTATTGTCTTACACACAATTGAAAAGCGTTGTTAATATGCCCAGCACCATGGTTTTTCCACAGGCGATTAAAGTTTAAAAGAATTATTAAATCCTTATACAAAGGACACAGACATAAGAAAATATTAATAGATTCCAGCACTGCAGTACAACACAAACAGAAATCATTAGATGCAACACTCAGGTATTCTGTGCACATCAAATGGGTAAAACGCCTAGCCTGAATTTTACATACAAGGACCTTGTATAATGTGAATATATAATATCTAAATAGGGCTCAAGACCAGGCTGATTTTTGATTTATTTGCCAATAAACACGTGTAAGCCTGGTCTGTTTGCAGTCAGCATCATTGCAATCATGAGCCATTTCCTTGTATAGAGAGTTAACCAAACGTTTTGTTTTACCATTGTTACTGGCAGGAGTGTTCCAGACGTCCAGTTGATCTAATCTACTCAAAATGTTCTTGATGTGCTTACATCAAGCAAGGAAGGGTGATACCCATCTTGATCTAACACATCAGATAGGCCTTCCCTATACTAGGTAAGGTTAGGGGTGACCACATTCTAATCCAGTACAGTATTGGCATAATCGCCAAATCACATGCTACATCATTCCAGACCAACTCAAACTTTAACAGTACATGAGGGCAGCACTTTGGTAGATACAGACGTTTCTTTAAGAGTGTGTTTTCTGTAATCGATAATCAATTGTTTTTAATGTGGACTCATAGTTCAGCACCAAACAAGGTGGACGATCTTCTCTTGGCGTGACATACTTGTAACACAGGTTGTACAGCACTGTGACCCTGAACACCAGCAAATGTACACATTGCATTACTAGATCTCTCTAAAGTAGACTCTCCTCTCTCAATTTGACTAGCCCAAGAGCAGTTACTCATAAACCTCAGTGTGAGTTAATCATACTCAGCCACCTACAGAAGTGGCGTCCACAATTGTAATGAATAACGTTGGTGCTTTCTTCCATACCGGATTGAAGACCATGGTCTTAGTTTTAGTGACATTTATTTACACTCCATTTTCCTGGCAAAACTGATTGAAGTGTTTGCACTGCTTTCGGAGACCAAATGGATACAAAGAGATGAGTACAGTGTCATCCAGAAACATTTGGAGTGGGGTTCTCTCAGCTCCTAAGATTGGAGCGTCCATAGGCCCTTATCAAAAATATACTTTATAAACAAACAGAACAACGTTGGAGACAAAGCACATCCCTGGTGCACACCCTTCTGGATGGGAAAGTAGTGTGTCAGATCCCCTGCCAGGTTCCAACATATGGCTGCTTTGTTATGATTCTATAGGGGGATAATAGCTCTCACCAGTGACAAGGGACTACCTATTGCAAACTGTCTCTCCCGCAATCTACTGTGCGAAACACAATCAAAAATGGATTTAAGATCTATGAAACAAATGTAATGATTCATCTTTATTAGAGAAACATGTTTTTGTAAGAGCAAATAAAAACGAAAGCGTTGGTCGACAGAACTCTAAGCATACTGAAAGCAGTCTGGCGATGATCAACATCATTTGTTTCTTGAATCCAGGTTGGCAAATGGCCCACCAGCGCTATGACGTAGATTTTCCCGGCTGCATCAGAAAGAGAAATAGATCATCTTTTCCGCATGAATTATTTCAGCCTTTGTCAATGAATCTGAGATAGTGGCAGCATTCAGTATTGAATTAATTGATTTAAAGAAGAATGGAGCTTATTTGACCTTTTTTTTTTTAAAATCATCAATCAGTATTGTATCCGGTCTATGTGCTTTGCCATTTTCTTGTATTTGAATGGCACCCTGGATTTCTTTCAAAGTAAAAATTAGGGGAATATCAAAATCACTCTCCTTTGAGCACAACACTATTAAATCTACAGGAAAAGAAGAGGCTTGCCTCCTGAAAATGTTCATTGCCCCAATGTCACATTTTGAATTCACATTTCTTATATTCAATGATGCACTGCACACAATGTGCAGGATAGACAACCCAAATACCTAGTACTGATTCATTGACACTAAGTTGGTGTGAGTAGCCAATGCAGCAAGTCGTCCCTCCAGCCACACTTATAGATAGCTTGTTGTTATGGGCGTTCACCTACCCATTTTTGCCAAGTCGTGCCATCGGATGTGCTTATTCAGCCAAGAGTATCAGTGGTTAAGCGGACAATCCAGCATTGTTCACGTTTAGACAGGATAGCTGCAAAATGCCACCCTCTACTTGGTGTATGAGGTTTTTCCAAAACGGGTCACTGTAATGCATCTGCTATATGATTGGCATCCAAAAAGTGTTTCACTATTGGGGCCATTGTTTTCTTTGTCCTAATACAGTTGTGTTCCAAAATCCTTGTCTGATCTTATTCTCATGCCCATATATGGTAACTGACATGGTCATGTGATCATGTAGAGACCTCTGCAAAGTTGCAATTGGTGAACGTCTTCTGAACCCAGGGGGCTTTCCATACTATGTCCAATGATTTAGATTACTTGGTTTGTGGACACACTACACAGGAGCAACACGGGGCATGCCCTGTCAGGTGTCTGTAACTCCATAGTTCTCTTTGTGTGAATTCTTCCGCACTTGTTCCAAGTCTGCTGTATGTACCAAAATGTCCCTAATGTTCTGCATACGCTTAATTGGAAAGTTGGGTTTTGATGAAGCCACACTGCTAGTATTCAATATTGGCCACAGGTGTAGGATCCCCTCTTTATTTTACCAAACAGGGGCAAGCAGCTGTACACTGCTGTCATCATGTTGCCCCCTTGTCCTTAGGTATTTGGTGTGCCTGGGGATATTGTGTTCTCTTTTGGCAGCTCGTTTTGCCAATCTGCATGGTTATCCTATCTGTACAGAGGTTCGGTTAGTGCCTGAGCTTGATGTCTATATTCATTCACCCCTGAACATGTATGCCTGGAGAGGCGGCATAGAGGCATTCATTGCAGTCCGCAGGTTCTTTTTTCCTGCTAGTCTCTGACCTTTGAGTTTGTCTACAGTGGTTGTGAGGAGGAGGCAGTGCTGCTGTACTAAGACCTCATTTTCCTGTGGAGCAGCGCAAAAAGGTGACAGAGAGGCAGTCATTGCAGTTGGCACATTCTTTTTTCCTCCTAGGCTCTGACCTTTGAGTCTGTCTACAGTGGTTGTGAGGAGGAGACAGCGCTGCTGTACTAAGACCCCATTGTCCCATGGAGTGGCTCGGAGAAACAGTCATTGCAGTCTGGGAAGCGGGTGCTGACTGCAGACGTCTGACTGTGGGATCCAGAGCTGGGCCCAAACCAACAACTTATCTCTTGAAACAGAGGATTAAACTCTAATTCACACCCAACCTGCGGTAAGCCTGCCTCCCCTTCTAAATTCCTCCTTCCATTCTCTTTCATATGCCATTGAATTGACTGGCCCTAACGCATGGCTGATGACTGTTGGTTGATAACCTTTGAGTCAGCCTATTGTGGGATAAACATACTACAGAGAACTGCTGGGACTGAGGGATTGTATGACTCTAAATTGCTGGACCTAATGCACGGCTGATGACTGTGGGTTGAAAACCTTTGAGTCAGCAGATTGTCGGCCCAATACAGTGCTGAAAACTGTTGGGACCAAGGGATTTAATGATACGGATACTGTTGTTCCATTTCAGTGGGTAGAAAATTGGGGGCTCCCTGCCTTTTGAGCCAATAATAATTGATAATAATAACTAATAATAATAATTAATAAATAATAATTTACAATCTGCAGTGAACTGCATGCTGCCTTGACAGGTTGCTCTCAGCCCAACACAAGAGGCTCAGTATAATTTCTACCGGAGTGAGAACTTATAAAAGTGATTTCTTAAGCAATCCTATAAAAGGAGCAGTATTCCTGTTTTCCGACTATTAAATCATGTCACAGTGCAAATTAAGGTCTGGGGCATTGTGGCCGTCGGGTATACCTTTTTCCCCAATCATCGGCAATGTGCACCCACCTAGAAATGGGCAACAAAAACTATCAGTCCCTCCGGACCAGTGCACAGCAGCTGGAGCTGGCAGACAGGGGCACAAATACCACAGAAATCACTTCCGCGGATAAACAAAGTAATATAACATCTCAGGGGACCGACATTACGATGACATTGAGGGTGGAGGTACCTGAGGAAATCCCTTTATTTCAACCCAATTTGTGGCAGCTGTTGACACCACTACAAAGAACTGTTCCTTCAGACTCAATGCACAATATGCTAGTAGGTCCTAATAATTCACATGTGTCACAGGTGAATGTGCTCTGGATGCATGTGAGAGCACTTGTATGTCTACCTGTTATGTGTAGTTAGCATGTATGTATTAGGTGCGTGTGCCATAGGAGCACGTTATTAGTGTTCATATACGCATTGTTAATATCGCAAATGTACATAAAGGGCTTCAATATAAAATGAACCTCCATTCTGCTCATGTATTTCATGCCAATTGAAGTGTAAATGTTCATATAATGCACTCCTACAACACTCACTCCTATAATACATCGATAATTCCATTTGTGATATCTTTAATATGTCCTGAGTGTTAGTGTGAGCTGTGCATGGTGGTGGCGTTGGTTATGGCTGCACACCTTACCATGACTGGTGAATTTCCTTGGTTTTTGATTTTACCTTGCAACCCTAACGTCCTTTTAGAAATGTTTGTCGCTGAATTTCATATGTTTTTATGAGTGGATTTTAACCATAACGTCCCTTTAACCAGGTTTTTCTCTGAATTGCATAGGTTTTTATTAGTGCAATTTAACCATATAGTCTCTTTGACAGTGTGTTTTCGTTGAATTTCATAGATTTTTACCAGTGCACCCTTAATCTGCTACAAGTTCCTTATATTATACTCACACCCAATGTAGCAGCTGTAGAGTCCACGGACAATACGAATGTCCTCGGACAGAAGGTAGCAGGCACAAAGCTCAGAAGCACAGTGAAGAACAGACAATGTTCTACCCATTAACCAACAAACACATATTTATAAAGAAATGTTACTTAAATTTACTGCACACAAATATACCTTTTTGTACAAATGATTACTTGGAAATGTACATATAATTGTTCATTTATAGCACACAATATAATGGAATGCACTAAGCATAAACCATAAGTGTACACCTCATATTGTCAGTTCAATACACTGTTCATAGAGACTAACATACACCAAGCGCTTATTCTAAAACAATCTCCCACCAAACAGTAAGTACACTGTATTTATTTATTTATTTTTAGCATTCATTATGCAAAATTGTTTTTTAAAGGAAAAAGCACTATTTTTTTCATTTGACAGAAATTGCAAACACACTTGAGTGGTTAGAGGAGAACTTTCCAAAAGAAGAATGAGTGAAAATAATATATCTAATGGTATACAATACTTCTTTTAATATAAACAAATAATTTAATTTGTACAGACCTCATTAAAATAATAATTTTGTGTTCTTACAGTGCATAGTTTTCAGGAGGAAACCATGCCCCAATGTAATTACAAACAATCCCGAGAATCACACAGAGAAGCTCTATCCCCAACTGTGCATAATCAAATCATGAACTTGTCTACAAAAGATGATGAACTAAGAAATAATTTTATGGAACCTTTATAATGTTTATTTGTTTATCTGTTTATTAATTTGTAGGGTGCACCAAACCCTTAGGTAACTGGGCGCAACAGAATATAAAGAATACTTACAGCTTAGTTACATGGTAGAGAAAGGCAGGGTAGGGTACAAACATACATGAATTGTATAGACAGGTGGTTAAATTAGGTCAATACATACATAATTGAAAAAGTCACGATAAAGTACAGTCAGAAGTCAGGTACGGAAGTACAATCAAGTGCAGGAGAGGTTCAGAGGCTAGTGTCAGTGGGTCAGTCGTAGTGGTTGTTAGACCATAGCCAGTTGAGGGTTTTGTGTCTGAAGCTATAGTAGGATTGGTTTGTTCTGACATCAAGTGGGAGTGCATTCCAGTGAAATCATGTAATTAAAAATGTTCACTTTCACTGTCCTTCTTGCACCTGCCCCCCTTGTACCCAGCAATCATCTCCATCAAATTCCCAACATTTATATCAAAGATGCTTTATGAAACCTCACTCCCTTCCTCGCCTGATCATTATTGTACCGAAATTTCTGATTCTCCAATTTTTGTTTCTCATTCTGATACCTCACCCCTTTCATAAATAAATGTAATTTGTATACTATAAATGTGTTGTATATAGTTGTGTGATATGTCTTTTTTTGTTTTAAACCCCAGTTATGAGTTGGCGGACACCACAACTGCTCGGGGTGTCCACACTCAAAATGGTGGGTCCCCCGGTCACACGCGTGATGTATTAACACTTTTAATGGGTCTGCGGATACTGCGCCTGTTCTAGAGACACCCATGTGCATGAGCCATGCAATTCCTGCCCGATGGGTTTCCGTGGGCAGCCATCAGGGCCGCAGGCATCCCCGGACTTCATCATGTGACCGCACCCGTGCAGCATGATGGCCTGTACACAAACAGTGTCCGCGCTGAAGCTGAAACTTAACCCTCCCACAGCTCCCAGACCCCTTCTTAGATGATCTGGCATTTTTTTACTATTTGCGACTCAGTTGTTTGTGGATAGTTCTTCAGAAGGGACCCACCCATTACTTTTTGTCATTTTCAATCCAGCTATCCAGGAGAGAGAACCAGGATACACCTGCTGTGGAGATTGCCTGCAATCCTGCATCAATGGCATCTGCTATGGCTATTCCTCCTCCCTAACCACCACCACCATCCCCATCTGGAGGGCCTGGACAGGTGAACAGGTGTGGTGATACAGATGATGAGGATCAAGAGGAAGGTGAAGATGAGGTGGAGGAAGTCCCTATCTCCAGTACCCGGAGTGAATCCTGGGTATGGTGATTTTTCACCACCGTTGGAAATATTTTGAAGGCTTGTGCAGCCAAGGTTCGATGCAGTGAGTGCAAAGTTATACTCAGTCGCGGAAAACTGTGGATGTATTCCTATGGCACCACCCCCATGCAGCACCACACCAAGTCCAAACACCCAGGTGTCTGAGGAAGGTGGTACCGTTCTCAGGGAAATGTAGGTTGATGCCCTCTACCCCATCTTCTTTAACTTCTCCTGTTACCACAAATGATACTCCTTTGGGGCAGAGGATCCCAGCGCAGCCTCACAGGTCATACAGAACTCTGTTGACTCTTACCTTTTGAGGGTCACAGAACTATGTATGTACTGTGATACACTGGTCTGTAGATGGGAACAATTTCAGAGTGTTTTTGAGTCACGGTCAAGGAACACGAGAAACATTGCCCCTTACCTTAAATTTAAGGCCCACCCAACATTTTCCTCTGTCCATCTCCCCCTCATCTCTGTGGTTGGTGCCTCTTCCTACTCTTCCCTCTCTTCCCTCCACCACCTTACCTTGCATTGCCTGGAAAAAAAGGCAAAACAAACACAAAACCATAAAAAAACCTTTCATTTAGGAGCTACTTTTCACAGTTAAAAACAGAATTGAGAAAAACGTCACTTTCTCCTTTACAGCCTGCATAGTACACGGACAGTGCAGTAGTCCGTGGACATCTGGAAAATTCCAGGCATGGAGTGGGGACATGAAGATCATTTTAATTGTATTTCACGCAAAAATTGTGTCTTTTAAAAGAATATTTTTGTCTTTTTTGCATTGAAATTTGTTTTGATTATTTTGTTTTATATACTAAACTAGCAAAGATTCTACACAACATAATTATCATGTGTTCACAAAAAATGCTTCAATGCATTTTGAACATTTTCCTGAAAAATCTGGTTGCCCACATCGGTTAAATGTACTCCATCTCTCCGAACAATGTTGACAACATCAAATGTAATGTTCTCATTATGAAAATATGTCATGCCAAAATCTTGCAAGAATGCCTACACAGCTTTATTCACATTGCGCTCTGCTTTTTCCATTTGCAGACAAAATAAATTCGAACACATCCACATTTGTCTCTGAGCAATCTGAGAAAATATTATTTTGGAATTTGGAAACATTTCCATCAACTTTCCAAATGTCTCTTCCATTGCAAACTGCAATGAAATTCCAGTAATGTACCCCAAACTGTTACCTTCACAATGAAGAACAATGATGTCTGGACGTTTTAAGTGAACCTTATTCTCACACAATGGGGGCAAATCCACCCACTTCATCCCTCACACTCCATACCATGGCACTTCAAATTCATGGAATCAAAGATTTTCACCCAATCCAAAGTGCTCAACATAGACCTGCATCCATTGGATCCAAGATTCACCTCAAATCCATAAACTCTGCCTACTCAAAGAGCCATTTTCAGTGCTCTCAAAATGAGTGCAAACAAAACTCCTGCTATCCTCTCTTCCTGTACACCACTACAAGTAAACCTGATTGGTTAATCCACACAGTCCTCTTTCCATGCCAGCATCCTTAAAAGATGTGGATGTGCATGTGCCATCCGCAGACTACTGTGGTATCCGCAGACATCATGGCCACGCAAAGGGGTGGGGAGAATTTAATCTCAATTTCAGTTATTTATTCTTTAGTGGTGGCTCTGAAAAGAACCTTTGTTTTTTTTGGGGCGGTTTGTTAACAAACACCTATTTTTTCCTTGTTTTTGCTTTTATGTACAATAGGACTACACACTGTACATCGTCCCTTAAACTTTTCTTACAGGAACTTTTTGAATTGATTTGAATTGATTCCTAACATTGTAAAAATCGCATTTACAACATCTGTAAAATGAACTCCACCGTCACACCACCAGACCTTATATTGTCATTCTCAAAAAATTACATTCCTGCAGCAAATAGAAAAGCAGATACAGCTTTATTGACAAGCTGCCTCGATTCTTCCTTTTCTGGACTGAAATACATTGACATCTCCATGTTTGCCTCAGATTAATTTCAGAAAAAAATAATCTTTGTAGCAGTAAACAATTACATTATGTTTTTCATTAAATCCTTCAGGGCAACCTGCAAATACATTATAGTCACATACCCCAAACTGTCCCCTTACAAAGTCTGGACATTTAAAGTGAGTCCTACTCTGGCAGAATTATGATTGATTTTCAGCATACATTTCAATGACTGAATTGAAGAATTTCTCAAACTTCACACACTCTGCTTCTTAATAGCCAAAGACACATCAATCTTCAACTGCACAGAACAAACAAAACACCTGCTACCCTGTCTTCCAGTAAACCACAAACAGAACACCTCATTGGCTAATCCCTACAGTCCCCTTTCCAATCTAGGAATCCTCAAAAGAGGCAAGGGCACGTGCCATCCGTGGAAGCTGCAGTGTCCATGGACCTCGTAGCAAAAGCCAAAAGTCAAAAAATGCATATGTGCATTTATAGCAGCACTGTGCCACTTTTTCATAAAAGAAAAGAAAAGCAAATAGTATAGATAGGTCAACAATATTTAAATGGCAGTTATTGTGTGCCAATTTAATATGTTAGCAGTACATGCATACATCCCA
The DNA here is from genome assembly GCF_040938575.1 of Ambystoma mexicanum. Classification (NCBI taxonomy): domain Eukaryota; kingdom Metazoa; phylum Chordata; class Amphibia; order Caudata; family Ambystomatidae; genus Ambystoma; species Ambystoma mexicanum. The sequence goes on from NC_090932.1 coordinate 823,627,701, forward strand.
ACATCACCCATTCCAATCTGTAGGTGCTTATCCAGTTCTGATTTTTTCTTTACAACTTGGAACTTGCACTCCAACTTTTATAATAGGAAAAGTTGAACTAAAATTCTGAGAACATAAACAAAAAATCTAGGACTATATAAACACCTGTAGATTTGAATGAACCATGTTGGCAAGTATACATATACTCCTAACATATTAAAACTTCGACACACCATGTGCCATTTAAAACTGTACCACAAATCGTTTCCATCAACATTTCTTCTCTTTTACAAACAATTTCACAAAGAGATTCTCTAAATGCACATATGCATTTCTTAACTTTCATAAAAATGTTCCTAAAAACAAACATTGGTAAACGTACATCAATTTCATTAACTCTTTTTCTCAACAACTCCTCCTACCTTCATAAATAACAACCTTCCTTACTAATAGTACTTCAGCATTACCACATAACCCCACTAACTTTCTTTTACAATTACAGGAAAGAAGCACACTGCCAAAAACAAGTGGCAAAAAAAAAATACCCCCACATCCTACAAAGAAAATTAATTAATTTACCATGTATATGCATATAACTGCAACAGTACAGTTCCACTTTACATTAACCCACACTGCTCTTTTCAAACCAACATTTCTTTCACTCTAACTCATATTGAACCATTTACACTCTTTCTATTCCCATGTAAGCATCACATTTGCAATACCCACTGCTTTCCTAAAAACATCAAAATGTCCCTACTGATTCAAAAACAACGCCACTCCCTTACTCAGTAACCCAACGCCATCAGACTTCTACAGCCTCTTACACTCACAACTTTCCCAACCACACCTACTATGCCACCTCACAATCAAATAGCACTCTTTTAACCTCTCCAATCACATCAACATACCCATTCACAAAACATACATTAACTTTCCACAACTTTCAAACCCAAACTTTCTCTTTTCACTTCACACATAAACAACAGTCAACTAAAAAGCAACTCCATAGATTACAAAGGAAAAACAGAGCAAATATGAATAAAAGAAAACCATATAGTCATCTATCTCTAAAATAATTTATAGAAACATTAAAACAAACGAGCTACCAACTAAAAATGGTAAGGCCCCTCTTGCAAAAACTAAAAGTAAATTAATATGTGCAAAGAAAAGCCAACCTACTAATCAGCCTAACACAGTATCTACCAGTGATAACGTAATCACGGCAAAGTAATCCCGAAAATGTACGTTACAAAAAATGTTCCACTGTAGAGTTCTTCACAATCTTCTAAAAACAGCTGAAAAGTCACAATCCACCCTTAGAAACTACAGCAGGAGAGTAATCCTTGAAGCTTTAATTGACAGCGCATTTCAACTAAAGAGAATATTGTTTATATTAATTGTACCAGAATTAAACGACTTACTAAATTAATCAATACATTACAGAAAGTACTACTAAACATGCACAATGTCAATGTAGATAGCTTTTGAAACTTCTGTGAAGGTGAATGGATTCATACAAGCAACACAGAAACATATTTCAATCAAGAGGCTTATAAACAAGAACAACAAAAAACAATTGCCATAGACAGTTATGGTCGAGAGTATGAAATGGTAGGAGACAGCATTTTGGCAAAATAAATCCTTATAGAAAAAAACGTCCCAAACAAACTTTCAAACAAATACTCCTTTAACCCAAACAAACCATCCAGTGTACAAAAGGACATGCATCTCAATATCTCAATTTGTAATGTACACCAACAATCGTTTAAATATTTATGACATTTCCTCAATCACTATGTGAAACTAACAGACAAAAGTAAAATTAAAGCTTTACAAACCATGGACTCTTGACCAGTCTGCAGCCACACTGGACTTTGAGGACATTTATTAGTCCGCATTTCAGGAACTGATTGTTAAAAGCACCCTCCAACACATCAACCTGTTACCAACACACCATTCCACTATAGGGAATCTTGTGCATAGACTATAATATGGAACAAGTCCTGCTGTAGAACTACAACATTTAAATAACATTCTCCTACATGGAACAGCCAAAGAACTGCTTCAATAAATAGAGCGCATCTGAAGTAAATACCTTGGAACTAAAGTTAACTTAGAAAATTCAGGAACTTCAGAAAACATTACGAAAACCTCACAAATACCAACCTCCTAAAAACCACATACAAACAAATATAGCAAAGTTTCAAAACACATCTGTTGAAACAGCAGACCAAGTATGTGTCTGTTGTTGCAGAACCTTTTATAAAATAAGCACAGAATTAGTAGATATTGCCTACAAAATAGAGGACAAGGAGGAATACCAATGGTTCCAATTAGCTGTATATCTAACAGAAGAAACAAAATACAAAATAACTGACCCCTTAATTATTTCCACATACTGCAACACAAAGCTTGACAATGAACAAATGCCACCACGTGCTATCACTAATTACTTAGCAATATTCCCATTTCAAAAAGATCTCCAACAATGAACTTGTATGATAGTATTCTAATCCAAACAGGACACCCATTTCAAGCTATAATAAGACTTCAACAGAAAGCAGCTGAATTACCTCCATCCGTGTTATTAACATCCGTGGCAAAGTAGTATATTTGCCATTAGATCTGAAAGAAAAAGTAGAACATCTAGGAGTCAAATGACCAAAAGATCAATCTTTGATTGTACTACTTAATGGTGTACCAACAAAAGACAAAATAATTTGGCAACAACTAGTTAACTAAAACAAAGTTAGACAAGCCCTACAATATCTAAAAGAAAACAGTGAATAGTACAAAGATATAAACACAGAGGAAAACGTAAGAGAAACCACCGAAATAATCCAAGATTCACCAGCAACTGGCCAATTTCAACGTGTAGATCCTGTTACTGCAGCCATCATTTTAGACCAGTATACAATTCAACCACTACATTCCAAAGACACCATTGAAGATTCATTAGCAACATGTCAAATTCGTCAAGCCAAAGGATCTCCAATGAACATATTGCAAAAAAAGTGTAGAAGTACGTTCTTTTCCTCTACTCTTTCCTTCAGGAAAAGGAGAAAGATATTATGAAATGTCCAAACAAATTAGTGCATCAGAATATCGCTCTTTACAAATGTATTCTGAAGACCCCAGATTCAGACAAAATGTAGAATGCATTTTTCACCTGAAGTTCGAAAGTAAACAAGCAACTCTGTGTTATGAAGTTGCAAACACATTAAAAACAGGCACTCATTTTTTAAACCTGTCCGCTACCCAACTGCTTCAAAAGATAAAATACAAAGATGAAATTTTGCAGTCAAGCATCACTAATCTCTTGGTAAATGTGTGTGGTACAAAAGAATGCTGGTTCTGAGATCACACTGATGTACGTTGTATGCTGAGAAACCTAGGCCCACCCACATGGTTTGTTACTTTAAGTTGTACAGAGTACGATTGGGATGACTTGCACGACTTCTTACGCACTGCAAAACAAAATAAAGAGGGAATAGATATAAAAACATCAGGAGAATTCTGTTCTTTTGACCCTGTCAGTGTATCAAGGTACTGTGAACCATTGCTTCATTACTATGCTGTACTTAATCTGCAATAAATATAACCTCTGCACGGATTAGTGTAACACTTCTTTTGGAGAAAAGAATATCAATCCAGAGGAGACCTACACATCCACATTCTTTTGTGGATAAAAGATGCTCCCAGAATTGACCATGACAGTGACACCACTGTTTTACAGTTTATTGAAAAATACATTACCTGTGACATCCCTTCAGAAACCACGTATAGTGACAGATGTACACAAATCTTACGCTTCCAAAAACATAAATGTGGCAAATACCTCCAATGTAGATATAAAAACAAAGGTAAATACTATACCACATGTTGCGTTGGCTAGACCAGTTTGGAAAAAAGGACAAGTGAATAGCTTGTCCTTATCCATGTTTGTCCCTTTGACACAGCGTAAATAGCAAAACCTCATAAAACACATACAACATTAAAAGGGAAGGTGCATCCAAGTACATCAATGATTACAATGCAATCATTGCCCTCTTGTGGAAGGCAAACATAGACATACCATACATTGCAGACAATTCCACTGCAGTTGCCAGATATGTCACAGCCTACCACACAAAAGCTGAGAAAACAGAGCTAAAAGACCTCTGGGATGGCATATCATCTGACAATACACTATCACAAAGGTTAATCAGCTTCGGTATAAAAATGCTCTCCCATGGAGAATGTAGGTGCTATGAAACTGCAGACTGTTTAACAGGTAGAGCCATATATAGCAAATCTGAACACATTCTCTGGCTAAACCATGGTCCAGCTTCATCCCGAAAAAGAGTACTAAAATCCTACCATGAAATAAAAACAATAACCGCAAATGATCTGCCAGGACTTAAAAAAAAAACGATTCTATTGACACATACTACCCAAACAGAAGTAATGCTTAGAAAAATATGTGCTTTTACGACATAGCCCAACACTACTCCTACAAAAACGAAGTCTCACCAGATAAGACAACTGGCAAATATTCATTCTCATCTTGTGAAGGAATCGTAGTAAAACATACCAAGCATAGCCTAATTAATCATACAAAGTTATCATTTAAATCTCCACAACATAGAGCACTGTATAACATGGCCATACTACTACTTTTTAAACCCTAGAGAAAAGAAGAAGAATTATTAGGTAACTATGACTTATTTGAAACTGCATTCAAAGCAAATGAAAGCAGTATAACACATGCCAATTTCAAACAATACAAATAAATGTTGGACAATGAACATCAACAAGAGGAAGAAATTGAAGCTCAGCTAGATAAAGGCATTCCAGTGGGCAGTCAACCTTCTCTTACAGGAAGCCAAGAAGCACTTGGAGAACCACTCATTCTAAATGAAGCAGAAATAGCCATGAATGAGATAGAACATACCATGATAATATATTAACAATCTGAAGAAGACTTATCAGTGGGTGAAATCACAGCTAAATGATGAACAACTCACCATTTATCTATAAGTCACTAAAGAAATTGAACATCATTTTAAACATCAAACTAAAATGTGTAGCTGTAAAGAATTATAAACCAATGCTCCTGTATTTAAGTGATGAAGCTGGTTCTGGTAAAAAAAAATGTAATTAAAATATTCAACCCATTTCTACAAACCTTAACAAACAACAACCTTTTGGCTGTTGTTACAATCACACATGTTTAGCTGCCTACAACACAGAAGTTGTGACATTACACTTCCAGTAGAACACCAACATAAATTAGAATACTACAAATTATCAGCAGATTCTGAAACAAATGAATTCACCTCAGAATGCAAGACATCCTAAACATTGACTAAGAACAACTGTTTGGAGTAAAACATGTTATTGTTTTCAGAGACCTCCTACAGTTAACACCAGTAAAAGGTCAACCTATTCTCAAAACATTAGGACACAAACAGTTCAGCAAAACACTTGGCAGCATTGGAAATGTAAATCTCTAGCAAGATTTTCAGTACAGAGAACAAACTCAAAACATATGTCAGTCTGCAGCCCTCACCTATGCTAACATTTTAAAAAGCATAGGAATTGGTCTGCTTACAAAAGATGCACAATTTTTCTTAAATACTAGTCTAATCCTTGAGCTATGTGGGCGAAACACATCTGCTCCTAATGTCATGGAAAGATTAACTCAACAAAACCTAAAATGCATGCCCTTAATGCCACCCCTTGCAAGCTGTAGTCAATTCAATGAGACAATGTTAAAAAAAGAAATGCAACACATACTGCATATCTTCTCCACAGACAAACTAGAAGTGTACGGCATGGCACTCCCTATGTGTCAAAAAGTAAAAGCACAAGTAAATACCTTAGAAAAATCTATCTTCAACTCCACTGGATTGGAGAAAATATTAACTTTGTGCCTAGACAGCAGAGTAATTCGAAAATGTAATGTAGAATAAGGTTTAATTAATGGAGCAATTGGTACAGTATTTGGCTTTCAAACAAATTCTAATGGGATAACCATTCAGTATGACAACATCCACTTTGACAAACTTGCAGAAGTTAAACAAATTGGATGGACAATAGCACATAACCTTCTTTTTAAAGACATGTAAGTATAAAGAGAACAATTTTCTCTATCTCTTGCATATGCTGTCCCTATTCACAAATCGCAAGGTCTAACCCTAGATTACGCATTGATGATAATGGCAGCATATTAAGGAAGGTATGAATTATGTAGCACTTTCAAGTCTGCGTACACTCAATGGTCTATTCCTAATGAACCGTGATGCTAAAAATGTCAACACTAAAATTCCTTGCATGATAGAATATAACAGTATATGTGCACTATACACCCCCATCTTGATGTGTTCCCTGTACCTCAAACAAAAAATAAAACATTTAAACAGAAAATGTATGCAAACAGAATCTACAACAGATCTTCCAACAATACCTCTAAGGAAACAACACCCAGCTCCTTCTTCATGTAATAATAGAACCACAACACTGTCTACTACAAACTCTACTGCACGTCCATTAAAAAATGCAGACACACAACTCTCTGGTCCATTTAAATTCAACAGCACAACTGGAGTAAATTGCTATGCACATAATCTTCTCTTCCATTGCCACAAGTTTTTCCCAACATTTACTTAAACGGCTAGGACCAGTTGTGTTTGAAAATGCTCGTCCTTCATAGAAATGCCACAAATAATCCTGACAGCCCTTACAGTGTCTCAGGTATAAGGCAAGAATTGGACTACTGTGCAGGAATGGTAAAATGTACCATAAACACACAAGAAGATCCTTAAGATTTCCTAATGTAATTACAACAAGTACTGGAAACCAAAAACATCCCTATCAATGAAATCTTTCATATTTCATGAATGTGGAAACATACATCCACTCTCTGCAACCATTTTTCACAAGAGCGATTTGTATATGTATCCATACCAAATTATGAATCCATTCCATTTCACCGGCTCCTGCAAAATGCAAATCATGGCATATGATACCATTTTTGCTATTCAGACAATCGTTCCAGTATGCACATCAACTCACATAGCCAATATATGATGCTAATGCTTCTAAGGTGCAATGCAGGTGGTACCACAAATAACTGTAAGCTTACTAGCTTCACACACGGCCAAGTATCTCTTGGCAAAAAAACCTTCACAACAGTATGTATAATATACCACACATGTGCCACAACCACTTCCTGGCACTATACTGCATATGTAAAAAAAAAGAAGTGATTAGTTTGAATGTAACAATACTTCCATTACTCCAAAACATAGCAGCAAATCTAACAAATGCCTAATTAATATTCCTTCAACCCAAATGTACTCACTAAACTGTAGCACAACAAACAGTTAGAGTTTGCCAAAAGGTATCTAACTACATTAATAATAGTACAATAGTACTTTTAAAAGTCAAGATAGTTAGAATACACTAACAGGTATCTAACTGCTAAAAAAATACCTGTCATTGCAATACACTTAAAATATGCCATCACAGCTCTTGTTACTACAAAATTACATGTAAAGTCTAATGTAGTTAGAATAGGCCAACAGGTATCTAACTAATTTAAACATTCCCTTAATAAAAACCCACTTCAAACAAACATACTATCACACTTACCCTGACATATTTGTAGTGTTTTTGTATCCTCTATGGATTTTATTTACCCAATGACCCAATGATTATTGGAGTCAATAAAACAACAGTATACAATGCTTTAATGTTGTACCAAACATAGTACATAGAATGCACTGTTTATGAGGTCAGAAAAAGTAAATGTGTATGTAAAATTGTATGCTATGAAGGGGGTAATTCATGGAATCAAGCGCAGAAGTGGTGCACGCGGCTGTTGCACAGAGTGCGCGTGCGCCAAAACCATTTTCACGCACAGCGTATTCGTGGATACTCACATCCATAACCAGCCGTGGTGCAGAGTGGCACAGCAACCCTGCAGCAGCACCAGTTACGCCCCCAACCCCACCCAGTGTGCCAAAAACATCGCACAAATCCCCTACATGGCGCAAAGGACAGTGGACAAGCATACAGCCCCCAACCACAAAAACATGCAAAAAACACCACTCAACCCTAACGCGCCAGCGAAATTGCATGTAAAACTCCCTGTGAACCCCTGGAATATGTGCACCCCGCTTGTGCCAGTGAAATCACGTGTAAAACTCCCCAGTCACCCCTGGAAAGAGCATACCTCGCTTGCGCCAGCAAAATCATGTGTAAAACTCCCCGCACACCTCCGGAATGCGCGTACCCAGCTCACGCACATGTAAAACTCCCCGCGCACCTCCGGAATATGTGTACCCCACTCGTGCGTGGGTAAAACTCCCTGTGCACCCCTCGGAATACACGTACCCCGCTCATGCCATTCCAATCGCGTGTAAAACTCCCCACGCACCCCTGGAATACACGTAGCCCGCTTGCGCCAGGCAAATCACGTGTAAAACTCCCCGTGCACCCCTGGAATATGCGTACCTCACTCGCGCCAGGCCAATCGCGTATAAAACTCCACGTGCACCATTGGAATACACGTACCCCGCTCGTGCCAGGCCAATCGCATCTAAAACTCCACGTGCACCCCCAGAATACGTGTACCCCACTTGCGCCAGGCCAATCACATGTGAAACTCCACACGCACCTCTGGAATATGAGTACCCCGCTCGCACCAGGCCAATCGTGTGTAAAACTCCACGTGCACCACCGGAATACGTGTACCCCGCTCGTGCCAGACCAATCGCATCTAAAACTCCTCATGCAACCCCGGAATATGTGTACCCCGCTCACGCCAGGCCAATCACATGTGAAACTCCATGCACACCCCTGGAATATGCGTAACCCACTCACGCCAGGCCAATTGCATGTAAAACTCCCTGCACACCCCCTTCGATATGCGTACCCCACTCGTTGAAGCCAAAACATGTGGAAATCAACTGGCGCACCCCCTTCAATACACGTACTCCACCTGCGCCAGACAAATTTCATGGAAAATGTCCCCACTGTGGTGTGGGCTGCCTGCGGGTCATGGTCTGGGGTGGATGAGCTGCCTGTGGGGCATGCCCAGGGGTGATGGGCTGCCTGCGGGTCATGGTCTGGGGTGATGGGCTGCCTGCGGGGCTTGCCCATGGTGGATGGGCTGCCTGCAGGTCATGGTCTGGGGTGATGGGCTGCCTGCAGGGCATGACCAGGCTGGTTGGGCTGCCTGCGGGTCATGGTCTGGGTTGATGGGCTGCCTGCGGGGCATGCCGAGGGGTGATAGTCTGCCTGCGGGGCATGCCCAGGGGTGATGGGCTGCCTGCGGGTCATGGTCATGGTTGATGGCCTGCCTGCAGGGCATGCCCAGGGGTGATGGGCTGCCTGCGGGGCATGGGGAGGGTGGATGGGCTGCCTGCACAAATTCCGGGGGTGCGCGTGGAGTTTTAAATGCAATTGGCCTGGCGCGAGCGGGGTACGCATATTCCAGGGGTGTGCAAGGATTTTCACACGCAATATGGCAGTGTGGGCCCTCCCTGGTGTGCCCCTCACTGCTCCCCATGCCCCGCAGGCAGCCCACACCACAGGGGACCACCCTACACCCCTGGGCATGCTCCACAGGCAGCCCATCACCCATGGGCATGCCCCGCAGGCAGCCTTCATGGCACCATGCACTTGGGAGCCCTGACACATGTTCCCCCACCCCACCCCCATTGACGAAAACCTGCCAGCAGGCCCCAACTCATGTCCCAACACCCCACCCCCATTGACGGCAACTTGCCAGCAGGCCCCAACTCATGTCCTCCACCACCCCCATTGACGGCAACCTGACATCAGGCCCCAACTCATGTCCCCCCAAACACCACATAATAACTATACAGACCCATGGCCCTAATGCCAACCCAAATCCCACCTCCCAACCCCCAGTGCAAAGACCCAACGATCCACTGCACCCACTCCCTACTAAATTACCCATTGCATGATAGTCTGAAAAGATTCAGCATGCCCATCAACAAATGTCCTACAGAGCCACACAGTGGCAACACATGACTGAGCCAATGCTCATGGAGACATGCACAAAATAAATCATAGTACACCACACCAATAATGTAGAATAAAGAAATGTATTAAAAACTAAACAAAATTACAAAAAGAAAACCACACATGCAAATGAAGAAATAATGAATGCAATCTGAAAAAGAAAGTAAAATCCAAGGAAAAATTAAAAGTGGTCCATTGCCAAAGTCCATAGAAATTAATCCAAAAATGAAAAGCATAAAAACCTCTTACTCCATGGGATGAAGAAAAAAAAAGAGTATTTACATGTCCAGAACTATTTACAATGAAAGTCTGAAGGGTCCATGATCCCAAACCAAAAGGAAACCTACCTAAAACCCTATGTAAAATACAACTATATACAAAAAGTGGAGCAAAGTCTGTGGACTCCAAATAATAATACAAACAAATTAAACCTAAACCTAAATAACTATATACAAAGGAGGCAGTCCAGTCCCACAGCTCATTTAGCGATGTTCCGGGCCAGGGCATCATCGAACTCCACGTCGATGTTCCAGAGGCGGGCCTGTTCCCTGGCCTCGAGGTCTCGCAGGAATGCAGCCATGGAATCCCTCAACTCCCTGCGAGTTTCCTCAAGGCGCTCTGCCCACCTCAAAGCCCGGTGCATGGAGTTCGACGCCCTGACCATACTGAGCTGTGCCCTCTCCGTAGCAATTTTATGGCCCAACTGCTGCCACATGGAAGACACTCCCAGTCCGGGGTCCTCCTGCCCCTTGGCCGATGCATGCCCCCGGGGTGTTGATGGCCCTGAGCCATGATGCCTCCCACGCTGAGCCTGCTTCTGCCTCCGATGCAACTGCCTCTGCCACCAAGACGGCCTCCGGGCTGATGGAATCCCCTGGTACCGTTGTGCATGTGCCCTGCCTGATGATGCCGGCACATCCTCCATCTGCTGGGGTCCAGTTGGTGGGGTGGCCACCCCTGCTGGACCTCCGACTCCCGACTGTGGCAGGGAAGGGATCTCCACCAGGCTGGCTGGGTTGGTTGGGGCAGGTCCACAGGGGGCCCTGGTGGCATCTGGGCCAGAAGACGGCACAGAGAACGACTGGCGTATAGTGTGCACAGAGAAGGAGAGGGGCGCAAGACTGGCACACACATGGAGGAAACACCCGACCATGATGCTTCCCAACTGGGCCATGTTGCCACACAGCTCTTCGTGATGACGTGCGTGGTCCCCCCAGGAACCACACACATCATCACAAATGTCACGTGTGCGCAACGTGACACCAATCAGGACGGACTCAATCCTGTCATGGGTCCCCATGTCCACAGGTAGAGGAGTGCCAGATGATGTGGACCTCTTCCTACCTGCGGACGGGCCTGGGACGGGGCATCCCTGCTGGTGCATGATGATGCATTCACAGTGCCAGGGACAGTGACATGCACTGGCCCCTCCGCGGCGACCTGTGCTGCCTCTTGCCCCTGCACTGCACCACTTGCACCAGTGGTACCACCCCTACCAGGCCTCATGTGCGGCTCTGAAGCGGCCTCCTCCTCCTCCGTACACACCACCAACCTGTATGGCTCTGCACCGTCTTCTGCCATCGGCAGCCCCTGTGGGGGCTCACCCACCCCTTCCGCGGCAGCCGTAGTGGCGGACGAGGCAGCAGTCCCCTCGCTCCCGGATGATGGAATTTCCTGGGAGGGTGACGGGGCCGTGTGTTGCTGGCCGGTGGAGGCATCCCTTTCCTCCGCTGTCTCTGCCCTCTTCTTCACTCGCCGCTGTGTAAAGGGAGACATTGAACACAAGCATCAGGGTACTGTACAATAGTCCCCTAAACAGAAAACAACAGCATATTAGTAGCACTGTCAAACGTCACTTCCATCATGTCCCTACACAACACATGGGTCAGCACACGCAACGCACATGCAGGAACAGGCATGGTACATGCAACAGACATTTGCATCCATGTCCAAGGCACCATAGAAACATCCAATGGTGGCCTAAAACTCACATGCATCAAGGGACATGCTGATCACATGCACACACATCACCGGAGGGTCATGCATCTGGGCCCGTATACCCCCAGACACAGTGGATACAAGGATGACTAGGCTGTATCAGTGAATCAACACATCGTCACGGACATGTGTCATGCATCCATGGCGTTGATCAGTCACTCACACACTACTCAGACACATGGACATGTACACCTTGCATGTCCATAACAGCAGCACCCATCTCTCACACCCCAAACATGTCCAATTACAGACACAGGCATGCATACATGTGTGCATTCCGCATGCTGCTCCGCATGATGCATTGTAACACATACACCATCCATGTGGCTCATGCCTGACTGGACTCACATGCAGCACCATCATGTCCCAGCACACACACATCCATACATGACTCATGTCACACATACAGCCAAGTTGCTAACTATCAGCACACTGCAACATGCACTGTTTAAAACAGGAATGCCTGGGCACTTACTGCTCGACTCCAGACGGGCCTGCATCCTGAGGATCTGGTGATGAAGCACTGGGCGAATGCGCTCCAGGACCTTCATCTGCTGGGTGGTAAGGTGGGCCCAGCGCCCCACTGCATCCGCTGCGTCCAAGAGGTGCCGGGCCTTCTTGAGGGTTCTGGACTTGTAGTCCTCCCAGCGCTTCTGGACGTGTTTGATGTCGCGGGGTGCCACCCCTCCATGTTGATGGCACCCACTATGTCCTTCCAGATCCTCCTCCGTCCTTCCTTGTCGGCGCGCAATGGTGTGAAGAGGGCATCATAATGCCCCAGGACTTGCTCCACCAGGATGCCAACTTCATTAGCACTGAAGCTGGCAGCCATCTGCCTCCGTGCTGGGGGGTTGCCACTGGTGCCGGATGGTGTTGTGTTGGACATGGCAACCCCCGAGGCAGGTGTGGGTGGGCAACTGGGTCCTGGGGCTGCACTGTGGAGCGATACCAGTCGGGAGTCTTCTGTTCCAGCAGGGGTGGTCACAGCAACTGGACCCCTGCAGAAGGCTGATGTGCAGGCAGCAAATGGCAGTGCACTGTTGACAGCAGGCAGGCAGGCACGCAGCAGCAGATGGATTGTAGGAGGCTGCTCGAGGAACTGGGGGGCAGTAATTCAGCCTTCTGGGCAGGAGTGTGGTCTTCCGTGTGTTGTCGCGTGGCCAGCTTAATACGGAGTGATTTGGCACGTGAAAAATAGCACATATGCGTGAATTCCGAGGAAAGGCCCTAGCACGTAAGCACGTAGGTGACATAATGTGCGTGCGGGTGTTTCACTCAGCACGGGTTAAAGGTCCCACGTGGGTTTTGAACGCTCTGTACATGCTTTTCGTGGAGAGCGGTGTGTGTGTTTTCCAGACGTTGGGGTTCACACGCGATTACTTCACAGCAGCTACAGTGCATACTTCTTCTTTTGGCTGGGTGTTGCCTACGCGTTCTTCTTCTACACGCAAGGCACATGGTGAGTCGCGCATGCTATTTTTTCCCACTGCGGGTGTCCCTGTTTGTCGCATACCTCTTTTTTTTGGTCAAACTAGCCCGTGTGTTGATCATGTACGCATGTTTGGGTTCCTGGGTGCCACAGCGTACTGTGTGTGTTTTTTTACACGCACTTTGGCTACACGGGTTGCATATCTCTTTTTCTTGTTTTTTTGGGATGCCTGAACGTTGTGTGACACGTAATTTTTCCTAAGGGGCCACAGTAAGCCTTGCAGGAGCACAGGGGTGCTGTTTGCATCATGTACCTTGCCCCCATCACCCAAGTTGCCCAGACAATTGTTGTGTGCACCTCCCATTGGTACTTGTACATCTGTGCCATGGTTGGGGGGCCACAAAAGGTGAGGGGCGCCTCAGTTGGGCAGCCTCCACGTGCCCTTTCCCCTCCCATGCGCAGCACCTGTGCGTGTGGTTGGGGATGTAGGGGGCACCACCATGTCCACCAGTACGCCCCGCTGTGTTGCAATATTGTGCAGGACACATGCTGCCACAATGATCCTGCACACTACTGGGGGTGCATTGAGTACCTGCCCATCAGAGCGGTCAAGGGAGCAGAAGCGTGACTTGAGCACTCAGAATGTGCACTCCACTATGGCCCAGGTTGCAATATGGGCTGCGTTGTATCTTACCTGGGGTGGTGTGGTGGGGTTCCGTATTGGAGTCTTCATGTGGTTGCTCAGAGGGTAGGCACTGTCCCCTGGGGAGGTGTTAATGGTTGTCATTAGTTGGGTTTTTGTATTTGTCTGTGTGTGACATGCATGCATGTGCACAGGCATTTGCATTGACCTATGAGCCAGGTTTCGCCATGCTTCCCAGCTTCCAGGGCCCGGATCACGGTGGACATTCTGTATATGAAACTGTCATGGGTGGACCCTGGATAGTTTGCATGGGCAGAGGTGATGATTCCCTTGGCATTGCATACAACCTGTACGTTGATGGAATGCCAGTGCTTGCGGTTGCAGTAGATGTTCTCAGTGGCCCTAGGTGGACGTAGTGCCAAATGGGTGCAATCTATGTCACCAAGCACTTTGGGGAAGTGTGCCACTCTGTAAAAGTCCTGGACCATGTATATGTGCCTGCGTACTGATGGGCGCGCAGTGATGATTGCCAACACCTGGTGTAGGCAGCATGACTGTGTGGGCTTTGAGACACGCCCAACTATTTATTTGCATTTATTTGCATTTTATGGCAGTTGTCTGCTGAAATGAGCCAGTGGCCAAAAAATGCAGGACATTGAGCACCTTTTCCAAGGGGCTCAGTGCTTGGGAGGATACAGTGGGTGATGTGAGGTCATCCTCCCACTCAGTGACCAGGTCTAGGATGATATGAGCTGGAAACCTATACCTGCCATAGACCTGGTCATCAGGCATCCCAAAAAGGTTGGTCCTGGGCAAAGAAATGTGGGGCCAGGCTATTCTCCTCCTCTTGCGGTGTCCCACGATCAGTGCTGCGAGAAATAGGACATTCATGTAGCTGTATGTACATGTTTGTTGTTTGTGCACACTTTTATACTGCGCAGGATGCTTCTGCCTGCCTTCGTGTGGCGGACGAGTTTGCACCTGTGTGCATCTTTTGGCGTGCGCAGGATTCCCCTATTCGATGCCATGAATATGTGTAGTTCACAAGCTTGTGGGCGTTCCGTGTATTTCCCAGCAGTACTTCCCCAGCCACTCCCTCATTTTCACACGTTGTTCCCCATTCCGCATGTTCCGCCCCGTGTTCCTCCCCCTTTTTGGTGTGTGCGCTACACGTTGTGCGCTTTCGCTGTGTGCGTCGCGCATGGCTTTCAGGATGTTGGAGTGACGTGTGCGCCATGTGTGCCATGCACGATTTTGTCGCACATCCCAGAAAAACACGCGCAGGGCCTTCCATGAATCGCACGCATGCGCTAGTTTTTCACGCTTGCGCCACAAATTTCAGTGCACATTTATTCCATGAATCAGCCCCAAAAGCTATTCAACTATCTTGCTTAGAAATTAAGGAAGGATATCTCTGTGGCAACGCATGGATCTTGGAAGCAAAACCACGCTGTGCAATACAGGTTCGAATCCCAGATCCGCGCTTGAATCTAAGCGTGTTATAAATAGCCTGTATATGCAGGGCCTGGTAGGATTGTTCCTCACTGATCCTCACTGATCCCCCCCTTGCCTCATTGCGCCTTGAGACACACATGTGTATAGGTGCATAATAAATGACCTGTAAAAAGAAGAATAAACGTACACTGTTTTATTATTTTTACTACTTTATACAACCAAGTAACCATACCAACTGTAACCAAATACATATTCCCGAAGCACTATCCTCAATTGTAGTACAATCATAAATACCACATACTTTCTACTCGCCCTACAGTACCAATGATTACTATGCACGTATTACTATAATGGTTGTGGCCACTGGACACAACCACAACCATATAATTAAACCATATAACAAGTACCAACTATACACTTGCAAATAACAAAACTCACCCTGAACCTCCATCTATTTAATTGGTGTCCGTGGACACCAAAATTGAATGCGGACTCAGCGGCACCTTCATATCCTATTTTTACCTATAAAACAGCTCCATATCCTCCTCATTCCATTCCCCTACCTTTTCAATGCCCTCTTCCAGCCATCATATAAGCTCAAATGTGTTTTCCAAGCTGCTCGTTCATGATGCTGTCCCCGGACTACTGTGGTGTCTTGGAGTGGGCACACCCGCGCCCAATGTTTTCATCTAGAAAAATAGCTCCATATCGTCTTTATTCCACCCCACCATTTCCAGACCCTCTTTCCACCACCAAATAACCCCAATTGTGTTTTCCAGACTTTTACCCCACTACGCTGTCCAACATGGTGACCATTTTCGAAACTATGACGCACCTCATGCTTTTTATTATACAATCAGCGGGCGAGTCCTCAGAGTAAATAGGGGAGTGAGTCTGCAGACCGGACCCAGATATCACTTTTCGGACCTACTTTCTGGCTGTTTTAAAAAAAAGTGACCAGACGGATTTACACCAAATTTACAAAAGTATGCTTTCAGAACCAAGCCTCTGCCCCTGCCATACATTTGGTGAATATCCTTCCTGTGGTTTGGGTTGTAGGCATGAACAACCCTTTTTATTTCCATTGCATCTATGAGCAAAACCATACATTTTGGGACCCCCTATGTCAGTGCCCCACTCTAAACGAAATGTAACCCAAATTCCCAGAATCGATCTGAGGGGGCCATATACTTTTTTTGCTAAATTTGGTGAGGATTCGTCCAGGGGAGGCAACGTTATAAGCCACCCAGTAAGTGCGCTTCCTATGGGTTGAGCAACTTAACCGTAACTTTGTGGCCCCTACTGCAGGCCGTGTAATATATGCCTCTTATCAATACCCAATCTGCCCACCACCAGAGCTACAGTAATATTATGCCCACCACCGGAGCTAAAGTCAAAAAAATGTCCACACCACTGGGGCATTAAATAAAACCCGTTTCTGTAAACATAACTGCTTAACGGAAGTGCTGGCCTTAAGTGCCCAAAGAAGGTTGAGATTGCAAGTCATGAGATCTTGCTCTTCAGAAGATGAAACGGATTTCAGTGGATCACCCATAGTGCCATTAATTAATACAAAAGTGATGGATGAATCATTGGATCATTTAGGAGAGTTGAGATGCTCTTCTGAGATTGCTACCTCTGATAGTTGGGACCATGGGGCAGATAGCATGTCACCTTTTCACGCAGTAAATAACAGAAATGCTAATAGTTGAGGATTAATCCCTGGACAACCAACATTAAAGAGTGCTCAGCTACCCACTGTGGAGTGTTCTCCACAGTTTTCCATAGTGATACCAGAGAAATAGGATTCATCTCCTCATCAACTAGCTCATATTAAATTGGTGCAATCAGCACAAATCAAGGATAAAATAATTGGGGAATTGAACTTGTGTAATAACCTCTCAGATTTCTTTGCATGGCTGGACGTGATAGACAATATCAGAGTCCATTTTCAGCCAGAAAAGACAGACCAATCCTGTCAGTGTGATCTGCCTACGGACATAGGATATAACAACTCTGAAAATGTTGAGTCCCAGATGCCCCAAACAACCCAATGTGATCTGATCCGCCTGACCCCTCTTGACGTTAATAAACCCCCAGGGGAAAGGTATCAGTGTGGCGGAAACTAGAGATATTTCCTGTCAGATGAGTCCGGAATTAAGAAATATGATACATCCCCCAAAGGATAACTCTATGGACCGTCTGAAAGCCTTAGCTAAGCCCCGTGTATTAACCCCAAAGGCCTATATGTTAAGGGAGCAGTCAGCCCAAGTTTGGGCTATCATTTGAAAATAGCACAATATCAATTCCAAACTTCGTATCCCGAAACATCTACATGTCAGCAAGGCTCGCATGTCTGTAATCACTGAAGACATTGCTAGGAAGTCTGTTATGGACCCCAGGAACTTTATTATTTTTAATGTGACGTCCTGTGGAGGTTCTGTACCAAGAGACGCTTTAAGGAACAAAGTACTTGCGTGGCTGCACCAGTAAACTTGTTCGGGTGTGTAAGAAAGTCGACTTTAAGATTATTAAAAGGATTAAGATCGACCAGTGGTGTACCCAAGAGGATATGGAGTGTATATTGGTGGGATGCGGCAGGAGTAACTTGACATTTTATTTAGCTCTCTGTGTTGATCTCTACAAAATCTCATTGGATTTAAAACTTGTAGTAGATGATGTCCATTAGGGGGGCTGTTTTCTGACTGAAATGGATTTGATTATTGTACTGACTCCTGCCCTTCTATGCCCCTTCTATCAAATGTATTTGAATGGACTTAAGTATTTAATTATCTTTGTTTTATATCTGTATGCTCTACTGATTCTTCCTTTGTATGTTTGTCTGTGCTTATTTGTGCGCTCTGAGGCCTAAGGGGGTGTGGCCCTCGATAGAAAATGTAAATAAATACATAAATGCCATGTTTTGCATGAAAAGAGAGAAGCAGAAGATTGCAGAATGCATAACGTTTTCAATGACAACACATTTTGAAATATTCTGAAACTACTAAAACTATGTCTGTACTATTGCGATTATTTTTCATATGTAACCTATTGCAAACAATGAGAATTTCTACAAATGTAAATAGTGTGTCCTCAACTTTCGCCACATAAGCGCTAATAAATATCTTATCTGAAATCACTATCAGATTATCAAAAGCGATGTTGTGAAAACTAATCTAAAACATCACACACTGTACATTTTAACTTAAATTAAAGCACACAAACATATTTATAATTGGAATTATATATTACTAATACTTTTGTTGATGCTACTTTTTGTCTTTCTTTTTATGAAACATAAACCAAGTTTAAAACGTTGGTTCCAATTGAATTCTGTCTGCATTCTTGAAATTGCTATGCAATCTGGCTTTGTGTAACCACTGAGTAATTGCACACAAGCCAATCTACTTCTCTCTCCAGCCGCGTTTAATACAAACACCTTCAAGGAAAATTATTCCAAAGCCTTTGAAGGTTTTCTTAGAAATAAATCTTTGTACCATCAATTAAATATCTGAGCAACAAGATCAACAGATATGCTCTACACTCCAAATTTCTAACTAAATATTGGAGGCAAGGTCCACAATGAACACAGACCATGTCATGGTATGCACTTCCAAAAAGATCTGCACACTGAACACTTTCTTAATCTGGTAGAAGATACACAAATCTTTCAGAAGGCTCTCTTGAGACAGTTTGTTGGTGACATGCTGGGCAATCATTATCCCACTCATTAGCTAGTCTTGGAGGTCACTGAGAAGCCATTTCTGTGCATAGTGTTAGCTGTTTGAAGAAAAGTAGATGTCTTGTGCTTTGGCAGCTACCAAATGACAAAATGTACCTGCTGTATTTGTTTTATCTGGCTTTTTATCGACTGAATGTTTAAGAGTGGGAATATCTCCAGAAAGAGTCTACCCAGACACTGGTGCTCATTATGAGGGTGTCGGTATACATCAAAACTGGCGGTAATACTGATTAGAGACACGTTTGCTGATAATACCGTAGTCGGACACACTGGCGTGTGTATTACCGGCAATGGAATACCAGACGCCGGTACCTTGCCCAACGGTATTAACAGCAAAATGGTATTACAAGCTCATCATGAAATGGCAAAATGGTGATAATACCACCAAATACTGCTGGTAATACCGGCAAAAGCACACTGGATAAACCTCCACCTGCAAGCTGAAGTGAAAACAGGCCACAGCTGCTCCCAATTAACCCAGCTGCATCCAATGCACACATGAAAGGTACATGAGGGTTGCAACCCCAGCTCAGAAATACCAATCCGAAATGACCATGTTGTCACTGGTCTTTGCAAGGGTCTGCATGCAGCTGTTGATGCTGGACATTGATCTGCAGGAGGACTATCACACGAAGCAAGCAGCAGAGGACAGGAGTAGAAGGCTGATGGCGAAGAGGGGACAGCGGGCAAAGAGAGCACTCATTCCTCAGGACAGAGCTTCACAGTGGAACCAAACAGATAGCCAGATACTAACCCTGTTTCACCTCAACAGAGAGACCATAGTGGAACTAAAGACCCTGATCCAAGAGGATATTGGAAGGAGGATCAACATCAGCACTGACATTTCACAGCCGATGAAGTTGGTGTTGATCCTGCAATTTCTGGCCATGGTTTTAGCACACAGTGGCCATGCTGCATGGCATCTCACAGCCAGCCTTCTACATTGTACTTGGACAGATGCTGAAATCACACTTCCCTCCACCCTAGCATGGGAGAATGCCAGCAAGGTAATATTTTATGCCATGGCACACATGCCCAAAGTACTTGTCACCCTAGATTGTGCCCAGGTTGAGTTGGTGGCACCCCAGACATCCGAAGAGGCGTACTACAAAGGCAAGCAGTACTACTCCCTCGATATCCAGGTCACCTGTAAACCCACCCTCACCATCACACTCTGTTGGGCCCGATTTCCAGGATCCACATAAGACACCATGGACCTGCAAAACAGCATGCTGCTGGGGTACATGGAGAGACGCAGACGCCAACGGACCTCAATGTTGTGGTGAGTAAATGTCCAAATACACTGACCTTGCTGTACGAGTGACATGCAATTGGGAGGGTGGCACACATTGTGAATGCATGCCCTGACATGGGCCTGCACATGCTGGACCCACCCACGCACCCCACCCATGACAGGCGCACTCCATAGGATTAGGACATGGACATGTAGCAACAGGAAATGGCCAAGCTCTGCAACCCCAACAGGCTGGTCTCAAACACTGAACTACAGGTACCAGAATTCAACACCACATATCCCACAACATGCAAGGGCTGCAAATGAAGAGGGCACCTAGTTGCATCCAAAGCATGTCTAGGGGGCCCTGCAGGCACAAGGGAAAAAGGCTAAAGATGACCGTTGGCAACATGAGCAAGACTGACGCCCACTACAAGCTGAACCACACCGTACAATGATACACAAGGAGACCATTAGCTCCATGGACACAAAGTAATTCTCAAAAGCCAGCCCAGCTCCAGATGCCCCTGGCGTGTGGTTATGGAGGTGGCGGACGACAAGGCCCCTGATACCAATGGGACTCCTGGGTCATCAGGAATGTGTAGTGCCAAAGAACACTGACATGGATGTCATGACATGTTGCCAAAAAGCTACCAAGGGACAGCACTCTGGCAGATGACATGTTCAGAGGCCACTGTGGCCATTGACCCAAACATGGACACACACTGTGGACCTGCACATGACACCCTGTAACACTACGGGCACTCATCAAGGTTGATGCATGGGAGCAGTGCACAGGCACTAACCATCCACTGTGGGTTATCTTTCCTGTCAGGCACAGACCCCGGAATACACAAGCCGAGGCTTTGAATTGTGATCAAGATGAATCAAGTCTAAAAATACACACCCCTTTAGTGATACACCATACATGCAAGGACATCAATATGAGTTCATGTTATGTGAATGGACACATGAAATGCACATTGAGACTGTTTACTAACTAGCTGTATTTACATGCAACACAGCAGCTGGCTGCTGTGGTTCACACCTATGTAATTTCCACCTTCAAATGCCGGGTTGATGAGACCACTAGAACCAGGCACACATGTGCACAATGGTGAGGGTGTCTTGAGACTTCTGAAGTCACTCTTCCATTGCCTGCACCACTCAGGAGGTGCGCTGATGTACATGCCATAAAATGTGAGACAGATAGTCCTTGCAAGTTGCATGTTGAACAGTATATGTGTTCAGTGCAACATTCCCCTACCCACAGATGAGAACCCCCTGAGAACGAAACAGTGCCTGTGGATGCTGTGGGAGCATGTACTGAGCGGGCCAAGGCCAGGGAGGGGTGCCTGACTTGGTAGAAACTGATAGATAACTTCTTCCGAACACCAAACCCCGAGCCATACTTTGCACATCTGTATATAGTCGCTTGCCTTGAATGACTTTCTTGCCCTGTATATGGTCAACTGCCTTGAATAACTTCCCGCTCAACTTTGCAAACCTTTATTTGCAATGAACCTGTATCATGCCTGTCCGATTGACTAATGAACACTGTAGCTTGTATGTTATGTCTTACTATCACGCTGCACCACGTCACATTTTCCAAAAACAGCTGGTGCCTGTATGCTCCATTAACTTTGCTTCTTGTCATCCATTTGTGTTATTTACTGCTCGGCTGCCGAGCTGACTATTCGTTCCTCTCAGCTGCCTTAGCAGGCAGAACCGAGGTGACCCAGAACCTATGCACCTGCGCCCGGCCTTCACCTTGTACTAATGAATATTGCCACCTAATGATATGCTCTATCTGCTCCCCACTCCAATGCACTAGGGTGTACCATAACCTCTTGCGGTACTTGACTTGCAGTCTGCCATCTAGATAAGCCACAATGGCTACTGCCTCATATCTAGCCAAATGTGCATGCTTCCAATCTTATATACAAATCACCTCTCTCTGCCATATGCTATTTTGCAAGCCACTAACCGATTCTATCCATTATTATTACTGCTTGCATGCTGCGTAACTGTTTGTTTGTTTGTTTGTTTATTTG
The DNA here is from genome assembly GCF_040938575.1 of Ambystoma mexicanum. Lineage (NCBI taxonomy): Eukaryota > Metazoa > Chordata > Amphibia > Caudata > Ambystomatidae > Ambystoma > Ambystoma mexicanum. Next base: position 823,650,273 of record NC_090932.1, read on the forward strand.
TAATGCACACCTAACCCAGGGGTAGCAGGGCGCAAGAGCAACACGAGGGTTGTATAGCTTAGGTTACAAATGGCAAAATGGATGGAGTCCAGCTGTGGTTACAGTACTGGACACATCAGCATCATTGATAACAGATACAATAAATCATATTTACAGAAAGTATAATGTACAAAATGTACAAGTTGTAGCTAAACATATAGGGTAGGTGAGAGGAGCAGGTACATTAGTTGTCGTGTTCCTTGATCCAGTGGATTAGATTTGATCTAAATTGTATGTAAGGAAGGTCTTCCCTTAGGGATGGTGGTAGAGAGTTCCAGTGTTGTGCTGCTTTGACGGGAAAGCTACTCCCCCCGGTCATAGTGCGTTTGAATCTTGGCACCAATAGGAGTTTTGAATTGACCTTTCTGGAGGGGTGGCAGGAAACCTGTCTGGTAAATCTTTTTGACAGGTAAAGAGGGGCAGAATGGTGGAGACATTTGTGGATCAACGAGACAGAGTTAAGGAAGATCTTGTCTGTGGTGGAGAGCCAGTTGACAGATCTTCTCGTATCTGAAATGTGGGCTTTCTTCGGGAGACTAAGGGCTGCGCTTAAGGCATTATTTTGCAAGATTTGAATCTTGTTTGTGATGTATTTGTTGCTGCCTATGTATAGCGCATTACAATAGTCCATTTTGGACAGGATCAAAGCTCTGGCTAAGGTGATGCAATTATTGGAAGAGAGGAAAGGTTTGGCTGCTCTGATGAGTTTGCAAGTATAGGATGTGGCGGAAGCCATAGCAATAACTTGTTTTTTTAATGTTAGTGTAGAGTCTAAATGGAAGCCAAGGGTTTTAACCTCCTTATCCATGGCAATGGAGTTGCTGTCAATTTCGAACAAAGAGTAGTTCTGGCCAAGTTGGTTGAGGTTAGCTGTTGTGCCCAAGATGAGGAGTTCCGTTTTGTCATCATTCAGGCATAGACCGTGGGAGGCCATCCATTCCTGGATGATGAGGTACACTCTGTTTAACAAGGCCAAATCCTTGTCATAATCCCCCGTCAATGGGATGAGGATCTGGGTATCATCGGCATAGTTCGTGTATGTGATACCCAGACCGTCAAGATCATCGAAAAGGGGCTTCGTAAAGATATTGTACAAAGTGGGCGAGACGCAGGAGCCCTGTGGCACACCGCAAGTTATAGGTGTTGGGTCCGCAGTTGCTAACGGGGAGAAGACTCACATTGTTCTGTTGTTGAGAAAGGACTGAATCCAGTTGATTGCCTCTTGGGAGAAGTGGGCTGCCGTCTCTAAGTGCTTGTAGAGGATCTCATGGTCGACCGACTCAAATGCTGCTGAGAGATCAAGGAGCAGCAGTAGTGCCCTCTTGCTCTCCTCTCTCAGCTCATCTATTTGTGCCTTAAGGTCTACAAGCGCAGTCTCGGTTCCATGTTGGGGTCTGAAACCTGACTGTCGGACTCCTAGGAGGTTGTTGTATTCAAGGTAGTGTTGGATTTGTAGGTACGCTATTTTATCAAGGATTTTAAGTAGTAATGGCACTGTGGTGATAGGACGGTAGTTGGTAGGGATGGAGGGATCTAAATTTTGTTTTTGAGGAGTGGGAGGACCCAGGATTGTTTCAAGTTATTGGGTATGATGCCTGATGAGAAGGATGCATTTATACGTTTGGTAATGAAAGGGGAGAGTTCAAGAGCTGCATCTTTTATGAGTTGCGCTGGGCATAAGTCACCATGGCAGTTTGAAGTTTTAAGCGTAAGGATGACTTTTTCAACCTCTTTGTTGGATACTTTGCGAAAGTTAAATTGATGGATGGCTGCATACGGTGGAGTCAAAATTGGTAGTAGTGCTGTTGCATTAATGTTACTAGATTTCGAGGTGGTAAAATGAATGTCTTTTTTATTATTGATTTTAGTTTGTAATATTGTGATTTTATTGGCCAGAGCATATTTTATGCCCGTGCACCAGTTTTTGTCCTTGATGCAGGAGTCTGGGGTTTGGATAGGGGATTCTACCTCTTTCAGAATAGCAAAAAGCTCTTTGGTATTAGACATGGCTTGGGAGATGCGGAGGTTGTAGGAAGTTTGTGTAGCAAGGATAATTTCTTTTTTATAGAGGGTAGCTTGTTTAGTCAAGTTATTCTTTTTGGTCTCAGATGGATCTAGTCACCATATTTTTTCGCAACAGCGTTTCTCTAGTCTAATTGCTTTTAGGTGTGGTGTGAACCAGGTATTCACATGTTTGCGAGGTTTGCTCTTTCTCATTTTTAATGGTGCTATGACATCAAGGGATGATAACATCACTTTGTTGTACATATCTACCATAGTGAAGGGATCAGTGTGGTCTGGGATGATTTGAGAGTGGGTAATATCAATGGGAAGAGGTTTTCTGGAGTAACATTTCATTTGTTCTGGTGGGGACCGCTGGTGCTATACTATCTATAAGCAGTGGAGCTGATGCCTCTAGTGAGAACATCATCAGATGATGGTCGGATCAGGACTGGGGCATTATGGACGTGACAGTAATTGGGCAGTTGTGCTCGGCAATCCAGTCAAGAGTTCTCCCTTTGGTGTGGCTGGGAGCTGTGATCTTTTGCGTAAAACCTAATTCTTCTAGGGAATTATTGATTAGGGTAGCATTAGAGGGTCGCTGAAACCAAGGTTAAAATCTCCTAGTATGAGGCTTTGAGAGGAACTTTTAAGGTTGTGGGACAAGATGTTGGTTAGGTCCTCTTCGAAGGATCCTAGAGGGCCTGGAGGTCGGTATATAAGGTGGATGGATACTGACTGAGTATTGGATATGGCTGACTTGGTGGTTAGGGATTCACAAGAATCAGTGTTGTGAGGTGGAGAGAGTGTCAGTGTAAGGTTAGTTTTAGCTATTATGGCGAGGCCTCCACCCCACGAGGTGGTACGATCTAGTTTTAGCAGGGTGTAATCATCTGGGATGGTTAACATAATTGCTGGACCAGCTACAGGGTGGAGCCAGGATTCAGTAATCGCCAGGAAGTCTATATTTTCTTTTTGTAATAGATCAGCTATATCTGTTACGTGGGCAACCATAGAGCAGGCGTTTATAAGAGCTCCCTTAGTTCCAGACTGTGCTGGTTGGGGCAGTAAAGGCTGTACCTTAAGATTGCAATTCGGTGTGGAAATGGGCTCTCAGAAAAGTCTGCTGTTCAGTTGGAGGGGGCGCTGTGGATGGCTAGTTTTGCAAGGGCCAGTAGTAGCATTGCTTGATACTTTTTTAGGTAGAGTGTCGTACAGTCTTGGGAGTCTTGCGCGTAATTTGAGGTTCCTCTGTAATAGGGTACAAGGTCTAGTGATTATGTCAATCTGCTTAGGGAGGTTGTGCGCGGACACTAGTGGAGGTGTGTAGTGTGACATAGTGAAGTCTTGCATGGTGATTATATAGAGGAGTGTCCTTAGTAGGACCATGTAGAATGGTGGGAGGTACATATCGTACGCTTAGGGTTGGTTGTGGGGTGGACCAAGGATAGATGTACAGAGTGGGTGGCTATGAGGCAAAGTTCATAAATGGGAACGCAAGTCTATAGTTTGTTAACTGAACATGCGACACAAATAGTGGGTTGAACAATGTAGAGCTACTGTCATTTGCAAGCAAGGAAGAGTAGACCTAGCAGGACTAGCATAGTACATGTGCATAGGACCTGAGGCTAAACAATAGGTTGGAAGTGCAAATGGCGTAAATGAACTAGTATAGGGCTAGTATGCTAGGTAACACATACATTACTTGAATGGTGCTAGGTTTAAATGCATTCTAGTGTGCCGGTGACTATAGATCTATTGGAAATCATGGGTGAAGTAATAGATTGAAGCAGAGTAGAGTAAACTGCATTAAACAGTGATGTCCTTAGGTCTTGCGTATTCTGCATTGAGCCATTCCAGTTGCTAAACATTACGATCTCCCACGTCACATGCTGCCTAGACCTTACCCATGTGTTAGACTGTACTATATGCCTATGTCATGCCATATTATTTCCTAGGCTTTTGCACTGAATGAAGTATATGCCATTCTCACCTACTATCTAAACTCCCTTCACACTGGTGCATCTCACGGGTATCCCAAATCATGTACTCACTCTCAACAATAACTATAGACTTACTAGTCCTAATCAGCTGTATTATCATTCCTTTTCCAATCCGATATGTGATGAACTACAGGGCCAGCCCCCTAACATACACCTTTGGGGTCATAGCTAATACCACCATCTCGCGCTCTCCCACCATGCCTGCACTAAAGCCGCAATCAAAAAGCATAAAACCAGCAAAATTCCTGCCACCTCTAAATTTAGCCACTGTCCAACCAATGTTACTACCGAAGTCAGAACTCATAAGACCAACTAGATTCTTATCCTCCACTTAACTCTATCCTAATACTTTCACATATATTGAGAGTACCATCTTGAGACTCATTTGCCCACTAACTCCAAACCAATGGATTCAACAAAAAGCCTCTAAGCCAACACCCAACCGACAGTGCTCTACTAACAGTAGGAACTATAGACTTGGACCTAGACTAAATAAGAGACATATGCCATCATCTAATCTGAGTGTCATTCTAAATACTAAAATCTCTCCCAGAAAAGTCCCAAACATAAATCAAACTATGATTTATCCCTCTAATCTACCTGAAAATAAATCACTACTTAGGGGCACTTATCAATGCCAGATATATGCTAGCCCACGCAGTAGGCATTGCTGACCTTATCATCTCCCACCAACTAGATTTTATAGCCATAACAAAGACCTGGCTCCATGCAGCAGCAGGTCCAACTCTCTCCCTTGCTATACCTGAGGATTATACCATACTAAGGCTAGATAGAGAAACATCTAGAGGAGGCGGTATTGCCTGCATTACCAAAACCAAACTGGAACTAAGAGTCTCAACACATCTGGCGTTCTTTTCAGGAAAAATTCTGACAGTCAAACTGCCACTTACTGCATCTTGAACCATAACTATGCACCTTATCTACAGACTACCTGGTCCTGTCTCAACATTTAAGGAAGATATCACTTCCTTACTTACATCAAAAATGAAAAACCTATCTGTCAAATTATAGTACTTGGAGACTTTAATCTTGGTCTCAATGACCCGAATGACGAGAATGCCTCTGCACTCGCCAGTACATCACTGAATTATGCTATTCTCACTGAATCAACACACCATCACATACGAAGGGAAGAACCTTAGACTGGGTTGCTGATCTCAACTGTGAGATTACAATATCATCTAATGAACCTTGTGCTTGGACTGATCATCATCTGGTAGCATTTACTTTTCAATGCAGCATACAACCTAATCCGACAAACCACCAGGCACCGCCTTTACTCACCAGAAACAAGCAGAACATACCAGTGGAAAACTTGCTCCTGTGCTTCCAGCCTATCACTAATCCCACATCTCTTAGCTTAGACCCGGCAATGCTAGTAGATTTATACAACTCTTTGTTAAATCAATCCATCGATCAAATAGCTCCTTTAAAAATTTGCAAAGGTAAACCTCAAGCTCACCTTAACTCATGGTTCACTCTGAATCTTAAAACTATCCAGAACGAAAAAAGGATTGTAGAATCCCTGTGGAGAAACAACCCTACAGAATTGAACAAGGATAATCTTTCAAAAATCACGTAAAGATACAAATTGGAGATCCTTGAAACTAAGCGAGATACGTACAATGACAGAATTAACAAAGCTAGCTCTAGTACTAGAGAACTCATTGTCATCCTGAGAGAACTCGAGTCCCCCATTACCCAAATTGACATATGCATCAAGGATGTGTACTAATATTCAAACTGCACTGTCCCACAAAATATCTCTTCTACAAGATAAAATTGACGTTAAAAAACAAAACGTATCTAATTAACCAAAGGCTCAAGTGTTGCATACGATTCCTATAAAACCTTGCAACCAATTCAAATTCCCAACAGTATCTATTCAGGAATTGGAGGTTATAATAGCCTCCCACAAAACCTCCAGATGCCAGGGAGACACATGTCCGGCAACAATAATCCAAGAGGCAGCTATGGACCTAGCCCCTTTCATCACTTCCTTAATCAACTCTTCATTTGACTCTTGTACCGTCCCGACTTATTTAAAGGACGCATGGGTCCTCCAACTTCTGAAAAAACCTAATCTAGACCCTAAAATTCTGACTAACTATAGACCCATTACAACGGTCCCATTTCTCCTAAAAAGTTTAGACAAGGCCGCCTACCTACAGATACAGACTTACCTCGAGGCTAACAATCTTCTGGGACTCCATCAGTCAGGATTTAGACCTAAGCACGGCACAGAATCTGCTCTCATTGACTTGGACAAATGGATGAAATAAAGGACAAACTGTCCTCCTCCTTTTGGACTTGTCTGCCACTTTTGATTTAGTGGATCACAAGGTACTTTGTGAGCATCTGGCTACAGCTACACATTTTTCCCATGAAGCTACAGCCTGGATCCGATCCTTTTTGGACAACCGCATCAGCAGAGCCTACAACCAGAACCTGTGGTGTACCCCAGGGTTTGTGTGTTTCTCCTACAATGTATAATATTTTCAGGAAGCCGCTGTTTGATGACCTTGATAATCTGGGTGTCACCTACACTAACTATGCAAATGACACTCAGATTCTCATTCCCATCTCTGGTGATTATGGCATTGGGTCTCATTATACAAGCATGGTTGGCCACTCATGGTCTTTGTCTTAATGACGATAAGACAGAGCTCCTCATCGGCTTGCCAATAAAATTAAATAAACTTAGCAACCGGTTTAACTCATTTAACATTGACGGCATTAATATCAAAGTTTCCAAAGAGGTAAAAATGTTGGGCTTCTACCTCGACTCAGCAATGAACTTGAACAGACAAGTCATTGCTACAGCCTAGGCTATAGCTTACACATGTAAATTAATCAACGCCTGCAAAGCCTTCCTTTCTATTACCCTGACAAGAGCTCTAATCCCCTCCAAATTAGACTATTGTAATGCACTCTATCTTGGGTCAAGTAAACATAATGTGAATACATTTTTAAATATTGCAAAATAACGCGCTAAGAACTGCCCTAAGCATTCATAGAATGCAGCACATCTTGGATGCCAGACATAACACTAAATAGCTTTCAGTCAAGGATAGAATTCAATTCAAATCAATAACCCTTACCCACTAATGTCTATCTAATGCAGCCCCTAAATATTTAGTGGACACATTTTCCAAAAATACATCAGAGCGTCCTACCAGAACCATGCATTCACATTGCCTCAAGGTCCCTATATACAAGCTCAAAAAGCAGAGAAGTAGCTTTCTTGTTATGGCGCCTCTGTTGTGGAACTCCCTGCCTGTAGCCTTAAGATCTGACCCATCCTTCTACAGCTTTAGAAAGAAGACCAAAAGCTGACATTAGTCTTCATGTTTATATCTGCCCGCATGTACACATTTGTAAAGGAAAATTGTATATTCACAATGTAATGTAAATATTTTATAATGATATGTAAATATCTATAGATATCTGTTGTAATTTGTAACCTCCTCTAAAAGACAATGGGGGTCATTACGAGGTTGGAAGTAATGGAAACACGATGCCGGTAAAGGATTACCAGCATTGCATACCGCTCCGGGCTATTCTGAACTAAGACCCTGTTATTAGAGACACTGTTATTAACAGTGACTCTAATAGCGGTAAGGGTGCGGGCACGCGGCCCATCATGCCGGCAATACCGGCATGCCGCTAATGGGAGGACATCAAAAGTCATGCAGACATGCAAATACCGGCATCATGAAGCGCTAATAGGTGATACCGGCATGTCGGCAATACCGGCATTGTGAACCAACAGAAAAATACTATGTGCAGTGCTCCCAACTGCCACAGGTGCACCCAATCAGCACAGGTGGAGGCAATGGAGTCTAGGCCAGCACAAAAGGAGCACACCCATACACCATACCCCTTACCACACCAAAATGATTCCACTAGTAATAGCAATACTGGGGTTGGAGGACATTCTTGCATTGCTACACAAGCAACAACAACAACAGCAACAGCAGGCACCACAGAGGAGACACGGGAGGAGAAGGAGGGTGAGACAGGCCCAGCATGCCCCACCAGTGCAGCCAGTGGTACCACGCAGGCAGTCCCCAATCCCTGGCATCAGAGCCAGTCCATTCAACCTAACCCCTGAGCAGATCCACACCCTGTACCGTCTGGACCAGGACACCATCACCACCAGCATGAACATGATACACGACAACATTGTCAGCCTCATTGAAATATGCACCGCCATCCCCCCTCTACAGAAGGTAGTGTTGGTGCTCCACTTCCTTGCCACAGGCACCTACCAGCACACAGTGGGGCACATGCATGGCATATCACAACCCTTATTTTCTCGCATTCTGAACTAAGTGGTGGATGCCCTCCTCAAGTACACAAGGGACTACATATCCCTACCGCAGACTCCCCATGAGATTTCTGATACAAAAGTTGGCTTCCATGCACTGACAGGCATGCCAAATTGTATAGGTGCCCTCGACTGCACCCACGTGGAGTTGGTGGTCCTGCATGCCATGGAGGTGGCGTACCTAAACCACAAGCAATACCACTCCATCAATGTGCAGATGGTATGTGATGCCAGCAAGATCATCACACATTGTTGTGCCCGATATCCCGGATCAACTCATGACTCAATGGTCCTGTGGCACTACACGCTACCACGCTACATGGAGCGACATGCAGGATGACGTGCCTTGCTGCTTGGTAAGTTGCATGACAGGCACATGGCAGTGAAATGGGGGGAGAGATGCACTCACCACCATGGTGTCAATGTTGATGTGACAGCACGAAGTGCACATCACTAAACACTGTGCCCCAAAGCATCCCAAACAGAACATGACAACCAAATCCCATAGGAATGAAGTATGGTGGGCACCTAGCACAACATGCCAAACAGTAATCCACCCCACATCCCAAAACATGTGCACCACTCATCAGTGGGCCTCACCCTCCGTTGCACCATCCAGCAACATGCAGTGAACATGCACTATGTTGCTGTCTCCAGCAAATCACCACCCAGGACAAGCATCCATGGGAGTGCATTGAACAAAACCACCAAGGGAATCCACTGTCTGTCACAGGGGTGCCACAACCACACGAGTGCAGCATGTCACCGTGGAAAAATCAGTTCTGAATGTCTAATATTGCAGAGCCTACTGCCAATGCTGCCAGTCAGAAAATCTTACAGAACACAACACATTACAAATGTGGCACAAACACAGCTGTATGCGTCCACAATGCATGAGCAACATCAAGGCAGTGCACACCGTGTATCATCTTGGAGATGCAACCCACACCATTAGTCCATGGCACAGGACAGATTGAGGGCATAAGAATGGCGTGCATACAACCAACCATGTGCATATGACCAACGATAATCTGCAGGCATGTGTGACTGGTACAGCTGTCCATCATGATTCGACTGACATATACCTTTCATTGCCTTCCAGGCAGGTGATAGTGGCTATCCCTTGAAGCCGTGGCTCCTCACCCCTGTCCGGAACCCACAGAACAGGCACGAGGAGGACTACAATTGTTCCCAACACCCGTACCCGTGTGGTAATTGAGCAGACCTTTGGCCTGTTGAAGGCACAGTTTCGCTGCCTTAGCCGGTCGGGTGGGGCAATCCTCTACAGGGATGAGGAGGTGGCCAAGATCATCATGGCATGTGTCATGCTGCACAACATGTGTATCCGATGGAACATGTCCCTGCCCCCTGACATTGAACTGCTACCACCTGGTGATGATGAAGGGGATGAAGAAGATGTGGCTGCACATTATCGCGGTGACGATGCACAGGAGGGACATGCTGTGCGTCAGTCAGTGATTGCACAATATTCTAACACACATGGCTGCAGAGGCTGACATGATAGTTGGATAGAGGGCACGGGTGTGGGAGTACGTGTACACTATGCACTGTATATGAATAAATGACACATGCGCAATGTCCACTAAAGATATTTTTTTCACACAACGGGTGTATTTAACTGCCCAATAATGATGAAAGTGCACTAAACCTCCACCACACACACCCCGCTGCCCCTCCCCCCACAACTCCCCCCACACACCCTCAATCCCCATCCTTCCCCCACAACTCCCCCACACACCCTCACCCACCTCCCCCTCCCCCCACAACTCCCCCACACACCTTCTCCCCACTCCCCCACCCCCCACAACTCCTCCACACATGGTGTCCAAGCAATTGTCTATTGCCTTCATCAGGCTGGCCAGTCTACATCCTGCCACTCCCTGCACCTGACAGACGAGCAGAACCAACAGGTATCAGCCTAAATGACCGGTAGCATATTGGATGACTTCTGCCATTGGCCTGAGAAATTCACCGAATTGATCCCTTTCACCTTACCAATTTGCCTTGATAAAGACCCTCCATGGTTGAAACACGTGTCGGCTGACCTTCTCTTTGCAGGCAATGGGCCTCATCACAAGGTTGGCGCTAAAATTCTGGCCATACCGGAATGGCAGTAATAACATGTCCGGCTTGGCACCAACCCACACATAGCGGACGATGCAGAGTGCACGAGCACGCGCATCCCTGCATGCCGGTAACGGCCATACCGGCATGCCGGTAACGACCCCAAAACCCCCAGACAGCGGCATCGACGAATACGCACAGAACGTCTCCGCCCTCGGCAACCCCTAAATACCGTTATCGTTATTAACATAGTGCAAATAACGGGTGCGTAAATACTGGACCCGGAAGTAACGTCATCGCGCCGGAACGGGAAATGCATGGCGGCCATCTTTAAAAACACAATCCATTGCCATCCTCCACCTACAGGACCCTCTACACCCCAACTCCCAGGCCACCATGGACAACATGTCGAAGACCACCCAGAGAGGCAGGGCTCGCCTGCGTAAACCACGTTTTACGGACGATGAGCTGAACATGTTGGTCGACACCATTGTGGCAAATGCTGAAGTGGTGTTCTGCAACGACCTTAGGCGTCCAGCCCAGCACAAGAAAAAGGCCATCTGGGAAGAAGTTGCCCAGAAAGTAAGTGCAGTCGGCACCACCGCACGCACAGTGCGTGATTGCAAAAAACATTGGGACGACCTCAGGCTGAGAATCCGGCACATATTGTCAGCTAATCGGAGCCAGGGGCTGGCAACAGGAGGAGGACCGCACTCCCCACTGAAATTGGCCAGATGGGAGGAGGCCTGCAGCTCCATCATAGATGTGGAGTCCATCGAAGGAGTCGGTGAAGCAGAGTTTGGCGTGCCAACATCGGCACATGAAGGTGAGTGTCCCTACTGAAGCAGTAAAAATAATCAAAATCATCCTCCCCCAAATGTGGCTGCTACACCAGCCATCAAATGGGCCTTCATGCACACCTACACATATCCATGTACACATTCTGGATCTACCACCATCCCATCCCAATGCATGTTGCGGTCATACACGAAGCAACCATCCCAGGAACCTTCGCAATAACCTACCATTTGGACAATTTCTAAGACTCAGGCGAAATTGCACGGAACTGGAACAGTATAAAAAACATGCCAGTATACTGCAACTCAAACTTCACAATAGAGGCTATCCGAAGAAACTTATTCGGAACACCACCAAGCGCGCCCAGTACACTCCTCGGGAGATTTTACTCACCCCGAAAACGCGCAATACAGAAAGTGAACAACTACTGACTTGTGTCACTACCTTTGGGCCCAACACGACCAAACTTAAAACCATCATTAAGAAATTCTGGCCACTGGTACAACTAAGTCTTCCAAATGAACCGATTCCAAGAATGGCCCTCAAAAGAGGCAAAAATTTGAAAGATTTGTTAACCCATGCGAGGCTAAATAAGAAATCCCAAAGGACCAAACTTTGGAATATGAGAGAAATACTGGGACACTACCCATGTGGCACATGCAATGTATGTAGATTCACGAGAAAAACAACATCATTCCAGGTAGAAGAAAAAGAGTGGAAAATCAAACACTTCTCTAATTGCAAGACCAGCAATGTGGTATATATCATCGAATGCCCCTGTGGTCTCAGATATGTTGGCCAAACTCAGAGACAGGTCAACAAGAGAATTGGCGAACATCGCTCAAGGATCCGATGTCGGGTCCATACAGCACCACTAGTCTCACATTATATGGAATTTCAACACAGCGCAGATGACATCCGCTGGTGGGTGGCTGACACAGTAGTTAATACCACCAATACCTCTAATGCTCTTATTCATAAAGAACTCTGGTGGATTTTCAAACTTAAAACCATTACAAAGGGCCTTAATGAGGCCACACCAACCATCCATGGGCAGTAGGGATACTTCCCCCTTCCCCCCCCCTTCCTTTCTCCCCCCCCCCCCCTTCTCTAGGCTACCTGGTTCCTAACATACATCACTAAGATGCCAAATAGGGGCTGTAATCCATGAATCCAAAACGAACAAGTTGTTTGTGATTATATAATTGTTTTTGTTCACTTGGCCTTCTATCTGAAAATATGTCCCGACCAGGTTTAAGATCATAATTACCTGTGATAGTTTTGAACTCTGCATGTATATTCACAACTATGTCTGCTGTAAAACCAACTGTCTACAATGCCTGTGATAGCCTTAAAGAAGCAATGTACCTTTATTTCATTTTATAAGTATGACAATATGTGCGCTATTTTGCTGAAGAGGGTGATTTCTAGATAAATGTCTGCATAGCTAGTTTGTGTTGACATGTGAACTTACTAATAACCCGAGAGGACCCCATACACAGACTCCCCTCCAAACCTTACTTCGAGCATGTAGAGACAGAATTCTAAATGCGCATGCGCGGCTCTTAGACACTGGTCTCACGCGCATGCGCACTTCCTAAATTATACGCACAGCTCAGTCCCTCCACTGAAGCTACGCGAACAACAGTAGCTGCGGAGCGACACATAACGACCTCGAGCCAAAATCAAGCGCCCCAGGTAAAGACACAATACAATGATAGACGGACTGTGAACAGGAACAGCAGTACTTTACATTCTGCCCTCCTGTCCACTAGTCCTCCACCGTAATACCAGTCTCCTTCATATGGACTGGTTAGCCCGCGCATATCCATTCCCACGAGTCCTTAATTGCTTTCACACTAATTGATTACGATTTCTTTTCTACTTGTTTCAGGGGCACTAAGCAGTCCCCCATAGACGGTTCCGACGCAGATCCAAGGGCCCTAGGACTGTGAACACAACCGCGCCTCCCCACTTATACTTCATTATCTAAGTTGCAGGCACAAGGGTTTTCCCCCCCTGCTACTACCAGCGCAGAACCACCCATTTGAATGCACTTGGACGTGCGCCAAGGTAATTGGGGCTCCCTTATATGGCATATGTTCTATCAGCCCACATTAGAATATCAATGAGACACACATTGTTGTCTTCTTTTTCTTTTCTCTCTTTTGCCTCCTCAAGCACATTCTTAACCAAAGAAGCTGTGACAGTGGATCCGCCCATATTCTACTATCAATCCCGCTGAGAACGGCGGTCTCACAGCCCAATTGTACACTGTGCCTCCAACCACGTGGAGCCAGTCTAAACCAAGCACACTTGTCCAGGTCAGTGAGTGAGCTACAGCAAGCCACAGGACAACTGCAAATGTTGTACCCCCACTTGGTCTTTAATTATTTTAATGCATGCAGGCCACACTAGCACTAGACTCATCCCTTTATAGAGATGCACCTAATAGCAAGTTTGCCCCGCATTTTTATGTATTTTCTATTTAATACTTTTTCTCGTTTACCACACACAGGGGTGACCAAGTCAAGGCCCAAGAAGAAGGCTCTAAGCCGAAACGTCACGGGACTAAATAAGTTTGAAGGCTTTATTTCCTCCAATCCCGTCCATAAGTTGATTTGTCTCCAGACGTAGACCAAAGACTAGGTCCCTGTTTTCCTAAGAACTTACAGACACCAGTTGTCTTGCACTTATTATTTACTTAAGACAAAAAACTTTGTGAATGATGGTTCTAGGTTTTTTCATTTGTTTATTAATTTTTTTTGTATTTTTCAAGTTGTTTGCCATAAACATGTTTGTTTTCTGTTCCTTTCTCAAATGCACTTCTAAAAATGAGAAAATGAATGTATTTTGACGAACGATGTACCTTAAAAAACACCTATACATCTTCTTGTAAAATTAATTGCATAGAAGATGTTGTGCAGCTACTAGCACTAAGTAATCCCTTTTTTTCTTAAAAAGAAAATTAAAAAATGTGGCAATCCAAGGGCCTCTTTTGCTCATCTTTTTAGAATATCCTTTGACAGCTAGCTAAGTAATAAAGCTGTTGCCAAATCCTATTTTTGCATGCTAAATAATCACCCTTTACCAAAATGTATAGGTAAAGAGATCTAAAAACAAGTGGCAGGACGCCTCCCTACTCGTTTCATGTACTATTAGCTCTCAAGTCCTTCCACTTATTCATGAGCTTACCCTTCAGTTACACAAGTTTAAGATATAGCAACTGCTATACTAGGGTCTTACAAACTAATATTTCGAAATTAGTTTTCCAACCCAACCAATTCTATGACCATAGCTTGCCTAATACTCACTCGCTGACCTATACACTCCATCTCCAGAATGGAACAAGTTTTAAGTTTCTCTGAAGAAGAAACTTCAGATATTATTCAGGGACCAACTCTGTTTAATCTCAACGGTGCCCAGCAACATATCGCCTCGGCTGCATCAGGGGACGACTTGCTGAAGTTAAAAAAGAAATGTTTCCGGACAGAAGTTCATGGACATTTTCTTAGGGAATACCTAAGGGTCCACATGGTCCCATTAGGACTAATTGTTCGTAACGAACCAGCACTATTCCTGGAAGATCAAGAATACATGCTTGGCTTCAGTCAGATATCCACGAAATGCTCACGAGATCTGATGGTGCTAACTATAACTACGGCCAAAAGGATACATGCTAAAATTAAATTGGACCTAGAGGCGGAAGAAGAAAAATTTCTTACCAACACAGACCTACAAAACGCACGAGACAAGCTTAAAGAAATCAACACCACCTTCGATCAATTTATGGCCCTTACATTAGAAAAAAAGCACAAGAAACTGGCCAAGGACATCCAAAATTTCAAAATAGAAAACATATACCCTTACTTATCTCCTGACTACAAAGACAGAAAAGAAAAAGAAAGAACAGCTAATCAAACTGGTCCAAGGAGAAGCGGAAGAAAAGGGGTCTCATTTTCAGACACCTCAAGCTCGGGTTCATCAGATGACCAATCACAAGCAACAGGCAGAGAGCAGCAAGGAGGATATTTCCAACCACTACCCCCTCAGCTCCCTTTTTTAGGGAGAGGGGGCCCCAGAGGCCGTTACTGGGGCCCACCGCCACCGATGCCTATGCCCATGCCATACTACCCCTTCAATTACCCACAATGGAATCAACCACCCAGAGGGCGCCGCAACAAACGGAGACCATAGAGGACATACCCATATTTAATCTCTCAGGGTTCACACTATCCAAAGCAGAAATACAGGTCCTAACCAAAGGGCTGTCATTTGTTCCATCCACTAGAACGAACTGGTTCCAACTTGATCAAGAAATTTCCACGTTTTTCAGAACTATAAGACGGAAAGCATTCTTTCAAGATAAGGAACCCCTTGAACAAGATGAAGACTCAGGCCTAAGGGTACCTTCCAACTTTAACCCAAGAGATAATGAGGTTGCGTCCCATATTATCTCGTTTGAAAAATGTGTCAAGAAAGAAATCTCGAAACTACAGGACTTGACCACCAAAGCCAAACCAAATCTATCTAAGGAAGAACATAAAGCACTCAAACAACTGGCCTCCAACGATCAAATCGTCATAAAAATGGCCGACAAAGGTGGAGGGATAGTAGTGCAGAGTCTCACCCAGTATAAAGACATGGTCAACAATCTTTTAGAAGTCACCACGAATTACAAAAAACTCAGAAAAGATCCCTCCAAGGAAATAAAGACCAAGATACAAGAAGCTACTAAACTTGCTTTTGAACGAGGGTGGATTTCAGAAAAGGAAGAAATATTTCTCAACTCATCAGAGGGCAGAACACCGGCGTTCTACGCCCTACCAAAAATACATAAAAATCAACAAAACCCCCCCGGCAGACCCATTGTGTCAGGATGTGGTTCAATCTTAGAACCACTATGCAAATTTGTGGATCATTTTTTGAAACCCCTGAGCCAAGAAACCCCTACGTACTTAAGAGACACCATGGCTACCATCGCCATTTTTGAAGACTTGACATTCCAGCCTACAAGGGACCACCTAGTCACCATGGATATCTCGAGTCTCTACACGAGTATCCCCCAAGATGCAGCATTAGAATGCATCCATCAACACTTGATACACCATATGAGACAAAGCAGAGTCCCAGCGGCTTTCATAGTAGAACTCTTAGAACTGGCTCTCACAAACAATTTCTTTTCATTTGATGAAGACTTTTACTTACAGGTCAGCGGGACCGCTATGGGAGCAGCATTTGCCCCCAGCTTGGCCGTGATCTTTATGTCAGAATATGAACAACAACACATCCTGAATATACACAATCCGTTCCGGGATAAGATTGCACATTGGCACCGCTTCATTGATGACATCATTTTCATATGGCAAGATATTAACACCCCGGTGGAGGAATTCTTGGAATGGGCCAACCAACGAACGGAGGAAATTAAATTCACACTCAGCAAAAGCAACCATATGATCAGCTTCCTAGATTTAGAGATCAGGGTTAAAGAAGAAAAACTGATATGTTCCCTCTACAGGAAAGAAACAGACAGGAACACTCTGTTACATTACAGAAGCAACCATCCCAGGAACCTTCGCAATAACCTACCATTTGGACAATTTCTAAGACTCAGGCGAAATTGCACGGAACTGGAACAGTATAAAAAACATGCCAGTATACTGCAACTCAAACTTCACAATAGAGGCTATCCGAAGAAACTTATTCGGAACACCACCAAGCGCGCCCAGTACACTCCTCGGGAGATTTTACTCACCCCGAAAACGCGCAATACAGAAAGTGAACAACTACTGACTTGTGTCACTACCTTTGGGCCCAACACGACCAAACTTAAAACCATCATTAAGAAATTCTGGCCACTGGTACAACTAAGTCTTCCAAATGAACCGATTCCAAGAATGGCCCTCAAAAGAGGCAAAAATTTGAAAGATTTGTTAACCCATGCGAGGCTAAATAAGAAATCCCAAAGGACCAAACTTTGGAATATGAGAGAAATACTGGGACACTACCCATGTGGCACATGCAATGTATGTAGATTCACGAGAAAAACAACATCATTCCAGGTAGAAGAAAAAGAGTGGAAAATCAAACACTTCTCTAATTGCAAGACCAGCAATGTGGTATATATCATCGAATGCCCCTGTGGTCTCAGATATGTTGGCCAAACTCAGAGACAGGTCAACAAGAGAATTGGCGAACATCGCTCAAGGATCCGATGTCGGGTCCATACAGCACCACTAGTCTCACATTATATGGAATTTCAACACAGCGCAGATGACATCCGCTGGTGAGTGGCTGACACAGTAGTTAATACCACCAATACCTCTAATGCTCTTATTCATAAAGAACTCTGGTGGATTTTCAAACTTAAAACCATTACAAAGGGCCTTAATGAGGCCACACCAACCATCCATGGGCAGTAGGGATACTTCCCCCTTTCCCCCCCCCCCTTCCTTTCTCCCCCCCCCCTTCTCTAGGCTACCTGGTTCCTAACATACATCACTAAGATGCCAAATAGGGGCTGTAATCCATGAATCCAAAACGAACAAGTTGTTTGTGATTATATAATTGTTTTTGTTCACTTGGCCTTCTATCTGAAAATATGGCCCGACCAGGTTTAAGATCATAATTACCTGTGATAGTTTTGAACTCTGCATGTATATTCACAACTATGTCTGCTGTAAAACCGACTGTCTACAATGCCTGTGATAGCCTTAAAGAAGCAATGTACCTTTATTTCATTTTATAAGTATGACAATATGTGCGCTATTTTGCTGAAGAGGGTGATTTCTAGATAAATGTCTGCATAGCTAGTTTGTGTTGACATGTGAACTTACTAATAACCCGAGAGGACCCCATACACAGACTCCCCTCCAAACCTTACTTCGAGCATGTAGAGACAGAATTCTAAATGCGCATGCGCGGCTCTTAGACACTGGTCTCACGCGCATGCGCACTTCCTAAATTATACGCACAGCTCAGTCCCTCCACTGAAGCTACGCGAACAACAGTAGCTGCGGAGCGACACATAACGACCTCGAGCCAAAATCAAGCGCCCCAGGTAAAGACACAATACAATGATAGACGGACTGTGAACAGGAACAGCAGTACTTTACATTCTGCCCTCCTGTCCACTAGTCCTCCACCGTAATACCAGTCTCCTTCATATGGACTGGTTAGCCCGCGCATATCCATTCCCACGAGTCCTTAATTGCTTTCACACTAATTGATTACGATTTCTTTTCTACTTGTTTCAGGGGCACTAAGCAGTCCCCCATAGACGGTTCCGACGCAGATCCAAGGGCCCTAGGACTGTGAACACAACCGCGCCTCCCTACTTATACTTCATTATCTAAGTTGCAGGCACAAGGGTTTTCCCCCCCTGCTACTACCAGCGCAGAACCACCCATTTGAATGCACTTGGACGTGCGCCAAGGTAATTGGGGCTCCCTTATATGGCATATGTTCTATCAGCCCACATTAGAATATCAATGAGACACACATTGTTGTCTTCTTTTTCTTTTCTCTCTTTTGCCTCCTCAAGCACATTCTTAACCAAAGAAGCTGTGACAGTGGATCCGCCCATATTCTACTATCAATCCCGCTGAGAACGGCGGTCTCACAGCCCAATTGTACACTGTGCCTCCAACCACGTGGAGCCAGTCTAAACCAAGCACACTTGTCCAGGTCAGTGAGTGAGCTACAGCAAGCCACAGGACAACTGCAAATGTTGTACCCCCACTTGGTCTTTAATTATTTTAATGCATGCAGGCCACACTAGCACTAGACTCATCCCTTTATAGAGATGCACCTAATAGCAAGTTTGCCCCGCATTTTTATGTATTTTGTATTTAATACTTTTTCTCGTTTACCACACACAGGGGTGACCAAGTCAAGGCCCAAGAAGAAGGCTCTAAGCCGAAACGTCACGGGACTAAATAAGTTTGAAGGCTTTATTTCCTCCAATCCCGTCCATAAGTTGATTTGTCTCCAGACGTAGACCAAAGACTAGGTCCCTGTTTTCCTAAGAACTTACAGACACCAGTTGTCTTGCACTTATTATTTACTTAAGACAAAAAACTTTGTGAATGATGGTTCTAGGTTTTTTCATTTGTTTATTAATTTTTTTGTATTTTTCAAGTTGTTTGCCATAAACATGTTTGTTTTCTGTTCCTTTCTCAAATGCACTTCTAAAAATGAGAAAATGAATGTATTTTGACGAACGATGTACCTTAAAAAACACCTATACATCTTCTTGTAAAATTAATTGCATAGAAGATGTTGTGCAGCTACTAGCACTAAGTAATCCCTTTTTTTCTTAAAAAGAAAATTAAAAAATGTGGCAATCCAAGGGCCTCTTTTGCTCATCTTTTTAGAATATCCTTTGACAGCTAGCTAAGTAATAAAGCTGTTGCCAAATCCTATTTTTGCATGCTAAATAATCACCCTTTACCAAAATGTATAGGTAAAGAGATCTAAAAACAAGTGGCAGGACGCCTCCCTACTCGTTTCATGTACTATTAGCTCTCAAGTCCTTCCACTTATTCATGAGCTTACCCTTCAGTTACACAAGTTTAAGATATAGCAACTGCTATACTAGGGTCTTACAAACTAATATTTCGAAATTAGTTTTCCAACCCAACCAATTCTATGACCATAGCTTGCCTAATACTCACTCGCTGACCTATACACTCCATCTCCAGAATGGAACAAGTTTTAAGTTTCTCTGAAGAAGAAACTTCAGATATTATTCAGGGACCAACTCTGTTTAATCTCAACGGTGCCCAGCAACATATCGCCTCGGCTGCATCAGGGGACGACTTGCTGAAGTTAAAAAAGAAATGTTTCCGGACAGAAGTTCATGGACATTTTCTTAGGGAATACCTAAGGGTCCACATGGTCCCATTAGGACTAATTGTTCGTAACGAACCAGCACTATTCCTGGAAGATCAAGAATACATGCTTGGCTTCAGTCAGATATCCACGAAATGCTCACGAGATCTGATGGTGCTAACTATAACTACGGCCAAAAGGATACATGCTAAAATTAAATTGGACCTAGAGGCGGAAGAAGAAAAATTTCTTACCAACACAGACCTACAAAACGCACGAGACAAGCTTAAAGAAATCAACACCACCTTCGATCAATTTATGGCCCTTACATTAGAAAAAAAGCACAAGAAACTGGCCAAGGACATCCAAAATTTCAAAATAGAAAACATATACCCTTACTTATCTCCTGACTACAAAGACAGAAAAGAAAAAGAAAGAACAGCTAATCAAACTGGTCCAAGGAGAAGCGGAAGAAAAGGGGTCTCATTTTCAGACACCTCAAGCTCGGGTTCATCAGATGACCAATCACAAGCAACAGGCAGAGAGCAGCAAGGAGGATATTTCCAACCACTACCCCCTCAGCTCCCTTTTTTAGGGAGAGGGGGCCCCAGAGGCCGTTACTGGGGCCCACCGCCACCGATGCCTATGCCCATGCCATACTACCCCTTCAATTACCCACAATGGAATCAACCACCCAGAGGGCGCCGCAACAAACGGAGACCATAGAGGACATACCCATATTTAATCTCTCAGGGTTCACACTATCCAAAGCAGAAATACAGGTCCTAACCAAAGGGCTGTCATTTGTTCCATCCACTAGAACGAACTGGTTCCAACTTGATCAAGAAATTTCCACGTTTTTCAGAACTATAAGACGGAAAGCATTCTTTCAAGATAAGGAACCCCTTGAACAAGATGAAGACTCAGGCCTAAGGGTACCTTCCAACTTTAACCCAAGAGATAATGAGGTTGCGTCCCATATTATCTCGTTTGAAAAATGTGTCAAGAAAGAAATCTCGAAACTACAGGACTTGACCACCAAAGCCAAACCAAATCTATCTAAGGAAGAACATAAAGCACTCAAACAACTGGCCTCCAACGATCAAATCGTCATAAAAATGGCCGACAAAGGTGGAGGGATAGTAGTGCAGAGTCTCACCCAGTATAAAGACATGGTCAACAATCTTTTAGAAGTCACCACGAATTACAAAAAACTCAGAAAAGATCCCTCCAAGGAAATAAAGACCAAGATACAAGAAGCTACTAAACTTGCTTTTGAACGAGGGTGGATTTCAGAAAAGGAAGAAATATTTCTCAACTCATCAGAGGGCAGAACACCGGCGTTCTACGCCCTACCAAAAATACATAAAAATCAACAAAACCCCCCCGGCAGACCCATTGTGTCAGGATGTGGTTCAATCTTAGAACCACTATGCAAATTTGTGGATCATTTTTTGAAACCCCTGAGCCAAGAAACCCCTACGTACTTAAGAGACACCATGGCTACCATCGCCATTTTTGAAGACTTGACATTCCAGCCTACAAGGGACCACCTAGTCACCATGGATATCTCGAGTCTCTACACGAGTATCCCCCAAGATGCAGCATTAGAATGCATCCATCAACACTTGATACACCATATGAGACAAAGCAGAGTCCCAGCGGCTTTCATAGTAGAACTCTTAGAACTGGCTCTCACAAACAATTTCTTTTCATTTGATGAAGACTTTTACTTACAGGTCAGCGGGACCGCTATGGGAGCAGCATTTGCCCCCAGCTTGGCCGTGATCTTTATGTCAGAATATGAACAACAACACATCCTGAATATACACAATCCGTTCCGGGATAAGATTGCACATTGGCACCGCTTCATTGATGACATCATTTTCATATGGCAAGATATTAACACCCCGGTGGAGGAATTCTTGGAATGGGCCAACCAACGAACGGAGGAAATTAAATTCACACTCAGCAAAAGCAACCATATGATCAGCTTCCTAGATTTAGAGATCAGGGTTAAAGAAGAAAAACTGATATGTTCCCTCTACAGGAAAGAAACAGACAGGAACACTCTGTTACATTACAGAAGCAACCATCCCAGGAACCTTCGCAATAACCTACCATTTGGACAATTTCTAAGACTCAGGCGAAATTGCACGGAACTGGAACAGTATAAAAAACATGCCAGTATACTGCAACTCAAACTTCACAATAGAGGCTATCCGAAGAAACTTATTCGGAACACCACCAAGCGCGCCCAGTACACTCCTCGGGAGATTTTACTCACCCCGAAAACGCGCAATACAGAAAGTGAACAACTACTGACTTGTGTCACTACCTTTGGGCCCAACACGACCAAACTTAAAACCATCATTAAGAAATTCTGGCCACTGGTACAACTAAGTCTTCCAAATGAACCGATTCCAAGAATGGCCCTCAAAAGAGGCAAAAATTTGAAAGATTTGTTAACCCATGCGAGGCTAAATAAGAAATCCCAAAGGACCAAACTTTGGAATATGAGAGAAATACTGGGACACTACCCATGTGGCACATGCAATGTATGTAGATTCACGAGAAAAACAACATCATTCCAGGTAGAAGAAAAAGAGTGGAAAATCAAACACTTCTCTAATTGCAAGACCAGCAATGTGGTATATATCATCGAATGCCCCTGTGGTCTCAGATATGTTGGCCAAACTCAGAGACAGGTCAACAAGAGAATTGGCGAACATCGCTCAAGGATCCGATGTCGGGTCCATACAGCACCACTAGTCTCACATTATATGGAATTTCAACACAGCGCAGATGACATCCGCTGGTGGGTGGCTGACACAGTAGTTAATACCACCAATACCTCTAATGCTCTTATTCATAAAGAACTCTGGTGGATTTTCAAACTTAAAACCATTACAAAGGGCCTTAATGAGGCCACACCAACCATCCATGGGCAGTAGGGATACTTCCCCCTTTCCCCCCCCCTTCCTTTCTCCCCCCCCCCCCTTCTCTAGGCTACCTGGTTCCTAACATACATCACTAAGATGCCAAATAGGGGCTGTAATCCATGAATCCAAAACGAACAAGTTGTTTGTGATTATATAATTGTTTTTGTTCACTTGGCCTTCTATCTGAAAATATGGCCCGACCAGGTTTAAGATCATAATTACCTGTGATAGTTTTGAACTCTGCATGTATATTCACAACTATGTCTGCTGTAAAACCGACTGTCTACAATGCCTGTGATAGCCTTAAAGAAGCAATGTACCTTTATTTCATTTTATAAGTATGACAATATGTGCGCTATTTTGCTGAAGAGGGTGATTTCTAGATAAATGTCTGCATAGCTAGTTTGTGTTGACATGTGAACTTACTAATAACCCGAGAGGACCCCATACACAGACTCCCCTCCAAACCTTACTTCGAGCATGTAGAGACAGAATTCTAAATGCGCATGCGCGGCTCTTAGACACTGGTCTCACGCGCATGCGCACTTCCTAAATTATACGCACAGCTCAGTCCCTCCACTGAAGCTACGCGAACAACAGTAGCTGCGGAGCGACACATAACGACCTCGAGCCAAAATCAAGCGCCCCAGGTAAAGACACAATACAATGATAGACGGACTGTGAACAGGAACAGCAGTACTTTACATTCTGCCCTCCTGTCCACTAGTCCTCCACCGTAATACCAGTCTCCTTCATATGGACTGGTTAGCCCGCGCATATCCATTCCCACGAGTCCTTAATTGCTTTCACACTAATTGATTACGATTTCTTTTCTACTTGTTTCAGGGGCACTAAGCAGTCCCCCATAGACGGTTCCGACGCAGATCCAAGGGCCCTAGGACTGTGAACACAACCGCGCCTCCCTACTTCATTATCTAAGTTGCAGGCACAAGGGTTTTCCCCCCCCTGCTACTACCAGCGCAGAACCACCCATTTGAATGCACTTGGACGTGCGCCAAGGTAATTGGGGCTCCCTTATATGGCATATGTTCTATCAGCCCACATTAGAATATCAATGAGACACACATTGTTGTCTTCTTTTTCTTTTCTCTCTTTTGCCTCCTCAAGCACATTCTTAACCAAAGAAGCTGTGACAGTGGATCCGCCCATATTCTACTATCAATCCCGCTGAGAACGGCGGTCTCACAGCCCAATTGTACACTGTGCCTCCAACCACGTGGAGCCAGTCTAAACCAAGCACACTTGTCCAGGTCAGTGAGTGAGCTACAGCAAGCCACAGGACAACTGCAAATGTTGTACCCCCACTTGGTCTTTAATTATTTTAATGCATGCAGGCCACACTAGCACTAGACTCATCCCTTTATAGAGATGCACCTAATAGCAAGTTTGCCCCGCATTTTTATGTATTTTCTATTTAATACTTTTTCTCGTTTACCACACACAGGGGTGACCAAGTCAAGGCCCAAGAAGAAGGCTCTAAGCCGAAACGTCACGGGACTAAATAAGTTTGAAGGCTTTATTTCCTCCAATCCCGTCCATAAGTTGATTTGTCTCCAGACGTAGACCAAAGACTAGGTCCCTGTTTTCCTAAGAACTTACAGACACCAGTTGTCTTGCACTTATTATTTACTTAAGACAAAAAACTTTGTGAATGATGGTTCTAGGTTTTTTCATTTGTTTATTAATTTTTTTGTATTTTTCAAGTTGTTTGCCATAAACATGTTTGTTTTCTGTTCCTTTCTCAAATGCACTTCTAAAAATGAGAAAATGAATGTATTTTGACGAACGATGTACCTTAAAAAACACCTATACATCTTCTTGTAAAATTAATTGCATAGAAGATGTTGTGCAGCTACTAGCACTAAGTAATCCCTTTTTTTCTTAAAAAGAAAATTAAAAAATGTGGCAATCCAAGGGCCTCTTTTGCTCATCTTTTTAGAATATCCTTTGACAGCTAGCTAAGTAATAAAGCTGTTGCCAAATCCTATTTTTGCATGCTAAATAATCACCCTTTACCAAAATGTATAGGTAAAGAGATCTAAAAACAAGTGGCAGGACGCCTCCCTACTCGTTTCATGCGGTCATACACGAATACACACACAAGACACATTTTATGGGCATGTGCCACACAGGACGACCCTCCCAAAACACATCAATGTCCAACTGCACCCAACAATGCGTACATGTGGACACGGCTACGCTATCAAAATCCACTCTTCAACATTTCATGTACCCAGTCCCCTACAAAGCCACAAATGCAACTGATCAGATGACGCCACATGTCCAATGACTAATGCATGCACAATGCAAGCGGAACAATCACTGATGTCCTGCCACTCTCTGTCCCCCACAGGTACGCATGCTGACAGTGACGAAGCGCAAGGGAGTGCACAATGCACAACACCATCCAAAAGGCCTAGGAGGCAATCTGATGGCACAGGTCCATCAACCTCAAGTGGACCGAGGATGGGCCAAGCGGGAAGCGGGCCAAAACCGGTGCAAAAACAGCACCACAGACAAGCACACAGGACAAGCTGACACCTGCACCTGCATCAATGGTCACACCATCCACACTGGCTGAGGACACAGCAGGCATGCAGGAAGGCCCACATTCTGCTGCTGCCAGCACAATTGGGGAAACGGCTGCATCGGCAGATCATAGTGTTGATGACGTAGCTGATCCGGTCAATGAGGGCGATGCAGGACTTGTCCACTCAGAGCCTGTAGTGCAGGCCACCCCACAGGACACACCTCAGCGGGACTCATCCAACCAGGGCAGCCATGGAGAGTGGTCTCCGGCCATGCACAGCCCCATGATTCATGCTGTGCCACCACATCACCCACCGACCACAACCCACACTGCCATACGGGACCTTGAGGGACGTCTCTCCAGGATGGAGGCCCGGCAGGAGGCGATGCAAGGCTATGTGCAGCAGTACCTTGCTGAAGGGGAGACAACAAACGTATTATCCAGGACAGCACTGCGGCCGTTATCCAGGCCATTAACTCAAGTGCACAGCAATTGCGTGATGGCTTCAGTGCCTTGGGTCAGATCCTCACCAGGATTGCTGACCGCATGGACCAACGGCAAACCCTGCCCCTGGGATCACAACCATCTGGGTCATCCGCATCATCCACACCAGTGAGCTCGAGGCAGACCAGCCCCGTGCGCATGTCCCTGCAGAGTTCCCGCCACTCAGAGATCCAACCCCCACCTCCAAAGGGGGCTCAACAGTAGCAGGGCCACCCTGCATAATCTCTTTGGGTATACATCCAGACACATGTCATGCCATAGTTGACTTTGGGTGTTAGGGGGTGGGTGGATTTTGGTGGTGGGTGTAGTGTGTAGTACTGGGGTGTTTGGGGGCAGGGGAGTAGGGTGGGGGAGGTGGAGGGGTAGTGGAGGCATGGATTGTTGAATCATGTTGTACTTAATTTCTCACGAATACATCAGTTGTGTAACAAACATCACATGAGTGGACATTGCTGATTTTTTGTATGTCAATTTATTGCTTCATGGTGATTCGTGCACATGTTCCCACACAACCAGTGCCCACAGTTCACAACACATGGCACCCTCTGCATCAAAGTACATCAGAATGATTAGTCTATGACCATTTTGCGCACTGCGTGACCCTCACGTGTTTTGCGTCCTACTTCTACTTCTTCCTCTCCTTCTACTTCACCAGGTGGTGGCAACTCCACGTCAGGTGGCAGGGGTCTGTTCCGCCGGATGCACGTGTTATGCAGCATTGCACATGCCGTGATGATCTTGCCCACCTTCTCAGGCCTGTATATGAGTGCCCCTCCCGACCTGCTGATGCAGCGAAACCGTGCCTTCAAAAGGCCAAACGTCTGCTCAATGACCACATGTGTATGTGTATGTGCATGATTGAAGTCCTCCTCGTGCCTGTTCTGCAGGTTCCTGACAGGGGTGAGTAGCCACAGCTTCAGAGGATATCCAGCATCACCTACATAGGAGCCGAAGGAGGTATGTGTGAGGATGAGGCTCAGTTGACAGGTGTGCTCAGCCTGTACATCATTCAAGTTCATATGCACAATCTTGTCATTGGCAGCCACATCCACATGACTGTCAGCCCTGTACATTGCATGCCAATTCATAGAGGGAGCCTTGTGTGACATACACAACCTAGGGTCCTAGGATTTTAAACCACCAGGCCACCCAATGTATGTCTTGGCTAGGGGCATTTTGCATGCAAATATGAGGGCTGTGTGTCGGCGGATGACTTAAGAAACTTCCATTCCCCCCAATCCATATGCCCCAATGGCCCAGAGGGCATTCCCCTTGCATATGCATGTACCCCCCAATCCATCTGCCCCCATGGCCCAGAGGGCATTCCCCATATGCATGTACCCCCCAATCCATCTGCCCCCATGGCCCAGAGGGCATTCCCCTTGCATATGCATGTACCCCCCCAATCTATCTGCTCCCATGGCCTAGAGGACATTCCCCTTGCATATGCATGTACGCCCCCATCCATCTGCCCCCATGGCCCAGAGGGCATTCCCCTTGCATATGCATGTACCCCCCCAATCCATCTGCCCCCATGGCCCAGGGGGCAGACTCACCCAACAGCCAGCCACTTCGTACAACGTCTCCTTCCATGTAGCGGGGTAGTGAGGAGTTCTGCAGCACCATGGCATCATGCGTGGATCCTGGGTATCTGGCACAGCAATGTGTTATTATCTGGCTGGCATCACACACCATCTGCACATTGATGGAATGGTATAGCTTCCGATTGCGGTACACCGCCTCCACGGCATGTGGGACTACCAACTCTACATGGGTACAGTCGAGGGCACCAATTACATTGGGCATGCCTGCCAGTGCATGAAATGCTATTTTGGTGGCATTTGCCTCCTGTGGTGTCCTTGGTAAGGATATGTAGGCACTTGCGTGCTTCAGTAGTGCATCCAGCACTTGGTTTAACACAACAGAGAAGTATGATTGGGACATGCCATGCATTTGGCCCACTGTGTGTTGGTAAGTGTCTGTGGCCAGGAATTGGAGCACAGATGCCACCTTCAGCAAAGGGGGGATGGCTGTGAGGATGTTGATCAGGCTGACCAAGTCATCCTGTATTAATTCCACTATGTTGGTGTCTCTGTCCTGGCGGTACAGGGTGTGGATCTGTGCTGGGGTTAAGTCAAATGGATTGGCCCTTATACGTGGGATTGTTGGCTGTCTGCGGGGAGCGACTGCCTGCACTGGTGGGATTTGCTGGGCATGTCTCACCCTTCTTCTCCTCCTGTGTCTCCTCTGTGTTTCCTGTTGTACTGCCTGCTCAAGGAGTAGCAGTGCAGGCATGTCCTCCAGGCCCAGTATGGCAAGTACAAGTGGTAGCATTTTGGCTTGGAAGGGGGTGTGGTGTGTGGGTGTGCTCCTTTTGTGCTGACCCTGACTCCATTGCCTCCACCTGTGCTGATTGTGTGCACCTATGGCACTTGGTTACAAAGCAGTTTGCTGTTTACGGGTGGTCCGCGATGCCGGTATTGCCGGAATCATGGTGGCCCTTCATACCGGCATCTCGATGCTGGTATGTACTTGTACGTGTGACTCGTGGTGTCCCCTTCTTTGCGGCATGCTGGTATTAAGGCCTCCCCATCTGCGCGTGTGCCCGCATGCCGGTGCGGTGGTGCATGGCCACAGCGGGTTCTTGATGATGCCGGTAGCAATGGCATCTAGGGTCATGATACACCTGCCCGGTAATGGATGCCGGTATTGCCTTACCGGTGCCGTTCTTACCGCAGCGCCAACCTTGTGATGAGGGCCAATGTGTCTAGACTATCTTTCAATGTAAATAAAAACACACTTGTAAAAACCACAGCTAATAACACGTAAAGATCCTTTTATCTCAAAGGGTCCTAATACTCTTCTTGCAAGGTAACCAGGACGCCTCGATAAATTCCTTGCTCAAGAGGTATTGAGTTTACCTCTTCCAACCTGTGATCTTGCAGAAACTGATAGAATCCAAGACTACTTGCTCATCTACACAATAGAGGGGAATAGGCAGTGGAGTTTGGATGATCATGTTGCTTGCTATATGGGTGGGTAATGCAGGAATCGGTCGGGGTCACTCATGTTAGGGCGGACGTATGATATGTGACATGCATATCTATTGTGGCTTGCATGCAGTGTGACTTATGCCATTACATCTTTGTGTGGTGTGTGTCAGGTATGTCATTGCCTTGCTGCAGGCATCTGCATGTGTCTGTGCTGCGGACGACAACTATGCTGGGAATGTGTGTGTATTGAGGCATGGCTTGCTTCTTTAGACAGACATATTGGTGGACTATCATCAGACTCTGCATTACAGTGTTTTCATAGGACACTCACCTTCTTCCACCGATGAGGTGGCGCCACACTCCATGTCACCCACACCTTCGATGGCCTCTATGCCGATCGTGCTGGCACATATCTCCTCCCACTTGGTCCGCGTTATCGGAGAGCTTCCTCCTCCGTCAGTTGCCATGGCCTGGCTCCTGTTTGTGGACAGGATATTCCTGACTCGCAGGCGCAGGTCATCCCACCTCTTGCAGACATCCTTAGTTGTGTGGGGTGTGTTGCCAACCGCACTGACTCTTTGTGCAACTAGTGTCCAGATCTCCTTCTTCTTGATGACTGCCTCCCTCTTGAGGCTCTGAGCAAATACAACATCGGCATTCTCAGCCAGGGTCTCTGCCAGCATGGTGAGATCTTCTTCATTAAAGCCCTCCTTGCGCTGGCGGGAGGCACCTTTTTTCACTGCCTTGGGCATTATATGGTAGTTTTGGGTTGATGTCGGTGATCGCTAATGCCGTCTTATTTTATGCCGGTAGTGCTGTCTGCGCTTTATATGATGCCGCTAAGGGCCATTTTTAGGACTTTAAAGGCATGGCGGTAATGTCATTACCGGTATGGCGCAAAGCTCGTGCACGCAAACTCGTAATAGCCCTCTATTAGCGGGCTCTTGACTTCACAGACACAGGGCCTCATTATATGGACGGCGGTAACCATGGCGCTTTTAGCGCCATCGTTGCCGCCGGTATTTTACCAAGTCTGCCATGGTGAATGGAGGAATTACCGCCCTATTCCAAGGTGTGTGGGGGCGGTAATTCCCCATTCACCATGGCCCTCCCCATTCCCATTATTGCCCCCATAGGGCTCAATGGGAATGGGGAAGGCGGTAATTACGGTGCTGCAATTTGCGGTACCGTAATTACCTCCAAGGTCCCTTTGCGGGTCCCGTCCTTAACGGCTGGTAAAACCAGCCGTTAAGGTAGGGTCCCACAAAGGGACCTCGTAGTAAGGCGGCAAGGGTTTACCGGCACTGGTACCCTTACCGGTACCGGTAAACCCTTACCGCCATCCGTGTAATGAGGCCCACAGTATTTGCTCCATGCCGGTAAGGACCGTACTTACCTCCAAACTCGGAATGAGGCCCAATGTAACCTGTAAAAGTGCCCAGATACCTTGGGGTTCGGTGCACAATACAACAATACAAATAAATAAACAAACACACAAACGAACAAACTTGTCACATTAAACAATTCAACACAATAAGGAATGTCATGCATTGTTAAGGGTTTCATGCAATGCATGTGTTAAGGTGATTTGACCTTTCACAGGACATCAACAGCCCTCCAGATCTCCTACCCATCCCCCCTTACCAACTCGCCTCCCCAACTCCCCTCTCCAGCTCATTTCCCCAACTCCCCTCCCAGGTACACCTTCAATTCACCCTTGCAGTGTGTGACCATCATTTCCTGCCCCTCTTGGCATGGGTGTGTTCTCATGCCCTTCGACTGTGAGGTGGCGCTGTGACTAGTGCCTTGGGCTGCTTGACAATGAACCATCAGTGGGTGTTGCAGAGATGGAGGCATCCAAACCCTGCGACGAGATATATTGCAGAGTCAAATGCATGACATCGTTGGTTGTTTCTGCAAAGGCCAAGGTGGACTCTGTGTGTTCCTGCACCCTCTGACCCAGTGCTCCCATGGTGGTGGTGGCATCCCAAGTGACTGTGCATTCCTGCGGGTACACCCCTGCTGGCACTCCTACATGGCCTGCATCTTGCTAAACTGCTGGCCCTCATGTGCCTCTATGGTAGCGTGGTTTCACTCTATGTCCTCCAGCCTGGCGCGTACTGCTGCTATGTTGGGGCGTGCACTTGTAGCATGCTGCGTGGGCTCTGTGGTGGCTCAAGGCTGAAACATGGGGACAATTCAGCCATGCCATGCACCTCCTTCTCTTCCTCTTCCTTATTCATGGATGGTTCATGGGCCGTGCCACAATGCTTCATTGACTGTGAAGCATGTGTTGGTAATGAGGGTGTGCTGGTACCCTGATGGCTGTGTACCACTGCTGGGACGCCCGTGGTTTGTGCCACAACAGGTGGTGGCATCAGAGTGGTGGCTGCCATGACAGCTGTGCCACCTACCTGGCTGCTGGTGGGGTCACTCGGCAAAACCGTAGGATGTGGGTCATCCACGATGGTCGATGGAGTCTCCAGTGTTGTCTTGGGTGGTTGTTGAGGGCATGTTGGTGGTGTCAGCTTTGTGTCCCTGCTCTGCTGACTGCTATCACTTGCAAGGGATGTTGCCTGTGCAGGAGTGGTGCCAGCTGCAGTGCCTGTAATGGAGGGTCCTGCCTCATCGATGTCCGTGGACTGTGTGCTAGTAAGGAATAGAATGACATGCGGTCAGTCATATTGTGGACTTGTTTGTGAGCTATCAGGATGTTCATACACTGGTGTATCAGGGGTGCCCACAGTATGGGGGCCCCATGATGCCCATGCATGACCTCCAAGAAAACCTAAAGTGCCAGCCGAGCTCAGGGATTTCTTTAAAACCAGAAAAAAAAGGAAAAATGCACCTTTTGCATTTCTTTTTCTTTCTGCGTGGAGCTCGTGGCTTACTTTTCCTTTCGGAAAGCTTGCTCTGTTGGTTTCTAAGCAACCTAGAGCCCACCTATCCGCCAGCCAATGAGAGAAGAGCACCTCTGACATTATCCCAACCTGGGTCCAGACCCAAGACCAGAAGCAACGTTGTGTGAAGTTAAAGCACAATGGACGGACCGGTATGTTAAAAAAGTGTTTGTATTGTTTGTGATTGTTTCAGATTGTGTATGTTTCTTTGTGTTTGTAATATTTGTAATGCATTTATATGCATCTAATATATGTGTGGTGAATGCCTAGCTGAAGAAGTGCTGGGCCCATTTCAAAATGATGATTGCCGCCCCAACCCCTTTTGCTCAGAGCGGAAAACAGTCTGGGGCACCCATGTGTGCACCAGGTGTGCAACGAGACAAACATTTTGGAAGGGGGCTAACTTTATAGACTGCAGGGGAGGGGCGAACCTACTTGGGTGAATGCATCCAACTTCTGACATTTTGGGAGACTATTCTCCTGCAGCTCAAATGTTACACGTGGTTAACTCTCCTGTGTCTGAAATACACATTTAAGTACTGCTGTGAGAATGAGCTGTCTCTCTGTCCCCCTACCATTCCAATCACTTCCCTGACATGCAAATACGACCCCACATCGCAATTTCAATTGGCGAAAAATCTATGCATATGAATTCAGGTGTCAACAATGAAACGCTTTACAATAATAATTGCCGGGCCTTTGTTAACAGTGCATCTCCAAGCACTGTTTATTATCTGTATCTGGTCCTGTCCTGCCACGGCTCTCTAGGTCAGCCAGGTCAAGTCAACACAGCCCAACATTTCGGGCGGAGGAGGGCTAAACTCTGGTCTGCTCAATGGTTGTTGCGCCACTGATGGGGACAAATACAGCTAGGGGTACATAACCACCACTTATCACAAGATTGTCAACCAGCAGGGAGCTGAAACACTAAGTGCCCACTGATTATGACCTTGTTGCCTTTTAACACTAGTTCCTTCCTGTTGCATATGGCCCCGCGGCCCTCACATGCATACGCGCACGCACACACACAAGGAGGACACGGGACGCGATGTTGCTTGCTATGCGTCCCGGCGGCAACTGCCGTACGGACGCGGTTTATTCCAACTGCGCATGCGCGGGTCCACAACGAGGCCCGCGCATGCGCGCTACATCAAGCTGGGACGTCACATCCCTTTTCAACTTTAACCAAAACAGTGTAAACCTTCGGGGTGTGCACACCCCTGCACAACTGGTGCCTGTGTGGGCGGTCGCATGAATAACTTGACGTCTCACCTCACTTTTCACAGTTCAGTCACCTGAGTCCAGGACGTAGTCCTTGAGATGCCCTGGTAGTCTCCGCTCTCGGCGGACAGGGTATCTTGGCGAGATGGTGGGCGGGGTAGCACACTCCAGTTCGGAGCCAGGAGAGCCCCTGTTCTGCTCACCCTCCTGATCTCCAGGTGGCTCCTCCCGACCCATGGATTCCTCTGAAGCCCCGTTCTCAGCGGATGTTTCGATTATTTTGAAGAACGACCGGTTGTGCGTGACTGTTCCTCGGTCGCAGGCTGCCGTCACCATCGTGCCCTTTACATGCGTTACCTCCCACGGGCGCGGCTCAAATGGCAGGGACAGCTTCCCCTCAGGGTGCCGGTTTCGGACCAGCACTGTGTCCCCCACTCGCACCTCCTATTCCTGCAGACCCCTCCGTTCACTTTCTTTGTCGTTACGCCTGGCCCGTTCTTCCTGGACTCCCTCATCGTTTATTATCCCTGGCGGACGGCCTTCCTCTTCCGGTAGCATTCCCCTCGGGCATGGTCCAAACAGTGCTTCGGCGGGAGCCACTCTCGTGGACTGGTGGGGTGTCGTGCGGTATTCTCTTAGAAACTCCACTAACTTTCTCTCCAGGTCTTCACCCCCACTGGCGGAAATTCTTAGGACCTTGTTAAGAGTCCGCATCATTCTCTCGGCCTCCCCGTTGGCTCGCGGCCAGAGCGGGGACACTCTGCGATGCCGGATCCCCCTTTCCCGGAGGTAAGTTGCGAACTGGCTGCACGTGAACGGCAGCCCGTTGTCTGAGCACAGTAGGTCTGGGAACCCATGGGTGGCGAACATTTGTCCAATGCCTTCGTCGCGAACTCTGTCGCTGTCGACTCTACCACTTCCACCTCGGGGTACCTGGACCATTGGTCAACTGCTACCAGAAAGTACATGCCACGACCAGTCGAGCCGAAGTCCACGTGGACGGTTCCCCACGGTTTGCTGCTGCGCTCCATTGACCTTATTGGCGGGGCTCTGTCTCCTGGGGCCGCCGCTTGGCATGCCACACATCTCCTCACGAAGCTCTCCACTCGCCCCTCCAAGTCCGGGAACCATACTTTGTTTCTCAGCCGAGCCTTCGTTTTGACAACCCCTTGATGACCAATGTGGGCCAGTTCGAGTACCCTTGTCCTCAGTGCCCGTGGGATGACGATTTGTCTCCCTCGAAGTATTAGCCCATCGTCTGAGACGGAGAGTTCATCCCTCACTTTCCAGAGTGCTTGGAGGTCGCTCTGGGCCTCTGCTTGACGGCGCGAGTTATTACGCAGCACCTCCCTCCAATCACCGCTCCTCACGGCGGTCTTGCCGATGCTAAAAACCTCGTGCTTGGAGCATTCTGTCGCTATTGCAATTCTTGGGAGCGCCATTGGAAGGGACCCTTCCACCACCTGACACAGCAGCCCGTGGCATTCATTTGCCCCAATGTCGGCGACAGAGTTTTCCTTGCTGGGGTGGCGCGACAGGTAGTCGGCCGGGTTGTTCGTTCCTGGTCGGTAAATTAGTTTCACCCCATACTCCATCAGGGCCAGCATCCACCTTTCGATCCTGGGGGGCGGCTTGGGTGACACGCCCGCCAGTATGGGCAGTAGCGGCTTGTGGTCAGTCACCACCACGACGGGTTTGCCCAGGATGTATAAACGGAAATTGCGACAGCCCCACAGGATGGCCAACGCCTCCCGTTCGATCTGCGAGTATCTCATTTCCGTGTCCGAAAAGGCCTTACTCGCATAGGCGATGGGACGCATGTCCCCGCGTTCATCGGGTTGCAGCAGCACAGCCCGTACTCCCACTGGACTCGCATCGACCACCACCTCTGATTCCACCTTGGGGTTAAAGTACGCCATGGTGTCCCCATCGGATAGGGCGTTTTTCAGGGTCTGGAATTGGCACCCCATTTCCATGCGGCGTCGTTCCTTGTAAGCACTCTGAGCGGTTCTGCCAGCGACGCTAACCCTTTGATGAAACGCCCATAGTAAGTCACCATCCCCAGAAAGCTCCTTACTTCCGTGGGGGATTGTGGGGGGGCGGCTTCCCTAATGTCCTTGGCCCTCATTACGACCCTGGCGGAAAGTGACTGACCGGACCGCCACAGCGTAAATAGCGTTTCCGCCATTGCACGAAGGAGCAAAGTGCGGCCCATTCCGACCCATCGGGCACGAGCACCACGGCATGGCGGAAGTGCAAAGTCCGCGATGGCGGAAATGACCCCAAAACGGCCCACACCGCCGCCGTACGGCGCCCTAGGTGCAATACCGCCACCCATCACAGCGGACACCGCAGTGTGCGCCTACCGGAAAGTACGGTGACCGGAAATATACGGAAACGGAAGTTAAAACATGGGCCCGGAACGGGAAACATCCCGCCGTACACCTATAAAACCACTAAAACCACACAACCACTAAAATCACTACCCTGAGACACACCCCAACCCGTCATCCACCCTAGCGAAACCAAGAAAAATGGGAAAAGTAGCGAAGAAAGCGTGCGACCGCAAGCGGCAGGTCCACTTCTCCCGTGAGGAACTCACCGTGCTAACAGAGACCCTCCAGGAGAATGCTGCCGTCGTCTTCTGCACGCAAATGACCAGGACGGCACTTGCAAACAAGAAGGCCATATGGGCTCTGGTGGCACAGCGGGTAAGTGCGGTGGGGACCGCACCCCGCACCCCACAGCAATGCCGTAAGCGATGGGACGACCTGCGGATACACGTCCGCAGCATACTCTCTGCCAACCGCAACATTGCCACAGCCACCGGGGAAGGTCCTGAATCACCCATCAAGTTGACCCCCTGGGAAGAAATCTGTGCCTCCACCATCGGAATGGAGAGCATAGGGGGAGTCGGAGGGATGGAGAAAGGAGTGCAGACATCCGAAGATTCAGGTAGGTGGGCCAAATAAAACAATGCCAAATCCACAAAGTCCATCCATGTGAAGTACCATGCGTCCACATAGTGCAACAGAAACACATGTCCAGGAGAACGTCCACACACATCGGCCTGATAGCGCACGTTAAAACCCACAATAAATACATAAATAATTAAAAACCCCTAAAACACGCACTACACGTGCAGCAGGCACACCCTAACTGCAGGCTGCCAAACAACTGCACCCTCACTCCACACACAAATGAAAGCACCTCCAAGGCCCCGACCCAAATCACCCTCAGGTACCACCCCAATGCATGTGATACAATGCCATTCCAATTCCCACAGACCCATCAATAACCCTCGCCCTCCTTTACTCCACCACAGGGTCCGATCCAAACGACGAGCTTCAGGACACCCCTACCAGCACACCTGCAAAGAGGGCCAAGACCAACGGCCAAAGACCCTCCACCTCAGCTGCACGCATCAAGACACGGCAGCAGCACAAATCAGGTGGCAGCACAGAGGAGGGAACATCAACAGGCACCCCAGCAGCCAGCATGCCCACAACACCACCACCACAGGTCCCCCCAACGGATGCCACAGAAGGCACTGCCTCCGGTGGCAGCAGCACCATAGGTGACACCCCATTGATGGCAGCATGCTCCGACACAGAAGACGGGGATGTCGAAGTCAGATCCATCCATGACCTGTCCCAATCCCCCTGTCTGTCCCATCCCGTACAACATGAGGATACCACGCAGGGGCACCCACAAGACGACGACTGGCCATCCCCCACAAGCCCTGTGGCAAGGCAACATGAGGACAACAGCCCCTCTGTGACACCCCCGCAAATGGCCATGGCCCAGCAGAGGCAACAGTCCCTCGACCAGTTAATCGTGCAACAGCAGCAACTGGCCACGCTCCTCAAGGACCATGCCGATGAATGTGGGGGCACTAAGGCAGACATAGAAACATCAACTGAGACACTTAGGGCAGAAATGGAGAGAGGTACAGAGACACTAAGGGCACAAATGGAGAGAAGCACCGAGAGCCTGAGGGGGGAACTGCATGCGACGTCCAAGGACGTATGTGCCGAACTTGCCGCAGTGCGCCGTGTGCTCACTGAGCTCTCGCAAACCCTTAAGGACATGCATGGACGTGAGCAGGCAGAGACATCATCCGTTGCAAGTTCCGTCCAGGGCAGCCCCCAACGTAGATCTGGGAGGAACCTGCGCTCCACAGGCAGGGGTGCCCCTGATACCCGCAGAGGGGGCTTGCAATAGCGACTGCCCACTGACAATGAGCATCTTTGGACACTGGTGTTCGGGGGGGAGGTAGGAGGGTGGAGGGGGTGTGTTGGGCTCACTTGGGTGGCGGATCGATAGGGTGTACAACATGATATCACATATGCCATAAAAAGTGCACGATCAACCAATGAGATGTGTGGACATTGATCTTTGTGTACTAGGCCATCATAGGCGTACAGTCCATATTGTGCATGTCCCAGACACACACAGTGCCACGAGTCCCGTGTCCATGTATCAGCCACCAGGCGTGAGTGCTAGAAGCATACATCAATGAGATGCTGACGAATGTCACGGCCCTCCGGTGCCTCGCAGACTCCTTGAGGTGCTGCCACATCCCCACCCTCATCATGACCATCATCAGGTGCTTGCAGTTCTGCGTCAGGGGGCATGGGCACATTTCTACGTACGCACATGTTGTGGAGCATGACACATGCCATCACCATCTTTGCAACCTTCTCATGGCGGTACAGGAGTGCCCCGCCAGACCTGCTGAGGCAGCGGAAACGACCCTTCAGTAGGCCGAATGCCTGTTCAATGACTACACGGGTACGTGAGTGGGCATGGTTGTAGTCCTCCTCATGCTGGTCCCGTGGGTTCCGGACTGGTGTGAGGAGCCATCTCTTCAGTGGATATCCAGCATCACCTGTATGTGGACGAGAAACGTATGATGTGGAATGCCATTGCTACGTACGCACACCCCCCCCCCCTTCCTGCCAGGTCATTGCCGAATCACATACCCCACATTATCATGCATGAAATGAGACTCACCGAGTAGCCAGGATCTGTTCCCTGCATGTCGCTCCATGTAGCGTGGTATTGTAGAGTTCCTCAAGACCATAGAATCATGGGTTGATCCAGGGAATCGGGCACAACAATGTGTAATGATCCTGTTGGAGTCACACACCATTTGTACATTCAGAGAATGAAATTGTTTTCGGTTGCGGTACTGGGCCTCCATGGCATGTGGGACGACCAATTCCACATGGGTGCAGTCGATGGCACCAATGCAACCCGGTATGCCGGCAAGTGCATGGAATCCCACTTTTGTGTTGGTAATTTCCTGCTCCGAGCGTGGTAGGGAGATGTAGTCGTCTGCGTGCTGCAGGAGGGCATCGAGCACTTGCAATAGTGTCCGTGAGAACAGTGGCTGAGAAATGCCATGCAACTGTCCGACTGTGTGCTGGTAGGTGCCTGTGGCCAGGAAGTGGAGTACAGACACCACCTTCAGTAGGGGTGGGATGGCGGTTGGGCTATCTATCATGCTGACAAGGTCAGCCTGTGTCATGTCCACAATGGCGGCTATGGTGTCCCGGTCCAGACGGTAGAGGGTGTGGATCTGCTCATCAGTGAGGTTGAACGGATGTGCTCGGAGGCGTGGGATTGCGGGCTGCCTGCGTGGTGGTAGTGGCTGTGCTGGCGGCCCTTGCTGGCCCTGCCTTGGCCTCCTCCTCCTCCTGCGTCTCCTCCGTGCGGCCGGTTGTAGTTGGTGTTCGTCTTCTTCTTGGAGTTGGAGTACTTGCAGTGCTATCAGGTCCCCCAGGGCCAACATCGCGAGTCCTGCCGGTAGCATTTCGGTGTGGTTGTGGGAGGAGACTGGCTGTGCAATTTATGTGTTTTCAGGCTGAATGGCCTCCACCTGTGGTGATTCATTCCACCTGTGCAAACTGCTCTCCCCTTTGGCCGAGCACGTCCCGCGCACAACGCTGCAATTCGTGGAATGGCATCTTGCTATTGCAATCATGTATTTGTACCCGATGGCCGTGTAACATTGGTTGATATGTTCATTCTGCTGTGGTCCCATTGGTTCACATACTATCTGTGCAGTCGCGAACAGAGTTGTGAAGGGTCAGTGGAACGTAGTACTCGAGTAACGGTGGGCCCTCATTCATCACTGTACCGAGTTGCAACGACGGGCGGGGCGTCCCATTCGTGGGTGAAGGCAGTTGCCATTTTCACACACAGCCGCACTCGATGGATTAATTAGTGTATTCAAACGGCCACAGATGCCTCTTCGACGTGATGTTGCAAATGAGGAATTCGAAGGGCGGCGCTTTCGGTTTTCAGCTAGCGGCGAGGAGATGCCCACAGGTCTGACTGCAAATATAACGTTCTATTGTTCAATGTCCTTGGGACAGGGGCCATGGCGAGAATGCAATGATTGATATGAATGGTTTGGGATGCGCAATAGCGACGTGGGCGATGAGGCCGGACGTTCCCAAATACATGTTACTTCACTACACTGGAATTACGGGCTGGGGCACTGTGGATTTTGCAGGCTGCATAACGCACAGACTCAATGGATATTTCTAATGTTATGTGAGTAAATATTCAGGCGTTTTAATCCCGGGATGAGGGAATGATGAATGGATGCATGGGCAGGTGATTTGATACAGAGTTTGCCATGTACAGGGCTTCTTGGAATCTGTCCGCCTCCCCTGCGCTATGTGATGCAGGGCTGCCATAGTGGGACCATCGTCTATCTGGCCTTGTTGAGCCCTCCCTGTCTCGACGCGCCCTCAGACACTTGTGTCCATGCACGTTACCAATCCCATCTGATGGATTCTGTTTTCACAGACGCATGCACAGGTACACTCGTTTGTGATGATGTTTACACCTCGATATAGATAGTTATGAGTCGCAAGTGGTTTTGGGGTGGTGATGATCCTTTGGAGTGGGCTAGCATGCATATGGCTGTGGATTTAGTGTGATCATTGAAGTGAGTTGTTCGAATGTAGTTCTGATGGCCATTCTGTTCTTTTTCTTTTCTTTTGGTTGACAGGTATCTCCTCCCCTTTTGCCACTGCCATCTGTATGCCACTCCTGCAGATGGGTTTTACTCCCGACACCTGCTGCTTCGTGTTAATCAGTGGAGCAGCATTACGATCTTATGGGACGATCGCCAATGGGCCACATGCCCTTACGCAGTACTAGTGGCTCGGAGCAACATTTCGGCCTTTCAGCTGGACTAGTGCCTCCCCATTGGGACGGCCCTGCGGTTCTGTGCGCTTCCATGTTGCCTTTTCGTACGTGAATGTGGCTCTGTGTACCATGAGGGAACAGGGCGTCACACAAGTAGTGGCTGGTCATTTCTTGCGGATGCAGCCCACAATGGTGAAATGTGTTTTGGAGTTCATGGCCTGATGGCTGTATGGGCTTGGTGATTTTGATGTGCATTAAATTTCTATTCTGATTTGGCCCGTGTAGCGTTCTTCTTTGCAAGTGATGTGGCATATGCCTATTTGGGGGGCGATGTATTGTGAGGAGATCTGCACTGGGTTCCAGCTTCGGAGTTTAGTTGCATGGTACTGTACTGGGCGCGTTTGCCTATGAAGCCCGTGAGGTCAGGGATGGGGGCTGCCAATATGACAGTTTGAATGTTGTCATGCTCAGGGGCGGGGGATTGGGTTTTGTGTAACAGATGCCGGTCAGCCAGGTGGACTGGTGGAATGATGTGATTTTCGGAATATTGCTGGTCACAGGTGCCTGTGTTTGCGTGCGTTTCTTGGTGGGGGACTGTGGTCATGTCCATTGGGATGGCTTCTGTATTCGTGCCATCTGTGCCCTGCAGCTCCCATTGGCCCCTGTTGTGTTTCTTTTGTTCGTTGGCATGCATGGGTGACTTGTACATTTCACTGGTTGCATTGTGACTTCATTGCACCTACGGGGAGTTTTACTTTGTGGGCAGGGAGCGGTGTACGGGCACTCAGTGGGGCCGTTTACGGTTGATTCGCGATGCCGTACTTCTCACCATGGCGGAATGGTGCATTCCGCCATGCTTGATGGCGTTAGGTACATGTCCGCTAGGGTCGGAATTGGCGTACCCTTGCGCCATGGTGGTGTTTACGGTTTGCCATGGCGCGCGCGCGCGTGCTTGGTGCAGTTAGCGTTGGCGTTCACTACGGTGTCGCTAATGGCATCGTACTTTGCGGTGACGGGTCATAGTCGCACCGAGCGCTATTCGATGGCGGTATTGCATTTCCGCCATCGTTTTCCGAATTCCGCCAGGGTCGTAATGAGGGCCCTTGACTTTGGCCGGGTCAGGTGAAACACCGGCCGCATGGAAGATGAATCCGAAGAAGCCAATACGGTCCTTGAAGAACTCGCATTTTTGTCGATGAAGGGTGAGCCCTAAGTTCTTCAGTCTCTGGAGCGTGTTCTCCAACCTCTTCATGTGCTCCCTTTCCGAGTCCACGAAGACTAAGATGTCGTCGCTCATGTTCAACACCCCCTTAAGGCCAGCCAACGCCCCCCTGATGGTGTTCTGAAATACTTTGGCCGCTGACGAAATACCGAAGCTCAGGCGTTTAAATTGGTATAGGCCGTCATGCGTCGTGAAGGTTGTTATGAACCTGGAGTCCGGGTGCAGTTCAAGCTGATGGTAGCCCGCTCGTAGGTCCAGCTTTGAGAAGACTCTTGCCCCCTGGAGCTCACCGATGATGTCATCTAGAGTTGGAGTAATGTGCCTCTCCCTCTTGATCGCAGCGTTTGGGAGGCGCATGTCCACGCAAATTCTCACCGCCCCGGGCTGTTTCGGCTTGGGAGCCACCACAATTGGCGACACCCAGGGTGTCGGCTCCTCCACTCTCTCAATAATGTCCATATTTACGAGTGATCGGAGTTCCTCCTCCACCTTCTCCCTTAGGTGGAACGGAATCCTACGGTGCTTGAGGGCTGTCGGTCTGATGGACTCGTCGATATGCAGGCGCACTGGGGGTGCTCTAAGCTTCCCTATACCCTCAAAGATGCCCGAGAACTTGTCCAGCAGCGTTTCAATGTCAATCTGGTATACTCCATATGCAAAATGAACCAAATTGAGGGCCTTGGATGCAGCGCAGCTGAGAAGCGAGTGAGGGCTAACGTCCGTGACAAAGAATTTCGCCTTGATGGTGCTTTCCCCCCTCGACACTGGTGACACGAATACACCCTTGAGTGGAAACGGGGTGTCTCCTCCAAAGTGAATATCTTCACCATGGACTTGTCCAGTGCCGGCGGGCCTGGGAGTCTTAGATAATCTTCCTACGCCAGCACGCATACGGATGCTCCGGTGTCGATGAGGATCTGCGTCGGCACGCCCAGTATGTTCACTACACACCTGGGTTGTCTCTTCCGTTTGCTTTCTGAGGCAATGTTTGAAATGAAAAACACTTCTTCTTCGTCCTCTTGCTCCTCTTCCTCTTCCTCTGCAAGTTGCAACCTCCGCACCTCCTGTTCGAGAGCTGCGATGCTGCGCTGCCTTCTGAAACCGCTGCCCCTT
Source organism: Ambystoma mexicanum (assembly GCF_040938575.1). NCBI lineage: Eukaryota > Metazoa > Chordata > Amphibia > Caudata > Ambystomatidae > Ambystoma > Ambystoma mexicanum. The sequence goes on from NC_090932.1 coordinate 823,692,998, forward strand.
GCTCTCACGGGGCCTCTCTGAGTAGGTACAGGAGCAGAGGCGCGGCACATGCGGGCATAGTGCCCCGGTCCATTGCATCGTCCACAGGATCTCGTTTTGGCAGGACACTCCTCTACATGTGGCAGGTCATATCCGCAATCTTGGCAGATTGATCTGGGTGCAGTGGGATATCTGTTCTCCGTTGTCTTCGGGACCCAATTATCCTTCAGTTTTGTCCTTTTGTTTATGGCAAAAGCTTCCTCCCTCGCGCTTGGCCTCACTGCCGCGTCCATGCTCGCTCCTCTGTATTCTGCCAGCTCGTACGTCCGGCCACTATCCAGTATCTGCTGTAGTGTCCACCCCGGCTCTCTCAGCACTTGTCGCCGCAATTTCCCTGAGCTGCAGCCCTGGAGGACTTGGTTTCTTATCATCAGCTCGTCGTTGTCCCAGCGACATGTGTTGGCTATCACCCTCAGTCTGGCGCAGAATTGATCGAAAGATTCTTCCTCCCTTTGCTTCTCTCTGCAGAACAAAAATCTTTCATAGTCGACATTCGACTGTGGGATGAAGTGGTTTTCTAGCGCAGTCTTGACAGTGTCGTAAGTAACTACTGGCAGGGTGAATGATTCGTAGATGCGCATTATGTCCAAGCCGGCCGAATACAGAAGGGTCGCCCTTTTTGCATCGTCGTTGGTGGTTCCGGTCGCTGTGAAGTACATCTCTAACTTCTTAACCCATAGTAGCCACCTGGGTCCTAGTTTGGACGGGGGCCCCGACGTGTCAAACTCATGCATTGGCAGCAGCGACCCCTGTTGTGTCCTCACCGCTCTTGTCGCAACCTCTGTCTCTTCGTCGCTACTGGCCATCTTCACAGGTCGCACAGGCACCTCTGGGTGTGTTAGAGGCGCAAACCTGGCTGGTGTAAGTCTCAACGTACCTCCTGCTGTTGTCTGTCGCCTTTTCCTTGTGTCCGGCTTTTTCTTTTTTTTTTTTTTTCTGGATTTTCCCCAATTTTGTTGGGGACAGTCAAATGTTCCAAATATTGGCCTTTCTTCTCCCTGCAGCAGCGCACGAGCACCTTTTCAGGCCGCTACTGCTCTGAGGATAAAAGAAAAATGTTCGTGCTCGGTCCGCGTCGTGTCCTCGCGTGCCGATGCGGATTGTGCGCCCACGTACTTTGGGCGAACGCTGTGGCGGCAATCCCGCCTCGTCGCCAGTTGTTGCATATGGCCCTACGGCCCTCACATGCATACGCGCACGCACACACACAAGGAGGACACGGGACGCGATGTTGCTTGCTACGCGTCCCGGCGGCAACTGCCGCACGGACGCGGTTTATTCCAACTGCGCATGCGCGGGTCCACAACGAGGCCCGCGCATGCGCGCTACATCAACCTGGGACGTCACACTCCCCATCAGCCCCTTGCTGACAAAGAACAATGTATAGCTTTTAAGTGGGCTTTAGTGTTTCAGCTCCCTGCTGACTGGCTGTCTAGTGTCAGTGGCTAATAATGCTGGGTGTTTTTCTTTGTCTTATATGTGTGTTATGCAGCACTAGTGTTACAAACCTCATTTGTTTGAGCATTTCTGGTCGTCACTTTCAAGTGACGGCTTGAAGGACTTCCGCAATGAAGGGCTCCAGCAAATAAAGCTTGGAACGTGACCGCCACAAAGCGCACATTTAAAGCCCCTTAATGAACATAATTTAAAAAAGGAAACTTTTTCTGAATGATAGGACTTTTGACTGGCAACATGGGAGCAGTTGCTGGTGGCTGACCTGAGACTTAAGGCCAATTTAATTTGAAAAGATTGAAAGCCCCCAAAGCCTTCCCTGTATGCATGCATGTGTGTGAGTTCACAGGGCCAGCTAAAGATGTGTCATTGATGGATGGGGGGCCGGCCAGTGTTTTAAAGTGTGATATGAAAACGAGCAGAGCCTCCGAAAAGGGGGCATGGCAAAATTGTGCTTGGCATGGTAAAGGAGGGGAGGGCTTAGGCACGGCAACCACAGACACTCATGCATACATTATAATGGATACAGTCAGGGTACGGGGATGATAGCTGCAGATTATCATGAGATGGGTAAACAGCAGTGAGCTGAAACACCATATGTCCACTGAAACACAATAAATCAGTCTTTGTCATCAAGGGGCTAAGGTAAACGAAAGTGGAGTAAAAAGGCAACGAGGTGATAAAGCGTTACTGGATACCAAGCAAGGTGATGGCCCCTGAAAGGCGCCAGCAAATGCAGCCTGTAGCATAGGCACTGCAAAGCGCATATTTAATGTCCTTAATGAAAGGAGTATCTTATATTCTCATAGGACTGCTTACTGCCAATGTGGGGGAAGCTGCAGCGGCCCCACCTACGTATCGGTAAATTTCAACTGTAAGGTTTGAAAGGCCCAGGTGCCTTTCTTGCGTGCTGGCAGGGAGGCAGCTGATACATGCTTTAAATAATAATTTGAAAAAAGAAAATATACCTATAACACCTGTGCCTCTCCTTTATTCGGTTCGTTTTTGTAGCATTTTAATGTGTGTAATAAATATAAGTAGGGTGTTTAACATTTGTTCTTAATACAGCACTTCAACTGAACCTATGTTTTCACTTTTCTGGGCGGAAGGTCTTGCAGTCTGCACCTTTCATCTGTTTCACAATTCCTGTCAACAATTAGCAGCTAAATTAACGTCAGCAAAACAAAATGTTTCTGGAACTAGAAGGCTGTTCGTGTGAATATATACTAATGAGTGTGTGCATGCCTGCGACGGTGCATATACAGAGGACTTTCTTGTTTTTCTTGATACATTAGAACGTGACCTATTGTTAAATCATGCCGATGGCCTCAGGCTTGAACTACATTGTCTCCCTTATCAGGTCCACAAATCAGGAAACAACATTTTGATCCTGTGAGCCAGTGAGCTAAAACGTGGTTGTAGACCCTGCAGACTGGAAGAAATTCCATAGAAGAATGTATTTGACCCATGTTCATTCTCAGTATAGGGGCTCCCACATTCCTTTGTAACTTTGTAAAACTTAGGGTTTCACCCTAAGTAACGCTGGTTAATCCAGACGTGGACCCCTTGCTCATTGTGTCTTAGAGAGGCTCAGCTTCACCTCACTGATGAGGCCCGACTAGGCTGAAACATGTGTCTGGGGTTGCTGATGGTAATCCTGTTCAGAGGAGATTTGCCTAGCATTTTAACTCCGGACTGCTCTTGTCGGTGGGACAGACTGATATGCAAATGGATATGTCTCCTCTGTTAAGGGTGCAGTGACCTAAAACATGGTTGTAGACCCTCCTGGCTGGAAGAAATTCCATGGAACAGATATTTGACCCATTTTCATTCTTGGTAGAGGGGCACACTCCTTTGTAACTTTGACAAACTTGGGGTTTCACCCTAAGTAAACCACAGTAATTCAGATGTGGACCCCTTGCTCACTGTATCTTATAGAAGCTCAGCTTCACCTCTGAGGCCCGACTGGGCCAAAACACGTGTCTGGGGTTGTTGATGGTACTCTCGTTCAGAGGAGATTTTCCTAGCATTTCGGTGCTGGACTGCCCTTGTAGGTGGGACAAATACTGATATGCAAATGGTTATTTCTCCTCTGTGAAGAGTGCATTGGGCTAAAACCTGGTTGTAGACCCTTCTGAGTGGATCAAATTGCATAGAATGGGGTATTTGACCCATGTTCTTTCTCAGTGGAGGAGCTCCCACACTTCTTTGTAACTTTATAAAACGTAGGGTATCACCCTAAGCAACCAAGGGTAATCCAGACAGGGACCACTTGCTCATTGTGTCTTAGAGAGGCTCAGCTTCACCTCACTGATGAGGCCCAACTAGGCCGAAACACATGTCTGGTGTTGCTGATGGTACTCTTGTTCATAGGAGATTTGCCTAGCATTTCGGTGCGTGACTGCACTTTTGGGTGGGACAAAGACTGATATGCAAATGGATATTTCTCCTCTGTGAAGAGTGCATTGAGCTAAAACATGGTTGGAGACCCTCCTGAGTGGAAGAAATGGCATAGAATGGGGTATTTGACCCATGTTCATTCTCAGTAGACGGGCTCCCACACTCCTTTGTAACTGTTCGGCCCTGTTCATCATTTGGTCATGATTTGAAATTTAGTGGTCTATGTGTTAGCCACATCTTAGCTTTGGGGGACCCTTCCCTGCAACTTGAAAAAACAATCCAATGTACATGTGAGGTGCTTATTATAATGGAGTGAAAAGAATGCAACAAAGGGGTTTATTGCAGCAGATTATAAAGGGACAGACAGCCAGTGGGGAGCTGAAATACTAAATGTTCACTGAAAATATATGAATCACTTTTTAACAGCAGGGTGCTTATGTAGAGGATACCAGAGCAAAAGGCAGCAAGGTGATACAAATATTGCTGTATATGGCAAGAGGCCTGAGGGTGGTGATGGCCTTAGGACACAAGCAAAGGCAGTCTGGCAAATGCACTCTGCAAAGCACTCTGCAATGTCCTGAATTAAAGGAGTATGTTTCTGTGTCTTACAGCTGCCAACATGGGTTAGCTGCTCTGAGCCCATTTCAACTGAAAAGTTTAAAATGTGCTGTTGCTATCCATACATTCATGATAGATACATTCATGTTTTTTATGAGGAGGGTGAAAAAGAAGTGATTTATATTGACCGGTTCTGAAATAGATTGTGTTTGCAGCTTTAGGAGAACTTTACTACACTACACTAGCATATGTTGTGTCCACATGCTCATGGAAAAGTGATTTGTCAGTCCTCATACTGGCGTAATTTTTGGCCGCTTGTTCATGAAAGTGATATACAGTCACTATACTGGCATAGATTGTGTCTTCAGCTTTCTGAAATATATGTATAGTGACAGATACTGGCATAGACCGATTGTGGCCTGAGGTTCATAAACATGAATTACAGTGGCAATGCTTGCATATGTTGTGGACACAGGCATCGTAAAAATGTAAAATACTTCCCATCTAGTGTTCACGAAATAGCATCTACTCTATTATCCTAGAGAACAGTAAAGTGCATGGCTTTTTACCCCCTTTTTCTCAAGAATGTCATTATATAATTGACAATTTCAAAACATTACTTTAAATATTTTCTCAGAGAGAGCACCACATATAACCCCTACATTACTACGACTCCCTCACTACACTTGGTAGCTCACACCGGGAGATGTTAATGGTCCTCTACTAAACATATTCACCTGTCACCATTGACCTCAAATTGTTATCCATGCCAGTGTACCGCAAGGATACACCCACCCTCTCAGCACCAAACGTCTGACTTTATTATTAGCATATGTATAATAATTGTACTGGTTTGTGCACTGTGGTAGCTGGTACTTTTGGACACCAGGGATAAACGCCATGCCACTCCCTTGTTCTGAAAACTGGGTGAATGATGTAGAGTTTGATTAAAAAATATATACATCTTTTATCTAGTGCAGTGCTCAGAGCATCCCGTTAGCAGCAGCATCAACTGTTTTGCTATGCCTGGCGGCTGAGGTTGGCCCCAGGAGTTTTTGGCACGCCCTCTTCTTCTTTGAGAAGCTTTTGGGAGTCTCCCTCAGTAGGTCATGCAGGGGGCAGCCACATTTAGTGTTATGCCACTGTGTTCATTCCACATTTATGTGTGTTCCAGTGACATACTTTTTGCCAAATTGGCATTGGTGGTGTTGGTGAAATGGATGCTGCCACTTTCACATTGTGGGGGTGTCTGCTGGGGATTTATGCGGCACATGCACGTGCTTACTGACTGTTGGACTGCCAGGGTGGGGTGTTTTTTTGTGTGGTGTGGAGCATCATATGCTGACATCGACGTATAAGGCAAACGTGGGTGGTTCTCAAGTGTCCCTGGATTTGTATACACACATCAACTACGGTGCATGTACATGGCAAAATGACCCTGATCCCCTGGCCTTGTGTGTCCTCATTGTTCATTTGATGTGGTGGCCATGTGGTGTCACCTTTGCCCATGGTGTGTGCCAGTGCTGGGGGATACTTGCTCATGGTCATGGTATCCACAAGTATATGTGGTTGGTTGGACTCACCTTTATTGCCAGGTGTGCTGGATTCGGGCTCCTGGCATGCCAATTCCCTCATTGCCCCACCATATGGTGGATGGAGCCGGCTGCACCCTCCCTTGGCATCAGTTTGTGGGGCTCCATCATTCTGCCTCCAGTTGCTGCAGTGTCCCTCCTGTGTCTGAAGATTAGACCATGCACCTTCAGCTTGAGGTCATCCCCTGCTTGTGGCAGTCTAGTACAGAAGGAGCGCCACTACTCCACTAACATGGGGTCATTTAACAGCCATATCGTCCTGAAGAAGGGGAGCAATAAAGAGCAATCGCTGAAACATTTCACAGCAATACTAGCATATTCATGTTGATTAAAGATGTTTTGTAAATCGACCCCCAGCACAGCTTTAAGTTGCATTTATTGGAAATTGACATTTGAGTTGTTATTTTTAGAAGTAATGTGAGACTACATAGATCAGCTGAATGAACAGTTCAAATTCTCAGTTCATGTTACAAGTAGCCAATATTTTAACTAAATCGGGAGCTGTAATATCCTTCACAGGAATGGTTCTTATGAAAGTAATGAATTGATTGCTTTATCGCATTTCAGCACCCTTTTCTAATTTTGCAAAAAAACGTGCATTCGTTACTCAAGTCAAACATATTTTAAAGCTATTATCAGCATTACAATAAGTCACTTTGGGGTTACGGGTGTCTATTTTCTCATCTCTCTTTCCAGCACAGTCAGTTTAACTGTTCGCTTCTATGTTTCTAAAACCAGTTTTTATTGAATAGATAGTTTTAACCTGAATTAATTCTACAAATGTGATCATTTTATGACATTAACTCAACCAATCCTTATTCTACATTCACAGAGCATTAATGGCAGTTTTGATTCAAATGGAAGTGGATTGGGATTTGACTTGCTGTTGGTAGCACCTTTGTGTATATTCTGACAGTGCAGATAAACTGCCCACGGCTGTCACCTGTGATATGTTCACCATACAGATGGATGTCTTCTTTTTGCCACAGGTCCTGCGCTGCCTGGACCCAAACAGGTCCTCTGAGTTCTCCACAAAAGCATCAGCAAGTGCTGTCAGCTCAGCCTCAGTGAATTTAGGTTCCCGCTGGTCGCAAATCAGAGAGGTGTGTCTTCTGTTGCTGTGCCATGGGGCTGCAACAGGTTCCAGGACTGGGTGGAAAGTGAAAGTCTAGATTCACAGTGAATTCTGTTTTTCAAGATGGCCAACATGTAGCTTCCCCTTCCAGTGGCACTGTCACTTCCACTTCCAGTATTTCTCAGCAATGCTAACACTGCTAACCTGGTTTTGCATCCAGTGCTCCAGTAGGAGGAGGTGTCATATCTTCGCTCATTTGATCAAACAGTGGTGAAACTGGGTCCATCCATTTGTAAACAGGACCATTGGGCCTTCTAGCCTGTTTCTGCTGGTGAGCAGGCTCTGACGCCAACAGCACACCATGCACTCTCTTCATCTGTCTGAAAATCAGGAGTCCAGTCCTGAAGAAAACTAGTCCAGATTGGGGTTGTAGTTGAAACTAGGATGAAAGGGAAGTTTTTCACCCCTTTACTTAGAGCTCAAGAAAAATTTGATTGAAGACAATCACTGTGATTGAGATTGTCTCGCCTAGTAGACTTGAAGTGACAAACATTGTCATTAGTTCTCCTTTTTCCTTCCCTCATGTTTTGTTTGTTTATTTATTTATATGGCGCACCGGACGAGAAGGTATGAGGGTGCAGGCATTACAAGTATATTCTCAGCTTAGTTACAGTGCTGTACATTATTTACAAAGTTATACAAGGACGCAGTGAATAAATGCAGTTACAAGGAGACAGTAGAGTACAATTATGAAAGAGTTACAGGTTGAAGAAAATTTGCAGTAGTTACAAAGTCGGTTATTGGTCTTTATTCTTTAGCCACTGGATGTAGTTACGCCTAAATTGGTGGTAAGATTGGGGTGCTCTAACGGAGGGTGGTAGTGTGTTCCAGTGTTGGGCTGCTTTCACCTGGAAGCTATTGCCGCCCATTTTCGTTCGCTTGAATCTGGGAACAGCGAGCAGGTTAGCGTTGCTATTTCTGGTGTGTCTGTTGGGCGTGTATCTAGTTATTCTGTCAGCTAGATAGTGGGGAGCTGCATTGTTAAGGCATTTGTGGGTGAGGGAGGCTACCTTAAGCAGGATTTTGTCTGAGGTGGTGAGTTCTCCTGATATTCGAGATGTGTTCTCTTTTAGGGAAGCTAAGCGCTGCTCTAAGAGCATTGTTCTGTAGGATCTGGATTTTATTGGTAACCTGTTTGTTAGCACCTACATAGAGGGAGTTACAATAGTCCAGTTTTGATAGTATGAGGGATCTGGCTAGAGTAATGCAGCTTTGGGTGGAGAGGAAGGGTTTGGCCGAACGTGTAGGATGTGGTGGAGGCCATGGAGCTGACCTGTTTATGGAAGGAGAGGGTGGAATCGAGGTAGATGGCGAGGGTTTTCACTTCCTTAGCTACCTTTATAGAGTTGCCGTCTATAGTAAAGCTGGAATAGTTGAGGTCCAATTTGTTTAGCTTTGTGGCTGATCGCAGGATGATGAATTCGGTCTTGTCATCATTAAGGCATAGACTATGGGAAGCCATCCATGCCTGGATGATAAGGTACACCTTGTTCACCAATGCCAAATCCGTGTTGTAATCTCCTGTCAGCGGGATGAGGATCTGGGTATCATCAGCATAGTTAGTGTAGGTGATACCCAGACCGTCAAGATCATCAAACAGGGGCTTAGTGAACACGCTATACAGTGTGCGGGAGACACATGACCCCTGAGGGACCCCACATGCGATGGGGATGGGGTCAGCGGAGGCCGAGGTGGAAAAGAGCGCATGGATCTATTGCTCAGGAAAGATTTGATCCAGGCAATAGCTTCTTGGGAAAAGTGGGCAGCCAAGTCTAGATGGTTACACAGGATTTTATGATCAACAAGATCAAAAGCTGCCGAGAGGTCTAAGAGGAGCAATAAGGCAGTTTTCCCATTATCTCTCAGAATGTCGATTTGGGCCTTGAGGTCAATGAGTGCGGTTTCTGTGCCCTATTGGGGTCTAAATCCTGATTGCCGGACTCCTAGGAGGTGGTGTTGTTCAAGGAATTTTTGAATTTGTAGATAGGGTGTCTTGTCGAGGATTTTTAGTAGGAAGGGGATGGTGGTGATGGGTCTGTAGTTGGTGGGTACGGCTGGGTCGAGTGAGGGTTTTTTTAGTAAGGGAGGACACAGGATTCTTTGAGGTTGTTGGGGATGGTACCTGAAGAGAAGGAGGCGTTGATGAGTTTGGTGATGAATGGAGATAGGTCTCTGGCTGCGTCTTTGATGATTTGAGGTGGACATAGGTCGCCTTGGCAATTAGATGGTTTGAGGCTGAGTATGATTTGTTCCACTTCTAGCGTGGAAACTTTGGAGAAGCTAAAGCGAGTTAGGGGGTTGAGGGCAGGGTGTTGAAGGCCGGTGTGTGTGGGGGTGTTGTTAGGTTTGGAGTTGGATAGAGTCTCTTTCTTGTTGTTAATTTTTATTTGGAGGCCTGCGACTTTGTTGGATAGGGCATTTTGGATGCTGGTGCACCATTGTTTGTCTTTATTACAGGTGTCTGGGGCCGAGATGGGTGTCTCTAGCTCTTTTAATATGGTGAACAGTTCTTTAGTGCTGGATTTTGCACGCAGTATTCTCAGGCTGTAAGATTCTTGTTTGGCGAGGAGGATTTCTTTTTTGTAGGTAGAGACTATTTTGTTGAGGATCAGCTTGTTGCTGTCTGTGGGAGCTTGTCTCCAAATTTGTTCCTTTTTGCGTTTCTCTAATCTAAGGGCTTTTAGGTGGGCCGTGAACCAGGTATTCAAATGTTTTATCGGCTTGGGTTTTCTCAGCTTTAGTGGTGCAATGGCATATAAGGCTAGGCACATGCTGTTGTTGTAGCTCTCAACAAGATGGTGGGGGTTGGAGTTGGCTGGGAGTTGGTTCAAAGTGGGTAGAATGAGAGGGATGAGTTTTTCAGCAGTTATATTTTTCTTGCTTCTAGTCGGGATGGCTGTGGCTAGGGAGTTGTTAGCGATTGGGCTGGACGCCTCAAGTGTGAAGGGGAGGAGGTGGTGGTCTGACCAAGGTTGCGGGGTGATGGCCATGATGGAAATCACGCAGTTGTGGTCTGCTATCCAGTTCAGGATTCTCCCTTTGTTATGAGTGGGGGAAGACACTCTTTGGGTGAAGCCTAGTTCTGACAGTGAGTTATTAATGGCTGATGCTTGGGTGTCTTTCGGGTCATTGTAGCCGAGGTTAAAGTCTCCTAAGAGAAGGCATTGGGAGGTATTATTTAGGTTGTTAGAGAGGATGGAGTTGAGGTCTTCCTCGAATGAGCCTAGGGGTCCCGGGGGTCTGTATAGTAGGTGGATGGTGATGGTTTGGGAGTTAGTGGTGGGGAGTTTGGCTGTAAGAAGTTCACATGATGAGTAGTGATCAGTGGTCATGCCTTCCAATGTTACAACCTGCTTGACAGTAATGCAATATAGTCTCCCTTTGATGTGGAATTTGTGTCATTAAATTAGTGTAAAATTAAACCCCTGTGTTATTACTAAATCTATACTGATACTATTTAGGAACAGTTTCACAATCTCCTACTACTGCCAAGTCCAGTTCTTTTGTAGAAGGTACTGCACACTTTTTCTTTGCATTTACGTTTGCATCTTCTTTATTCTTCTGTCCAAGTATTTTGGTAGATCTATGCAACACACCAAGGTGAGTAGCATAAAGCATACACAGTGACATATAACATTGAACACCTAAAAAGTAAGCTGTCTCTTCTGAGTAATTAAAGTTAATGAAAGACAACCATCCCTTACATTTAACATCATATGTTTGACAGTGTCATATATGCCATGCCTTCTTTAAAAAGTCGGTGGCCTTTGTAAATCAATGCAGCCTCCAAAGTCAATCCTTGTGCTTTAATCCTACTGTGAGCATAGGCAGAGCACCTAGGTAATTGTGCTATTTTCACAAACATATCTTTGGAAATAATGATCCAGGATAGAGTTTGACACACTAGATGAGGTTCAGCAATACAATCACATTTTAATTGACTTTAGTCAATAGTTGTACTTCTTAGAAAAGTGAGAAAAGCAAGGACTCTTCCCATTGCTCCATTCACTAAACCAGGATTGTTAGGCAGAATTATATGCAGTATCCTTGGGGAACACCACACACAATTAAGACTACAAGTGACAGTACAAATTCACCTTTGGTACAAGCCTGTACTACACAGTAAAGTGGTAGCGATGGCTGAGCAGCCAGACTTATCTCAAGAGCAAGTGAACAGTATCAATAGTTACACAAAGGACAGCAATTACTATGATTCAAACAAACACTGACTCAAGGTTTCTTAGTAAAAGAATATACATTTATATACACATCAGTTGTATAACTTCTCACTAAAGTAAAGCAGTTGAAAAAGCACATCCTTATTACACCACACCACTTCCAATAGATTCTGGACAAGTTAAACTCAAAATGAAGTCTGAGCAAAATGGCACTCCAGTAATTTAAAAAAAGAGAGGGAAAGACAAAGTTAAGTATGAATTGAGCAGCACCTACAGGTAAGTGATCAGGGCAATCTAGAAAGAGGAACTACAGTGAGGGAATCAAATCAAAAAGGCTTAGGGCCAAAGTCAATTGAACAAAAGTATTTTGCTCAAGATCACACAGTTCAGGGTAGTTCGCGGTTAAGCCTTTGCAAGAGTTCTGGACTAAGTTGGTCGGCAGAAAAGTTAGTTTAAAGAGTAGGGAAGGACAAGCCCTCGGATTGGCGAAAGGTTTCACACACCTTCACCGCGGCTAGACGAAACGTGCAACCGGATTTGCACATTACCTTTAAATGGAGAGCTGTAGCTGAGGCGGACGTTCCTGGCAGTTCCTGCAGACTCACGGTTCCTGAAGCGACTGTCGGACTGACATGAAGTAGGAAGACTGGAGGGTCCTGCACTGCCCAGGGAAGAAACCAGCAGCAGAGCAAAGCAACAAATAAAAGGTGCACTCCTTAAAACCCAAGCAGGGTCCGACCTTCATGGCTCTCTGGTTCATTGTAGCTATGTACAGCAAATTCAACCAGAGGAGGGTGTCCTGGCTTGCAGTTTGGGTGAACTGGTTGGTCCCACGGGCTAGGGGAAGAAGATTCCTGGTAGATCTTCTCTGTCATTGAAGTTTGAAGATTCGGACCTGCAGCAGGGCTTCACACAGGTTGTTTAGTCGTTGTAGGGGTCCTCTTCTGTCAGCTCCTCATCGGTTCTTTCGTCCAGTGGCGACTCTGCCTCCCCAGACCCAGAGACCTTCTTTTTATGCAGTTTTCCCCCATTCACACAACCTGGCTGTCAATCACACAGCAGGGTGGCTGTCCCGCCGGTACAGTCACCTAGCCAATCAAACAGGAGTGCGACTTTGGTTACCAAGGGAACCCATGGCAGGGGTCCTAAATCCCCTCCCTTACATCCTGCCTACCCAGACTTTCAGGCACCTAAGGAGGGCTTCTGTGTAGAAGCCCGCAAAAAGACAGTGAACAAAGGAACCAAACCTGATTTGGCGCGCAGAGTAAAACACGAGAAAGACATTTCCAAAAAGAAATGTTGAATAAACCCAACTGGAACCGTATAAAAACGTATATGGGCTAGCAGGTTTAAGTTCGAGGCTACCAAGATAGCCTAAAACAATATCAAGGCTATTTAAGTTAACCGCAGTAGATAAAATAGGGTGGTTTCCACTGCCACCAGCCAAGTCTTGATGAAAAGGGAGCGGAACAATGCTCCAAGAGAGACAGACAAAAAGGGATAAGCATTAACCCTTTCCAGTACTCTATGTAACATAGTTTGTACTGGGTCTTTACATGTTCTGGGAGACAGTAGTCAGTCCCAGAAAATGGAGTCTGAGTTGGGAAGTCTGAAAGACAACCCTGTGTCAGTGCACTGAGGGTGCTGTGTAACACACAGTAAAGAGATGATGCATATGGAGTAGGTGAGGCTCCACAGTCTATGAACACACCAATGTTAAACACACACAGCAAAACACATGTAATGCTGGGAAAACCGGTCCACACTCTTACCAGGTGAAAAAATAAATCCTAGAAATCCAGCAAAGCTGCTGAGGGGCTCAGTAGGTAAGGGAAATTAGCCACTCTGGATATTTCTCCCTAACAAGGATCCACATTCAAGTTTCTTTTAAACATAAACCAACATTTAATGAAAAGTCCCAAAACAGAATCAAGACCAGCTGTCTTAGATATTGATACTTCTAATGAATGTAACATGCCTGGGTTTTCTAACTGAATTCTACAGGCATAGTATGTCCATCTAAAACATTAACCAATTATAGTTCTCTTACTGTTTCTCTATCCAAGATCATCATTACAGAATGTAATTGATCAGATTATGCAATTGTAGACATCAATAAGTACAAGGAATTTGTTTTTGTTGTAGATCTCCATAACTTCAGGACCTGTGCAAACTACACAATGTAAGTTTGAACTATGTCTACTTTTCAGAACATTTTTACACTAGCCTCAAGAACTTCAATGTGAACATGTGTGAAGCATTTATGCATATTTAAAATCTGCAGATTGTGACATACTGACAGTAACTTCCTTATAGTGGAAGTAGTCTCACAAAATAAAATTATCACTACTGCCAATTTCTTTTTAGTCTGAAAGACTGATTGATACATCATAGGGGTGAACTGTGGTAGATGACTGAAAGCGAGAACATACAAACAGTGTATTATAATTCAGAACTTCTTGAATTCTTAAGTTAAGGAATTCTAGCAATAACATAGATACCATCTAAAACCTATCCTCAATCAAAACCTTCAATTATTTAAGCACATATCCTAGTTCTTATGCTGTGTCTTATGAAAGTGCACTAAATTCAAATTTCTTATCATCCTCCACTGCTGGCATCAACAAGTGATGAAGGATGACACCTCCTATTTTAAAGGATGCAGACCCTGTGCTAGAAGTCACAACTCCAGACTAAGTGGAGCCATTCATTTGCTGGGGCATTAATCTCAAGGCTAAAAAGAGAAAATGTTTTCCATTTTGAGCCTGTACACTAACATACAGTAACAAAGGATGACTTTGCAGTAAAGGTGCAAATTCAGCGCTGCAGGGGGGGGCACGCACTTATCAATTACGTAACTGATGGGGGGATGCAGTGGGAAAGGGGATGGGGCACAGCTGGGGTGAGTACATCATTGACCGCTGCAGTGTGTGACTCATGAGCAGTGTGCACATGTACAGCCAGAGAAGTCTGTGTGGAAGAGTGTGATTGAGGGCACTGAGTGGGGCATGGGGCAGAGGGGCAAGCAGGGATAGGGATAAGGGTGAGGGGCAGTGGGTTGAAAAGGTAGTGTAGCATGATAGTGAACAACATAGCTGCCATTTTGGAGCATAAGCCACGGGTTACTAAAACATTTGTCTTTTCACAGCCACAGGCCTCACGTACTGAGCAAACATGAATTTCTCGAGAGCTCAACTACAGCAGTGTACTGGAGAAATATTGCAAGCTGGCAGTTCCCAGGAGAATGTAGCCACAGGGCAAAGAGGAAGTGTAGAGAATAAAAAATGAAATGCAGGCAAATGAAATTCAAACCAGGGTGGAGTACGCGGTTCCAAATCGCCCCTTGGCAGATGGTCATGAGAAGAGGGCTGGGGGGTGAGGGTACACGAGATGGGGAACAATCACAAGGGGATGTTTTGGTGTCCCTAAGGTACAACAGTGTTTTGTGTCCTTGCTGATGTTCATAGGACACCTCGTTGGTCAGATATCACATGAATGTCTCCCCTTTGCCAAGCTCAGGCTGTCTTCTGCATTGAATGAAAACTGACCAATGGCAGATGAATAAAGTTCCAGTGGTCAGCACAATCACGTAATGCTTTAAAACATAATAGTGGGGCGCTGTAGGAAGGTTTGTGATGTCATGATGGGTGGTGTGGGGTAATGAGGGCTAGGATGGCATGAACCAATTACAATCATTCATTGTATGCCTGGATATAGGGAACCAGTGTAGTCCAGCCAATTAACTTTTGTAAGGTGATTCAAAAGATGTTTCAAATGTGTGTATGCAAATGATGTTATTGTGTATAGAAATGTTGCCCGCTATGGGCAGTGTTGTTGACAGCCCTCTTCATATGATATGATATTTTATTCATAGCACGCCTATACACAAATGTCTCAAGGCACGATGAGGCAAGGGGGGACAAGACAATGATCTTACTAGACTAAGTGACATTGAGATTGCACAAGTGTGGGGAGAGGGAAGGGAAAAAGTGCAAGGGGAAGGGGAGGAGGAGAAGTGCAAGACAGAGGATCAAGACATTAGAAATGTGCGGCCAACAGGTGACGGTGCAGGGTTTAAGTGCAGACGACAGGTGTAGATAAATGCAAGTAGGGGGGACTGTAGGGATGCCAAATACAGCCCCAGAGTGCATGGTTGCCAGGAGGCAGTGCACGTGTGCAACTGGGAGGACAGGGACCTTGGTCCGAGATTCAGAGGGTAGCCAGGTAACCAGTGCATTTTCAGGCATGAGATCGGCAGGGAAGTGGAAGAGTGAAGGCAGAAGCAAAGAAAAAAGTCTTGAGCTGTATCCATAACTGGAGATTCAGTTCTGTTCCACAGTGCTGTTTGAATCGTGCCCAAATGAATTGCATTACTTGCATTATTGCATTGTTACCTGTTTGGTTTACGCTCCTCTTTTAATTACTTTGGTGTTCCAGTTGTTACTTGCCTTGGAGGACCCCTGATACATTTGGAGGCCCCAGCAAGATCCTCAGTCCCCTATGCGGGCTGAGGGTATTGAAGCAGTGCTCCAGGCAAGCGCAGACCAGTCTGAAGTGCACAACCAAGGAGGCCCTGCAGATGCCAAGTTCACAAAGGTCTGCCTGGTCCTGAGCATGACCCGCACTCAGGTGGAGGTGCAGGCCATAGGAAAGGCTTGTGCTGGGAGGACTCAAGGATCTCTAGGACACGTGAGTGTACCCTTGCATGAATGCTTGATACCGTGGTTGCATGTCCATGGAAGGGGGACCGATTTTTTATGGTGTTCAGGACGCATCCCCCAGGAGGGAGTATGACTGGTTGTAGTAGTCGTAGATGTTAGTTCCACCCCTCCCATAGGGAGTGGGTGGGTGGCGGGCACATCTGTGTTAGAGAAGAAGGGTACATAGATGGTGCTGGTCCACATTAGATGAGAGTTACATGTACTGCAGGCGATTGTATAGTTGTGTAATTTTCCAGGGATGGGGTGTTGATAATCTGTTGATTTATTGAAGGAAGGTGCACAGTACGATAGTAGATTTTGGGTACATCTGTTGGTTTAATCTTTGGTGTTTTGTCAGTTTAGCCTTTGGAGTATTTGTTGTTTTATGTGTGGTCGGTCAAGGTGGAAGGGTTGTGTTGAGGGGGTCTGAAACCCCCCCAGCACACCCCCAAGATGACGGATGCCACCCACTGAAGCAGCCCCACAGACCATACCCGAATGACATCACCAAAGTGATCATGAAAAGGCGACATGGCCGAACACACCTGCAGAGACATAAACCAGGTGCGAAACAAGAAACATTAACTGTTTACTGGCACCGAAAAAGAAATTACCATGCATGAAAGCAAAATGGAACCCACAGCTGCATTGAAAAGAATTGGGAAAGCTCAAAACACAGGGCTGAGCCTGATATCTAGGCGAAGAGAAGGAGAAACATGTTACTAACAGGTAGAAGGAGAGGGAGATGAAGAAAGGGGTTCAGTGAAGAGTATCTTTTTGTACAGGACAAGAGGCACAGATGAAGCATGGCAATGGGAAGATGGCTCTCAGCAAAAAGAAAAGCATCCTTTTTATGAAATGTAAAGGGCTCTGGTTATTTGAAGTGTAATGTTTATGTCTAACTGTTTCTTAATGATTGGAAATGGTTTTTTTTTATTTGAGATGTGTAACCTTTTATTGAATAGAAGCAGGAATGCACGTGCCGGAGATGGTAAGCAAACCTGGGTACACATATATCATACCTGCACGCACTAACACACCACCTGTGCTTGTCTCAACATCAATAACATTTAGGAAGGTAACAGCATTAATTTGCAAGACCACCATAGCACAAAGAGGATGGACAAGGGGAAAATGCCAGGGAAAATACAGCTTATGCAGGCCTGCCAACAAACAGCAAATCTAAAGACAAGTTCAGCGTTAAGGGGAAGAGGCAAGCATCTTGGACATTTGGAGAAAAAAAAAACACCATCATATTGGCCCACTGCACAGACATCGCTAGCTCATCACGTTAAGAAATAACAAAGCAGCAAGGCCAAGGCACCACATGCAGGAAAAGTGAGAGGGCTCATCAAAAGGGGATTACCGTTCTGTCCATTTCTTTATTATGCCTTTTGTCCCCCATCTGGTTTCAAACAGGACAGCTTAATTCAACTCAAGGATGTACCCAAGAGAAGAAGAACAGAAGTGGCAAGGGTTAGAAATAGGACTATGTTAGTGTCATTGTTGTTCTGATTTTTTTCTCTCTCTCATGTGATCAAGAGGAAAAAATGTGACATTCAATGCTTCAGAGAAATTAGGACAGCATCAACATTATAAATGACATCTGGAATAGAAATGGAGTGGGTGGTATGCATGGGATATGTAAAGTAGATGAAAGGAATAGATACATGAAAGGAATTAATAGTAAGCATTTAGGCAATGATAGGGTGTAATAAAGAAAATGTATACACATTTCAAGAAACTCCCCCGGTTTTCTCTGTGTTTTAGGCATGAAGGGACTTTCACCTGCATACCAAAATGATGGCTAGTGGGTGTTAGGGAGAATTTCCATTTATGTGGTAATTCTCTTTAACCTTAGAGACCCCCCAACTATTTTGCTGGACCTAGGGCTTGTGATTTTTACTCCTGAATGAGTGGGACCTTTTTCTCACTCTCTCACATATTTTTTCTGACTATGATTTTTGTGTTTTACTGTTTTATGGAGTCTGACAATCTCCATTGGAATCTGCTTTTTGTATAGTGACACACAGCACCTTAGGTGCAGTGCCAATGATATGTCCCTTGGACGTCTCTACATGTTTAAATACATTTTCTTGGGTGAACTACCATTCCCAAGAATAATAAGATGATCCCTGTCTTACTTACCTTTTTCTGTGTGGGACCAGTACACCCCATGTCTTCTTTTTTCACCATTTTCAGTTTGTTAGTTTCTTAAGGGATTTTACTCTGTTAGTTGAAGCAGGTTTGAGACCCTTGTATCTTTTGCCTTTGGCGGGCTTCAGCCCTGAAGCCTGCCCAGGCTGCAGTGTGTCTGGAAAGGCCTGAAGTGAGGGAGGGTCCCAACACCTCCCTGCCCTTTGTCTCTAAGTGTGCCTGAGTGAAATCAGTCCTGATAGGCCAGCTGGCCGTCCTGAAAACAGGTCTGCATACCGTTGTCTACTCCACACCAACCGTTATTAAGGTTGCTGACCGTCACAAATGGATCCACCATTCCGATGTTAGCAACAGCATTGGCCCCTTAGAAGGAGAGGAGATGGGAATCACTTGATGGGGAGTATTGCTCAGTTGTCATTGACTTTTTTCTCTGCTATTAAGACTATTATATGCATTTGGGGATAATGTAAAAAAAGCTATCAAACACATACAATTAGAATATATCACAGATGGTGCAAGGATAGGGGAGCAGAAGTTTACAACGCATAGCAGAGTGCATTGTCAGAATACAGCAGGCAATGATATTCCGTGTTGCCACACAAGGCCATTGATGAGGATTGAAGGATCAATCTTTCATGTTGGGCAAAGTGAGTGGGAGAATGGAACAGTGTCGAACACAACATTTGCTGGGGTTTGAGAGGGATGTAGTGCAAAAATGAATGACAGATGTAGGGCAACGTGGAACAAATATGTGCATGCTTTAACTTGGATAGATGAGAGACACCAAACAGTACACATTAAGTCGCTTACACGATTTTCCTTATGTTTCAGATCCACGGGGTCAACACAACTATGCTCTAACACTGGCTGCACCAAGGTGATGATCATTCCAGCACTGAAGAGAATGACAGCAGCATTCATGTACAACTGGTGGGCATGAGCGACGCAGGTGTACACCCAGCTGCTATCCGATTGGGGGGTGCGCCCCCTTGTCACATTGTTCAGCCCCGCCTTGTAGTGCCCTGAGCAGAATTTGACAATTCTGCTGAAATCAAGAGTAAGATCATGAGGGGAGAAAGAGTAAAAGACGGACGGGCACAGGCATTTAAAATAAACAGGCTCAGCAGCAACTATTCATCCAGCAAATCAACCCAAAGTGTTGCTGCAATCCCACTGCAGTTTCGTCTGTTCTCAAAGTCATCCACATTGTCTGTGTCCCTCCTGCTTCCAGAGGTCCAAGCGGCAGCTAATGCCAAGGGGCTGCAAGTGACCCGCTATGAGTTATTGCAACTGGCAAACCTGTCTGAAAAAGGACTCAATGCAGTAAGGAAAGACTATGGGCAATCAGACTTGTGGCACTTCAGAAAATATTAAGTAGCTGCTGCACAATAATACCACCAGCTAACAATGCAGTTAATGGAACCATGGCGGAGGTCATAGAGATAATTCATACACTCAATGAGACTATGAAAAGGGAAACAAATGCATTATCATCAGACATCTAGTTTGACTCTCTTTTTGTTTGGGTCCCAACGTGGTTGGCAAACTTTTTAAAGTAACTGTCCCAGTGCTTGTTCTTGTGCTCACCATCTTCTGTGCGGGTCAGCTTATATGAAGGCACTGCACGAACAAAGGGGGAGGATGAGATATATGATGTCCTTGAATGTTGACAGGACGGGGGATACAACATACAGTAAACAATTGGGTTCAACACAGTCTGGAGCAAATGAGCATAATGCACAAGGGTGTGGTTACAATGTCACCTGCAAATGTGAAGCAGTAAGATGCCTTTAGTGGCATGCTGAGTTGATGGGCAAGAGTGTGTGATAATAAGAGTCTTCCCAGGGGGAGAATGGAGAACAAGGGGGGGAGCGTGGATCGGGTAACAAAGTTGTGGATCTCCAAGACGGTAAGTAAGAACATGAGAGGATCAATTACAGTGGGTATGCAGTAAAGGTACACATTCAGCACTGCCAAGGGGTGCACACCTATCAATTATGTAATCAATTATGTAACTGATGGGGGGACGCAGTGGGGAAGGTGATGGGGCTCTCCTGGGGGTGAGGACATCATTGACCGCTGACTGTGTAACTTGTGCGTGCACTGTGTTCATGTGCAGCTGGAGAAGTCTGTGGAGAAGAGTGGGAAAGGGGGCACTGTGTGGGGCATGGGGCTGGGGGGCATGCAGGGGATAGGGACAAGAGGCAGGGGTAGAGGGTAGAGAAGTTAGTGTAGCAGGATAGTGAACACATAGCAGCTGTTTTGGACTATAGGCCGCTGGCAAGTAAAACATGTGTCTTTTCACGCCCCATGTCCTGGGCAAACATTCATTTCTCGAGTACTGAGCAACAGCAGTGTGCTGGAGAAATGTTGTAAGTTAGCATTTCCCCGGAGAACATAGCCACAGGGAAATGAGACCAGTAGATATTTTCAGGGCCAGCGAGCCAGACCCCTGGGTGCTCACTGGGAAATTAAATGCAGGCAAATGAAATTCAAACCACAGTGGGGTACGCAGTTTCAAATCGCCTCTTAGCAGATGGTCATGGGAAGAGGGCTGGCGGGCGAGGGAATGAGCAATGGGGAACCAAGCACCAGGAGATGTTTCGATTTTCCTATGGTGCAACAGCATTTTGTGACCTTGCTGATGACTGCGGAACACTTCATTGTTTTGATGCCGTGGGACTGAGTCCCCCTTGCCGAGCTACAGTTGTCTTGCACAATCACCATGGGCGTAATTTTAGGGGGGGGCAAGGGTGTTTGTCCCCCCCAACTTTCATGGCACACCATTTTGTCCTCATTCATTTGGCTGGGGCCCCTTTTCTTCAGATGTCATGTCCCCCCAAACATTTTCAGCAAAGTTACTCCACTGACAATCAGTTAATGCTAAATACCTGCTTCAAAAGTGTTATATACGTTTAGAGAAAGTGTTATTATCCCAGAGTAAGGACAGCTGCAAAAGGCAAATATAAAACAATTCCATTTTCTCTGCAGCTTGCAAGGCATGGTCAAGGGGCTGATGAGACTTGGCTGTTCATGTTTCTGCAGGCAACCAGAATATTGACATACCTTGAAATGTCCTTTTTTATATCACCTTACACGTTGTGGTATGTCTAGTGCTCTGCTACTTCATACAAGCAATGTTTCCTCAAATGTGAAGACAGTTTGAATAATAAGCATCAGTTAGATATGTTATGGAAATGCCAAGGCTATCATACCCTCTTTTAGCCAACGCTTCAATATCAGTAATATGTTGCCACACATTTTTCTGATAATTGCAGGACCAAGGCTCAGCCAAATGATGCTGATGCTTTTTCCATACATAGGTTAGCTAGGGAGTCGCTCTGTGTCTTCATATGCACCAGAGAGCATTTTGATGGTAAAATATTAACATTATTAACTCAGACTTTTGCCTGCTAAAAAAAAGGCCCACCTCATGTGTATTCTCTTATTTGGTCAAGTATCCTGTAGTATAACATGGTACTGCTGTTGTGCTATCAGACGCATACTGGACATCAGTATTTGCATTCCAATGATGAGTAATGACAGTTTCAAACATTAATAAAATAACACTGCTAATCTCTTTTAAGATGATAGTACAGTTGGTAATTAGCCAGTAACTTTGTGACTGTCAGATGAAAAAGTACTGTTTGCCTAACCAACTGCATATATGGTCCTTGGAAATTCAAATCTGCACTTTGCACAATATTTTCCTTTAGTCTTAAACTTACACCAGCAATATTTACTGTTTAGAATCTTTGTTCTTTGGCCTGTAAATCTGAATTGCCAGCTTCTTTAGGAATATCACATGTGTGTGTTTTTCAATGAATTCCATAGCAGAGCTATCCGTTTTCTTCCAAAGTTTGCATGTCTTCAACCCACAGAAGCATATGAAAGTGGGATGCTCCATGAGCTTGATAGTCTTTTCTCCAGAAAGTGCTCAACTGTGCCTAATGGATCACTTTCTTTTCTACATATACAATGCAGAAAGGCCAAGACTTGATGATAAAAGGATTGCGATATAAGCACAGGGTCGAGAATTCACAGTTCTGCAGGTGTCAATTGCAGTTTACCCTCTTTGTTTTTTTTTTACATTTACAGATAACATCTGAAAAATCAGCGCAACTTACTCTGAACAACTCAAAGTCACAAACAAAGTTCTGCGCCATTTACCGCCCCTCTGAATGTCATATTTACCATTATTCTTTAGTTCCACACATGCTGACTAAATGTTGGTTAACCTTGCTTCTAAAAGCTCATCGTTATCTTTTACTTTTTGCACCATATCACTGGAAGTACCATTTTGAAAGCGTGTCCCTATTCAAATAGTGAGGGATACTAAGTGCAAAGGATTCTACATTCACTCGTGTTCAGTAAGTGGAAAACGAATTCATGTATTGTCCCGAACCCAGTGCCCTCAGAATACAGACGTGTAGAAGGGTATTCTGAAGATGAAATGAGAGATTTATATTCATCTAATCGTCTGCATTTTCTTTGAGGAAAAGCATCCTTAAGCACACAGCGTCTAGACTCGTTTCCCATACACTGATTAGTCTATCTTTGGTTTGCTTGAGCTGATATAATTTAAGAGTACCACCCATTAGTTCATGTGGATGTAAAGTGTCACACCTTTTGATTCAGCATATGTAATTCACTGAATGTGCCATCTCTCCTACTGTCTGTTAAAGGAAAATGAAGAACAGACATCTGTGGCAAATGTTTTCATTTCACATTTTAATTCCCTGATGTCAAATATTGCAAAGCTTCTTTTATTTTGGAACAACAATAAGCTCTGGCTATGTTTTCTTGTCTTGTGTGCAAATCCCTTCACCAAAACAAACAATCCTCAAGTTTACATTTTACCAACAGACGCTGGTCAGTTTTCTTCAAAAAACAGCAGTAAAAGTACTATGTTTTCTTTCATGCCTCTGGCTAACTCTTGTTTAGAGAGCTTAGGTGATTTGGCTTCTGGTCTAACTATGACCTGAAATGGATGCAATGCCTGCAAAGCAAACACCTTAAAAATATTCAGATTTTAAAATACAACAGAAATTTCAGCCACATCCATATTGTTTAATATGCTTCTTGAAGACACACTACCTTTTTGAAAACGAGTAGAACAGGATTTACATAATACTTCTCTTTCATTTACATTGAAACATTATTTTGCAAACTTGTTCTTGTAGTGCCCCTTACTGTATTTGAGATATATAGACTGTTCAACAGCAGGATACACAAAATGTGTTTGGCTTTTCAATGGAAATGCAATCAAAGATAGCCATTACTTTGCTATACTTTCAAAAGATTACTTTCTTGGAAAGCATTCGATCTTTGTTTTAATTTCCAACTTCTGTTTTGCAAAATAGGCAGAACTGTCACTTTCATGCTTGCATGTTGTTGTAATATAATGTAGGGGCTTAAATCGAAGTACACCAACAAGTTTAGATCTAAAATTGAGAAATCACAGAGACGTGTTAATATGGTCGTTTCTGCTTTTGTCACCGATTTATAGATATGTTAACCAATTATAATAACTCATTCGTCCACGAGAACATTCATTCAACTTTAGAACTTTGTTCAAAACTAAAACCAAATATACCCAAATAATTCTTTTCAGGCCTACATATTGCACATATATAACGGACAGTTTACTTTTTTTTTTAAATCTCCATCATTGCTGCAGATTTCTTGCCGGAATGTAACTCATACAACAATTGTTGTGGGGGATCTTTTAAATGTTTTACTATACTTATTTGATTACTCTTAAAAGAGCCCTTTGGTTGTTTTTTGACAAGGACAGTAAGTAAAATCTCAAGGGTGGCTGCCATGTTGAAACAGAGCCCATAATGTCTGTTTATTGATTTATCCAGTATAATTTTGTCATTCTTTTTTGTTGCACACCTTTACAAGGTCTGATTGACTTTGTGCCGTTATTAAAATACCAAATGTTTTACTTCAGTAAACAATTTTCAATAGTATCAAAGATGTCTCAATCTTTTACACAACATAGTTACATTTATGCTTTTTCATCAAAAAAGCTCAGGAGCTTTTTTAATGTACTTTAAAATATTGAAGAGCCCTTAGGTTCTTTTTTGACAACGACAGTAAGTCAAATCTCAAGGGTGGCTGCCATGTTGGAATGGAGTCTGTAATGTCTGTTTATTAATATATCCTGTACAATTTTGTGATTCTTTTTTGTTGAACACCCTTACACGGCCTGTTTTACCATCTGCTGTTATTAAAATACCAAATGTTTTACTTCAGTAAACAACTTTCAATAGTAGATGTCTCAATCTTTTACAGAGCATTGTTCCATGTATGTGTTTTCATCATAAAAGCCCAGACACTCAATATTTGAAAGTAAATAAACAAATCTGAGCTTTTTTGAGGAAAAAACATAACTTTTAAATATTGAAGTGTTTCTGTATTTTAACGACTTTTTTTCAAACACAAAGGAATGACTTCCTATTACTGAGTGACAGAGGTGCAGCAAGAATCATGCGCACCTCTGTCACTCACTAATAGAAAGTCTTTGAATGTCACTTTACATTACAGGGTCATGTAAAGAGGGCCGCGAGATCACACAATAAGTGTGAATAGCTAGCAGCGCACTTTTATTTGCGGCACCCCTGTGTGACTACACCACTTGATCGCACCTTGAGCCGGACCTGTCAAGAGGAATTGGATTTGTCACCATTTCTCTTTAATTTCGAGCAGGTTTAGATCTCCTTTGACTGGACCCATGAACATAATATCTGAGTTTTAGGATGTTTACTGTTGGGTCACATCCATTCGTAGTACCACGCGCTTAACTCTGAAGGTTAGATCACATAGACTACTCTGAATAAGGCTCTCATAGAATACAATGGACACACAGACAAATATTTCAGAACAAAACCGAGAGAGGTCAAGCTAAATAGCATCAAAACACAAGGCAGATGGCATAAAAAATGGATAACCTCAATGTAAAAGGAATTGGTAATCATGATATGGAGAGAACCATACAATTACTAACATTTGAGCAATTCACCCTGTCCAAACCCATTCATCTTCCACGATCAGTATGGTAGCTGTGTGAACGTCTTCAGAAATAGCCATTAAGACACCCATTGGGCATCATCTCTCTCTCTCTCATGGCCCAAGACCCCTTCTTGCCTAAACCTTAACCTGGTTTAACCTGGTTACAGAATATCCTACTTCAGAGTCTGCAACCCAATAAATGAGAAATAGAAC